>NC_071401.1:88936820-89579320 GCF_017976375.1 Cuculus canorus
TGGCTGGCTTGCCTGGGAGGGTGGTAACTGAAATAATCTCCATGTGCGTGACTGAAAGGAGTGCCTGATATCTGCAGCTGGCTCCTGATGAGTGGCTGTGCTGCTGGACTTACTTAACCTTCTGCTCTCCCAGGGAGCAGAAGACTTATCTAACATGCAAGCAGGATAGGTCTTTGGCTGCCTCAGGTGTTTCGCTGCTGGCTGGTGGGAGGGTGGGCTGGTGCTTGCCACTGAAGCAGGTTTCTTCATTCCTGCTTAGTTGATGTTACAGTGTGAAACGAAACAAAATACCGAAGCTGGCTGTGACTGTGTTGTGAGGAAATCCTCTGATCTTGCTATCTCTGCTCAGTGTTTAGCCTTTTATCAGGACATGAGCTCATTGCTGTTTTAGGCTAAAGACAGAGCTTTGTATGGATGCTTTGCTTTCACTCTTGAAGTTCTCTATTTGACTTACAGCTTGTGTCAGAAAGGGCCTGATCACAAAAAAAATGTTAATGTTTTTAGCAGGAAAGTTAGCAGGGACTTACACATCACTCTTCCACTCTTCCAAGGGATACAGGTGTGTAAGTAGAGAAGAGTTACACATCTCTCTTTGAATCAGGTTCTCAGAGCATCCATCTAGATACTAATTATCTTCTGCAGAAGATTCCCAATTTCTTTTATGTCACCAAGAGCTCTAGTTGCCTGGCAATACTCAGTAACATCCAAGTGCCTCAGAGGACTGGATGTAAACTGCAGCATCGGTGCACTGTAAATGGAGGCAAGTGTCTAAGATTTTTACAGAGTAAAAGGCACATAGAAAAGTTTAAAGAGGCAGCTGAAATGAGGATTTTTATTCATATAATATTTTATTCCTTGTGATAACCAACTTCTGCTTTTATTAAATAAACTCAAAAAAAAACTCCCCCGGCCTTTGGCGTTTCTTTTTTTTGTTGTTGTTGATCTGTGTGTCATGCTTATGATTCTGTTGCTGCCAACATTTAGACAAGGAGATGTCTGAGTAGGATATACAAAGCCTCACCAGAATATGCAGGGCAGGACTGAGACATGGCCTGAGGTATCAGCCTGCCTTGGCGATCACTGGGCCATCTCGAGGGGTGTTACAAGGCTCCAGACACGTGAGCATGGGTTCACACACTCTGAGATGGTGAACATGGGTTGTGTGAGCTGATGGGCAGCTTTCCAGCAGGGTCAAAAGGCAGGTTCTTCAAGTTCTGACCATTTCTCTTTTCCCAAGGCAATCTTGTTAATAGCCCATTCAAAACAACCTAGAAGACTTAATGACAGATTTAGCCTCAACTTCCAGAGCTGGCACACTTCGGCAAATACAGCATAATGTCTGGTCAACTGCAGAAGAAGCAATCACCCTGATCCGTGCCTTTTCCCTCAATATAGCCCACTCCTAAGCAGCATGGTTGCCTCTACTTGGCTTCCTAGGTCCTGTTTCCAGGCTGTAACACACTGCAATATCAGGTACTCAGAGGACCTCTGTTCTGTTATGGAAAGATTCAGACTCCACCAGTCACAGGACTATCCAGAGCATTTAAGCTACAATTTATGGCTTAAATCCAGGCTGATCAGCAGGCAGTCGCACACATTAGCGCCTGTCTCAGTGTGGTAGCCCTCTATTGCAGAAGCAAGAGAAAACTTCAGAAAAAGCTGGCAGAGTGTTGCCTTTGTTTTGTTTTCTGTTCTGTTGGGTATTGCATCTGTCAGTAGGGCATTTTTTTTCATAACTTTGTCTTCATAATGACTCTGAACACAGAAGCGTAGATGAATACTGCATTTGCCACATGGCTGGGAAATGCATGTTTCAGTCAGCTCAGTTTCCTTTCTTTAGCAATGATAGAAATTAGTTTTAATCAAGTGCTGCACAGAAGTTACCCCTGCTTAACTCTAAGGTGAAGCCTGAGCCTGTTTGTTTATATTGTGAACTCTAATTCAGCAATGACTAGTTCAAATTGTTCTTTTAAATTCAAAGGTATGTAGAACATTTGTGTCATGAACAGTTGACTCATTTTAGCATTTTTCTTGCTCAGATTGCAGTTCCTTGTAGTCTAGAGTAACAGCTTTCCAGAAGATGTCTGATAAAATGATCTCAAGCTGTTTTCTAAGGGAACTGGATTTTTCCTTTTTCTCTTAACAGACTTGAAGGAGTGCCTGTAGTAGGAAGAGGAGCTGCCATATCCTAGTCCATTCCAAGTGGAAAGAGGAGCTTGATGCTGCCTCCAGCTGTCCACCAAAAGGCTCACTGTCATATGCATGCTCCATGACTGGGTGAAGAACACTTTGGCACCTGTTCAACTCCCATGATCACAAAGGTGGTGCTGGAGAAGGGCGAGCTATCATATTCTGAATCAAGAAAAGGATAACATAAAGAAGGATGTGCCTTCTCTCTAGTATCTCTTTAAACACCACAGTCAGGCTAGTTTCCCTGCATGCCTCTTCTTTTCCTTAATACCAGAAAGTGGCCCTCAAGAAAATGTGCTCCATGCTTCTGGGTGGTGGTTGGTACAAGTTGAAGAAAATTGAACTTTCATGGCAGTATAATTCAACCTATTACACAGCTATGTGTGATACTAGACTTCAACCATTCCCTTCAGTGTGGGCACTGTTATTGCCATTTCCTCTTGCAGTGACCTTAAACATGAATGCTGTCAGTCAACAAGCAGGTAATACAAATATTAAAGAGAAATGTAGGAGAGGTATACCAGAGGGATGGGGACTTCAGAATGAAGTACCTGCCATGGATTAAAAGATCTTAGGATTGTTATACTTTCCTAGTTTAAATTAATTACTTTCCTTGTTTGTTCCCTACCTTCCAATTTAGATCCTTTTTTTTTACTTTAGATATATCTGATATAAATGTCTAATGCAATTTAACACAATATATCTGTCACATTATGGAAGAGTCTTATCTTCATCAATTACAAGCAAAAAAGTTCCTGGAAGTAATGAGGGAAAAAAGGTAAATTTGTGTTTCAGTGGATTCTTGAAGGTTTATCTCCATGGGAATGCTATATGTAAATCTTCAGTGTTTCATCTAGATAGTGCTTAGTCCTACATTTGGATTTCAATTCTATGGTAAGTGCAAAGTATCTCTTTATAATGAAATTGGAGTAAGCTGCCTTGGAGTTAGTGAAGATGTGCAAGATCAGCCACAAACTATCTGATGTCCTGTGTGTCCTGTTCCACCTTGTCTTGCAGCAACTCATGTATACCTTCAGTTAACATTTTTGCTTGTAATCAGACTGTTGGATAAATTAAGATAGTTATGGTGTTGAAAAAAACAAGTGGTATAGTGGAGAAAACAGCATTGTGCTGCTTTACGTGAAGTGTACCTGCTGCCTGTTGCAAACCTTCCCAGTGCTTATCCTACCCCGTTCCTGATAAGTTAGATGTCCTGTCTAATCAGAGTAAACTTGGATTGCAAAATTCTGTAGTACGCAGTCCTACTGAAGTGTCCTTGGCAGACATACACCTGGCTATGCTGTCTGAGGCAGCTTTTTGATCCTTCGTGCTTTTAAACGTTGCTTTGTCAGAAGTGGCCAATGCATTCAACTTCTTTTGCTTATCCCTGCACACTTTCTAGAAAGGAGAACACAGAGTTCCACTGATCCCACGAATCATGCTGACATCCTTTTGCTGTCCCAGAATTTTGCAGTGGTGTAAGCTCAAGGTTTCTCAGAATCTCCCTTCAAGGTTCTTAAAATTTAGAAGCCAAATTATTCTTTGTTTTAGTAGCGTAAAGAATACACAAAGGCAGACAAAGCAGTGTTATCAGTCCTGTTTCCTGCTACACTTTCTTTAGCATTCTCAAGTGCTCTTTGGGATAAAGTCAGTTTACAGAAGCTGAAGATACAGCCTTACATCCAAAAGAAATAGTTGTGATAAAATAGTTTGCCAAAATACCCCCTTTTAATGGCTCTCCATTTTTCCAGAATAACAGTAAGAGCTTTCTTTTTACACACTGTCATGATTGAAACATAAGAACTTCCATGGATGTACATTTTCACAAAGAAGGATGCACTGTAATTTTGCTGAAACTAGTTCTATGCTACCCCATACATTGTACAATCATTTCTATTTTTACCATTTTGGGCAGAAGACATCTTTGGTTTAGAATAGTAGAGATTTAAAGTCACTTAGTGTTGGTCTGAATGACTATGCAAATTGCAAGAGGCAGAGAATCTGATTCTGTGCCTATAAATTTTATCAAACCAGCTGCTTGTCAAATTTCATTTTTGCTTTACTTAATCATTAGATATTATGGGAATAAAATTGTACATTCTGCTGTTAGTTTTTCTGGTGTGAATCTGGAATAAAAGCCTAATTCTTATCTCCTTCTGCCTAGCATCAGTAGAAACCAATTCCGATGAAATTTACTTTAGATTTAAGCAGCCACATTCATAGTATAACGGGGTCTTTGTGGTTCTTAAAACAGATGCATAGTAATGTCTGCTGTTATAAAAAACTATCCAAGCCAGCTGTTTTCATATCATAGCATTTACTTCTGTATGCTGTACTGTATTCTACTACACTTTAAAGCATCAAACGTTCAACTGGCTTGCCATCGAGCTAGCGATAGTTAAAGAAATAGTTATTCGCACATACCGAGTCAGTCATCAGGTTTACAGGGAGAGGCAAAACTGCTAATTGTTGCAACAGTACCTGAAGCAAAGGTGTGGCTAAGTTAGCAAGTATCTACAATTCAAACAGTGATCAGCTTCCCCCTTGATGTCTTGGAAAAGTTCTTCATGTGTTACATAATCCCTTCTGCATACTTTTCCTGCAAACTTATGCTGGGAACAGATTGAGTAGATGGGGTGATGTGCCCTGGTCAATTTATGTTCCATGTGCATGATACTATTGCAAAACAGCAGAAGAGGTGCTTGAGTTCAAACACGAGAGCCTAAGTCAGCGGGTGCAAGCACTGGGGCCAGGAGCAGCTGTGGGAAATGCAGCAGCCAAGCTGGTGGTGTAGAGGTTGAATTGAGGCTCTGATTCTTCACAAGAAGGTACTTTTTGTAGCAGGAGAGGAGGGTAAGTTATTGTCAGCCTTGCAATACCAGCAGTTTTTATCTCAAGACATATAATGCTACCATGGATGAGAGGCAGAGGATCTGCCCAGCAGGGAATTTATCCAGGCTGGTGCCATTTGGATTCTTCTTGGCAGTTCTCACATACAAAGTGTTCAGAGAAGGACATCTAGCTAAAGGGTGTTAGCTCTCCAATTACCCTTGCCTAGCATAATGGCTCCCAGAGGCCCATTCTTCGCTGCTATAAATTAGAATAACCCTTAAGGTTGACTAATTTGTCCATGCCCTTTACTAGGGATGAGGGTGATATGCAGGAGATGTAGAGATGCCTTCTCCTCTCATAACCTCGGGGCTCTCTTATCCACCTCAGCCTAGCCAGCAGTGGGGACCGGTTATAATCCTGGCTTCCTGCTAACAGTATGAAAAATCTGCCTAGGCAGGACGTCGCACAGGCTGAACTAAATCCCTGCAGAAATGTACCGCATTTTTCTGCAGAAAGCCTGTGCAGCAAGGCACTACCCCCCTGCTGCCCCATTCCCCTCCCATTTCCATCCTTGCTCCTCAGAGATGCGCTCAGTCAGGGTAAGGGCTGGAGGGATGTCTTGAACCGGGCAGTGAAGCATCCTTGGCCTGCTGACAGGAATTGCTCATTGGGCCCGTGAGAGCAGGCAGCAGTGGTGAGACAAGGATTTGTTTGTGTAGGGCCACACTTCTGATGGCGTGTGCAGATGCACCAAGACACCACTGATCACACTGCATTCACAGGTAACACGTGCCAGGCAGCCCTGAGAAAGCAAAGTGAGCATTTCCAGTCCTCTGCCTACAGCAGTGCCAGAGTTGCAGAGCCCAATGGGCACTTGCATGCAACAAGCACGGGTTGTCCCTTGTCTGAGGCTCAGGAAAAAAAGGGCTTTTTTCTTTTTGGTAACCGATGGGCTTTCTTCAGCTTCCCAAAAGCTGCATTTTCAGCATGGAGTGATGTTGATGGGAGCCTAAAGAGCCAATGATGTGCTGATCTGCATGCATAATTTAAAGGCAAGGGAAAAAAACTTGTATGGAGAAACTTTCACGTGAAGGGAACTGTTTTGTTCTGCTTTAATGTCTGTTGTTCAATTTACCCTTTCTGGTGACAAACCTGGTGCACTGCTGTTGTATCTTTGAGGCCAGGCAACAGAAGCAATTTCCATCCTGGAAATGGTAATTTGATAAAGTACCAGAGGTGAACATGAAAGTCAGTGATATTACCCCAGCCTGAAAGTTCCTTTAGAGTGGATTTAAAAGAAGTTCCACAGAAGCCTCTGCATCCCTGTCAGTGGTTGATGAAGTTGGCACATCTATTTCAACAGTGCAGAGCTGGGAATGGGGGTGTCTGCACTGGGTTTGATGTAGGCACCTCACTCTCCAACCTTTGTTAAGCTGTGTTTAGGAATACCAGAAGACCCTTGAGGTTCCCTCCTTTGCACCCTCCCAGCAGTTCGGACAACTGATCCCCCTGAAAAGTAACCTTGGAAGCATGGGTCTAGGCAGCATTCTTTTTCAGCCACATCAGTTCCCTGATCCACTTCCTATACAGCAGACCAAACATTTGTCCCAGCACAGCAGATAGGTGGTGGGAGGAGGAAAACACTGTTGAGGAGAGAAGAGACTAAGTCTACTAAGCCAGCAGTGCCACCAAATAAACGTGCCTTGAATTGCAGCTGCTGGATGCTTATCTGTCAGTGGTGCCTTTTCATAGGGTGACAGGGAACAGGACCTGAGCTTGCAAGCTAAGCTTAGAGAAACAAATTTATTTGAGTTAAATCTGAAAGAAGCCAGATATTCTTTTGTTTAAATTTATCCAGTCAAACCATTCTCACTTGCCCTGTTTCTTTTTGAATTATCTCTGTTCACTGCGGTGCCTTGAGATTACTCTGGAGAGAATGGGAGCTGAATTGAGCTATGGCAGCTCATTTCCCTGTGGTTTTCTGAGGAAAATGAATCTGTGATGTGGGGAGCCCTGTATATTGTCTGTTGACTTGGTCAGAAGATAAGTGAAGGCATCAAACTGCACCCAGTTGCTTGCAGAGTGGATGTCAGTCATAGACTGAAAGGACTGGCGTGATCATGGGCAGGAAGAGGGTGTGAAGGACAAGGAGAACGATTCCCGTTGCACCAATGTGAGTGCTTATCAAGTGGCTTCCTTAGCATTATTGTTATTACCCTAGTGTAAACTGAGCAAACAGTGAGAAGCAGCAGACAAGGTACGAATGAGCCTGGTTTCTCATGCGTTCACTTTATATGACTGCTCTCACCTCTTGTGCAGCATATAATGAGCAGACTGACCAACATGAGGATAAATTTTTGCTCTGAGTTGTACCCCTGAAAATAAACCTTTTTTTTATCTTTTCTCTCAGCCTATTTCCTTCTGTTTCTACATCAAAGCAATAAGGAAGCCTGAGCCCTCATTATGATTTCACCAGAATTGGGGAGTATTGAGTTGTACTCAGACTTTGTCCACAGTCTCAGCAAAGTTCCTAAGCAAGGTTTAGTCAGGTTTCACAGCAGGAAAACAGTCCGCTCCTGTATCTGAATGTCTGGAATTACACAAGGGAACATGATGAATGAGGATGTTTTTTCTCTCTCAGCATATCTTCTAAAATCCCACTGGACAATCTGTGTGACTGGCAAAACTCTCCCATAATTACGTGTCGTGGCTCACCCCAAAATTTATCTCACATTAAAGAATTAAAAATTATGCCAGTATTTCTCCACCAAAGGTTTCTAAAAACCCTGTGAAGAGAAATCCTGCTTTTCTCACTCTCACTGGCTGGGAACCAGTGGTGGAACTGGAACCCCTATCTCTAAGCAAGTCGGGCCAGTTCTCATTACTGATCCTCCCTAGCCTGGGGCTGCCATCACTTTCCCCAGGCACAGCTGACTCCATCCAGCCCTGCCTTGGGCATCTCTGGCTGGATTCACTGATGTTCTTGATTCCTGGAGAGCGCTGCAGGCACCAGGGCTGATCTGCAAAAGGAGCAAACAGAGGTGGGACTGATCTCATGTACCTGGGCTGTATGCAGTATAGGGTGTCACTCTAGGAGATTATTTACTTTATTTCTTGAAATTTAAAGGGAAGAGGGAGACTAGTTATCCTTCAAATCCCTACCAGCAGACAGATTCTCAGCTGGTGCAGATCACCAGATTGTTATTGGGCTGAATTCCAGCCAAGAGCCTGGCCCTGTGTTCTTTAAATGGAGGCAATACTTAAAAGGAGCATAGAAAATAAATGTCTTTTCTTTAGATGTAACAAATGATTGCCCTTTTGGACTTGATAATGTTGTTTAATTCTTTTGCTGGGTGTCCTGCCAAGACGTTCAGTTCTGGATAATACAAATGAAAACCATCCCCACCCTGAAGGGCTGACAACTCAAGAGACAGAAATACTGCACACTGGTTTTGCCAAGGAATAAATAGGTGAGTATGTTTTCCTGTTTAGGACTTTTACCACTGATGAAAAGCAGTACAGGTTCAGAAATGAGTAAGCCTGAGAGAGGGTTTTTTCCCAGTTGATCTTGGGGTAAAAAAAATTCCATCCAGTGAATTTAGGAGAGTTCAAATGGGCAAGTAGTTAGAGAGCAGTGCTTGGCAAGGGAGTGGAAGACAAACTGTTCAGGGCAAAATCTCCCCACAGTAGAAAATTACTTTAGAAGTTCCTCTTAAATATATCAGCAGTTATTTTCCAAATAATTCCATTTAACACACATGTACTGCAAATTGACTGTCTAATTCATTAGACACATTTGTTACCTGTGTAACAAAACTCACATAGTTAAACCACATTTTCTAATTTAACCAGAGTATCTGACAGCAAAGGGCCACTGAACAATTTAAGTACACTTCTTCAAAGGTCAGAGACAATTGACCAAAACTTACCTTGCTTTTCTGGCCACATGAAGCCTATATTTCTAGCCATGCCTTAACTATAAGGAAAATTTTGGCTGCAAGGATTAGAAAGTAGCAGCATCCTTATTTTGGCTGCATAGTTATACAGGCAAAGGAGGCACCTATGCCATAGCAGAATTAATGCACACTCATGTAATTCTAGGTTGTGATTCTCTTAGTTATTGATTATTGCTCTGTAAAATCTTCAGTCTTGTGTCCAGATTTATAAATGCTTATATAAACCTTGCCTTCTTCCTGTACAGAAGTCAAACAGTAGGGATTTACATGCACCCTGTACGTGGTCTTGGAGGTGATGTACATCTTTATCTTCACGCTTTTGCCAACTTGTCTGCATGGCTATTTACACAATATTTACAACATGCATTTTCTCAAAAAAAAAATTGATTCCATTTGGTTATCTATTCAGAGGTTTACATGTGTCACAAACACAGGAAGAGGACAAAAATTACACAGGAACCTTGCGTCAAGAGGTTAAATATATCCACAGATACAATCAATTAACAGTGTGATCACCATGTGATTGAAGAATGAGTGTTTTGGTATTTCTAAAAGCCTTCAAGACCACCTGCATTCATAACACGCTAATACTTTAATGCACCTTTTTATTTTACAGCTGGAAGTGTAAAATTCTCACTTTTCAGTTTCCCAGGCTTGTATTCTTTCTATGCCTTCATACCACACTGGAATTAATAGAAATTTACCATGAATGCATGTTGGGCCCTGCTACAAGTTTCTGTTTTCAAAGTCTGTCAGAGAAACATAAGAAGCAGCACACATTACATGAGCAAATTTTTACTTTCATCTCTAGGTGGGTATGAATAGTTGGTCATTAGTTAATGATGACTTAAGAGCTGGCATTCCTGATAAGCCCAAAGTTCCTTCAGGCTTGCTGGAAGGCTGCAATCCTATTAGTCAGATGCTGTAAAAGCTGGGGTTTTTTAATTACCTCGGAGTCTTCTCTTTCTGAGCTACTAGGAATTGCTCACAGGCACATGTCCAAGGGAGGGATTTGGCATCCATGTTTTAATTAAGATCACATTTAAATACAGGGTAAAATACAAACCTTTTTTCTGTGGTACCCAACAAATATCTTTCCTACATGACCTGTCTTCTATTTCTTTGTCAACATCCTTTGTGAGTCAGGGTTCATGTGACTTCCTTCACATCCCACCCTCAGCCTTGCACTAGCCACCACTGACAGCCTGATTACCTGGAGCAGAGGACCTGAGGACAGCCAGGGGACAGGTCTGTACCACAGTTTGATTGTGTCAAAGTCAAAAAAGACTGTGAGAGGGGATCTCAGGACAGCATGCTGGCAGACAACCAAGAGGAGTGTGGCAGCTACTGTGTTTTGTAAACTAGCAGCAATCCTTTTGCCACTGAGGATTGCAAAAGCGGCAGTGCTGCCAATGTTTATATGCCTCTGGCATCCTGCGAAAGAATCTGTTCGTTACATCATAGGTATGTGGAATAGGATTTGGTTTTTTGCTGTCTAGCAGGGAGAAGTTTGGCTACATGAAAGACACGTGATCAAGCGTGTACCTGCACATCAGAATTGTAGCTGTGACTGCACCAGAACCAAAAGGAGATAGCCTTATTTTTCACCAGTGATTGGGATAGTAGTTGGAGAAAGGGGATGTTGCTCCTTTTAGGTCATAAGCCTAACCAGTAGTACTGCATTCTTTTGTACCAGATGTTACTTTACTATGTACAATTTGACTTCCTCTACACTCTATTGTGTAAAAGAATTTTGTATAGCAACCCTCCTTTGCTATGTTCCAACTTATAGCTAGTGGGAATGGTAGACATTGTAAGGGAGCATGAGACTGTAGCCCACATATTTGATTTGGGCTTTTCCCTGTGATGCCTATCTGGCACTGTGAGATTAAATGTGCACTGGGTCTCTTCTGAATGGAGTTTGTCCTTCTTGGGTAAGGCCTAGTTGTCAGTAGGAACTTGATCTGAAAAGTATCAAGTAAGGTCTTGGTCTAATCTCTTACAGAAATCCAGTGAACTTTCATCAAAGGAACAGGAAACTAAAACAAGAAAGACCACTATTCTCATGTATGGAGTATGTGGACAGAGATCATAATTATTCTTCTTCTTTAATTCTTCTATTGTTTGACTTTTTTTTTTGTTTGTTTCACCAGCAATATAAGCAGTTTTGCACTGCCCTTCTTTAAAGAAGTAAGTAGTATATTCTAAGATGATCTGATCAAGACTCCAGTTGTACTTGTCACTCTGAAGGGTGCTGGTACAGGTGGAAAAGATGAACACTATTCAATGGAAATAGAAATGTAATCTTGAGAGAGACAGGGTGGCATGGCAATGAGGAAAGTAGTATTGTAAAATTCAGACACGGTTTCCTTCCCTGCTCTGGCTTCTTCCTGACCTGCAGTGAATCACTGAGAGCATCCATAGCCATTCTTCCCCATCCGGTTGATTCCACTCCCTTCTGAACAGGAGTTCAGAGAAAACTCAGCTGCGTATTTGGCAGCTGTCAAGCTACATGGTCTATGTTGTCCAAGACAGTGAGCAGCAGAGGTTTGATGGCTGCTACATGAACAAACCTTTCCGTGGTGGAGAAGCTGCAATGATGAAATCAGCTGTAACAAGTACAGGTACTATGCTACTGCTGACCTGAGTAGACTCCTCTTGCTGCTAAGACAGAACCCTGCATCAGCTCTCAATTCTTTCAACTGTAAAAGGGTATAAGAGGGTTGCTGTGTCTCACAGACATGAAGTTTAGATGATTGTAAGTGTGAGACACTGAAATATTACACTAGTAGAAGTACCTCAGATGAAGAATCATAGCTCTGTCAAGGCTAACACAATTTTCTCCAGGTTGTCCTGTTCAGTTGGATCCTAAAGGGCAGGATTTTCTTAAACTCTGTGAATGTTGCTAGAATTTTGTTTGTTGGCTTTTATTTTCTGTAACAGTCTGTAGGGCTTTTCCATAAGGGATCAAAGCCTCTCTATAGACCTTGCTCACCACACCCTCATTCTTCTTCCTTTTCCTTCTCCTTTGAACTTGAATATATGCTCCACTGAAGTATTCTGACAAGTAGCAGAAAAATCCATCTGAGCTGGTACCGGTTTTATATAATTTAGATTTCAGAGTTGCATTCAATCACTTTCTGTGGGAAAAAAAAGAGGTGAATCATCCTGAGGTGGGTGCAGTACCCTCAAGAGTAAGATCCTGGGTCCTAAAATGACAGGTTACTGCAGGCAAACTGAACCGCTTAACTCTCAAATCTGTCTCAATCATAATTTATAACAAAAGAAGGATTTTTACTCAGGTTAATGTTTGAGCTTCTTCTCATCTTCTGTGCCGCTTTTCAGAAAGAGCTGCTATACTACATTAACCTTTTTGGCCATGAGTTGATACTGCACATTCTTTTGCATTCGGTGAGAGCCCAGCGGTTGTAGCAAACTTCAAAAATTATTTCATATTCTGTAAAATACTTCACAGTTCTCTGTATCAAAGTCTGATATTTTTTCCAGGGCTGTACAAGCCCACACAGCTACGTAGTCTGTCTGTCCACATCACTTTCATGTGTTTCTGAATTGCTAATGAAGGCTACACGGGCCTCAAATCTTGCAAAGGGTTCCCTTTGACTGGGTTTGTACAAACTGAATTAATTCTCCTCTACAAATCCCAAAGTGCCTTGTCCCTTTTCCCCATCACTTACAAAGAGAATTTCCCTTGCTGGCGAGCGTGGGATTTTAGATGCCCAACAACAACAGCAGTGACCAAAGGTTATCACTTTTGCCTTGCAAATTATTTATAGGGAAACAGAAAGGATGCAGAATCTGGGGAGACATCTGCAGCTGAAATTCCTACTTTTGCTCTGCTACAGCTGCACATGAAGTCTTGTAAAATATTGAGTGCTCGCTTAGGAAGCCTTGAGCATTCCTGTTTATAATGTAACTTGCTAGAACTTCAACAGCTGACTGAATACCTGCTGAAATCTCCAAACGTACAATGTTACTTACAAACCACTACTATTGTTCTGACAGTGGTGCGGCCATGCTTTTTCTCACCTTCCCTTTCTACCTAATCCAGCTTAGCTATAGATCTAGTAAACACATATTCCTACAAAGGAGCGACAAGTTGTCTTCCCTTCGAAAGTCGTCTGTGCTCCTGGGATGGGACAGAGGTGCTGTCTGTGTTGTTCCTCTGTATTGTACATCCATGCTCCATCAGGGCACTTTCAGGCCCTACCGCTGACATGAGACATGCAGCAGTCTGTTCATAACAGCAATCTGGTGTGTGTAAATTCAGCCCTTCTGTTTAGGTTAAATTGCGTTCACCCCAGCAAAATGTTCTATCTATTCTCCTATCTGTCTCTGGTTTTTGTGTGTCTTACTGCTCAGCATACATGACTATTATATTTTCTGTGCCAAACAAGACCTTCTTCCTGAAGCGCCGGTGACTAAAAGGGCTGCCAGGAAGATCAGGGTGCAGTGTTTCAGAGTTGATCAGAAACAAGTGTTTGACTCTCAGAAATTATTATTTTGTGACCTGGCATCATCTTCTAATAGATAACAATAGATCTGTTCTTTGTTCATTGTCTCTGTAAAAATATGGCATTTCATGTTACTCAACCCAAAATGACTAAATCACATTAGTTCCCTGGTCTGTAGTCTCCTTTTCTAGGGTAAAATGTATATCAGTGACCAGGAGAGACATTACCAAGCAAAAAAAAAGAAATTTTGTGGCTGGCAAACAAACTGGAGATAAACTAGAATAACTAGAACAAAATAAATAAATAAAAAAAACCTAAACTAAAAAAAAATAGAATTAACTAGAGATAAAGTAGAGATTTCTTCCCAGTAATAAACAATTAATTGTTGTCTTATATCCTAAAACAGAAGGTTTAAGAACACAATTTGTATGCTAGTAATTTTGTACCAAAAAGTTCAAAGTAGGTTGTTGGTTTTTTTCATTCATGGAATTTCTTTAACCCCAATACCAGCCTGTGACTATGAATTCTCAGTGTTGATAAGATATTGATGGGGGAAAAAGTGATTTGACATTATGATTTAAAATTCTTTAAGAAGAACAGAAAGAAAGAATTAAAGTATTCTCAAAATACCTTATGCAGACTGATTAGAAATGTTCTTGAATGTCTTTGTCCTCTGTGAAAACAGAACGTGAAAGAAACCAAGAAAGTATGGACAGCTGATCCTGAAAAGGACCTAGGTACTTAATGTGGCATATAACTGAAATATAGGTGCCAACAGGCAAAGCTGCATACCTGATAGTGTCCATCTCACCTTGGTATGTCTTAAACTTACTTTAATATTCCTCAGCTGACCGAAGCTGTGCGTCTACTATGCCCAGAAGTGCCTCAGTCTTGAGAAAGCTGAGCAGATCGATACTCATCCCATCTTTAACCGAGCAACTATGCACTCGGTGCTTATTTCCTCAGAGAGATCTATGCTGCTAAGTATTGTCAGGGCACATCTGGCATGTAGGATCCAGACTGAATGGAAGCCTTACTTTTCTTTTAAGACTTGGCAGAAGAAGATGGCAGGGGAAGTTGCTTTCTATACAATAGCCTACTGATTCAGTAGCCTACCCTTCACTCAAAAGGCTCTTGCCAAAGTGGCTCATAGAAACATTGAATCATTTAGGTTGGAAAAGACCTCTGAGACCATTGATTCCAACTGTAATCCTAGCACTTCCAAGTCCACCACCACACCATGTCCCTAAGTACCACATCTACATGTCTTTTAAATGCCTTCAGGGGTGGTGACTCAACCACTTTCCTCGGGCAACCTGTTCCAACGCTTGACAACACCTTTGGTGAAGAAATTATTCCTAATATCTGATCTAAACCTCCCATGGCACAACTGAGGCCATTTCCTCTCAACCAATCTTGGGATAAGAGACTGACACCCACCTCACTGCAACCTCCTTTCAGGGGGTTGTAGAGAGCAATAAGGTCTTCCCTCAGCCTACTTTTCTCCAGACTAAATAGCCCCAGTTCCCCCAGCTGCTCCTCAAAAGACATGTGCTCCAGATCCTTCACCACCTTCATTGTCCTTCTCTGGATATGCTTCAGCAACTCAATGTCTTTCTTGTAGTGAGAGGTCCAAAACTGGACATAGTATTCAAGGTGCAGTCCCACCAGTGCCAAGTACAGAGGAACAATCACTTCCCTAGTCCATCTGGCCACACAGGATGCTACTGGCTTTGTTGGCCACCTGGGCCACACTTTCTCCACTAATACTCAAATCACAAAGTTAAGAGCCAGTCTAGGCAGAAAAGGACACCTTAACATAGTATCAGCTTCTGAGAGCAAGCTTAGTTGTGTCATGTCCTAAATTATAGCAGCTGGGACAGGGAGTCCCAGGATGCAAACACAAATGAGGTTCCTCTTATGGCAGTTTCTGTGGCAACTTGTGCTGCCATTGTCCTTGGCCACCCACCACTCTGTGACAAGTCATACATCAATCCAAGGTGGCATGGACAGCTGTACTGATGTGCTTTCAACAGCTTGGGATCCCTGACCTAGAGCTTGATTCTTTCTTCATACCGACATTGGTTCAGGGTAATGTAGTCAAAACAATACAAATCAGAGGGAATTCTTGTCCACCAAATGTCTTTAGGATGCTCTAGTTACCAATGAAACAAGAAAGCAGTGTACCATTGAGTTAAAATCATAAATACGTATGTTTTTCTTTCTGCAGCCCTTTTCTTACGTTTACCTGAAAGCAAGGCAGTTAATAGCATGGATGGCATGGGTTTTTTACTATGCAGTTACAGAAAAGGTGCCAGAGCTCCATAATAAATTATTTCTCTGAATCATTATACATCCAGACAACTAACTGTCAAAGATTTTCCATGCACAGATGGGAGCTGCAGAAGAGAAGATCTGTGGGGTCTGAATCTCATGCAGCACAAAAGGAGCCCTTTCATGTTACATGAAAACACCCTGCAGTGTTTGAAATTAATTCCTTTGGATCGGGGGGAACCAATTTTGGTCAATTGCCTTCAATCAAATGACTAATGGTTTTGTTAAAAATCTCATTGTCATTCTTGAAGAGAGATGTTGATCTGGATAAACTGTGCAGAGCTTCCCTTCACTCCCTCACCACTCGTGGCTTGAGAAAACTCTTCAAAAAAATATCCCATGCAGAATATTATGATGTTATCATGTATTAGCACATCTCATTCACAGAGCTATCCAATCTGATTTTAAATTGCACATAAACCTTCAATTAAATATAATCCTGATTTCATAGTTTTATTATTTTCTTCCTCTATACCTGTTCCCGGAGTGTGTTCAATAAGATCTTATTATTCCTTCCTCTATCATGAATATGCATTATGTTCAAGGTTTTGTTCTGGGATCTGGGATGGATAAGGCTGGTGGGGTTTCTTTCTTGTGAAATCCAGTTGAGCTGTGGTTTCTTAATTCTCTAAAATTCAATATCAGGCCAATTCCACTTCTCTTTATCTGATTGATTTTGGTGTGGCATTAGATTAAAAAAATGTCATCATGGAGCATAGCATCTGAGATTTAAAGAAAGAATTACTTCTGTTCAGTCGTGATGAACATTAGTTGCCCTTTGTATGCAGGTCTTCTATTAGATCCAGTGGGTTTTGCCTTGGATAATAAAGAGGGGATTATGTGAGAGATAAGTTGATTATTCAATAAATCCCCAGGAAAAAACGCTGAAGAAAATTCAGGTGATAAACACCATCTGTGTAAGGAAGAACAGTCTGTGAATTGATATGGTAAATCTCTTATATGTGTGTGTGCAATATAAGTTGAGGTAGTCAGGTCCACTGCCTAAGTCAGAAGTCTTCTGTCCCCAGCCCACCCACAGGCAGCAACACACTTGACCATATCCACATGTGTATCCAGTGCTTTATTTCCAGATTTTTCTTTGGGTTAAGCAGAGAAAAACTAGTGAGTTTTGAGTGTCTCTGAATACTGTACTCACTGCTGGTGATTTCCATTTTTCTCTTTTTAACTAGCGCAGCTCAGCTGAGGATTTCTTCTCCAGGTTTGCTTTGAGTCACTCTAGCAATTTGCTTGCTTCTCTGCATAGCTTCTCACTTATCTATATTGATATCACCATGGGTGAGATTCTTTTGGAGGACATTTTTTTTGCTCTTTTATTTTTTTTTCTAATTACACTTAATTTCTCAATGTATCCAATAAGAAGCTGGTGCCAGGCTTTGGCTACACATCAGCCAGAAGATGCTCCAGACTGAGTTTTCTAATATGTCTTGATATCCACTGATGACTTCATTGTTTCATTGCTGGGTTATCATGTGCAAAATCTCCACTGCTTTGTTCTTTGAGAAATTTGGTTATTCGTAGCCTCCAAATTCTGCCGGTGATGTTTAGGGAAGCCAGACTTTATGGCCAAGGAATTACGCTAGGCCTGGTGCTTTGAAGGGCTGCATAAAGTGGTAACTGTACTGTTTGCAGTACAACATAGCACTTCTTTAGCCCACCAGCCTGCTACATTAGCCTTCACAGGACACGATAGGCTCTGCAGCTGCACAACACACATACACAAGATGTCATATAGACTGACTTATGCTTATGCAGAGTAGCTCTAAAGAATACAGAGAATGATGTCATTAGGCTTAGACTATTGTAACTGACTGTACAAGAAGGAAACAATGAAGAATTGGGTCCCTGATATTTCATGTAATGCTCTGTTGAGTCCAGACTTAGTAGCAATATCCACTTTATACTATATATTTATACTATAAATATATAGTATTTATACTATAATATCCACTTTATACGTGTCTGTAGTGTATGAAACTATTTACTGCTCTTTTAAATCTGCTTTCTCCAAGGTACCATTACAGTAGCAACCATAGGATGTTTGGATGCATATCTTTGGTTGTTCTTTCCAAATGTTAGGGAAGTTGATATACATTTTCTTTAAAGTTTGATCGTCTTCCTTCCTGTGACTGAAGTTAATTGTAGACAATGTTTCCAAAGGGCTGTGAAACCTATCCAAACTCTCTAGTAACACAGAGAATGCAGAAGATTTGAAAACTGAAATGTCATGAGATTTTTTTTATCAGTGTGGCAAACTCTTTTTGAGCTGATATATTTTGATTTACTTTATCAAAGGTTTCAAAAGCATAGTGATAACAAGCTCATCATATGGATATTTTCAAGATTAATAAGTTATCTTAAAACTTTCTGCACTATCTCCACAATTCAGTTCAACAAGCTTTCTGCATCTGAACATTTTTGAGAGCTTTCAAACAATTTTGAGCGGATTACTTAAAATTCAGCATATGCCAAGTGGAAGGCTAGCTCTTCTGCAGTGGTTTTGAAGTGACCAAGTAACCTACTCACTTGCATTATAGTACACAGCTCACGACATACTGTCCTCATGAATGCTTGAAATTGCTTTTTCCAGTCATGCCCAAGGCTCTCCTGCCTGCACTCACACTCCTTTCTATATCTTTCACCAACAGCTGCTTTTATCACCTTGATTCACACAAAATACCATCTACGGAATGCTTTTCCATCATTTGTGGAGTCGCGGTTTCTCTTGTCTAAGCTCACACACGTGCTTTGAGACAACAGAAACCCTAAGAGCCTTCTGACAGTGGGATAAGAGTAGAGTATTTTGGGCTTAACACTTGCTATGCCAACACCTCTTTCCCCATTTTCCTGTCATCGATCATGACTGGTTTGTGTACTTCTCTTTGAACTGTAAGATTTTGAGGGAAGAATACAGGCTCTATGTGTTTATCTGGAGTCTACTAGGGCAACTTTCTGGTCTTAGTGTTATTTTTGACAGTGAGCATGCTAAGGGGTATTTTAAGAGATGTAGCTAGGTGTTTGGGAGTGTTTTAGGGGATGTAGTAGACGCAGGTGCTGCACTAAAACCTGGCATAACAGAGATCTGAAGAAGCAGGAGCCACTGCAATGCTTTCTCCTTCTCAACACCAATTTTACCTCATTTCTTAGTAAATTAAACACTTTGAAGGTAAGAGTCCACAGTATCTTGAAAAAAAGGGTAGCTTCTTTTTCACCTTGATTAATATCCAAGCCAAATAAATATGCCAAAGATTTTCTTTGGGATGGTCCAAACTCTCCCAGACCGAACTGAGCCATGTGGTCACCCATCTAAAGCAAATACAAATACGCCTGCATAGATTATGTTTAATTATGTTAACTAAATATAGTAGAATGTGCTTAATATAAATGTCTAGCACATGGAAGAACCGATAATGTCTTTTGTTTCTTCTCTGTCTTGGTTTCAGGTAGATGTGAAATAATGATCTGCATTGCACTCAAATGCTTATTGTTTAGGGTTGTTTGGGTTTTTTTTCCCTGAAAATGGCTCTGTGTGTAATGGTGAGAGCAAGGAGAACAGTTAGCTCAGAGAAAGGTGTGTTCCCTTCAGCATTCCTCTGGCTTGGTACGTAGTCATCTGGCTGGGTCCACTGTCTGTGCCTGTCTGCTGGCCCAGCAAGCTGTTCATGACACACAGTGCAACCCATTCTCAATTAGAATGTTTTAATGACATTAATAGCAGTTGTATAGCCGCATGGTCAAGTGCCATTCAAAAGTGAAGCCTGAGTCCTTTCAGAGCAACAAAAAGGGGAAAATGGCAGGTTTGGATCTAATTACAGAAAAGGTTGACAGGAAGACTACAAGGATGCTCTGTGCGGGCATGAAGAAACCAGCATGTGAAGTTTTATGGAGATGTGTATGGGGAAGGATGTTTGGACGGAGACTGTAAAAGCAGATAGCATTTGGCCATAAGATGTTTTGAGAAATGGTGGAAGGAGATGGTGTTGCCCTCAGAGGGCAACAATGGTCACAGCAATGGTCACTCAGGCTCTGGCTGCAAGCAGTTACCTGGCTGCAGAAGGAGAGGACTGCAGCTCTTGATAAAAGGATATTTAAAAGGCAGTGACTGAGAGTTGAGGCTTTTCACCAGTGTCTGAAGGTAGTGTCTTAGTGATAAACCTAGACCTACTGCCAAACCGATGCTCAGAAAGCCTGTGTGATGTCTCTTGACCCTACCAAGAGACTTCCATCTCCTGTATTTGCTCTTGCTTCCAGGCGTGTCGCAAGCATTCAACTTCCATTCACATCTGTCATATAGGATCTAGGTTGTGTTTGTGTGGGGGGCTATCTCTGTTGCGTAGCAAAACATTCAGCCCTATCCTAGAAATGGTGTAAGGACTTTCCGTCTCAATTTTGCACTTCACAAGAATGGGCCAGTAATGCTAACTCAATTTTACAGAGTAGAAGCCAAACTGGACTGTAGCAGTGGTCTCCTCCCTCTCATATCCCACTCTCTGCAGAAGTCTTCTTCTCCAGTATAACACGGGAGCAAATGAGAGAGAAACTCATGGAGGCAGAATGGCTGAAGAAACAACGTTGGAGTTTAAAAGAGGATTCTAGGTTTGTCTATACTATCCAGTGTGTGGCAAGTGGAGAGCCTAGTCATGCTCTGTGCTGTGGCTCAAGTACTGACACCTCATCTGGATGGGTTGGGAATAAACCGAGCTCAGCATACGGGCATGTTTCCCAGCAGAAACCCTGAACCTGGCTCCCGCTGAGAACAGTGGAGATGCTTTGAGCACACCAGCCAGGTAAAGAGAAGGGGTCAGGTGACTCATGCTGCTTAACCCAGGGCTTAAAACTGTGTTTCAAGGAAAAGCGCAGAGAGGTGAGTCAGAAGAGCTAAAGGAAAAATGAGAATTTGAATACACAGAATCGCTACTCCATCATCCTCCCTTTCCCCTATTCATCATCCCTGCACACCTTCTTGAACGGGGCAGGCTTGTAGATACCTTGGAGGACATTTACAAACACCACCGTGTCGCATTTCTTTTTGTTGCCTCACTTCTACCCTTAATGAAAAAAGGTCCCCTCTGTGGTCAGACTTTGTGTTGTTTGATTTAAGCACAGATCACAGTGATGAGTGCTCACCGAGGGCCTTTTGTGTGTTTAACGCTACAGCTGCCAGGGCAAAGACAGAACTCAACAGACTAAGCAAGGTGGTCTAAATGTTAATAAAGTCTAAGGGTGATTGGAAAGAGTGGAAATGGGAAAGCCCACAGTCTCGGTAATTAAGCTGTAAAGCCCACAGGGGAAGGGCTGTCACAAAGTCATCTGGTGTGGGATGAAGACCAAAGCACGGTGTGATTCTTTGTCTCTAAACCTCCCCCTCTTCTCCCCAACATATTCTTATTTCCCTATAAATTCTTTATACAAAAGGTGGGAAAAAATGATTAAAAAAAATCCTGAAGGATAAATCTTGTAATTCAGAGCACTGAACAGCTGGTAGTTTAAAGCACAGAACAGCAGTTTAGTGATTAATTTACCTCTTTAAAATGCTGAACAATACAATGCAATAAAATATAAATTTTTATTTTGTATGGCCTCCTTCAAACCGACCGCATCCTGGAGCTCTTTTTAAAGTTAAAGTGCAGCTACAGAATTAAGTAATCGGTAATAACAGAAGGGAGAAATATAAAGAGAGATGTGCAAGCAATAAAAAGATCAGCTCTTCAGGACCCCTCCCTCCAGTCCATTTAATTTTACTGAAAGAAAGTAGCCTTTGTGACAATTTTTACATATTGATGGATTTTCACCTCGCATGCCCTTTCCCTATCCTTCCATTTTAAAGAAGCATCTCTGTGCCGCTTCTGCTGCCGCTGTTGACACTCCCCTGTGGCATCAGCGTGCAGCTGATACCGCTACAGGCTATCTTTCACTGGATTTATGCCAGTTCTCCGCTCTGCATCTCTCACACACACACCTTGTGATTAAATGTTACCTTGGGCGGATGGTTGCCCAGGTACCCACCAAAGGGGATGGTGCCCTTTTGTCCTGTTGCCCCAGACAGAGAATTCCAGCAACCTGCTGTATATTTGCATCTGCAGTTTGTGACCTCTCTGGAGACACTGAGGAATGAAGTCTGGTCCTCTTGCATAGATAGCTGTGACTGACATGCCAGTGGAAAAGAGTGCGCCTGTGAGTGCGTGAGTGTGAATGTGTGTGTGTACAGCAGGAAGAGATAAGAGGTGGAGGGGAAATCAGGCGGATAATGATTTTGGTTATGGGGAGAATTGCATTACTGTGAGGCATACGTGGGCAAATTCATCCCTGGCGTAACATCGCTGAGCTCCCGGAGACAACATTGGGGATTCATTTCTACCCACAAAAATAAGAAGCCAGTCTACCCTCATTTGTCAAGAACAGCACAAAGCAAAGACATGAAGAGCACAGTCTGGGGTGGGGGCAGATGGTTCTTCGTGTTTTGGGAACCCTTCACATCTGCAGCATTCGGGTTTCCTGAAGTAATGCTCTGCCTGTCTCTGTTCTTCTTCCACTGGGTAATAATAAGGGAGTTAGTTAGCAGACAGATGCTGAACCCGCTCTTACTGCATTTAGCATTTCAGAATAATGAATAGATTTGCAAATGATGTTTCAAGGCTGCTTCTTTTTCAAACAATGGCATCACGATGTTTCCAGCTCCTTTGACTTTGCAATCGTCTTTTTCTAACAGTAAAATGTTACAATTAGCTTTCTGAGGAGGGCAGAGGGGAAATGTCATTTCTAAGCATTTCAATAACTACCTTTTATAGAGATGTGTAAGTGCTGATAAACTGTTCCCCTAAACTCCCTGTTGAGTTGCACTGTGCTGATGGCACTGCTCTGAATTTATACCCATGTAACTTGGGAGCGGCTCTCCTAGCTTCCAGGGAGTGATTTCTTTCCTGGTAGGTTTTTACCCCCCTTGCTGGTGAGCTCAAACTCTGGCCCCAAGACCACCAAGCAGAGCTGCAGGCTTAATGCCGAGCGTAGAATTTGCCTGAACTCTTATGTATTCAGCCTGAAAAATCTTGACAAACCTCGTCCTGGGGATTTGAAGGTCACCCTTCCTAGAGCAAGGCAGCGGCTGAAAAGGCACCTTGTGCTTTTCAAACCCGAGCGGCGTTCGCCTCTTTGGCTCCTGCGCTCGCTCTCTCTCTCCCTTCTAAGCGATCTTTAATATGGATCTAATTCCGACTACATCGCAGTGCATTAGGCAGCGCAAGGAGACTCACCGCCCCTTCAAGCATGATAAACTCTTGATTGCTTCCCCGAAGCTCTAATGAGCCCGCGTGGGCTGGGCATGATGGAGAGGCAGCCGGGGCGAGCGGGGAAGAGGGGACTGCTCCTCCTCCTCCTCCCTTCTCCTCCGAGGGAGGAGAGGCAAGAAGAGCCCGCGGGATCGAAACCCGCCGCCAGCCCTAGCTCGCTTGCTTTCCCACTCGCATACTATGGCCGTTTTAAATGCCCCAACGCTGACCCAAAAGGCGGCCAGGGAGGGAGAATGTGGTGTTTCCCCTCCCGAGGCCGGCGGAGCATCGGGCAGTCAGGATGCTCTGCAGCCTGCATCCCTACCTCAGGATGCTCGGTCGCCTGCATTCCTACCTCAGGATGCTCCGTCGCCTGCATCCCTACCCCTTCCTTCTCAGGGACACCCTGATCCCCCCCTTCTCAGGGACACCCTCACCCCCTCTTTCTTAAGGACGCCCTCACTCCCTCTTTCTCAGGCACACACCCCCCCCCCCCCCCCTCCTTGACATTCCAGGTTTGCAGGAAGCAATGCTTTATTGCGCCTCTGCGTGAGCCAGACTGAAATGTTGCAGCAAAGGTGGGACTTTTTTAATGATTGGTTGGCACAAGGAGCTGCTTATCTCTTTAAGAAATGGAAATGAGGTCTAATTAGCATATACTGGTTGCAATTAGCATATAAGTCCCGTTCAGGGACTTGAAGGAAGGAAAAGGACCAGGCAGCAACTTAATGGGATTTTATTAGATGAAATTAGCCACCACTGAACAGTCATAAAAATATCTAAATTATCAGTAGCTCTGCAATTTATTGTGAGTGCTTCCTGGACATGCTAATATCTATGGGCCTGCATCATGCCTGCTAATCACAAAAACAAACTGTGGGACAAGTATAATCTATCTGCTGCACATTGTTATGCTATTGTAGGCACAATACGACAGCTTTATATGGATATATATGCATCTGTGTGGACTGGTTTGAGGGGTACATTTTTGCTAATGTCTTATGAGTTATGTGAATGGCATACATTTGAGCAAAAATGACAAACTGGTCTTTAGAGAAACAATCTCACCTATAATATGGGGGCGGGCCAAGAGAGAATAGCATGCTGAAGCATACGGCTTTTATTGAGTTAGAATGAAATGCAAACCCTCTATAGTCATGGCAATCACATACATTCACAGGCCACAAGAAAAGCCCTTCTTTATAAGACAGCGATCTCTAGAGACAAAAAGGATATAAAAAAGCAACTCAAATATATGGATTTTTAACAGATTCAGGCTTTCCTTCATCCTCACGCAGGTTAGATGATCTTTAATGAGCACCAACTACAATATCCACTTTAGGCAAGGTCCAATTATTGTTTCTTTCTCCAGATGTGATCAGCTGGAGGTAGATGCTGTGAAAGTGAGGTGATGAAGAACCAGCGTTTTTCATTTATACCGTCAGGTCAGTCAGACTGACCCAAGAAAGGGTCTGACAGAAAGCTTGATAAGAAGACAGAAAAAAAAAATCCCAATGATAAGAATAATTATATGGCTGTAGCCAAGCTCCTTGCTCAGTGTTTGAAGAAAGAAGTGGTTCCTGCAAGCCTTTTCTATTGAAAGTGTACCAATGTAGGACTTCTGGGCTGGATCCAGTAGAAATTTGGCTAACCAGTAGGTGTGGATGTTGTGGCACTGGGTTGACATCAAGGGTTATCCTCCTTGTTTTTTATGAAACCAAGTGGAATTATCCTACTGCCAGGAGCAGCATGACATCTTGACACCCGTTCGTGGCTGTTTTCACTGTAAGAAGGACCAAAGGACAACCCAGGGGAATGCTGTTAGGCACTGTTTAGGGGTCTTGTTCCTTCCATTCATTTATAAGTGATGCATTTTGTCATATTATATATGCAAGTAATTCCATAAAAAAAGGTCAGGTTTGTTTCAGGTTAGCAAAGGAATTGTAGAGGCTAATTTAGCGCAACCTAATAAGGTTTAAAAAAACCCAACATCTAAAAGTAATCTTAAATGTTTGGCATAGCCCACCCGGCCTCCCATTTCAGAGTAGGATTTAGAACAACTTCTGCATTTCATCTGTTTGATATGTTCAGAGCATGGTGAGTGTCTCTGAAATGTTGACTGTGGTGCCTGATGAGGAGCCCAATTTACATATTCTCAATTTAATCTAAAGTAGGTGCTAATTGATTACTGCTGAATGTCAGCACGCTCTGATTATCTGTTCAAGATGCTCTGGAAAAGAAAAAAAAACTACAGCCCTGAGCTGCAAGTGAGAAGGGGGGGGCTTGAATTCAGTATGGCACAGGAAGAATGTTTGTTCTTTTACCGATATTATATAAAGGTTTTAATTATCCAGGCCTGAGGTTGTTGAATGACTGCTGCTTTGTCATGTCCTTCCAAGGCAAATGAGAGAGACACAGGATTGTCCTTGCTTTCTGTCCTGGATGATTTTTCTCAAACTAAACATTACTTTTATAGGATTTTTCCCATCTCCTCCAAACTCTGTCCTTACCAGCTTCATATTTCAACCCTGAATTTCCCTTTTCTGACTTTGAAGACACAGTATGAGGTCCAAGAAGGAAGGTCAGGCTTACATTTAACATACAATGCTGGATTTCAGAAGATGAGCCATGAATCTCAGCAGCAATGTGATCTCTGAATTTGGGACTGGGAGGAAAGCAGTTTGTAGCTGATCCTAGCTGATCCTAGCTCTGCATGCAACTTGGGCCAGATCCCATATCTTCTTGAAATCTCAGATTCCTCTCTCACAATTTGACTGCCTCTTCTTTGTAGGCAACAAGGAACCATGTCTAGCTGTATAGTTGTATAGATCTTTTAACAAGGAAGCCTTGAAGCATATGCTGATGTAATAATACTGATCATACATTTCTAGTCAGGTGCATTACAGCATTTTACTCTTGTATCTCATACCTTGTTTTGGGACTTTCTTCTTTTGCTGAGACCTGAGCTTTTGGTGCTGACTTGTTTGATTTTAGCGAGCTTTCTTATCTGGGCACTGAGCCCAGCTCTAATTTGTTTACACACTTTGCAGCGTGCCAGATTCTGTACCTGGAGGTAGTTCTCTATCTATTATTTAATTAAATACTTACAGTCTGCAAGAGTAATAAGTCACCATGAAGAAAAATTTTAAAAAGCTGAGCTAGATGTAGTGAGGAAATGCTCTTCTACTGTTTCATTTTTATTTTTTTTCTTTCATTTTTGGTGGTGGCTCCAATTAAGTAGCAAATTGCTGCTTCTTTGGATCGCAGTAGGATTAATCAACACTCTAGCAAGGCCATTTTTTCCTGGCTCAGACTTGGTGTGTGGGGCTATTTCCCCAGTAGAAGTATCTTCCAGTTTATGTCCTGTCATGCAGAAAGCTTTTTCTTCATGTATGCTCTTCCTCTGTGGTCTGCCCTCCAGCTTTTCCAATTCAGCATTCATGGTATGAACTTGTGTGTTTGGGAAGCTGCCAGAGGATGGGGAGCCGAGACAGCAGTCAGTGCCATGTAGAAGTGTTGTGGGTTTTATTTCTTTTGAGCAGTTAATCTCCATTAGATTGCCCAGCTCCTGTTACGCATCTCTGATAAGGATAAAGGACTGTGCAGGATATGCTGTCATTAGGAAATTTCTTTTTCTGTTAGTGCTGTTAAGGTCTGAATGCTTGAACACTCTTTAATTCTGTCAAGTAGTGGCTCTAAAACTATTTAGATTATTTTTTCTGTTTTCCTTTTTAAAAAAAAAAAAATCCCACAGTACTTTGGCCTGCCCCCATGAATGCGTTTCATGATCACAATCGCTTTCCTGCTTCCAGCTCCTTCCAGCCTCCCTTAGGTGGAACAATCCACATGGTCTTGTGCCCAGCAAAAGTATTGCTATGTCCCAAAGTCCAGCAAAGTCTGCCCTGATCTTGTCCAGAGCTGTTCCACAAGCCTCTCCAGTGGCCAGTTTTCACACACTGTCTCTATCTCACTGCCTGCTCATCCCCTCTCATTTGCCTCTCCAGCTCCCTGTTGCACGGAGGTACTTCCATAGTTCCTGAACGCTAGGTGTGGGGTCCTGCTCCCTCTCAATCTCATCCTAGCCAGCAGGGCTGGGCTTTCATCAGAGGATGAAAAATGAAGACATCCTTGTGGATAGCTTTGTTCCGGTCCCCGCTCAGATCATTTCAGCAGATGAGGAGGATGAGCCAGCCTTCACAAGGAGGGTACACATCCACTCCTGTTGCAGTCTTTGATTCTACTCTCTTCTGTGTTCCAGTAACACAAACCAACAGCCACTGGACTTGTGAGAGCCAGAAGAGGAGAGATGCAGGCTCCGTAGTGTTTCCCTGGTGTTTCTTCCCTCCTCTCCTCATCCTCAGCTCTGCACATGAGTTACCTCCCCCCGAGTTTGAGACCTGTGTCTTTAGAAGGGCCTTAGAGAAGGAAGCACTGGCCTGGCGCAAGGGCAGAATTCCTGGGTGGCCTTGAGAAGCACTCGTGCTTCCCCTGGTCTCCCAACCATGAACAGAGCGCTGTGAGGGTCTGTGTCCCACCTAGCTGGGCACTTTTCAAATGCAGCAGAAAGGTGCAAAATGTTTTTCTTTAATTATTTTCATACTTTCCTTCTTGATCTTATTCTCCTCTGGCAAGGACATCTAAGCAAGGCTGATCAGAGATCAGCCTTGGCAGGCACAGGAGGAGCTCCACTTGGCCCAGCTGTTCCTTCATGCGAGCAGGGCATCCTGCCTCTCTCCATTTTCTCCCTCTGGTGAGGCAAAGACAGACCCCGTGTCTTCACGCACTACCCTCACCTTTCCTCACATTTCATTTCCCCTTTATTTCCAGCCCTCTTTGCCATTATCTCTCTTTTGCCTGTTGCCTGCTCAGAGCACTGCCCTTCTCTCAGCCCCCTCAAACCTGCTGTCTCCACTGTGGAGTCCCCGTCACCCCCTCTCTACGCCTGTGCCCAGCACTTCCCCAAATCCCCCTCTCCTGTTTGGGTCCCTTTGTTCTTACAGTTGTCTGTCAGCTGGGCCTTCATTTTGAAAAAAAATCAAAGGCAGTCTGTTGTGAGAAAACAGAGAAGTGGTGAAATGACTGGGGATGGGAGGAAGCCATGAGTAGAAAAAGCATATTTTTGTCCTCTCTTTCTTTTTCAGGTTTTGACGCAAGTAGTATTAGAGTAGTAAGCTGTGCAAATTCTTCCTTTCTCATGCTGGAAATGCCAGTTCTATTTCTTTGCAGAGAAAAACATTCCAGCAAAATTGGGAGCATGCTATATATTTTGATTGTAAAATGCTGCATTAGAAGAATTAATACAAATTTCAATGCTGAGCTGAAGATTTCAACAGAATACTAGGCAGGAATTGCTGGAAAGTATAATTAATAATTAGTTATTATCCTGTAAGTATCACAATAATTAATGTGCAGTGTTTCGCTTCACCAGTTTTTTTCAAAATATTTGATTATTTCTGCCTTCACGGTGCAAATTTCAGGTGGTGAAAATGAGTTGCTTTGCACCGGTAGATCTCCTGAATATGCAATGAAGAAACCCGCAACAGTCAGAAGCCTCAGCCAAGGCAGAAGATGAGACCGTGAGCTGGGAAACAAAGGTGAGGGAGAGAGGCAATGAAAGCAAAGCGTTTCATACAATAGCTGAAATACAAATCTCTGGAGAATTAAAGATATTGCATGAACATCAATTTTGCATGCCTATTGTCTGAGTGGTATTAGCGTACGTAGGACCCGCCGCCCCCATTCCTCTGAGTGAGGGGAGCATCATGGCAAATCAGGAAATAGCATAATTGAATCAGCTCTGGCACATGACAGGGCTTAAAACCCACCTGGACGAGGCACTGAGATGACTACATATCACAAGCACCTTAGCATTCCTCCTTCCCCCCACCTCAAATTACTTCTGTGAGTAAAGCAAGCAAGATTTAAGCCGCAGCAGGAGACAGTCTAGTCATGGATTTCATTAGTGGTCTCTTTTGCCATCTGAGAGACTATATGACTAAGAATCTGGATAGAACAGCTTTCTAGAAACTTCATCAGAGAAAAGGCAGCTAAAAAAAATGTGAGTCATGCTTATGCTGTTTACAGAGAGCTTGTTTTGTCCTCAGGAATAAATCAAAATGCCAGTAGTTTACCACCGTTTGCATTGGGAGATAACACATGAGAGTCAAAACATGCTGTTGCAGATTGGTGAGGTGCCCTTCCCATCCCTCCCTCCCCTTTTGGCTCTACATAAAAGTTGACAATTAGTTTTTACTGCACATACATGAAGCGAGATACACGCTTTGGCCTCTATGTGAGAGCAATAATTCTCTTAAATTGATGTGTCAGCGAACTAAAACTCAATATTTTTTTCGCGCAGTGTATTTTGCAGTCAGAGGACCTTCACTAATCGGAATAAAGCAATTTGGCTCCCTGTCATTGCTCACTGAAAACATATGAGCTGGTTGGCACGTATGGCCTCCTAGATTTATCAGTGTCTCCCATCTAGTGCATGGGAGGTTCAGGGCTGAAGCTCAGAGAGGAGTGAATTTTTATGAATGCTTTTTCCCCTCCCTGAGAATTCCCAGAGCTAGATTTACTTCTTACTTTCAGAAATATTTTATTTATTGCTCATATCCCATATCCTCCTTAGGTCAAATCAAAGTCGTGTTTTACATTTTTTTTTGTTTGTATTGCTAGTCTTTATCACTTTCTTCATTAAAATAAAAGGATAACAACCCCAAATTTGGGAGAAGTACTGTTCCCATAGCTCTACTTTTCTCTCTTTGTGAAGAGTGCTGTGATAAAAACATACACAGCTGTCCTTTCAGTAGGACGTGTATAAAATGGATTTGCTTCATCTTGCATTAGATTTACCAAAGGCCAGCTTTGGTGTCATGTCTTTGTCATGCTGCCGCTAAGGAAGTCCTCGCCTCCCTCATAGCTGAACTGGTGCAGCTTATAGTGGTGCTCTGCCAGGGTAGGTGGCACAGGAACGTTTTAGTAGTCAGCCTTTACAGCTTGATAACTCCAGAATATGCCCTTTTGCATCACTGACTCCATACCCTCTAGTCCCCCTCTCACCACCTGCAGCTCCAGAAATTGCTTTTTGCCAGCTTTTTGACTGTGCTTTTGCCTGGAGGAGTGTTTCTCAGCCTTCGGATAACGGGTACCACAAAACTGTTCTGACATCCCAATGCCACCACTGTGCCTGTTTAGGATAGGAGAACTGTTTGAATGACCACACAACTATTCTAGTGCTTGCTTGTGACAGAAGGAGCACCTCAGACAGGGGCAGCCTTCACTCGACAGACGAGTATGATTGAATTCCCATCCTGGGCTTGTGCGCAGCCCGGTACCAGGCTGGGACCCACGCTATTGACACCACCACAGTGACAATCCTGTGTCTATGATAATGGTACCCGAGGCTTTGTTCTTGTCCTCTGTAAATGACCTTGGTGTCAAATGGGGCATAAAACACAAGCAGTGCTCCACTAAGAACCGGGAGGAGATATTTTAATCATGGATTCAAAAACTTTTAAATGTATGCTTTTGAGGAGTTAGTTTCTTGCCAACTATTGTCCTAAACCCCTCTCTTCTCTTAGCCATTCTCACCTGAAATTAGTACTTTGAAGACTTGTTGCCTGGCTCATTTGGCAAGAGTCACGTGGGCACTGCTGTCCTCTGGTTGGGGACTTTAACTTGCCCACATGATGTGGGAACATCAACTGACTCCTGACTCACACATGAGGCTTAACCATCTGGGCTAAGTTTTCAGCTAGGACATAACAGTCTGGGAAGTGGCATCTGTAACAGCTTAGTTTTTTCCACAAAAGAGACACGACTCGTGTGCTCGAGCAGAAGGGGTCTGTTCTGTGCATCTCTTTCAGCCTTTACTAGGAGCTCCTGTCTCAGCATCTGGGGGACAACATGCTACCTTTGGCTTCTCCGGACTTTATTTCCATCTACCCTCTTGGCACATTGTGGAAGGAATGCTAAAAGAATTGGTTAATAACCAGAGAAAAATGTCCCAAGCCTATGGAAGTCCATTTATCCTTTTAATCACACACTCTCTAATGAGCTATATTTTTCTTACTTATCATTTCCTTTGTTCATGCCCATTACAGTGTTATTCACAATTTTAGCTCAAACAATACCTCTTAAATAAGAGGATAATATTAAGTGCATCAGCACAAGGAGGAGAAGCTGCTTTTAAAAACTGAAAGTACTGCTTGATTTCCACTTTCAAAGCATTTAATTTCACCTGGTCCACACTTTTAATATTTTCCAATAAAATAACTAGATGGGGGCACATTAAAATGGTCTCAGTTGAGCTGTTTTAATAAAAGGAGAAAGTTTAAAGAGCTCGGCCATGGATGAAAAGCTATTTAAAGCAGGCAGGTTGGATATTTCTGGCATGGATGCATGAGGTATCTGTCTCCACCTCTAATTAGAAGGTCTATATTGTTCAGCTCTACAACACTCTACATGATCAACATATTAAAGACCCAAGAGACCACCATGTTGTCCTGTGTTGTACCTCACTCTTGTAGTGGCCTTGTACAAATACATATTATAGATCATGCCTGCATTCCTGGGCAATTTGATGATTTGATCTTTCCAACTCTTTGTCCTGGCAGGGCAGTTGCAGCCTTAGAAGGTGAATTTCTCATGGGTAACACTGAAAATTGGCACTGTTTTCTCCTGAATAGGTGCAACTACAGAGTCCAGCCTTGGAAACAGTGTTAGTGACATGAAGAAAACTTGCTTTTATTCTGCAGGTCCTCAGACTCAAAATTTTCCCATTGGCATTTCAGGCAGGGGTTCACACTAAGGAAAAAGGAAATGAGTGCTTTTCCTGCAGTTGTTGGCCTACTGGAACTAGCAACAGGCTGGGTTTTCTTGAATAGGGAGCAAGTATGACTCTCTATCTATCTGAGCAATTCCCAGTGTGTGGTGTGCTACTAAAAACAAAGCCAAAAGGGTTATCCAGTGGGCTAATAGACTGAAAACCCACATAAAATACTCATCTGTCAGCCTTGGTGCTAACTGTGACTTGCAACCCCATAATCCTTTGTAATGTGATACTGTTTGTACGCTATGAAACAGCTAGAATGGTCTCTGGCAATTTTCACCTCTAAAAGAGAGAAACAAAAAATGATCTTTCTTTGGTTTTGACAACCTGGCTTAAGCAGGCTTTAAGTAATGAATAGGCAGTTTTTTATTTTGCCATGCACAGCTGCTACTGACAGAAAGTGTCTATAGTGTTTCAAAGTATAAGTGCCTTAAAGTGCAGAGGCACAGGTGTTGCTGAACTTCATCAGGGAGAGAACTATGTGAGTAACTATAAACCTGGATGGAATTCCCTTAAGAATTTGGCAGCAAATCTGTCTTTCCCTGAGAGTTTCTTTGTGATGGAGAATTTGAGAATGTTCCCCAAAAGGATCCTTCTTCTCCTGTGTAAACATGCAACGCAAAGCATAATGCTGTTTGTAGGTGATGAGACATCCATTGTTTAACTGCATAGAAACAGTATTACTATTCTTGTAAAATGCAGTTACTGTCTAGAAGGAATACCCTGATGGCAGCAGCAGCATTAGAATTCTTATACAAAGGAACTAATTAATTCTGGCATCAAATAAGAAGCGTGGGTAGTTAATCGTTTTAAACCCTGTTTCACAGCTAGGTGTAGGAGCACGTAAGACTATGTGCGTAAGTGATATTATGGAAAGAAAGGTCAAGTGACTTTTGTGAGGTTAGATAATCAAGGCAGTGGCAGAGGCAAGGATTTGGACACTCTTGGACTCTAGGTCTTCTGTTTATTAGATCATATTAGATCTTGAAGACTGTGTCGATATTAGTATGCTTTTATTGGCCATTTCAACTGCATGTTATTTCCCTATAGTTTTTAATCTTCTCCTTCAAAGCCTTTGTTGTCAAAGATCATGACTGTGTACAACAGATTACTTTTTAATGGAGATTTTGAAGTAATGAGGTATATCTTCCTTTCCTGTCTCTAGTTTCATTGCCTCTGGTGCAATCCCATCCAGGGTAAGGACACTGGAAATGTTAACACAGACAACATTCTGTGAAATTGAGATTTTAACCATACCATCAAGCAGTAATGCCATACACATTTTTCTATGTTGGCTTCTCTGAGAAGAACGGTACTGGTGTTGAAGACTGGGAGACAATGTCTCTGAAAGGGATGCAGGAGGGAGAGAAAAGGCAGAATCACAGAACAGTTGAGGAAGGAAGGTACCTTTAAAGATTGTCTAGTCCCAGCTCCCTTGGTCAAAGCAGTGTCACCTAGACCAGATTGCTCAGACCGTGTCTGGTCAAGTTCGGAATATCTCCAGAGATGGAGACTCTGGACAATCTGCTGCAGTGTCCGACAGCTCTTACAGTAAAAATGCTTTTTTCTTATGTTTGAATGGAATTTCCTATATTTTGGATTGTGCCTGTTGCTTCGCCTTGTCACTGGTCACCACTGAGAAGACCCTGGCTCCAACTTCTTTACACCTCCCAGCAAATACTTACACATACTGAAACATAGAATCGTTACGATTAAAAAAGACCTCTAAGATTATTAAGTCCAACCATCACCGCAATACCACCATGTCCCAAAATGCCACGTGTACATGGTTTTTGAACACCTTCAGAGATGATGACTCTACCACTTCTCTGGGCAGCCTGCTCCAAGGCTTCACCACTCTTTCAGTAAAGAAATCTTTCCTAATGTCCCATCTGAACCTCTCCTGGTGCAATCTGAGGCCATTTCCTCTTATCCTATCACTTGCTACTTGGGAGAAGAGACCAACACCCACCTCACTACCACCTCCTTTCAGGTAGTTGTAGAGAGCAATAAGGTCACCCTTCAGCTTCCTTTACTCCAGGCTAAACAATCCCAGTTCCCCTAGCTGCTTCTCATAAGACTTGTGCTTCAGACCCTTCACCAGCCTCTTTGCCCTTCTCTGGACATGCTCCAGCAGCTCAATATCTTTCTTGTGCTGAGGGGCCCAAAACTGAACACAGTATTCAAGGTATGGCCTCACCAACACCAAATATAGAGGCATGAACACTCCCCTGCTACTTCTGGCCACACCAAAAGCAAGACTACCATTGGTAATATCCCTCCTGACTTTTCTTTTCTCCAGGTTGAAGAATCCCAGCCATCTCAGCCTTTCCTCATACGAGAGATGTTCCATTCCCTTAGTCATACCCCTGGTCCTTTGCTGGACTCACTCTATTACATCTGTGTCTCTTCTGCTGGGGAGCCCACCACTAGACCCAGCACTCCAGATGTGTCTCACCAATGCTGAGTAAAAGAGAAGGATCATGTCCCTCGACCTACTAGGAGCACTTTGCCTAATGTAGCCCAGGATGTTGTCAGTCACCTTTGCTGGAAAGTGTTCAGCTTGTCATCCAGGACCCCAAAGTCTTTTTTTATGCAAAGCTGCTTCCCTCTGGTCATCTCCTGGCTTCTGCTGATGTATGGGGTTGTTTCTCTGTGCTCCCACTGCTCCACACTCCATATATTCCTACTGTTCTCTTACAAAAAGGGCAACTACGCTTTCTTGCTCTCCTGTCCTGCTCTTCCTAAAAATCCTGTACCATCCACTGCATCACTCCAGCCACAGGAGTTATCCTACTATGTGACTGTGAACCCAGTGAGACTGTAGCCCTGCAACTGCACACAAAACACTTATACCTCATGGATTTTTCCTACGCTGTGTGCAGGCAATTCAGAGAGGCACTGTGTTGTGCTGATTTTCCAGAAAAACTATAAGGGCTTCCCCCATTGCACTGTCTTATAGGTTATGCCTTATTTGCATAAATACACTTCAGGTGGGCATCTTTAAGCCTTCTTTTCTGATCACAAGGTCTATCTCATCCACATCACTCTGCAAAGATTCTTTTGTTCCATTTGGGACAAAAGATGGTGGATTCCATCTCTTCCAGCCAGTCCCTGATCCTCAAAGAGGGCCCCCAGGGTCATAAAAGCTGAATCTCTGCTGTTAATGTTAGCTGCATAACCAGATGTTAACACACAGACTCTTAACCTTTGCTCCTCAAGCCCCTCCCCCTCACTGACAGGATTGAAAAGCAAACCAATCTTAGTCGCTCCATGTCCCCCTGGCCATACACTGCTGCCCACATTGAAGAGTACTGGGGAGTCCAAAATGCCTTGATAGTGTCTCCACAACATTCTTATCCAGGGGTCCAACAAGTGGGAAACCTGCCTAGATGATGGATCATGTTGGCAGGTGGGGACCTGTGCTCCCTGCAGCAGGGAGTAACCTAGTGCTGTTGCTCATAGTTTCTTCTTTGTGCTTCTGGGCTCAGCCATCTCAGATGCTTCATGGGACACAACTTTCAGCCTCTGGTCTGCTACTGGTGCACTGAACCTGTTCTGAAGGTCCAGGTATGCAGATCGAGCAGCAGTCTTCCTCCTGGTGCTAGAATTCACCTGCTTCCAGCCTCTGCCATCACCAGCCCTCTAAGAAGAGACTCAGCCTATGCTTCCTTTAGTATAATTTTGGGCTTGGGCTACTTTATCTGAAGGAGCTCAGAGAAGATCCAGTCACTCTCGTTTGTCATCTCTGAAGCGGAACAGGACTTTCTCCTGCAGTTTCTTTACTTGGCAACACAGATCTTCCACTAGTGCACACTTTTCACAAGTAAGGAGACCATCACCCCTGCTCGCAGCCTCAGTGGGAGGTCCCAGGTCTGAGAAGCTTCATCTTCCTCAGGAACTCAGTCTCTGATGTGCCAGAGGTAGCTGATCCCGTAGCTGCTGGACGCTATGCCCCTTGTTGCTGAGCACAGTAACATTGTCCCCATCAGAGTTTTTGACCCTCTTCTGCATGCCCTTCTGCACAAAGTGCTGCACAGGCTACTGGGCAAACACATTCTCTGCTGAAATTTAGCAGCTGGCAGGACGCAGCACAGTTTAACTGAGCCCAGTGAGACTTCGTAGTGGACCTTGGCAGTGTCCAGGATGAAACAGCAACCACAGTACCATAATGCTCCTCATATTTCTCCTTCACATCACATGAAATAAAGTCTCATGAACTCTAGCAGACAGCCACTGGGTTTGTGAGTCTTTTTTCTTGTGTCCTCTAGCCTACTGAAGAGAAACTACTGCAAAACAACCAAGATCACTTCCCATAGTCCTTGAATTTTCTGAGGCAGCCTCTCCTCCATCTGGTGCCTGCCTCATGCTGCTTAGTTTGAGATCTCGTGAAATCGCAGTTGTAGGCGGTATGATTGTTCCTTAAAATGCAACTTCAACACTAGGGAGGGCACTATGCCCTCCTGTACTTGCTCTCTTCTTTTCACCCTTTAGCAATGAGAAAGGTAGGAATGGAAGCACTTTGAACAAGTCCCAGGGGCTTTGGAACAGAAAGAGGAATATATCTGAGACTTGGGAGAGTATCTGGGAGGAGAAGAGTTACCAGCATGAGAGACCTCAAGCTGAGTGACTGAGAGTTGACATTCCTTCTATTTATTTATAAAACTTGTAACTGTGGAAATTAGCCTTAGAAGCTGAAGATCCATTACTGTTAGTTTTATCGAACTTCTAAGACATACCCTGAGGTATTCCTGGAGATTGAATCCTATTGTACTTTGCAATAAGCCCATAATTGATTATGCTATGGAGCTTTAATATGGGTTGAGAAATGGAATCTAGAGTAAATACATTCAGAATTTTGCTAGCAGGCCAAATTTAAAACTGGTTTTCTGAACCCACCAGGATTATTCCTTCTCAGCTAATGATTTAATTGGAACTAGCCACTCTGAGAGGTGCAGCGTGTGAATGAGTCCAGGCTGTCTGCTTGCTTAGCTTCTCTAAAGAAGTTTATCCTGTATACTTCACTTGTAAGCTTGTAAAAATAGAATTAGATTCTAACATTCTTCATTATAGGACATTTTATGTCCTGCCTAGTGTTTCTTCCCGTAATGCTTCAGATGCCTGTCAACAATGCCATCATACACAAATTTGCTGATTTGTTTCATTTCTGAAAAAAAAGTACATTACACTGTATTCTCAAAAATGAAGGAAAATGAAATTAAGTGGTGGTCCTAATTTGTCTTTGCATTCCTGTGCTTGAAATATAGCCCAAGTAGTTTTCCTGTCTTTCTTAGATGGTTTGGGTTCTTTTCCAGTTCACTCACTTGACGAAAATCTATTCTTTCTAAAAGAAGCTTGTTCATTTTGCTCTTTGTGATCAAGGATGAGAGGGATGTTGGTCTCTTCTCACCCTTTCATTAGAAAGGTTCCTCTTTCTTTCTTTCAGTTGCTAAACTGAAAATACTTCCTTTGGTATGCAGGTGGCTCCTACTGACTGTAGCCAATTCCAGGGCTTAAAACTGGCTAACTTGTAGATCTGGTAGAAATGTAAGTTTCTTAAAGCACATCATTTGCTATCTAGAAGGCAGCCTAAACAGGCAAACCCAATGATACTGGTACAAGCAAAATAAGTTTTGTTCAGAAGTGACAAAATTAGAACTTTTTTCTGACCATTTTAAATCCTAGATTTTTTTCTGGACTTGAAATCTGGTTTTGAGATTCAGTCTCCAGCATTGGTTTGAGGTGGTTTTTTTGATTCATAGTGTATATTTATTTGAAAATACTTCTCATGAAATATTGTTATTGTCTGGGCATGTTCTCAAGGGAAAAAATAATGTTTCATATTTCCCACTGGAAAAGAACTCTTTTTCTCTCTTTCTCATTAACAGCTAAAAACTTGGTTACTTCCCCAGAAGTACTACATACTACACCACAGTGTCTGCACCATTGGGAAGTGATACACAAGGACTGTCTGTTTCTATGACCAATGTGCTAATTCTGGTGAAGTCTCTTTTCACATGTTCTTACTAAATATGATGATACTGCATTTTTCTGTTTTCTATGGCCAGGTAAGAGGAACCAACACTAGCTACAGGGACAAATATTCATCACATCAAATTGGCGAGAGATACAATGAAAGTTCAACTTTATTTCATGGTTTAAACTCTTCCTTACTTAGCATCACTGTAAATTTTGTAAGAAAGACCTGTTCTTCCTAACGCTGAACTCAGTCAAAGTCTAGAAATGCATATATAGTGCTACACCATAAACTTATCTTTAATGTTATCCTTTCTCACTTTTTATCCACACTTTTATAGCTCCAGAGAGGCCTTGCATGTAAACTACCTAATTTTTGCTCTAGCACTGGGAAGCTCTTACCTCTGCATATAACAGCTCTCTACAAAGCTTTGGCGTACAAAAATGTTTTTCTCCATTTGAAAACAACACATAGAGCTGTTTAAAACAGGAGAAGATTATGTGATCATTAAAACCTGAGGGTTTCATGTCTGTTAAGGGAGTTTTTGGTTTTGCTGCAGCAGAGGGTTGACTGCAGAGATTCTAGCAGGAAAGGCTTGGTCGTCTGAGCAAATGCAGATCAAAATGAAAAATCATGGCCATCTGTTTTGTTTAAAGGAAGAACTAGGATTTGGAGGACAGAGACTAGGAAAACTGCTCCTTGTAAACTATATGGTTCTGCTGGATGGAGTGACAAAACACTGCATGGAGATGAGGCACTGGTGACGTGTGCCTTAGCTAAGCACCACTTGAGAAATGAAGCTGGCATTCCCCAGGACTTGTGTCTTCTGGTTTCTTTCATACAGATTCATTTTAGCTTTTGAAAAAGTCTGTCTACCCCCCCCCGCAGTGATTCTACTGTTTGATGGTGTTGATGCCTATTAGCAAATTGGATGATTTTCCCCTTCCCCCATTGTCCTTCCAGTATGAGAGGAAAAAGAAATGGCTCCAGCAGTTAGTGTCTTGGCATCTTGCTTGTGTAGAGCAGTGATTCCCTATCTTGCACAACTCGTACAGGGGCAATAATCTAGACTGATAGATGTTACTGCTCTTCCCTGTGGGAAGCACTGACTCTCAGACCTCAGGAGCTGCATTCACACACATGCACATGCATACATACACAGACTTATTTACATGCAAATATTTATACCTGTATTTTACATGCACAGATTTGGAGGGACAGTGAGTAACCTTTACTCCTTGATATGTTTTTATATGTATTTTCAAGGATGCTTGACAATGTTTTTTACATTAGCATCAAAGAGAAGATCACTTGGTTTTGAAAGAGCAGACTTAGAGATAAGAATTTTGATTCTCATTCTCATTTGTATCCTGGCGTATTCCACCCCCTCCCCTTATTTGTTTGGAGCAGCACAACAGCACTGATGAAATAGTCTGTATTAGAATGATACCTTTCCCCACTTCCATATATCTCATTGAAATTCATCAGTGTATTTATGAGGACTTTATTAAGACAGGCCAGATTTATTTTTCATTTGTGCTAAATTGTTTATGCCCTCTTAAAAGTGCACTGTATCCTCAGCATTGGGCTTCTGGTTATCTGCCTGACAATGATGAATTGTTATGTTCTAACAAGTGTGTTAAGATCTTGTCCTGCTGCATATTCTGTGCTATTTGTGAAATGACAGTGATAAGGAGAGACAGACCGGCATGGAATGAATCAGGTGAGCATGTAGCTTAATTTTTGGTAAATTACTCAAACTAGTCCCAGTTGGTGGTGACCAGTGATTACTGGCTTCTTTGATAAACCAGGCTTCCCAAAGGAGTCTCCTCCTTTTTAGGTGATTAAATCAGAGTCATATTTGCAAAAGAGCCCATTGCCAATTTGCAAAGAGCACTTGTCAAGATCTTCTTGCTTATTTTCAGTGCCTGGATGACAGATGCTTGATCCAATGAGAGGGCTGCTAGCAGTCCTATTTCTAGTAAAGTTCTTAATTTATTAGTGAGTAGCTTCTAATTGGTATGCAGAGTCTGGAATGAATTTACTCATTTTAAACACGCTGATCAGGTTTCAGAGCTTGTGTGCACTGGCTAGCCTCTAGCTAGCCTGGAAATCCGATGGATACCTTGCCAGCATGCTGCAGCTTTTCCAAGGGAATATGTAAAAGTAATTAACAAAAGACTCTGACTGCCAAAACTAGCAGGATCTCTGCTATTCCAGGCCTATCATGGTTGATGAAAAATCACTCACCACAGAAGGTGACAGCCTGAGCAAAGAGGGCAGAGTGTGGCTATGGCTACGGTCTGGGATGTGTCTTGCTGGGCAGGACAGGACAATTACAGCCTAACTCTGCACGTATCTTGAAGTACAAGCCAGCCATGGCAGGCGAACTCCATAGGAATAGGCAGGGCCATATCTGAGCTCTCAAGTCATAAGAGGCATCATGCAACACAGGTGGGAAAAACAAAACTGCTATGTGCTAGTGTCATAGTATCAGCACTGCAGATGCTGATCATGAATATTTCCTCCTTTGGGAAGAAGAGGAAAACTTCTATGCATCCTAAGGGAACATCCTTCATGTTTCCCTCAGGAAAATGAGTCCTTTAACTCAGTGACAAGAACACCAGCAAAAAGAGTCTACGGACTGTAGTCTGATGGACACTTGAATTTCTCTGCTTAGCTGGTCTTGATGGATGGATCAGATTTAAAACAAGAGAATAAGGGCTCTTGATATTTCACTGTTATTTTTTTTTCTATCACACCTTCCAAGAAACAAGGCTATTCTGATTCTCTTCTCCATGTTAATGAAAATCGCCTCAGGATTTTTTCCCACACGGTTCCACACTTTGCCTTGTCATCATATTTGAGAGAAGCTCAGCATGGAGAAGAAGTAGAAGAAATCTCACTATGTGAAGAGCACAAAGGGAAAGTGACACAGTTTAGAAAATGTCTATCAAATCAGCTCATTGCCATGGAAGAAGAAAGGAGGCACAGGGCCATTAATTTGGGGAAAGAGTGGATGTGATTTCCCACTCTTATAGGATGGGGTTTCGGCAGAATATACCCCATGGTTTCAGGAAAGTTGGTTTTGATTCACAACAGAGGAAGGAAAAGAAGGTTAGAGGCCGTTGTGTTTGAACTTCATCTGACTAGCAAGTAGAGTCATTGATCAAATACTGATTTTGGCACTAGATTTTGACTTTTCCTTTTCTATGTGTGATTTCCTCTGGAAATAAGCCAAAAGAAATGCCTCTTCAGCTGAGAAGATAGTGTCGCGCATACTCAGATGACTTTCCCTGGGCCCCTGTCACAGAATCTGTGTTATTTGTGATGCTACAGGTGGAGAAAGTTAGGACTATCCTGTCTTCTCAGTTCTTATGTCCAAAATATGAGTGAAAAGAGCAACAAAAAAAGTGGTCTCTTCCAAGACACTGGCCAGAGTTCCAGCTTTTTATAGCTGTGGGCCTGGTGGCGAGTTAATGCCAGATTGTGATTACTTAGGGTGTCATATTTATGGCAAGGTGACTATGAAGTAATACTCAACACCTCTTAGTTTGTCAGTAAGACAACTGAGATCCTTAAGAGCTCCATTAGCTAAGCTGCAGAGCCATCATCCTCCTTCTGATTACTTATGGAGAGCTGGGATGGGTAGCTGACGCACTAAAGAGGACACTTTGTGTCTTATCACATAGGAGTTTGGAAATTTTGCAGAATCTCATGTGGACAGAGCATAATTGAATAATTTGGTTCCATGGCAAATTTGAAAACTAAACAAGGAGTTGAGGGAGTGGCCGCTATGGAAACCATGTCAATGAACAAACAGCCTCAGATGATCTGAGTGATGTTTGTACAACAAGGATAATGTTTACTTGATTCTTGTGAGCTTTAACTGGTATCCTTCTACAGCAAAGAAACAGGGACTAATAGAAAGAAACCAAAACCAAACAGAGGTGTGATAAGTTATTTGGAAATTTAAATTCAAGTTGTATAGTGTGGTTTCAATAGGACACATCATGTCACATGGAAGATTTCTGTTTGTTATTGGAGCAGTGTAATTTCTGGTAAATAACTTCCGTTGCAGACACTTCTGTTTGCCTGTTGAGAACTCTCTGTTGGAACTCAAATGTGTTAAAAATGAGCAAAACTGGTAGATTTCCACTCTAAGATTTGTAATTTCATTTTATCTCAAGACACCAGCTAAGCTTTGGGGTGATTCAGTCAAAAACATTAACAATGGTTTCTTCCTGGATGCAGTTCTTTTAATTTAGAGGGAATGCCGAAAGACCTTGCTCCCAAGGGTGTCACACTACAGTCAGTGGCCTTCTTTCCTGTATTTCCAAGCCCTTTTCAGCCTCTAAACACCCATTCTCTCAGATATTTCTCAGGGTCCTGCCATGAACAATTTGGTATCCATCTCTGAGGTTTTCCTTCTGCTGCCTCCTTTTTTTTCTTTCATTTGCATTTTTTTCTGTCTCTTGTGCATTTATGTACATTCAGACACAGAGCCCTCTCTTAAGACTGTACCTACCAAACTTCACCCTTCCATGCAACTTAGATTCCTTAGAAACTTCACATATTTCCATCTGGGACTTGACATGAAAGCACATTTTGGCTGGAGGGTGCTATTCCTTCAGCGAGCTAATTTAATAAAAGAGCTTATGGATTCTCACACCTTAAATGAAGGGTAGATGTTTCACTCAAGTATGTTTAACCCAGTCAGAATGTCATTGCAAGTTTAAATATGTTTAAATGTTTCTGATTCTTAAACTTTAAGGTTGAAAACAGAGATTACCTTTTATTGCTTGGAAATCCAGTGTCTGGGACAGAAGGGCCTTAGTCCCATTCCAGGTACAGGGTTGCTATTTGTACCACTGCATAATAGCAAAGAGGGATAACATAGTACAAAATGTTTTCCCAAGTAGGGAGTGGAGCTCACAACCCTCCCAAAGGGGAAACCATTGGTGTCTGTACTTCATGCCTGTGCTCCATGAGCTGGAATTCAGAAGGCAAATAGAAAAATGTCAAAAATTCCCAACAGAGAAAAACTTACTTGTGGGAAAGAAAAGAGTTAAAGATGCAGTATGAGAAGCTTCATAGCAGCAGCCCTCCTTTCCACTCAGGCAATCCTGAGGGCTGACCTCCACACCAAATTTTAATTGCAATTTCTTGTAGTCCTTTTTGAGCAGATCACTAGTAACACTGTTCTGCCTTTGCATGGCCGTGAGTCACAGAGCTACCGTGAGCATTTTCCAGGATTAACTCTCCTCTGCTCCTCAATTGGTTTCAACGGGTTTAGCAAGCCTTTTTTTAGCCAGCGTGGAGAAGCTAATGCTCTTAGTTCTCAATCTTTTAAAAAAGTGCACGAAGCCAGATCATCCCCTCCCTGTTTTGCCACAGAAGAGATGTAGCTACCAGAAAGCCCTCAAAGATAGTTTGAAATCTTTTGGAGGAAAGGGAATGGAGCTTAAGAGACCTTAGCCTTCAACCTCCTTATCCTTTCAAGACTGTATTGTGCAGCAAAGGCCGTGCAGTGCTGGTGAAGGGCTCCGTCAAATCCTGGAGAACTGCACAAGATATTCCCATTCCCAGGAAAACTGGGGGGAAATAACTCAGGACAGAAAACTCGTGATTCATGGTGAGAAAAATTCCCAATGCTAACTCTTTTAAATTCAAGGCTGACCCAGAGAATTAATCTTCCTATTCCTAGAGGAAGGGGGTTGGGGAAGAAGCCCAAGAGATAAGCTCTATACATAAAGGTCCCTGCAACTCCACCTAGTCAGTGTTTGGCTTCCTCAATCAATCGGGAACATCAGTAAAGCTGGATACATCTGTTTTTTGCTCCACAAAGAAATATTTCCTTCCTTTTCTTCCTCACAACCTCTCTGATCAGAAAAAAAATTTCAGACACCACCAGACACCATTCTCTGCAATTTACCTGGAGCCTTTTCAGCCTCAGCTCCCTGCCTGTGATACAGCTTAGGGGAGTAACCACCAGCACTGCATGTGAGGAATGGCACAGCAGACTGGGTACCCTTCTCTGTGTCTTTTACTGTTAGTTTTATTACTGAATGCATGTCAGAGCAGCAGTGCTTTGGCTCTGAGCAGAGCCTTTCAGTCACACCCTGGCTAAGCAAACTAAAATCAGAGTAACTTCAGTCTTCCAAATACAAGTATGTCAAGGTTTGGACTGGCACAACAATCACTGGAATCCAGATCCCACTATATTGAAACACGAAAGATCAGGGGACAAGAGAGATGTTTGAATTCCTTCTAAATTTCCTTAAAGAAGGCAAGACAAAACACAACCAACTTGAGGAGGGGTTTTTTGTTGTTTTTTGTTTCCAGGCAGAGCCTCTGTGTCATTATCCTTGCTGACTATTTCTACAAGACATTTAGAGAGACTTTCCCAAGAGCAGAGTATAAGTCATTCCTGAACTTCTTCGTAGCTTGTGTGAATGATATGCATGGGTTGTTATTGACGTAAGTCATTCATGACTTGCACAGCTGTGCAGAAAGACAAGCCTCCAGCTCTGAAGACTGGGCGGCAATATTTTCCCATAATAAGGGGATGGACAGCATTCAGCATTTTTTCTCTTCCTGCCTCTTTCAGATGACCACTTGAACACAGAGGTGAGAGAGGAGAAGCCCATTAGCTTTCAGAGGATGTTCTAGTGGTGAATACCTGACAGCCACGTTACTATTGTGCTGTGAATGAAAAGCTATGCACCATGACCACTTGTTAGGTTCCCACCAGTGGGGCCACGTCCCTTCTAGTTTGACAGCAGAGTAGGTCAGGGAGAAGGTCTTCCGGCTCCTGTTCTGGTGCTTTATTCATTAATAAGATCATAGAATCGTAGAATGGTTTGAGATGGAAGAGACCTTAAAGATCACATAATTCCAATCACCTTGCCATGGGTAGGGACATGTCCCACTACATCAAGCTGCTCAAGGCCCCATCCAGCCTGGCCTTGAACACTTCCAGCAATCGGGCATCCACAACTTCCCTGGGCAACCTGTGCCAGTGCCTCACCACCCTCATTGTGAAGAATGATGTCTAGTCTAAATCTTTCCCTCTCCAATTTATAGCCATTTCTCCTAGTCCTATCATTACAAGCCTTTGTAAACGGTCCTTCCCCATCTTTCTTGTAGCCCCCTTCAGATACTGGACGTTTGGTATAATGTTTCCTCAGAGCCTTCTCTTCTCCAGCCTGAACCACCCCAACTCTCTCAGCCTGTCCTCATATGGGAGGTGCTCCAGCCCTCCAATCATCTTTGTAGCCCTTCTCTGAACCTGTTCCAACAGCTCCATACCCTTCTTACACTGAGGATTCCAGAACTGGACATAATACTCCAGGTGGGGTCTCACAAGAACAAAGTAGAGGGACAGAATTATCTCCCTTGACCTGCTGCTCACGCTTCTTTGGATGCAGCCCAGGATACGATTGGCCTTCTGGGCTGTGAGCGCACATTGCCGGCTCATGTTGAGCTTCTCATCAATCAGCACCCCCAAGTCCTTCTTTGCAGGACTGCTCCAAATCACATCATACCACATCCTGTATTGAAATAGGGGATTGCCCCGATCCAGGTGTAGGACCTTACACTTGGCCTTGTTGAACCTCCTGAAGTTCTCACAGGCCCACTTCTCCAGCTTGTCCAGGTCCCTCTGGATGACATCTCATCCTCCTGGTGTGGCAACTACACCACTCAGCTTGGTGTCGTCTGCAAACTTGCTGAGGCTGCACTTGATCTTGCTGTCTATATCATTGATGAAGATATTAAAGAGCACTAGTCCCAGTATGGACCCCTGAGGGACACCACTTGTCACGCATCTCTATTTGGACATCAAGCCATTGACCACTACTCTCTGAATGGAACAATACAACCAATTCGTTATCCACTGAACAGTCCACCCACCAAATCTATATCTCACCAATTCAGAGAGAAGGTTGTTGTGCCGGACTGTGTCAAGGGCTTTACAGAAATCCAGATAAATTACATCCATTGCTTTTCTCATGTCCACTGATGTGGTCACCCCATCACAGAAAGCCACTAGATTGGTCAGGCAAGACTTCCCTCTTGTGAAGCCGTGCTGGCTGTCTCAGATCACCTAGTATAGCTTCTAGGAGGATCTGTCCAATGCTCTTCCCAGGCACAGAGGTGAGGCTGACAGGTCAGTAGTTCTTAGGGTCATCTTTTCTATCCTTTTTAAAAATGAGGACGTTACCTTTCTTCTAGTCACCAGTGACTACTCGTGAGGAGAGCGTTGTCAGTGAAGATCGAGGCAAAAGAGTTGCTAAGTACCTCCGCCTTCTCTTTGTCTGTTGATATGAAGTCACCACTCAACCATCAGTTGAGGGTATGTTCTCTTTAACCTTTCGCTTCTAACTGACAAACTTGTAGAAGCCAGAAGATGGGTTTCTTGTTCAGATGGCTTCAGTGAGACTGTTACTAAACACATTTTATTTCTCAAAATGTTGAAAGAAGGCAGGCAGGACATATTTTGCTAGGCACAGTACAAGGACTCTGAGGTGTTGCCGTCAAAAGTTTACATGATAAATAAGCTTCCTGTAAGGTTAAAGGATATTTTTTGGATTTGAGGGGTTTTTGAATGTGTTCCCAGGCTCTTGGAGAGTAGCAAGTAGCATGTGTCCTCTCACAGGAGACAGAGTAAAAGCACATTCAGAGGAGGGGAAAACAATTTTGTTTCCAAAGCCAAACACCTCTTGCTCACCAAGAGCAATCCTGAAGTGAATGATTTGAAAACCTCTGCAAGACAGGGAGGAGATCACAACTGTCTGTGGCAAGTCATCAGCAGAAATAATTTTCTGATGGCAGCTTGGCTTCTATGTAATTTTGACTGGCGCAAAGATTTGGAGGAAGATTGTTTGGTATATGTGGATGATTCATCTCTCCCCCTCTCTACCTCTTTTCAGACAAGAATAACTAATGGCTAGTTTAAGAGCAAACTAATGATAGATTATATAACCTTGTTAAGTACATTACAGACCTATGGAAAATGTCTTTTCCTTTCAGCTTTCCACTGACTCAGAGATTTTGTGTTTGTTAAATCAGACTATCATGTAGCAGCAATGGAAGAAGTAATGCAAAATAAATTAGTTTGGTTTGCCTGAGCAGCTGACCCTTTCTTTTTCTCTGCTGCAGATCAGTAAACCCCATATGGCATACTGCCCCATTCCAGGGGGATTAGGATCCTGGTTTTGTGAGTGCCAGGCTAGTCAAATCTTAGATGGAGGGCTGAAGTCATGTGAATAATTCAACATGTGTACACCACCTGATGAGTCTGCAAAATACGCAGGGCAGAACTCTCCAGATGTGATTTTGGTAGAAAGCATCTGCTGAAGGCGTTTGTTGTTCATGATTTTATTTTTTTTTTTTATCTGACCAAGAGATATTTTAAAAATATTTTCTTATTTAAACATTTCTGCTGTCTGTGGGTTTGGTGGTTGCAGTCCCTCAACTTCCAAGAATAGGTTTATGTTTTCCATCACCCCAACAGGAGGAACAGTGAGTCACATGAGCTGAATGAAATTTTTCCAAGAAACCTAGAGAGCTCAGAGAATTCAATTGGTCCCACTGAAGTCTAGATATTGGGCTTAGGACAATAGAAGTGTTTTCTGGGGACCTGTAATTTCGGGATGATTCCAGGTTGCAATTTGGCAGAAAGGTCCAAATCTTACTGTGGAGCAACTTTGAATCTGGAAGTCCATTGGCAGAATTGTGGGTGTCTAGGTACAGGGGATGCTGGAGAAAATCTGGTGTGATTTTCTGCTTGTGAAATGGCCTCAGGCCTTACTGCTCCAGGGCAGAGTCTCACGAGTAGCAGCGCCATTCATTTCTCTTTTTATTGCGAACTTCCGAGTACTTTTTTAAACATATACGCACACAGAGGCACACACATAAACATATACGTATATCATGTTCCTTTTATCCATCCAAAAGAAGATATTCATGTGTCTTGTTAACTGATAAAATACTGAACAGCCTCCTTGGAAAACACACTGCCCCCCTGTAAGTAACTGCTGAGTAGCAAGGGAAGTGACCCATCAGCCTCATGCTGGTGGGGCGTGCATTCCTTGCAGCCCAACCACTGCCTGCTCCATCACAGCTGGGGTGTCCTCCCTGCCCAGATTTGCTTCTTGAACACTGTGTGGCAAGGTCAGCATTCAAATGAGCAAGGGAAAGGAGTCAGAAGCACAGGTTTTTTTCACCTCTCTCTACAATTACTGGCAAAGCCATTGAACTTAGCCTGGAGGGTGTCAGCGACACTTTTTGTCTCCAGTACTGCCAGTAGCAGTGGAGGTGGCGTAGCTACTACCACAAGTAGTGGCAAGCCCCTAGTCTTTATAGGGCCATTTGGCACCTTGAAGTGGTTTTGCTGTACATACTGGAAATTGGAAGACCCTCAGTTCTGATGCCGGTGGGTTTCTTCCATGATGAGCACCTTAGAAAATTTCCCAAGTTGCTTTCCCCTCAAAATGTGGACACTTTCCCTTGCATGGATGATCCATTAAAAATCCACAGCAGTCCCAGCAGCACTGAGGTATATAGGGGAGTATGTCTGGAGGGGGATAACGCGAGATGAGTTTGGATGAGGTGTGCACCTTTGTCCATGAGAAGGAGGCAGGTAGGACAGGTATCCCCTTTGAGACACAGCTGGTCACCGTGACGTACCACAGAAGTCCATGATGGCATGGAAGGCGATAGCTGCAAAACCAGCAGCCTGCAGGCTTGCTGGCAGCCAGTTAAGTGGCACAGCTGGCGGTGCTTCACACGATGTGGCAACGTGCCCAGCATTTGCTTACACGAGAACTAATGAGACTGTGTAGGTGGAGGAGGAATAGTCTGTCTTGACTTTCTCTGTGGGTTCCTATCCTCTTGATGGAAAACAAGCCTCTGACATGAAAATGGATGGGTCCTCAAGCCGTTTTATCCTATGACACCATGCAACGGGACAGCTGTCCTAAGGGAAATAGCTGTTTTTACACAAAGCAATCTACATCTGGATTTCATCTCATTTTCATTTGCATTTTGAGACTGAAATTGAACTGATTGTATGCATGAAAAATAATGCATTCATCATGACTATTTCAACTTTTTTTTTTCATTTATTATTAATTTCAGGACGCTGTTTCATATTCCTATATGGTAAAAATAAATCAGAGCTTAAATAAAATTAATTGTTAGGGTTTCAGTGAAATTAATTGCCTGTTAGAAAGCAACAGAGGCTGAGGAATTCTGTTCCTCATTCTTCCACTTTCTCAGCTGTTTCAGCCTCAAATGACACGGGGCTTAAGTTATTCCGTGGCTTTTGCCAGGGGACTGGGAAAGGTCTTTCCTTCCCCAGTATACATTTTCTCTGTCTCCATGTAACTAAGACTAAAAATGGTTCCATAACTTTAATAAAACTCTCTTCCTTCAGTCAGATTCTTCATTTTGCATTGTTAGTTGTTTCTGAGCTAGGTTTCCCCCTTTACTTCCTGAAAATTTAAATATTAATATGGCTTACATGGGGGTAATTAATCCATGCAATGCATAGCAAATAATTATTTGGAAAAAGATTTCTGGCATAACTTCATCATAGAAATGGCAAGGACAAAATTTAGTTCAGCTTTCAGTTCTTTCTAAACCTCTCACATTTCTGAGAGGGAAGGGAAAGGTAACTTAGCAGTAAAAGATCAGTCTATTGTTTGCTCTCCTCCTGCTTTCTGCAATATCTGCATATATAGTGGCATGCTTGCCATATATCTTTGGCTAAAAAGTACTGTGAATTTTGTATGCAGGATATTTTTCATCAATGTACAGTGACTCTGAGTCCAGACGGATGCCTTTATTTTGCTTTCCTGCACCAAGGTAAATCTGGAGGTGTTTGTTTCCCTGAAGCACCTCTGGATTTAGATGAGCATAGCTGAATATTGAATCTGCCTCACACTCTCCTCAGCACAAAGACTCTGAAGTGGATTTGTGAGTCTCAAATCAGTCCCTGGGGCATCCTAGTCCACACTGTAAAACCACCTTATGTAAATTGTCACTATTAAATAAGTTGCTCAGGAGGGAGGGAGAACAGGATGGGAATTGGAAGTGACTCAGTACTCATGCTGGATTTCAGACAGAGCTGCCCTTCTAGTTCAGAGGTGTCCAAAATGGAGAGGAGGAGACCATATGGCTGCCATACGGACTGCGTGTGGCAGATGGGGAGGTCATCTCCGTTACTCCCACGTTCTGCATAAAACTAGAAATAAAAAATGAAACAAAAAAACCCAAGCCTCTTTCCATTCAGCTGTAGGAATGAAGTGGAAGAGGAGAGCGGGCCCTCCTTTCAGAGTATTTCTGTGATAATTCATTAACTGATGTCCCCCATTTTTCATCTCTTCAGCAAAGTCTGCTGAGAATTTATTGCTGAGCTATTAATGAATTTTTAATCTGCCAGGGAGTGATGTAAATAAGCGGGATCCTGGATTGTTACACAGCCATATCAGGTTAAAATGCATGTTCAGGAACTGTTGCTTTAGGCAGAGGGTAAATCTTCACTTAGAGCTACACAAGGGACAGAGCTCCTCAGAGAAATGGCCCATTCAGCAAGAGTCCAGCTGCTGCCCGAACCCTCTCCCTGTTGGGGGTGAAACAGTGTTCCCCAGGGAGTATATTTTTTATTTTACAGCTAGGCTTTGAAAAAGGTATTTTGTGGCTTTATTGCAGCAGAAGGAAAACCATAGTTTAATGCCTGTGGCTTTCGCTTTTCCTTCCACAGGCTAGTAAGGCAAGGTTTAATTGCATGGCAGTGAGATTTGGCAGAGACCTCTGGAGCATCAGTTCCCATGGTCAGTGCTGGCCTCTGCCACTAGCTGCTACCATAGGACAGATTTTTGGAAAGGGAGAGGGCAGTGGGACCTGACCATGAGTAACAGGAGAAGGAGGAACCAGCGTGCTTACAGGACAAGAACAAGGACCCATCTGTGGAGAAAATGTCTTGACAGGCATTCCCAGCTCCCTGCCCTCCCACACACACAGCAGATGAATTTCACAGGTATCATGACACTTAAGTGTAATGAGTGAACTCCTAATGAGACAGACAGGTACCTGAGCAATTACCACAGTACTGTATCCTTGAAGCCATCCCCCTTCAGCCTGAGCCCAGGGAGAGGGGCACAGTGTGCACTAGTATAATAGCTCATCAGATGCATCTGCTACACCTATGGCTTAGTTTTGTCTCTGTGGATTAACTGTAGTGAATGGGAACAGTATTTTGTGACAGCTGCAATAGCCAAGTAGGAAGGTTTTTAGTGACTACTAATTTCTGCCTTTTAATTTCATTAAAAAGCTAAGCCCCTTCAGTAGGAGTAGTTACTGCCTTTATAAACATAGAAAAAAAATTAAAACAGCAGATTTAATGGTGGAACCAGTTCTAGGAAAACTTGTCTGCAGTGCTAGGGCTTGATTTGTTCTGCACAAGGGGTTTTGTTGTTTTATTTTTGCTTCACATAGAAGAAAAAAACCTGTCCCATTCCAAAACAGATAATCATGCATGAAAACCAGACATGTTAAATATCACAAGCAAGGTCTCATGCCCAGGTGCTAGAAGTCCCAAGAAAAGAGTCACATTAATGTCAATGTGCTTTGGATCATTAGCTCTTAAGCCTTTAACGATGTTCGGTAATGACCCTCCTGTTCTTCCTCCTTCATCAGACTCTCTCTAACCTGCAGGAGCTGTGCTAACTTTTCAGGGTTTTGCTGTAAGAGAGTCTTTGAAAAACACATTTAAGTATCCCAGTAATATATGAAACATTACCAGCTGGGAGTCTGGAATGTAATTTATAGGAGGTCATATACATAATATTCATTATGTGAAGGCTCAAGCTCTTATTCGTTTTTTATTTCATTCATTTATTCTGCTACAGGGATAAGAATAAAGAAAAAGAATGCCTGTCCCAAGATTAAGACAACTTGCCGTTAATTTAAAACTGCAATATAGATGCTGGTTACAAAATCAGCACCTCCCTCCTCCCCTCTCACACACACTTCCATATCCTATCCAGGAGTCAGCACTTTCTCTTGTCTGGGTCCAGGGCTGGGGCAGACCACAAGGCTGTGATATTGCCTTCAGCTTTCCCTTGGTGAGATTTGGTGTCTACACACTTTGCACTGCACCAATAGTAAGCTGCCTTCTCTGTGAAGCCAGAATATACTTTGTTTTGAGTGTGTCAACACATCATCCAGTACCCTTCCTGAAGTCCAGAGAAGGATGCACTGAGCGACCCCAGCAGCTATTCTCCCTCCATGAGGGCTACAAAGACATTTATACTATTACTACAAAGTAGATTTAAAACACCCGCTCTGTATTTATGGGCTTTGTGAGCACCATACATACGTTTATACCTCCCTCTGAAATTAAGGGTGAGCAAGGCAGCCCCGATATGGCAATTTGAGTTAATGCTGCCCACATCCTCCAGGCAGGAATATAGCCCAAGGCGTTCTTGATCAGCCACTCTTTCTATTCGCACCAAGGTGACATGAACTACCTCTTGGAGAAATGGTTCTCAGTTTAAGAGGGAGAAGAACTTAGCCCTCTGGGCTGCCTGTTATTGCAAGAACATAAGAAAACCTTGTAAGACACTGCAGGATGTAGGATATGGGTACTTTCTATTGAAGTCATGTGCTACGGAGTCCTCAAACTATTCAGAGGGCTCTTAAATTAGCTTAAGTTAGAATATGGTGCTACCCACAGTACAGAGGTTGCCAGATCTTTCACATTTGGGCGTAATCTCTGGCATCATCACTGCCCATCTGATCTCTACATACATTTTTGTCATACGAATAGCATCAGAAGTAACACAATTACTTTTGAGGTTAGACTCAGAAGGTCTTGATGCCTTCTGACAGAGCTGCTGCTCAGACTTAGATAGCCAAGGAACAAGACTTTCTCAGTTGATGTCTTGGAGAAAGCACGCAGCATGGAAGCCCCAACGGAGACTAAAGGAATCCTCTTCATCCTTACACTGACCAGAAAATGCACAAGAAAAGTCTTCAAAGGGAAAAACCTGGAGGAAAACACTGGTAAGTGAATCAGCAGAAACCATTTTGCTGACTGGATGGCAACGCAGCATCCTCTGCACAGTTCCAGCACTTGCAGCCAGGACAGTCACCTTGAGGAGGTTTGGCTCCAGTCAGCTCCAGGAACCGGAGGTAGGTTCTTGACCTCCCTGCACTGGAGGCAGCTGCAATAGGTGGAATGAATTGCCCTCTAGAGGTGCTTCTCTCTGTCTGTCTGCTGATTGTACTGGAAGCCTGGACAACTACCTTGGACTCGTGCCTTTAAAGAGTCATTAAACAGCCACAATTCAGCGAGGTGACGCCTTCGTAAATCTCTAGAAGCTCAGCCTGAAAAATGGATGAGAATTCACCGTCTTAGAATCATCTGTCCTCCCTCTCTGAGTTCTTGGTTGTGCACTGCAGGAATCATTGCACAATCAATATTATTAATACTAGCAAACTGACTCTGGCTCTAAATATGCACACACCGAGAAAACAAATCGAAACAGTAAAAGAGGTCTTTGTGGTAACACAACTTCAAAGCTGAGGTTGTAATCACACAGAAGCTAAGGAATGCAAATGTGTGGTAATCAGAGTGTTGTAACTCATCCATCCAAATGTTAATAGTATTTTCTCACCATATATTACATTAGCATTAATGGCTTAGCTTCAAATTCTTTACTGTTTTCTACAATTATGACTCATTTTTCAGCTAAGGGGACTGTCCATGGTAATCAGCATAGCAGGAGCAGGATTTTTAAAGGCTTGTGTGAGTGTGCCGCGTGTGTGTGTGTGATTATCCCTGTAATTACTTTTGAAACCCACTGGCCGAAGCCAACAAAATGCAAAAGCATGGTAGAGGTTGCTTAGGTAACTCAGTTCCTACGAGGTCTATGAAAATAAGCAGTTGTGAGGAGAAAAGAGCTGCCACTTGACAGGAGACCATGCTGCTGAATGATCTCAGTCATTATATGACATTGACAACCTCACACCAGAAAGAGCACCTTTCTGTACCAAGGGAGAAACACCACTCATCTGCCAGGACCCAAAGCCAGCTGTACCTGAAACATAAATCTGTGCATTTTGCTCTTTTTAGTTCCAACGTCCACAGAACTGCTTGTTAATCGGACACTATCTTAAAGCAAGTGGTAGAACACATCACAACATGTATTTTAATGTGCCATATTCTGCAGCTATCGCAAAAGAAATGTAAAATAAGCACACAGATTGCTTTGGGTATACAAACTGGCTGCCCCCCTTCCAGACAGAGACATCATCATGGTGACACAGAGCTCTGGTACACTCGGGCTACCACACTCTTGCCTGCATGGGGGCTTATCTGAACATCAGGTATAATAATAATAATTAATAACCACAGCAGTGCCTGGAGAAAATTCACTCATATGAAAAGCAATGGGCTAGACAGCCCCTCTACCTTACATAGTGCAGGGAATGTTTGCTTCATCATGTTTTCCCCACCTGCTTTGTGTTTTGGTGTTCCCCAGGTACAGGTAAAGTGCATGCGAAGAGTAAATTCTTAAACCAATATGATTTTAGTTACCTGAAAACACAACAACAAATATCACTGGTTTCTGTTCAAAGGGTTGCTTGAATGGACTTGCTTTTCCTAAGTCAGAAAAGGAGTACAGAACAAAAACATGAATGATTCACAGCTACAGTGAATAGTAGGTTGCTATAAGCTAGAAAGAATTGCCTTTATTTTATTAGAAATAGTCCTAGAAATTAAGTTTATTCCTATCTGCATGAAACCATGCCTATCTCCAACCTCTCTCCTTCTTTTTCTACATAAAGCTCAGGATTGGCTGTACTGGAGAGTTTGATTGATGCTTGTTACTAATTCACTTTGCAGCTCTGTCACACCTTACATTTGTAAATCCCTAAGCACTCAGAACAAAAACCCGCAATGCTGACAAGATCGCATGAGTTGAGGATGTTTTAAGTATCTCCACATCAGAAGTAGCTGAAATGAAGAATGGCGAGAAGAAGTGGTGTGGCTTGTCCCTGAGCCAGCTGGTGATAGAATCAAGAACAGAGCATAGGAGTTCCTATGCTGGGAACCTTGATCTAGGCTGGACCCCTCCTTTATTGCACTCATCTGAACTCATAGCATAGTGACCCAGCCCTTGGTGGCTCAGCGTGTGCTTATGGTCAGAAAAAACAGACCCACTCGGGTTTTGATATGCACGGTTTTTTCAGTGACATTGAACTTTGAGCTGAACTTCATCTGTTCTGCTCCCTAATCATCAGCTTCCCTTTGCTTATATTCTTAGGTATGGATGAGAGAGGATGGCAGGTCACTGGGTTAATCTGCATCTAATCCATAGCACAGTCACGATGCTGAGCAGACACCACATTTAGTTCCCTGCTGTGAACAGCCTGCTGGGGGTAGGAAATCCAGCCAGTTGATGCAGTTCCACCACTTTTCCACTACAGAGTGCGTGACAATAAGGTTTCAGGTCTGAATGGGACCATTTTTATGCCCTAGATGGGAGAAAGCCTATGTAGCCTTTTGTGGGACAGATAAGAATGTTTTCTTCTTGAATTTTTAGTCAGCTATACTCTGAGAAACACTTTATATCCTGCTGCTTTTTCAGAGCATTTGGAAAAGAGAACGAGGTAGGCAATCCTGCTCATAAGACTTAGCCCCAGTTTTCTGATCTCAGGCTTGTTATTCTTTCTACCATGAGTCACCCCTGATAGAGTGGCCCAGTTTACCCTCCTTCGTACCCTGCTTTATTAGTGACAATGAGAAAAACTGTGAGACAGCAATGCTCGCATGCCATAGGATGTTCCCTTTCTGTAAGACTTCTTTTGTATTTTGACATTTGCGAGTGCTCTCATCCTTTAACAAGCAGGCAGAGCCTAAATTTCAAAGGCGCTCACTGCCTGCAGTGACAACATCAGGTGAAGTATGGGTGTTGTGTTTTATACAATCAGGCTCACGGGTAAATAACATCGGAGTGGCACAAGCTTCACTCAGCTGGACACACAACCCAGGCTTCAACCTCGATTTTAGCCTGCTTTCCAAAGGAGAGGAGGTTTTTACAATTGTGGGTTTGTTCATTTGGTATTCCCATAACTTATGAGCCCAGTAGCAGATTTCCACTCAATTTTTGAAAAAGAGGGAGATGTCCCAAATATAAGAAGACCCTCAAGTCTTCTTAGAAGGGAGAATTTACTAATTCCCCAGTGAGGAAGAGGCTACCACGACACTACAGCCCTCATAGCCACTAGTAAATCCATAAGGCTTTACTCGCTGCTAAGATCCAAACTGATAGCACACCAGACCTCGTTGATTCACTCCTCATAAAACAAACTTGTGCCCTAAGTTTGTGAGGACTCTCTCCCATGAACCTTTATATATGCTAGTGAATTTATTTTCACAGGTAATCGTAACCCTGGGCAAGGGGAGAGGGGTGCCCAGTCACCCTGGTTCTTTTGCTTTGGAGGCACTAGCTTGCACAACTTTGTTATTTGGGGAAACCCCAGCCTGGAGACTTGCAGCTGATTAAGTTCTCAAGCTCCCACAGAAAGGGAAAGATGATACATGTTTCTGCCAGCTCTTTGAGGGGGAGGGAGCAGAAACACTTCAGTGTTGGATAAACCTTAAAAAAAAATACAAACAAAAAAAAACCCAACCCTGGATTTGCTAATTCATTGAAGGTGGCCAGAAAAATATAGAAATGATTAAAAAAAGTCCCTTAGGTCAATAACCAGTCGGCCTTTGGAGAGACGCAAGGGTTCGGTGGGTGTGAGTTTAATTAAGGCAGCCAAAAACTGAAGGGAAAATTAGAAACCATTTCTAACAATGCTTTACAAAACCTTCCCATTGAAACAGACACATTAATTTAATAGGAGCTGAGCTGTACTTTGATACATGAGCCTCAGCCCAGGGTGCCTCTCACTGCAGAAAGCAGCATTGTGAGGTTTCATTTAGAAGAAGCAATCTCTCATCGTTATCCTTTCCTCGTTGGCAAACACTAGCTCCCTCCCTCTTTTTTTTTCCTCTCTTCAATTAAATGTTTAATTAAAGTAGCATGACTCCCTTTCATTTCAAAAAATAATTGAGGACACTAGCGTGTAAAAAATAGGCTGCAAAGAGAGCTGGTGTACACACAGCACAGACCATCAGCAAGGCCTACAGAAATGTAGCTATTAATTTGCTTTGGTGCCACAACAAATTGTGGTGATGGTGAGGCAATACAGCTGCAGGAACATCTGGAAAGAGCTGACAAACATGGGTTTGGTTGGGTCTGAAACATGCGTCCAGTACGGCTTCCTGTTTTTTAAATCCTGAAAGGTCAGCTTAGCACAGCTGGGAGAGAAAAGTGATGTTCACAAAGGTAAATTTTTTGGTAAGTTTTCATATAGTGAATCAGGAGAGCTTGTTGAGTTGCTTGATAAGCAGGCTGGTGCCTAGTAAGGATTCTTCACTGTATCTTGAAGCTTTGTCAGTTACATGATAGCTCATCAACCTGACACGTTCCAGGACCAGCGAACGCCTCTGCTCTGGCTGCCCAGCAATTTTTCCAATATCTTTATGAGACCTTAGCAGAAACCTACAGCTGTGCAGACTGGCTGCACAGCCCGTTCCCATCTATTGGCTCAAAGATGCCCCAGTTAATTTCAACAGGTCTTTTTTTCTTGAGCAGGCTTAAAAGCAGAGCACAGGAATTCATGCTTTTCTGTAAATGGCTGGAATTTCCCAGACTCTGAGCTTTTTGTGCCTTCTGAATTTTCTGTACCAGTAGTATCACATCTCTCTTCACCCATTTTTAATAGAAAATACTTGAGTTTGGATCTTTTTTTCTTGCCATCTTTAATCGTTGACCAGCATCTCTGACACAACCTGTGCGCACTGAAATATTTCTGCCCTCTGAAGAACTGCTGCAATGGGGAGTTCCTTTTCATAGGCAGTGCTTGGGGCTGTTTTAACCTCTTGTTTCCAAACTTGATGAAAGCTTGTGTGGTCCATGGGCTTGATTGATTGAGGCCAAGAGCATGCCAGCTCAATTCATTATTGGAACAGTATGTGTACATGTCTGACTGATAGGGGAGGGTCTGGAAATGAACCCAGGTCAACCATCAAGCCCAGAGACTATCTAGAAGAACAGGCATAAAGTAAAGGCTGATGGGCCTTGTCCCCTCTCTGCGCACTTTGGCCTGGAGCCCAGACTTCTCGCACAGTGACCGGCTTCCCACGTGGACCAGCATTGTGCTACCCACACCTGAAGAAGTCAGTGCTGAATGCAATGGGAACATTGCTATCAAGATGGGTGAGTTTTCTCACCTGATTTCTCTGGCTGCTTATTGGATAGATGGACTGGGCTAAAGCTCCCAGTTCAGAATTTCCCAGAGCACAAGAAGAGCAGTTTCCAGTCATCCCACTTTTTTTAAGAGGAGGTGGACATCTTACAGGTCTCCTCAGGTCAAGCAGAAGAAAGGACTGGATCAAAGAGATAAGGTGGCAGTGGGTAGAATGTGTATTTTATTGTGTCTTTCCCTGGAGCCTTCCACTTTTCAGAAAATCAGTTGGTACCTAACAATCCTTTCCTTTTTTTTGTAGCTATCATTAAAATTAATTGCCCTGGAAAAGCCACTCACTTGACAGCAGGTGGGAATCAAACAGCTGGTGAACAATAACATCCCAGTGCCACAGAGCCATGCCCAGCCTCTGCCAGCTCTGCCAGGCAGTGCTGTGCAGGAACACTCCATCCACGCTGGCTCTAGGGCACAGGTGACCACAAGGACAAGAAGAGGCACAAGTGAGCCTGAGGCAAGATACGTGCTTTCCCTGCTAAGCCTCTCCAAGGATCTGAAGTGATGTGGCTGTTCTTGTGCTATCCTGCTCATCATGGTAGACCTACCCTCAGCCTGATGTTGCCAGAACAAGGAGCTTCTCACAGGCAGTGCTCCAAAATGCTGCTTGTGGGTACTTTCTAGGCTATTTGTTACAGATCAGTTAGTGGATTTTGAGGATATTAGATCAGGGAAAATATTTGAAGGCAGCTCTGAGGCATTCCCTTGTCAGATGTGCACGTGGTTCAAGGGTCTGAAGTATGTGTCAGTATCTCTTGGCTGCTTTGCCTTGAGGGATGGAAAGGAAGGCCGAAGAGGGGAATGAAAGGCCAGAGTCCTGAGGCAAAGCTGGGAGATGGAGCAACCTGGAACAGTGTCAAGAACCACTGAAGATGTCAGCAGGATCTCCCTTTCAGTAAACCCTTAGGGGTCATGCACTAATGTTTCTTTCTTGGCACAGCTGCAAATATAGTCCACTGCCTCTGTTTCACTCTGCTAGCATTGCTTTCCCGCTGACTTCAGTGTTGATCTAACATAATGATTGCATCTTATTCCCCTTCTAAGACGATCATCTGAGGGAGGCCTCTTTTTCGTTAACGTTGAACTTGCAACACCTGAACTTTCTCTGATGCAGTTCACAAGGAGGTGAGGAGGTGGGAGGGAGTGTTAGTTATTACCTGTTTCCTCTGCAGGAGTGTGGGCTTCTCTGCTGAGCTCTGCTGTCTCTCCCAGGGCCAGCAACTAATTCCTCCATACCCCTGCACACCAGAGCCTCTCTTTAGAAGAGACTTCCAATCATGACAAATTATCTGTGCTGATTTTGTGACATGAACTGTTACCCATTAGGGAATGAACTGACACCAATAAATTCATTTCACTTACAATCTCACACTGCGCATGAATTGAAGTTCTAGAGGTGAAAGACATAAATTTACCAGGTGGGCAGACACACAGCTTCCCCCTAAGACTGTGCACTTCACCTTTGCTATGTGCATTGCTTCTGCTAGGCCAGCCCAACATTAATTTTGCATAGAGTAGCTTTCTCCTGTACGGCACAAAGTCCACGTGATTTATACTTGCCTCGAGCCACTGCGTGAATTGCCTTACCACAGAACAAACTACCAGTTGTGCGTTAACCAAAATAAAATCTCCAAACCCAAATGCATCCTTTTGCTTTACAAAGTAAGAACAGTTAGTATTTGCATAGCATATTCTGACCTCTAGGCTATGTAGAGCCAGTAATTAATGATTCTTCCCTGTGCCCTGGTGGGGCAAGTGAGTGAGCATTATTTATTAGGCAGAGAGGAGTTCCCATATGTGCGGATCTACATCTTAGTCACTCTGATAGTAAATTCATCAAATCATTCCAGCGAATAAGGCTCTTCTTTTCCCCAAAAATTCTGTCAGTCAGGTGGCTGAAAGTTTCCCTTTTTTACCCAAATGAAAATCTCTCAGTCCCCTGGCCAAACAGAAACTTCCAAGCATTTAGTTAAAAACCACTTGTCGTGTAGTTCTGCAGAGGAAGGACAAAAGAACAAGAAAAGAAAAGACTTTCCCAAAGTGGGTAGACATAAATACACATAGGGACAGAGAGGAATGTAGATGTCTTTGTGTCTCCACGTTCCTGACAGCTCCTGATCAAAACGGGGATCCTGTTAGGTTTTGCGGTGCAGACACTGGGCAAAGGCTGTCCTCAGCCTGTAACACTCAGTTGCCTTGCCTTCCCCACCTGAATGCTTTGAATGGTTGTTTTGAAATAAGGCTTACTGGGTATAACATGAATAAGGGGTCTTAAGCATGATGTCTCTCCTCTCCTTTTTTTACCAAGAGCTATAGGAAGGATTAGACATGGTCATGGGTGACAGGTCCATAAACAGATATTAAAGTCAAGGATGTGCCCTTTAGCGTCCTTAACACACCTGCAAACGTGGTTGTCAGCAGATGGATGAAGGAAACGGGGTCACAGAGAGAGGCTGAGCTCACACGTTCTCCTTAAATTGCTTCTCTTAAGACAGAGCACTGGGCATGATGAACTGCTTATCTGACCTAGCAGGGCATTTTTGTGTTCTTATGTTAAAAGGGAAAGCTGGAAACAGCCTCCAGAAGCCATAGAAGCGAAGATGTGGTTTTGCTGGCTCTTCCAAGTACAGTAGGCACTGAAAACACCTCCAGAGTGGCTGCTGGCTGAGATGCTTCCTTTTTGCTTTCATCCAGCAATGACTAAGGCTACCCTCAGCACCAGCATACAAAGGTCACATTTCTTGTGAATGTGCAGGAGAATCTGAAAAAGGCAGTGGTTAGGTAACAACTCTGGTCAGGAAATGGTCTCTTTTTTTTTTGTTTGGTTTTTTCTTGCTTTTTTGCTTAATTATTTTTTTTTGCCTTTGACAAAAACATCAGTTATCATAATTGGGGAATAATGTATCACAATAGCTGTTGTTTAGAAGCTTTGTTCCTCTCGACTTGTATATTCTGTGCTCTCTGCTTGAACTTCATTAATTCAATGAACTCAACCTTAATTTTGGTAAGCATCCTGTTGACCTCTCTGTTACTGCAGGAAGCTCCTCACCATAAACGTTGTCTCTCTCTCCAGTCATAGCTTGTCAGCTCCACAAAAGCGAGATTGTGGTCACCTCTCTGACTGCAAAGTGTCATAAATAAACAAGAAAGACTGGAAATGGTTAAGGTGCCCGGGAGGGTCTCTGGGGGAGTGATCAAATCCCAGGCATACCTCTGAATACTGATTTCCCCACAGACTTCCCATTGTGTATGAGAGGAAGAACCACATTTCAGGTCCTTCCAAGCTTGCTACCCACGGAGAGCAGCCAGACTCAAGCCATTGCTTTGATTTGCTGTGATGCTCTCTCTTCCTAGCACACCTAATGCAGTCTTACGTGAACACAAACGTAAAGGCACAGTGGCAGGGAGTCTACATGCCCTCACCCACTATACTGTGGGAAAACTTGTCCTGGGCTGTGTGTCCTACATAAGCAGAAATAGCAGTCCAGTCAGGCTCCTCTGCTGCTGTTTCTTCAGCACGAAAGGCATGGCTTTATGGAGAGCTTCATGACCATTAGATACAAAGGCAGGTCAGGAGGAAATCCCTTCCCTACTCTCCCTAGCACTCAAGCTGGTAAGGCAGGGCTACTGCTAAAGGCAGGTGCCTTTCCTGAAGTGAACCGATGCTTCAAACAGAGGCCGTGTGGGGTAACCAGGCAATCACTCCTAGGGGCACCATGCCATGGCCAGCCCCGCTGCTGCTTCCCTCTCCATCCGCCCACCTGCATTGCACCTCCTCACTGCTGACTACCCCTTCCACAGTTCATCTCCCATGGCCAAAAGGGTTAGGAATGCTCCTGTGCCTTTGGGGTTTCAGCAGGCACCCTGGACACGAGAAAGGTTGCTCAGGGGGAAAAGGCAGGAAACCTGGATTCTTTTGTAACATGAGCAGCAGGCAGAACCTGTTCATATCGAAGCTTCAGCACATAAAGAATTGCACTCCAGTCTGATTGTTTTATAAAAATCTGTTCCAGCACCTGTCCAGAGCCATGATCACGTCTTCAGTCATGTGGCCAAATGCCTTTTATTTTTAATCATTTGATCAAATGCCCTAGTGAAACAGCCATTTGTTCAAATGATTGAAAGTTTGTCATTTGACCAAATTACTAGTCTGGCAGAATGACTAATGGGTTATGCCACAATGTCAAATTCTATTAATGTCACATGAGAAAGGCAGGTGAGGAAAGTAAGGGTTAAGGAAGGAAGTTTGTAGAAGTGTCTATTCCCTCACCATGTACCCCCACAAATAGAAAAATGTGGTCCCAAGGAAAAGGGTGTGATGCTAAGATCTCTTCATACCACCTGAGAGGCAGGTGGATGGAGGGGCTCAGTGTGGACATCCCTCAAAGCTTGGGGAGAACAATTTATGTCACTGAAGGAGCACAGAGCTGTTGGACCAGAGAAGAAAACTGCGGCTCGATTGTCCATCTGGAAGGCTGCCACTGTTGGGACAAGATGCTGAAGAAAACTTGGCCAAACCATGAGCCAGAAAACATGACTCAGTGAGAGTAGCCCAAGGCACTTCTAGTGCTGCAGGTGCTACCATGCTTTCACTGCCTGGATAAGCTGAGGACACCAGCATCATTTCTTCACTCCTTCTCTCTCATGTTTCTGCTGCAGCACTGCTTAGGTGGAAGGGAAGCTGGGAGGGAAGGAAGAAAGACTAAAACAAAGCTGTTGCAAGAAGCGAGAACTGACAGCAGCCATATAAGGGAGCATTAACCTTTCATAAACCTGCTCCCTGGCCTGTGACTGGAACCAGGGAATAAATATCATTCTTGTAGAAGGTCTTCTGCATGTGGCATGGCTGTTGAGCACACACTGGTTTCCCCTGAATTGCAGTTACATTTATGGAGGTGAGATGGATTTTTCTAACATTAAAGAAGCAGCAGACCTCAAGTAAGAGGCCAGGATTGAGGAACCAGCTTCCCTCATGTTTCAGGAATGCTTTGCCAGGGACATTACCGGTGAGTGATGCCTTTATGAAACTCACACACACACACCCGCCATGACTCTGTCCCAACATAGGCAGCTGAGTGCTGTGGTATGACCAACATTGCCAGACCTGAATGGATCTGATTTTTTCTCCTCTTCCCTGTCAGCTGCCCTGTTCTGTTTCAAGCAAGATATGCAGGGATATGATGTGCCATCACTTCCATCCAGGTGTACAATTAGGCGTTTGTTCATCCTGATACCAGAGCCCTGCCACGTGGACACGGCCAGTGAACCCTATACTAGTTCAAACACCATAATAACAGTCTGATTATCTGACTTGAACTCTTGACCTGCAGACGTGACAGAAGCCAGGCTAGGAAACAGCATGAGCAAATGTGTGTGTGTGCCCATGCATGAGCATTTGCACAGACACGAGCGTGATCTCTGCCTCTTCAGGCCACTTCCACTGCCGCTCCCTGCGGCCTCTGGCCCAGGCAGAGCACTCTCTATTGCAGAATGAACCACCTCACGGAGAAGGTGAATGATGACATGATTGATTGCTGCTGTCAGTTCCAGGACAGCCTCTTTCTCTTTGTGCCTCAGACTGGATCAGCATATTTGATCAGCATAACAGTGCAATACACCCCAGAGCCTGCTGCCCAGCCCGCAAAGGTGCAGGCTTGAAATGCACAGTTCAGTGCTCTGCCAGGAGCACAGTGTCACAGCATAGGCAAATACAGGGCAGTAACTTGGCTTTATCTGTGCCTCCTGCAGTTACAGCATCTTTCTTCTTCTTGTGACATGAGCTTGTGACACGAGCTGGAGCACCTGAGAGACATCAGGTTGGTGCGTTTCTTACCGCTGTCTCTCATTGCTACCCTAAGCCATCAGATACAGGTGATCCGAGGTGCAGCCTAACCCTTTCCACTTCTTCAAGCTGGCATATATGCCTCTTCCTTTAACAACTGCTTTCTGACTACAGATTCTGTCATTTCAGGCTACAGAGAGAGCCAACTTCCACAGCTGACTCCAGAGCTTATAATATTAGAGAGGTGTTATATATCCTTTGCACATCTACATGTACTTGAGGACTGTCTGTACTGGGTCTGCAAAAATTATATGTAGACAAGTGTGGAGAAAGCTGGTGTTATAAGGACTTATATTGGTCACAAAAAGATTGTCAGTTTGGCCTCAGTGTGAGGCAAATGTCTCAAGCAAACTCATTACATATTCTGTGTATAAACACAGGGTTTGATTTGAGATGTATTTATGCTAAAGAATATTATGCATTCTCTTTATGCACTATGCAAGGTTAATTTTTTTTTAAATTTATATTTGCTTTTTATCATACAGACATACAAACAATTTACAGCCAGACCTGCAGAATCTATTTGAAAATGCCAATTTATTCTTGATTAACTCCAGAAGTGCTGGAGGTCTCTAATCCACTCACTCCTACTAATGTATTTACGACTAGACTTTACTGCCAAAGTTAAACTGTTAAACTGTTTAAACTGTTCAATTGTTTTGGAGGACACTGGGAATCCAGATTTGGTCTATTATAGATAAGACAGATGTAAAAATCCTACTTTATGCCGCAACTCCTGATTGGGGGCATTTAGATTTATAGTTGTGATTTAGAATGGTTCCTAATCAATTCCTATATAGTACTTTTTCATCAGCTGATCTGACAGCAGAAAGAAGATCAGGATCAGAAATCTCCCTTTCCTGAGAGCAGGAAGTGGAGGTAGGAAGTGTCTCCCCAAGGTGAGCAGCAGAGCTGGGACCAGCGGACATGGCTTCTTGGTTGTTAAATTCACCCACCCGTGCAGCCATCCTGTAGCAACTGGATGCCTGCCACCCACCTGCCTCTCCGGACCTCAGCTGCAGAGGAGCCCAGCTTGCCTGCAGGCACTCAGAAAGGGTGACTGCACACTTTCCAGAGCTGGCTGGGTCATTTGGGAGCAGGGTGTCAGCTTGGGACATCAGCACAATCCTCCCTCACCCAATATACATGTCCTTCAGTTCTTGCTTCTTCTCATATTCCTTACCATAGCCTCTCATGCTCCTAAAAAATCTGAGGTATGCTGTTCAAGCCAGGCCAAGTTGTCCTTTGAGAGAGAGCATGAGAAGAGAGACAGTTGCTGGTGGCGTGTAAAGCATGAAGTCCTTAACAAGGTGCCCTGAAGTTAGACACTCACTGCTATATTTAGCTATCCACATAAGCCGTCTGATTTTCAGCACTGTGGATTTCTGTTTCTAACTTTACACAAGCTCAGCTAACACTCTGTAGGAGGATCTGAGCTGCAAAGTGCTCAGATTTGGACTCAGTCCAAAAAAAGACACTAAGCAGAGAAGAGATGAGTGCCTTTTGCTCCTGGGCCACCTCTGTGGTGTCTGCAAAGCTAAGCCCTCACACCCTCTTCTAGCTCCTGAAGCTGAAATCCTAGTGGTCCTTCCCATCCCCTTCAGCTGCTCAGTCTCCTTCTCCCCTCTGCATACTCACACTTGTTCCTGCCATGCTCCTGCAGCTCAATTGTATGTTGCACCATCAGCCCCTTCCTATCCCGCATGTGGGCAACAGGCATTGAGCATATTGGCGTATTTGTTCACCCCCCTCAGGAGGGGTGACCTGACCCTCCCTCACCACCCTTGTGAAATCCTTGCTGGAGAGAAACATCAGCAGGAAAGTATGGTGTCACATCAGAAATACTTGAAGTACTCATGGCCAGCGTCGGTTGGCAATGACTTCTGCTTGACTTGGTTGCCGCAGGCTGTTGTCTCCTTCTCTTTAGAGAGATCTCATGCAACGGTGATTTGATTCACTCTGCCCTGTGATGGCAACTTCCATTCACTCCTTAAGTGTTGGAAACGCAGTAAGAAACCAAATTCATTCATCCCCAGAGAGAGAAATGAATGTGAAACGACATATGCATCCCTGTTTAGATTATAATATTGCAAGGCTTGAAGCACCACTGCCCGATAACTATAGGGCAAAATCCACCTGGTTCAGGTAAGGACTGTTCCAAATAACATACCGTATGAACTCCCAAATTAAGAGCTGATGTGCAGTCTGTTGCTGCCAAAGGTAGCAAACCAGACCGCTTGGACTTTGTAATATCTTCATGGCAGTGTGGTACAATTCTGCCCCGCTTATCAAAAATAAAACTAGCATTTGATCTAACAATAGTATTTATCTATCACATGCAGCATTGTGAAATATATCGGTCAAGGAGAGTCCCCACAGAACAGCTCAGCACCTAGCTCCGTGCAAAAGCTGTGGGAGGGTATGAATTATTCTGAGTATTTTTAATCAAGTAACAGATACAGTTGGTGCATTCAAGGTTTTCAGAGAAGCTCAAGCTCCTGATAAATATGTCACAATCTGTGATAACTTTGCCAAGTCCTTTAATATCCTACAACTCCAGTCACTGTCATATGACACCTGGAAAATGTGGGATGGAAGGGCAAATGTCAGTAAAATCCCTTTGTCTGTTTCAGGCCAGCATATTATCTGCCTCAAGGGTAAATACATGCCAGCTCCTTCCCCCCAGCAGATGCAGAAAAAGCCCTTTGTTTACCTGATTCTTTTCAGAAGGTTTTGCCCAAGAAGAAGGCCTCTCATGTTTGATTTTTGGAAGTGATTTAGAACCCAAGCACCCTGGTGACAAGGCTCCAGTACCCACCAGTATCCACCGGTAATAAAGCCTGAATCTTTTCAGCTTCATTGGCATAAACTTTTGCCACTTTGCCAGGTCTGCATTGAATCTCAAACTCTTAGCTCCCAGAACAATGGTATAGTATCTTATTTCTTTGGATTGAGCTGACAAGGACAAAGAAGGGTGCCCAAGGAATGCTGAGCCCTGTGGCACTGGGTGGTCACCACCATGCACTGGGAAAGCAGGGAAGGTAGATTGCAGGAAGAAAAAAGCAGTACCGACATGAGTGAGAGCTTGGGAAGACAATTTCCTGTGTTGGAAGGACCTCTGGATGAAATGCGGATGAGGTATTAGTGGCTGTTCCCTTGCCTGTTGAACAGCAACTGCAAAATTGCAAGGCTGCATCTCAACCTCATTGCACACTGAAGAATTCAGAAATGGATTTTGTTGACATGTAGGAATCAAGACATTTTCTTCAATGCAAAATCTGAAATTGCCAGAGAGATTTTGGTTGAGTCTTAGCTCAGAGTGGTTTTCCAGGTCACTGTTCCAGGATTCTCCAGGAAGTATTGCAACACATGGCTGACCATTGCTTTGTCTCCAAAAGCATGTGAGACAGATTGGGATTTGAATTTCTTCAATTTTTGGGTTTTGTCTCTTCATTCCTCTATTTCCAGATGTCTGATATCACACTATAGATAAGCAGCTGTCTGTATGGCCTGTAGGAGTGATGCAGGACTTGGGGAAGGAGAAGAAGGACTTAGAAGTCATGGGATCTGTCTGGGACATCAACTGGAGAATACATAATGAGCTTTATTTTATCAGTTATTACTTTATGAAGACAGAGAGGAAATCTGCCCTTAAGGCATTACACATCTGTGCCAGAGAACGGTTATTCAATGAAACACACGGTAAATAAAATGCAAATCCTAAAACACAACTTATAACTCAGTACAACCTGCAGACCGAGAAAGGTTGGCATTCCAGGAGTAGCAAAATCTCCCAAGTAATCAAGGCAAAGTAGACCCCCAGCATGTGGGTAAGCACTTACTACATCCCCTGAGAGAGCCTTGTCAGCATGGAGCTCCCAAAGGTTCTTCTGGGAAGAATGGCTGGGACTAAGGGAGAACCGCATGGTAAATATTAGCCTAAACAAACAAGTGATAATGGGACCAGAATCAAAACAGAAACTGCCCAAACCCCTTAGCAGAGAAAATAGGTCAAGAGAGCAAATAATTCTTCATATAATCTCGTAACCACAGTCTCACTGTCCTTTTTATTTCCTTTCAGGACATGTCCTGAAGGTGCTCAGGGCTCCCTCGAGTAATCCCAAGGACAGGCAGTGAAATGGCTTCGCCCTGGCCTTCCCCATGCACCACAAGGCAAAAGGCAGGGTGGAGACCACGGCACCTGTGCTTCCTACAGCACAGCAAGGCATGGCAGAGCACACACCTGAGCCAAGCTCAGGGCCCATCTCACCCGTTGTTCAAAGAGCAAGCCTTCTAGTCAGTGCTGCTGGGCAGAAACACACACCCAGCTTCAGCCAGTTAGTTAGCTGCTGTCCTAAAGTCTGACCTGCTTTCAGAATAATCTTTTGTGTCTCTCTTCTCACATTGTTATCTGTGACTGTGATGAGCAATCCCAAAATGACTCAGCTTTCCACCTGCCCTCTGTTTGTTCAGTGCTCTACCCCAATACTCTTTCAGGTGTTCCTGGCACACAGCAGCCCATACCACTCAGCTGCCATCCCAAGAACCTTCCTTGACCGTGGGACATGGGATTAATCCTGTCGTGCAACATGAGACCCACCAGAGCCCTTTGCTTGGCACACTCCCAACTGACTTTCCATGGCCAGCAAAGTCTTCAAGGGGAATTTCCGTTGACACTTCTACTGGAGAAGAAAACACTGTCAAGATGTTTTTAAAAGCAAAGCTGCTCCTGGCTGAAGTTGTTCCTGAAGAAGTTGAGACAGGACAGAAGGAAAAAAACCTTGTGTGCAAAACAGAAGCTTAAAGTGCAAAAGGCAGAGAAATATTTCACGTCCTTTATTAACCCATCTGAAACAGCAGGACAGAGAACAGTATTGAGAAATAGTCACACTGGGAAAATTTGCAGACCTTTCCTTCTGGCACCACTCCACTACTGGCAGCCATGCAGATGAATTAATGGCCCCAGTATATAACTCTAGTCACCGCTGTAGCAGTTTAGAAGACAAAACTCCAGGTGTCTTGACTGCCTCAGAGTGGTGCAGTGTCCCACCACATCCCAGACCCAGTACCTACACTTGCAGCTCACTCCTGCTTTAAGAGGAAAAAGGGTCAGTGGCCAGGTCCTTGTAGCACTTTCCCCATTGCTCTCCCGATAGCAGTGGCTCTCTAGAGAGGTCACTAGTGATGGGAGGGTGATGGTGGGTTTGGAAGAGAAGCTCAGATGCTCCTGTGCCTGGTTTTCCTTTCTGTACTGATTCCCCCCAAGGCTGCTGCTGCAGAGTGCAGAAGCAGCTCATGGCATACAGGGCAGCTTTTTAGTGGAAAAGGGTTTTCAGATGAACAGAAGCACTGGGCGAGCCCATCTTTCAGTGAATGCAGCCTCTGTCTGCGAGGTCACTGCTCTGCTTGTCAGGGCTGGGCTTGTTTCGGTGACCATTCCCCTCAGTGGTGGCCAGCACCATTCCCGTGTCACGCGGTGCCTATAACTCATAGAAATAAAGCATGTCCGACACCCCTCCGAGACATGTATTCTATATGAAAATTTGGTTTATTACTGTCAGGCCCACAAATCTGGATCCGCTTCGTAATTCTACTGGCGTCCATCAGTCAGACAGACACATTTAATGAGAATGAGAATTTATACTGCTACTTCCTATATTGGCTGCTGCCGAAGTGCAATCGGCAGTCAAGATCTTCCCTTGCCAAGAAAATTGTCCCTGAAAGAATGCCAGCATCTCAGTGTTTTAGGAGAGCAAACCCATGCACATGGGGATGCCTCTTTGGCAAATGTAATTCTCCCTTGCTGGATACAGAACCAGGGTATCTGTCCTGCATAGATAGTAGGGTGATACACAGGCAGTCAGCGGAATTGATAGAAATGTATAATGGATGATCTTGCTCAGTGCTTGGGAACGTATATTCCCTGGTCTTCTCAGGAAGCAACATGTTTGATTTCCTCCAGGTATTTTTTTAAAGTGCTGTGTTGCAAATATTGATGCGTTTAGGTATATTTGCACCAGCTGCAGCTGTGGGGGCAGGGAAGACTTCTCCAGATGCCCTGGCAAGTCAGGTGCCTGGCTTTCATAGAGCAACACTGTTGAAAATCCCCTTTTCACTTCACCCTCCCCACCCTTTCTTCAAAAACCTTTGCTGCCCTCCTGACTGCAGCACAGAAGTCAGCGAGGGTAAGAAGGAAAAGATGCCATGGTATTTCAGTGCTTGGAAAGGTCTCCTGTCTGCCAGAGCAGCATCCATATCCCAGGTCTCACTACGCACAGGGTGCCCTTGTTGCATGTTGCATTACGTTTGTCCACCAGGGATTGCCCCACTGTGAACTAAAGCCATCAGATCCCTGTGACTGCACGTTTGTGTGTACAGCTTCCAGCCATGACCAGGATAACCATCCTCACATTTTGGTTATGTGGCATACACCAGCGGCAGGGTGCATTTTCACTTAACAAGGAGAGGATTTGTGTTTCAGGAGACAAAGTGAGTGGGAATGATTTTGCTTCTGTTTTAAACACTACCTCCCTTCTATAAAAAACAGATATCTTGCACTTTGAACTCTTTAAGAATCAAAACCAGAAAAGGGGATGAGAGTCTTCCTTTTGAAATTATCCCAATTTTGCTTATTGACTCAATTTAGTAACAGTTTCTCTGGAGTAAAGGCGTTTTGGCTGCCTGGATTTTGAGCCAGATGAGAGACTGAGAAAACAACCTTTCTGTCCAAAGTCAATTTGGACCAGGATCATTTTCTTTCTGCTGACAGACAGGTTTTCTGACATAGAGCAAGGTACTTGGCATGCACTTTTCCAGCTTTACTGAGAGCAGAGGTCATAGGGAACCAAAAGACCAAGACTGTATTGGATAAGACTTGTCAACGCCTACAGTTCAATCTCCTGCTGAGCCAATACCCTGCAGACAATGTTACTGGAAAAACCCACACATACAAGTCTCCTACAAAGAAAACGGTGTTGCAGTTTTTGCAGCTTATAAAGTACACCTTGTGGGTGGTAACTAGCCTCAGCTGTCTTCTGCGTAGGATCAGATCCTCACCACAGTTGACTCTCTGTGACAAGTCTGTGTTGGTGGTTCTTGGGCAATGTCACCGGTAAAATGCTGAAATGGCAAAAGCCCAGCCTTGAAAGTGCTGAGCATCCTCATTTCCCTGATTTAAATGTGAGCAGAAGGCACACAGCACCTTGCAGGATTTGGCCCTGTGACAGAAAATACTGGTTGATCGTCTCTGATGGGCTGTCAAGACTCTCCTTTTCTCTATATCTTTTCTCCCCAAGGAAGAGATTTGCCTATGATATCAACTTTGCAAAGGCAAACTAACGCAAAAGCTGGTCTTTTGGAGACAGAGAAGAGAAACCGCAGTTCCTTTTCTGCCTGTGTTTTCAGTGTTTGCAGCTCTAACAGTCCATATTAAGTGACTAAGAAAAAAAAAAAGGATGATATTCCAACAGTGGATCAAATTATTCTTCACAAATACAGCTAATCAAAGCTATGGGGTTGCAATCATTCATCATAGATGGGCATCAGAGGAGAATAAAATGTCTTCTAGCCTACTGCTAATCCTCAAATTAGAGGAGGAAGGGAAGTACGAGTACTGAAGCTGCTTGTCTCCCCCCCAAAAAAGGGCCCTGTTTCAGAAGGAGAGGAAGGTTCCTACACTACACATCCTTTCACAGCTCAGTAGCCCTCCTGTCATTTCTCATTATCAATACCTGTACTGTTTAGCACCACAACCCTGCTCGGGTTTTGTCTGTGGGCAAACGGAAATCAGATGCATGCAAATAAGACGTGGGCATGATGACAGTGATGCTAGAGCGTCCCTGAATTCTGAAAGATCCGGGCTCTGAAATGCAAAGCTGACAGGGGTACACCAGCATTTTTTGAACCTGCGAGCTGCTCTCATCAGATGATAGAGCCTGGTTACATTGCTTTCCCTTGGGAAATTCCTGGAGGCAGGAAGTCGGTTGAACTACCGTGGTTATAACTTTGATATCCGAATGAATATCTGCTAGCCTCAGGCAACTGGGCTTCTGTTAATTTTGACCAGGAAGCATGATACACTGTGGCAAGCCATGTCACTTAGGATTGTGTCTGCTTAGACATGATGCCTCTGAGTAATGTAATTTATATTTCATGCACAATTGAAGCAGCTAATGGTATAATTCTCCAAGGGGGAAACAAGTTGTTACAGCATTAATTACATTGCAGTTGCCATTTTTTTCTTCTGCCTTGCGCCAAGCACTTTTGTGTCACCAGCTCAATGCCAGCAATAGCTGGCATCGCGTGAAAGGGTCTCTGCCCTGGCAGCCATGAGGTAAGCTGGGGTCCCTTCCCTGCAGGGTGGCAGTAGCAGTGGAGGGCTGATGAAACCCCCATCTCCCTGTCCCTGACCCAGCCGGCTGCTGTTGCAACAACGGGCTGCCTCTTGCGTGTGCAGTCCAAAACTGCAGCCTGGTACTGGGACATGTTTAGAAACAGTGTCAGAGAAGTCAGGAGAGACTTCCCAAGAAGTGGTGAATACTTAAATACGCTGGGGTTTGGAGGAGGGATAGTTGAGTGCCTGTGTGTCTGTGTCCTCCGTGGCTCTCTGCAGTGACTGTGACCGCTAAGGAGCAAGGATAATTCAAGAAGTGTGGGCAGAGTGGAAAGAAGTGATTAAAAAAATACTCTGATGTATCTGCTAGACGGACTTTCCCCTCCGTACAGCAGTTACAGAGAGGGCACCCTGCCTTTCGCCTCTCAGCCACTGCTGCTGCAGCAGCAATGAGAAAGCATCCACAAAGGAGGTAAACACAACCTTACCAGAGCAAAGCAACCCCCAGGCGTCACGAGCAGGGGATTTTGTTTCTGCGGAAGAGCAAGTGTCAATTCAGTAGGTGGGAGCTTCGGGGTCTCACTCAGCCTTGGAGGCTGGGCAGCAAAGGGAGACAAGGGCTCCCAGGCATCAGGATTGGAGCCAGAGGGGGCAGTGCTGGAAAGATTGACCCAGCGAAGAGCAGCAGTGCTGTGTGCATGAGAGAAAGCCTTTATGACCAGAGCTGAGCCATGGCAGCAGCCCTGGGCAGGTAGAGCAACCAAGGCAACCTCAGACAGGGATTTGGCTCTATGTGGCTCTGGGCTACAACGGGTGTTTCTTTTTCCAGTTTGCCTACAGCATGAAAAACCACAGAGCTAGACCCTGAGCTAGGAAGAGGTGTTAAAAATAGAGTAATTGCTACATACCATGATATGCCCAGGCTGGATGTAACCCGAGTGTGCATTGCTGTCTAAAAAAGAGGAGAGGAGGAAAGGAAAGGGTAGGAATTACACAATTTAGGCTGCTATGAAAAGCACCGAATTAAAAATAAAACTCTATGTGTGTGTTTTGGCCCAGTGGCATGTCTGGGAGTGAGCACAGTGCAAAGTGCTGCCAAGTGTGGGGCTGGGATCAAGAGCAACATCTGTGTTTGGGCTTCCCGCACCATCAGGAGACTGGCAGGCTTGTACAGATGATGTCTCCAATCAGGAGGAGGGCAGTGTGACAGGGTGGATAAGGGAGGTAGCCTTCACCTACGCTGAGACCACCGCCCATACCAGCAAGCATCGTATGCACTGAGAGCCAGCAACGGCCTTTGTGGTGAGAAGCTGGTGGCCCAGATCGCAGTGCTATAGAGTCCCACGGGGGATGCTAAAGAACATTTGCACTCCCCATACTCAGGCACTAAATTTGTGCAATTGTTTATGTCAAACTGAGTGTAGGTCCATATGGAAAATGATGTTATACATCTATGCAGAGATATTCCAAGCATACCATGGGACATAAGATCTGAAGGAGGGAGAACTGGAACATCATTTATTCACGGACAAAATGCAGCTTGTAGGAAGCCAAGATTATTCAATTCAGATGAAGTTTAAACTGGAAAACAGCTTTGGCAGGAAAAAAGGTATAAATAAATTGTTTCTAAAAATTCACTACTATCTAACTCTTTCATATCACCACTTCCAAAAGGCAGTATTTCTATGGAGAAGAGAAATTCAAGTATCGTTCACTAGGGGAGTCGATGACCATTCTCCAAAGGGAAGAGCACAAATGCATGTATGGAATGTACCCTCAAAGTGGTTAAATATAAATCAGTGATTAAATAATATTAGCATATTAACTACTCAGTGATGTGGGGTGTGGGGACTTCACCTTCCCAAATAGATGTTCTCCCCCTAAGACTGCTGTGTCCCTCATGCTCCATCTCTGACTCTGCAGAGATGCTGCTATTTACACAGGAGCTGGTGAGAAGAAAGTAACTTCCATCCCTCTGGGACGTGCTGCTTGCTAACAGCTGGACACTGTCCAGCAGGATGAAATACTGTGTTTCAGTCTCTTTCTATAGCAAAAACACAATTGAACTCCACTTCATAATATTTTAGCTGTGAACCTTTAATCCGCCATTTTTATCTCCTGAGGTATCTGGGGTGTTTTTGCACCGTTCTGGTGACAGCAGCACTGAATCATCCTTAGTTCTTTGTGAACCTAGCTCTGGATCCCTTATCTGAGGAGAAGGACCCTTTTTTTCTTGGTCTCTATGTAAATCCAACAACCACAACAATCCAGGGGGAAATTTGAAATAGATGTATTCCTAGAGGGTAAATCCTTTTGGCTGACTGAAGCATTTCATGGCACAGCCAGGGGATAGGTACAGACCCATACTTGCATCAGCCATGCTTGGGGCTGGCTAGATACAAGCAACCTCCAGCCTGGGAGCCAGTTGCCATGGGTCACCTCAGGCCCACCTCCAGGCTCGTGGAGATCTTGTCACTAGAACAGTGTCTGAGCTGGCTCCAACCATCCCCCCAGGAAGCCTGGCTGCAGTCCTTCTCACAGACCCAAAGCGCTGATGACCTTCTGAAATCCACTGAACTCCTTGCTGAGCAAAAGTTGCAGCAGAAGCCAAGACTAGAGATCCTGTCACAGCACTACTTTTTTTCTCAAGTCAGGGTTAGGGAGCCTTCTGCAACTCATCACGTTGGGAAATCAAACCAGCAATGTGGGAAACTCCACATGGTCTGAGGTTACTGGCTTTAGGCATTAGGGATTTCTTTAGCTGTTTGTTTAAAATCAGAGCTGGAAGCTACATAGTTTAGAGCTGGAGCTGAATTTCTGCTTCATCTCCATTTGCAAGAAAAGTGTGTCAGTTTGATTTTTGGGGTTTTTTTGTGGGTTTTTTTTTTTTTTTCCTTAAGCAGTGAGGTAATTAAAGGAAGAACAAGGCAGATTTGCTGTTCTGGGAGTTGCTGCCGTATATCTGAGCTTCCACAGAGAAGGCTGGGTACTGCTATGAAGCAGTTCCAGAAGGAATGTCAGAAATACGCTTTTACTGATGAATAGGCAGAAGCCATGCTTTCAGATAAGAATATTTACCTGCCCTGCCATACCCCAGCTGCTGCTATGTCCAATATATAATAATCCTATCCATTTTAATATCATACTGCTCTGCAATATCTAGGAATCTCTCCATTTGGAAGAAAGGGGCCACATTAATATTCACATTGTAACCCACACATCCTAAGAATGTTTGTAGCTCCCACTGCATACCCACAGACTTGAATCAGTCTGGACTCCACATTCCCTCCAGCTACCTGAAAATTTAGAAGCGTTTGGTTCCAGGAACTTCCAGGGTTCCATTTTTGAAATCTCACGTGCTGATCCCAGCCAAATCTCTACAAAATGCTTTTTGAGCCCCATGTTGCTGCCCATTGTGCTGTGAGCATCCTGCAAGTCACAGTCACATAACCTCAGCTGAGATGGGCTAACAAGCTGAGTGAGTTGTGCTTGTGGGAAATGGTCTGGGAGGAGGAGACAGGGCTGTGGCACTGCCCTTGAAGCATGAGCTGCGGAAAAGGATGGCTTACAAAACTGAAACCAAGCAAGGTTGCTAGTGATGGGCAGGACTGCATGGCCTGGCATCCCCTGCCTGTTCTCGCACAAGAAGCTGCAGGATTGGTTGGTCCAGTCCCAGTAGGTTCAGAGGACCGTGCACAGGCTGTTGCTGTATGTAAGGCTGCAGCGACCTGTCTTTGCCCCTTACGTTCCTCAGTCAACTGAGGTTCAGCCTGGTCTGCATGCATCTTTGCAACTTCCATGCTAGGGTAAAGGCATCCTAGGCATTTAAATCCAGCTCTATTAGCAAGCCAAGTCCCGCTGTCCCTTGCCTCACCTCATGATTCTGCTCCATCTTCAGGCAGCACAGCAGCTGGAGAGGTGCCAGAAGTGTGCACGGAGCTCTGCTCACATCTGGGAAAGCTGGAAACAAAGCAGACAGCAATAGCCAGCATTTCATAAGAAGCCTCACAAGGACTGGTGCCATGGCCCTGCTCTGCAAACCAGCAGAATTTGGATAAGCTTTGACAAAGCATCCGAACCCTCTTTTAATTTCAGCCTTTTCTTGCTTTTGGCTCAGCACCAGTCCGGCAAGAGATGCCGCAGAGGAGATGGAAGGTAAGGCAAGAGTGTGCCTGCCAAAGAGAAACCCCACACCTTTACATGTGCTGAAATGACTTTTTGCCCCAGCTTTGGGCGCTGTGGTGAAACAAGGGTTCATGTCTGCAATACTCCCTAGAAAGTAAACGGTGACAGACTGGTGTTTAACGAGCTAAATCGCCCACCTAGCCTTTCTTTCAAAGCTGGGTAGGTTTTGCTTTGCTCACAAGTGTTATCGCGCAGGAGTAAGGGACTGACTCCCTCAGTTGGTGTCTAGGCTGGTCCTGCTGCCCTCAGTGGCAACCTGATCCTGCAACAACCTATCTTCCTCCATTTCTTTTGGTTAGAAGCCATGGTGCAGAAAGGGAAGGAGTTAAGAAATATTTGCTTCAAATCTCAGTGCAAGGATGGGATTGAGCCAAAACATGCAAGCAAATCAAGGAATGCACCCACTCAGCCATCAAAAATCAGATTGAAGACCAGAGGCAAACAGCCTTTGGCAGCTACTGGATGGGAATTCATCAGGCGTGTAGGAGAAGCACTCAGCCTGCAAGCCCATTCAGTACCTACCAAGCCTGTCCACAATGGTGCCAAATATGTAGTTGTCTTGCGACTAAATGTTATTCATCAAGAATCACATAGTCATGCAACAAGAAACACCACAGGTTTCGGATAGTCCTTTGGTTCTTGCTAGATATATGAGCACTCTTTCTTATGGGTCAAACGGAAGTTAAGCTTTGGACTGGTTACCCATGCCCTACCACTGACATATGATCTGCTCTTAAGGTAAAGACCTCAGCAGAGAAAGAAAAGCAAGACTCTAGTGGTGGGTTCCTGCAGTTCTGGGAAAGCCTCCATCAGCATTGTATTGGGTGGACACGTACATGTATTAACAGAGACAATTCAGAAAAGCAAACCATGAGCCACATAAAATGTCACTCCACCAAACCGTGAGCATGTGTGAGAGGGCTTGGGTCACCTTGGTACACCTGGGAGAGATCTGAGACCTGATAGCCTGTCCAGCCCAGCAATTTACAGATCTCTTTGGGAAGGAAAATAAGCAAGTACAAAAAAAAAATAATCCTACCTGTGCACCAAAACTGATCCCAGATGAATCTCCTTTATAAGGGAATCACCTTGTATTGTATTGTATCACCAAAAAAAACAGCCTCTGCTGCTGCACAAACAGGCAGCAATCCTTCCATATTTAATGCAACAGCCATGTGTAATGACACACACAGTTCATCACAGACGCAGGTAGCAGGGCCCTTTACTCTCATTCATATGAATATAATGCCCACAGCAACGCAACACATCAACATTTTTAGAGCCAACAGTTTGACTTTCATGGCTCTGTTATTTTTAATCATTTTAAACTGCTTTTTTAGCATTCTACTATTTCTCCATTTTACTTCAAAACAAGACAAAAAGTATTCAGCAGCTAATACCTCTGGTTTTAATGGCTTGAAAAATAATGAAGGAACATTAAGCAGTTCCCGAGCCTTCCGGAGCATTGGTATTTTTAAAGATGAGATTGATCAAAGACGCCATGAACACTAATGGAGATGGATTACCTCAGCGCGGTAATGCCAGCACGGAGGCCAGTTCAGCGTGGATCCCAGCCTCTCCCTTTCATTTGCTATGCACTCCAGCAGCCAAAACCTCTTCGCTGAAGTAAGACCCTGCCAACTGAAAAAAAATCCCGAGTTTCTTATAAAGGTCTGGAGATGGGGAATTTATTTTCATACCAGCTGATCGTTTGCTCCACTGCTTCGCTGCAAGCAGGAAACAGAAAAATCCTCTCCATGAGGCTGCTCTCAAGTGTCTTAACTACCCCAGCCTGAGACCGCATTGTGCCTGCATTGCAATGCAGGCAGCTCGGCAACGTGTGAAAGAAGCAGGAGAGGAAATTTTAGTCCACTGATTGCAATGTGAAGCAAGAACACACCTACCTCTGTTGTGAATCTGGCCAGCCTACCAACGCAGCAGGGCTTGGCAGCCTGTATTGTTGTTGTAGGGACAGCAAAGACCTTCATGGGGGGCAGCTGGCTCCAGAGCCCAGCTCTGCATGGATGCAAGGAGAGGCCAGGGAGGACTCTGCCCTTCCGCCAGCACCCAGGGACCCTTCTCACCCTGCTGCTACTGCTGCTGCTGCTGCCTCCTCAATGAGGCCCCATGGACACAGCTAGCTATTGAGTGATACCTTGGCTTGCCTTGCTTTCTGGCTGCTTCACTGAGTACCTGAGAGGAGCACAAGCATCCTAAAGGGATTTTTTTGTTGTTGTTTTCATCTCTTTTTTTTACAGGAAGGACCCACTAGTTTTAGAGCAGACTATAAATTCTGTGCTACAGGAAGGACCTGACCCCAGGCACCCTACACCTGCCAGAACCAAAGGCATGAGCCCCAGCTTCTAAATGAGGTGAAAACCACCCATTCCAGACAGTGCTGGGACTTTGACAGGGACAATCATTTTGGCAAGGGACCCAGCTCTGCATCTGCTGCCTCTTTTAAGTCCCTCCTCTGTCTTTCCCCATGGCAGTGCTGTTGCTTTCTCCTCCCTGTGTGAGCCTGGCTCAGCTTTTGAATGCAGAGCAGGATGACAAAGTTTGGAGCAGCAAGGTAAGGAAGTGACTGTCAAAAAGATCTTATTTTGGTGGCAGAATAACCCAAGAAGCAGCTCATGGGTTGTGCACAGCAATCTACACGCAGTTTTCACAGGCTTTCTGTAGTTGGAGCCTAGACCTGAGGGCTTGGAGAACCAGCAGAGAAGACCAGGGATGGATTGAAACACTGGGTGCTGAGCGCGGGCAACAGCCCAAGCTCAGCCACACACAGCTCTGCAGGACACCATGCCCTGATGGCCAACACTTCTCTTCCCACAAAGGAGGGCTCTCAGGGAAGTTGTTCTCCAGATCTTCACCACTGGCTGAGTGTCAGCACCAAAGTAGAGCTGCAAAGCCTCCATACCATGTCCCCTGGAAACACTCTGTTGCCTTTTCATATCTCACAAGTCTGTAAAACTTGTCAGGGGACAGCCTTTATGCCCCAGATTTAAAGTGATACAGTGACTATAAATATTGTGCTCTGAATAAAAGAGTTGTGAATACTAGATGAGTCCATTTATTTTTAAATGTCATATTTAAATGTTTTAACACTCAGTGTCCCAGGTGCTGCACCAGCAGGTGAGAGCACATAGCCTCCGCAGCACAGAGCAGTTTCATTGTCAGCAGGTAGATAGTATTACACAGGGTAGGACAAGGAAGCCACAGAGTGAGGTGGCTGTGCACTAAAGCTTTGCCATGCCACATATGAATGTAAAGAAAACACCTCCTCAATTCAACATTTGCAGAGCTCCAGATCCTACTGGCAAACCAGCCTCGTGCCATCATAGCCTGGCTTGGGGTCTTGCTCTTCATCAGTGCCCACTAATTATGGCAGTGGTGATGGGGAAGCTGTATCTGCCCGCCTAATTAAGCCACAGTGGAGAATGCTTCAGCTGGTCTGCTCCTGCCCCTTCAGTTTGCATTAGTACCTTGTTATCACAAAGGAAGCGCTTTATAAATAAGCAAGATGCATGCAGATTAGCGTGCCTTCTATTCATCCCATCACTATTTTTCATTTTGGAGGCTGGTATTTTATTTGTGATCTGTTTTTATAACTCCTGCTCTTTTCTTCCTCTACTGCTTTAAGAATGTGGAAGGCAAGATTTAATGCACCTGAAACATCACAATTAGCCTCCTCACGATAATAACTTAAAGGAAACAAATAAATACTAGAAATTGTATCACTTTGGAAATTCCCCTGTGCTGCATGAAGAAGGCCTGCTGGTCAGGACACGGTGATTTTTTTTTCTGAATCCATCCACGCTGGATTCAAGGACAGGACAAAACACTATTAAGACAGCAGGCAGAATGCAGTAAATAACAAGCAAGCTGGAGAGGGCTGAAGCTCAGTGCTGGCTGAGTCCACATACAAATTGTGGTGAGCCGTGCATCTCAGCATCACGGTGACACCATCTCTGGACAGTGCACGGAGCGCAAGGGAAACCCAGACAGGTAACGGGACCTGGAAAACCTGTTTGGGACTCCAGAAGTTTTGCACATTATTTTCACTGGGGAGGCAGAAATAAACTCCTTCCCCAGCTCTGCAAGAAGCTGTGCTGCTCCGGAAAGCTCTGTGTCTATGGTCCACTGCTACCATCGGGGCACAGTAGATCTGTGCCCGATGAAAGCTTTAGAGCAGGGGAAGTTACATTAAGGAAGATGGGCTTCTACCAGTGGGGTTTAACTGGTATAAGCTGTGAAAAAACACTGTGGCATCATAGCATTGCTGCTATACCTGTGCTGGCAAAGCACTTTTCCTTCTGTAGACAGGCTCTCTGGCCTAAGGCTTGTTTGTGAAGAAAGAAGAGGGGAGAGTCCAACAGATAAAAGCTTTCCACAGAGCAGCAGGAGGGAGAAGGCAAACCATTAGCTTTTCTGCTCCTTTGTTTGCCTTTATCATCTCCAGTCCTCCATGTACTCCAGCACATTAGCTTCCCCCAGAGTTCAGGGGAACTAATCAAGTACATAAAATGCTTTGTGTGATCAAGTATTTGCAGGGCCAGGGTTCTGGCTAAGTGAGGCAGGGAAACCAGAGAAAAGTGAAGGCCCCTGCTTGAAGTCTCACTGCCGTTCTGATGATTCGGCTGCTTCTCATAGTTCGGCCCATACAGACCTGCAGCTTTGGCATCCTTTCAGGAGGGTGATTCAGAGCATCCCTGCAGAGCACCAAGCACCACTTGTGATTCCCTGTTGCCAATTCTTGTGATTTAATCACCAACCTTACACTTAACCGTGATTTCCTTCCAAAAAGTAACCACATGCAGCAAGAATCTCAGCTTTCCTTTTCTGGAATAGAAATATCTCTTGTGTTCCGTGTTACAAAGAAAACCCTGAAAGAGCTGAATTCTCCTAGGCCAGACACCTTAAGGGTGCCGAAGAATGAGTGATCACAAAGAGCACCTTTCTGAAAAAGTCTCTTGTTGTGTTAACTCATTGGATAGTTTGGGACACCGATGTGTGACACTTGGGCTTTGGGATGGACTGGCAACAATGAAAGAGTATACCGTCTAATATATTTGAAAGAAAGCCTTATTTATTCACATTGAAAACATAAAAAGGAGAGAGTCTGGAAGTAAATTAGAAAAGTGTAATCTCAATTTACATTAGCTCTGGGAAACAGTGGCAACTACTGGCCTTGTAGATAGGCAAAAGGGTCTTCAGTGTTACCACCAAGATTACATTGGCAGCAGGTGACGAGGCAGCTTGAGCTGAGCCTTTCCTCTGAGCTACTCCTACTGCAACTGGTCTCAGCATCCAGCTCTGCTCCCACCTTGAATTCCTTTGTTCATTTCTTAGCACTTTCTTTCTCCACCCCACCCCCACTTATCCTCCACAATACCCTGAGGGAGGAGCACAGCTTCTCCCCCCCCTTCTCCCCCTCCCCCCCGGGGAGTTATTGTCAGCCTCGCAGGTGAAAAATGGGGAGTTTGGTTCCATGCAATCTCCTCCAAGACCCCAAGAACCTCTGATAGCCATTCACCCTTAAGCTCACCCTGCCTTTTTCCCCTGTCCTCTTTATGCTGGCCCTGGGGCGTTTGAGGCAGGTGGCTGGTCTTCTGGGCAAGAGGGAACAGGGCAGGCTCCCCCTCACCTGCAGCCAGGGCTCATCTTCTTCCTTGTGTTGGGGCACCACCAACACCAGTGCTGAATGTCCTGACCCTCAATCCCCCAAGAGTGCTTTGAGGTGGTTCAAGCCCCCTACCCCCCCTTGGTGGAGACAGAGAAACACATCAGCAAGGACCAGCAGATGCCACTTGTCTTTGGTCCATCTCTTGTAGAGGGCAAGGAGCCCCACTCTCCTGTGACAATGATGTCTTGACTCAGTCCTAAAAGTGTAACCAGGCAGTGTCCAGTAGTCTCACTTCCTTTAATTCTGGGAGATTCTCTTTAAATCTTTGTTTCTGCTTGGCATGTTTGCAAGCTAGTCACTAACTCAGCACCTAGAATGAGGCACAATAGAGACACCCTACGTGTCCTGTAGTCTGAAAATTAAGTTGTGGAAGTCAAATCCTCAACTCATCCACCACAGTGAACTGCATCCAAGTGTATTTTATCAATCTTAATCTTTTGTGTTTGAAGCAAAAAAGAAAGGGCAGAGGCATGCAAAAATAAAGCCCAAAAGATCATGTGATGCAAAATAACCTATACCATAAAGTGGCCATGATGAGTCTTGAGAGGGCAGCTTCTGGTATGTTGAAGTTGTAGGAGTTCTAATCCAGATCTCATCTCCCACACTCGTCTTACATCCAACAGTCAGGAAGAACTTGTTACAAGACACTACTGAGGTCTTCCCCTGCAACGCCTGTGGCTACAAGCGTTTACCTCCCCAAGCAGGGCACCTGGAAAAAAGTTAGGTGACATTTCATCAAGTTGCCACCTGACCCATGGAGAAAGACGAAGTCGCCATGCTAAAAGAAGGGCCAATCTTGGACTTCAGAGCTTCAAATATCCCTGTTTCACAAGAAGCTGGAAACAGCTCCTCTTATCTCAGCCTTATTATCACTGTTTCCAGACACTACTAGTTGAGACCTCTGCATGTCAGTGTTTCCATCTGTGTTGCCCAGAACCAACCTTCACTCCCTGCCTGGTCTCTAGTCCTTGTTTCTCTAGTATTTCTGAGGAGAAAAGGTCAGTTGTAGGAACTGACCATTCATAGACCACAGCAGTGTGACAGGAGGAATTTGGGCTCAGACGAAATTATTTATTAGTCCATTCCGAAGCCAAACCCAGGTAAGCTGCAGCTAGGCTCTCCTGGTGTTAACCACCAGCAGCACTGACAGCAAGCCCTGGCACTCATAAAACCCCCTTCTACCACACAAAGAGGAGCAAACATCCCACATCTCCCTACATGTCAGACGTGTTCTGGACCAGTGGATTTCCCCACTAAACAACCAGGAGTGTATTTCCAGGTATCTGTTGCAAAGCTGTTATCCTCTTATACATTCAGCCATCTCTGCTTGCACAGGCTACACTTTCCCCAGTGCTGGCTTGTGACAAGCTTGCTTTTTTCTGTTTAATTCTCAGAAATGCAAATGATTGCCAAAACCCATCCATACTCCAGATTTAGGGGGATAATTATTAAACTGCATTTGGAAGAAGTAAGGTGACAATTCTCATGACCCAGCGATTTTCTGCTCTAGCAAGAGGGGCATGTTGTAGGGCTACCACCGAGTCAGGAATAGGATTAAGAAGCTCCTTGTTTATCCAATTAGAAATCCCTCTACAAAAGAAAGCAGGTAGGAAAGCTGAGAGAAACTAGAGCAGACTTCAAATAGGAGCAGCAGAGGGATAAAGAAATGGGCTATATTCAAATGGAGGTTGAGCTGTACATGAAATGGTATACATGCTCTGCAACAGAATGGTGTTGCTGCCTGTGCACCAGGAAAGACTCTTCTGCCCTGCACAGGTGGTGTTTTCAGGAGACATTAGACATTAAAATCTGAGTAGTCCCCAGAGGATTTACCAGCTCGAGATGCAATTTTTTATCAGAAAGCAGTTTTGTGGACCCAGGCTGAATGTGAGGCTCCTGCTTCAAAATAATATAGGCAGGGCCATCCCCTCATGAATTTCAGCCTCTGGTTTGAACCAGGAAAACAGACTTTGAGTCGTTTTCTTAATCCTATCTGGGTCCGCAACTCTCCTCAAGACCTTTTTCCTCTTTCCTTGCTGAGATGGAGAAGAGGAAAGGTTCAAGACATCAATATTTTTAGGCTCAAAATAATCCCACCCTGTTCTGTGTCTAGCTCCAAGTCCTGACTGTGCGACAGATAGCACTATACCTTCAAAATAGTTCATGATTTTGGATGCTGTGTGGGCTGTGTGCTTGGAAGGTGCTGACTGTGCACCTCCTGTCACACGCAAAGCATTTCCAGGCAATTCCTAGGTAACCCCAGCCAGCATCTCCCCTCTCTTCAGCCATCGTTTTCCTAGAGCTAATGGGCACAGAAAACTATTGCTGATTTAGTCCCTCCTGGAGGCTCAACCCCTTAATCCCTGCCCCTGGCTTAACCTGGGCAGGGGGGAGTCCTGCCCAGGCTGAATACCTCCTTGCAGAGGTGTTCCACCTGACAGTAAAATACCTCCTTGTCTATTCTGTCAGCAGGGAAGAAAAGCTTGGAGAAGGCAGTGCCTGCAGCATGCCGCAGATGTATGTCCCTGCTCGGCTGCACAGGGGGAGTGCTCTCAACCCAGAGCTACACAGAATATTAGCTTCTTGCTGTACTTGCCCCAGTCCTGTGATTGAGAGCCCTGACCTCCAGTCGGTCCTTTGCATCCCTGCCTGTCCGCCAATCCCAGTCTTCTGTCCTTGGCATCCCTTTGGGGTCCACTGCCTCGGCAAACACAGCTGATGCTCCCAAATGGAGGGCAGCAGAAAACAGGGAAGAAACTGGGCTCAGTCCAAAACTCTCTGTGGGCACCAGAGGGACTCTCCCAGTGCAGTCTTAATAGCACAGTGCCACAGCTTTGCACACTGAGCAGCCCAGGGCAGGTCATGTCACCAGCACAGCCCTTCTGCTCCCTCTGGAGCCTTGGCTGGCAGGGAAGCCCTCTGCCTGGCTGCTAAAGCCACTGCACATGCATTTTGTTTTTTAAGCTGCTGCTCACAAACAAAAGTGTTCAGATGAAAAATAAACCTCTTAAAAATCCCAGCCTATTCACTCCTGGCAGTCTGGTATTCCTTCAAACTGTCAGACTTAGCAGATTGTTTACTGGAAACGGTTCAATTGGCAGGACCTTCTGCTGTGCAGATGAAATTTTAAAATCCCGTTTCTTGTTGCGCTCAAAGTCTCTCTTTCCACTACATGGCATCACAGAATTATTATTCACTTGTTTCCCATTGAATTGAAAAATACTCTCTCTTTCATTTCTATGGTAAAAAAGTGCAAGGGATATTAGCCCTCATGCTTCAGGACACAACCCAACAGATAAGTGCTTGGGACGGAAAGAAAACTTTCCCTGATGGGCACAATAATGCAGAATGGTCAATTATCCTCAAAGCAACCCTCCTGGCCAAGATGGGGAGCCACACTGTTCAGCTAGACGGACAAGTCATGCACAGCATGGCACTCTGCAGACCACCCAAGGGTCTCATCTGGGGAGCTGTTGCTGTAATAAAGGATAGCTTTTGCAACTCCCGATCCTGCAAATTTTGGCATTGCCCTTTCTGTAAGTGCAGCGGGAGAAAGAGCTTTAATCTGCTACGTCATGTTCCCATTGCCCTCTTTGCAGTGAAACACATGAGCAGCTAAACTTGTGGGGCCAGGGCTTCCCGCACTGCCAGTACCTTTGGGTCAAATGCCCCACTCCTTTCTTAATTTGGTTAGAGAAGTGCCTGCTTGCTGCCAGCAGGAAAAGCTACTGAATTCAACTTTGTCACATTTGTTGGGGCTTAAGGAGAAGAACCTGCTGTAGAGCTGTGGCTCTTCCCTGTCCCACCTCCCCAGGGCCCACATCTGCAGTTATGTCCCAAATCTTGCTCTTTTGTCCTCTGCACTTTTGGCTCCTTTGTCCTCCAAGAAAAATACTCAAAGGAAAATGCTCCTTTGCTGTGGTGGTACCTTTAATAGTTGCCTGTTAAGTGGCTCAGGGCTGCACATGCCTTCTTGAATATCTTGCTCTCAGGCCTCACATCCCACTCTGTTTCCCCCAGGCAATGCTGGCATCCAGCAAGGCTTGGAGGTAAGGGTGATTTGTGCCCTAAGCAACATGTGGTAGGGTGGCAAGTCTATCCCAGGAGATGCTGCTCTGGGCTTTCCAGCCTGACACACTCCTTTTAGGGATACCAGGATTTCTAGGAAGGTGCCAAAGCTGTCTGTTCCTCCGCCACTGTTTATTCCACTCATCCCTGGGTCTTAGTCTTCTGCTGACAACTTTCCTTATGATGGTGAACTTTAAAAAGCCCTTTTCCAAATCAGATTGCCTCTGCAGCAGTTCCTATGGAGTCTTGCCTGTACACAGCTCTCCCTTGCCAAGTCCGGGAGGTGACGTAGGATTTCCACCAACACTCGCTGGTCAGATCTCACTAACCTGAATGTTGTCTTCTCCTGTGCTAGTATCAAAACAAGTTGTTCCAAGAAACAGTGGCTCCTGCAGTCAATGAAGTGACCTCCAGAAGCCAGCCTGACATGCTATTCACAGTTAACAGAAGAGGTTACAACAGCCCATGATCACTCTGTCGGTAGGTGGAGCAACTTTCTTTATCCTCAGGCAAACGCCACACTATTAACCCAACAAGAGAGTCTGCTATCGTTACTCACAGCTGCATTTCATAACCAGACAGACCGCATCCCACAGCCTTGCCTTCACTGTGGTGGTCCTTCACTGGCACCTAGTATCCCTGTGCACTGAATAATTCATGCTGCCGTTGTCCGAACCTCATGGAAAACCTGTCCCAAAGCCAACCTCTAGATTTGACGAGCATTTTCTCATGTTAATGAAACAAAAGAGCATCGGTGCAAATATGGAGAATTAACAGGGCAAACCCACCCAAATGACAATTAGCTCATATAGCCCTGAGCCCATGACTTTACTTCTTCCACTTGCTGTCTTCCTGCTCCCAGTGCCCTCTCTGGGGGGACACTGAGGTCCACTGAGTGAGCATTTGATTTCCATGTCTCCCTGTACAGCAAGAGAGAGCTTACAATAAAGATGAAGACCAAGGGGCATAAAACAGTAAGTTTTGCAACTTCTAGTCTCTGCACATTTTGATGGGACAGAGACAGGGAGATGGGATATGTCCCACTGAACCAGTGATCATAGAATCATAGAATGGTTTGGGTTGGAAGGGACCTTAAAGATTACATAGTTCCAACCACCCTGCCATGGGCAGGGACACGTCCCACTAGATCAGGCTGCCCAAGGCCCCATCCAACCCTGCATTGAACACCTCCAGGGATGTGGCATTCACAATTTCCCTGGGCAACGTGTTCCAGTGTCTCACCAGACTCATCGTGAAGAAATTCCTCCTTATGTCTAGTCTAAATCTGTCCCTCTCCAGTTTATACCTATTGCCCCTAGTCCTACCACTATAAGCCTTTGTAAAAAGTCCCACTCCAGCTCCCTTGTAGCCCCTTCAGGTACTGGAAGGTCCCTACAGGGTCTCCTCTGAGCCTTCTCTTCTACAGGCTGAATAACCCCAACTCCCTCAGCCTGTCCTCCTATGGGAGGTGCTCCAGCCCTCTGATTATTTTTGTAGCCCTCCTCTGGACCCATTCAGAGGAGGAACAGGATGTCAGGGATGAAGCTAAAATGGTTTGTGGCTGTTCATTTCTCGCACTGCATAGTGGTAGGTGATCCTCTCCGCAGCAGGGCACAGTTCAAATAGAGTTGAGAGGGCATCACTAGCAAAAACACCTGCTGCCAGGGACATACATGGGGCAAAGGTCCATAGGGAGCTGCCTGCTCAGTGCTGGGTCTGAGAATGGATGGGCTTGCTCAAACAGAGGCTCCACCAGAATCATGCAAGCACGGCTCTTATTCTTGCTAAAGTAGCACAGATATTTTTTAAAGTTGTGTTTTGTGGTGGGAACACTCTGTTAAACAGCAATTTGTAACTTTTCTTGGATACAGAAGGTTCTTATTTTAGCTCTCACATGAAGTGCTCCCAACTGACTAGAGTACCGTCCTTCCCCTTCCCCATTCAGGCTTCCCTTAACACCTCTGTGGCAGAAAATGAGCGCTGGCACCAGGTCCTTAGTCCTAGCTCTTTGGACGAAGGTGCAGGGGACACACAGCCTGCGCTACAGCCATGTGGTGTGCTTCCAATAACTTCAGGATCATCTCTGTCTCAGAAAATCAGACCATTTGGTAATGATGTTGCTTAATTATCGCAATGCTGGTGTCATGAGCCAATAGATGTAACTGTGTCCAGAGGTCACTGTCATGGGCTTTTTTCCTTAGCAGTGTAGGTGGTTCTGCCTCACTCCCACCTCTGCATACCAGCGGGGTAAAGGTGGACCCAGGCGTCACGCATGATGTACATCACAACTGCTTGTAGGATAGCTGTCTTGCTCTGAAATAACAGCTGATTCCCGGCTAATAGATTCAGTAATCTGACACCCGGGCTGTAATAATTGTATCTGAACAAGGCAGGCTCCAGCCTCTGCCAGCCTTATTAGAATGAGTGATTGTTTCCATCAGGGATGTAGCTCTGGTGCATTCACCTTTCCCGGGCTCCAAAATACAAATTGAGCTTCTGACCTTGGCGAATACAACAGCTGACCTATTTCCTCCTTTTTAAATATGGAGAAAACAGACTTAAGAAGGAAGGAGCCTATTTCCTGCAGCCCTTCTTCTCCTCGCTATCATGAGATCTTAGTTAAATATTTGGCCTGCCATTATTAGGCAGGATGACAGTCTGCCTAAACTGCCAAGCTCCTTGTGGGAGGCACAGAGGCACAATCCTCTCTTCCCACTGGGTTTGGGTTTATTTCTAATTTCTCTGGTCCCCAGCATGACACAGCTGCCGACGGCAGCTTCTTTTCACTGTGGCTGTGCAGACAAGCAGTCCCAGCAGCTGTGTTCCAGGGGTATTTGTACCACAGTAACTGGGAGATTGCACTGGGGATGGGATTCAAGGCTGCACCGTCACTTAGCAGTGCCCATGCCACCGCTTCCCTGCTCCCAGTCTCAGGCAGCACAGGAGAGGCTTTCACAGGGGCCAATGAGCCCCTCTGGCACCAAAGAGGGGTCACTGGGTCTGAGTGAGCCAACTAGGGAAGGTGCCCTGCTAGACCTGCTGTTTGTGAACAGTGAAAGCCTTATGGGAGACGTGACAGTTGGAGAACACCTGGGGCATAGAGATCGTGAAATGATGGAATTCTCGGTTCTAGGAGAAGTAAGGAGGGAGGGTCAACAGAACGGCCACCTTGGACTTCCAGGGGGCAGACTTTGGACTGTTCAGAAGTCGATAAAGTTCAGAGGTTGTTAAAGTTCCATGGGAAAAGGTCCTTAAAAGCAAGGACGCCCAAGAGGGCTGGATGCTCCTTAAGAAGGAAATCCTGGCTGTGCAAGAGCAGGCCATCCCCATGTGCTGGAAAATAAGCTGGTGGGAAGAAAATCAGCTTGGCTGAGTGGAGATCTGGGTGCATATCAGAAAAAAGAGGAAAGTATATGAGCTTTGGAAGAAGGGGCAGGCATCTTCGGAGAACTACTGGGATAAAGTGAGATCATGTAGAGAGAAAATCAGAAGGGCTAAAACCCAGCTAGAACTTAGATTGGCCAATTCTGTAAGAGATGATAAAAGATATTTCTATAAATATATTGGCAACAAAAGGAGGGCCAAAGAGAATCTCCATCCTTTACTGGACATACAGAGGACATTAGTGAAAAAGGACAAGGATAAGGCTGAGGTACTTAATGCCTTCTTTGCTTCAGTCTTTAACAGTAAGATAAGATGGGATCTGGGTATTCAGCCTCATGATCCAGAAGACGGGGAGGAAGAGCACAACGAAGCTCCCATGATCCATGAAGAAATGGTTAAAGACCTGCTCAGACAATTAGACATTCACAAGTCTATGGGGCTGGATGGAATCCACCCAAGGGTATTAAGAGAGCTGGCAGAGATGCTTGCCAACGCCCTTTCCATCATCTACCAGCAGTCCTGGCTGACTGGGGAAGTTCCACTTGACTGGAGGCTGGCAGATGTTACACCCATTTACAAGAAGGGCTGGAGGGAGGATCCAGGAAACTACAGACCTGTCAGTCTGAACTCGGTGCTGGAGAAGATCACGGAAAAAGTCATCTTGAGGGCTATCTCACAGTACATGCCAGACCACCGTGTGATCAGGCCCAGTCAGCATGGGTTTATGAAAGCACATCCTGCCAAACTAACCTGATCACTTTCTATGACAAGGTTACCCTTAGATTAATGGATGAGGGAAATACTGTGGATATATTATACTTGGACTTCAGTAAAGCCTTTGACACTGTTTGTCACAGTATTCTACTTGAGAAACTGGCTACCACTGGCCTGGACAGGCGCATCCTCTGCTGGGTTAAAAACTGACTGGATGGCTGGGCCCAAATATTGGTGTTAAATGGAGTTAAACCCAGCTGGAGACTGGTCACAACTAGTGTTCCCCAGGCCTTAGTGCTGGGTCCAGTTCTGTTCAATATTTTTATCAATGACCTGGATGAGGGGATCAAATGTACCCTTAGTAAATTTGCGGATGACACTAAGCGGGGAGGAAGTGTCGTTGTGCTGGAGGGTAGGGAGGCTCTGCAAAGGGATCTGAACAGGCTGGACTGCTGGGCTGAGGCCAATGGGATGAGGTTTAACAAGGGCAAGTGCAGAGTCCTGGACTTGGGACACAACAACCCTGTGCAGCGCTACAGAAGAGTGGCTGGAAAGCAGCCTGGCAGAGGACTTGGGAGTGTTGGTCGACAGCCGATGGAACATGAGCCAACAGTGTTGGCCAAGAAGGCCAACAGCATCTTGGCTTGAATCAGAAACAGTGTGGCCAGCAGGACCAGGGAAGTGATTCTGCCCATGTACTCAGCACCGGTGAGGCCACACCTCGAATACTGTGTTCAATTTTGGGCCCCTCGCTGTAAGAAAGGCACTGAGGTCCTGGAGTGTGTCCAGACAAGGGCAATGAAGGTGGTGAAGGGGCTGGAGATCATGTCTTATGAGGAGTGCCTGAGGGGCCTGGAGTTGTTTAGCCTGGAGAGAAGGAGACTGAGAGGAGACCTTATCACTGTAAACAACTACAGGAAAGGAGGTTGTGGTGAGGTCAGTGGTAGGTGATAGGACAAGAAGGAATGGCCTCAGGCTGCACCCGGGAAGTTCAGATTGGGCATTAGGAAAAAATTCTTCACTGAAAGGGTTATCAAGCATTGGCAGAGGCTGCCCAGGGAGGTGGTTGAGTCACGATCCCTGGAGGTATTTAAAAGACAGGTAGAGGAAGTGCTTAGGGTTATGATTTAGAAGTGGACAGGTACAGTTGGTCTTGATGATCTCAAATGTCTTTTCCAGCCTAGGGATTCTATGATTCTAGATGGGTTTGCTGATGGGCTTGCAGCAACACCCAGTCTCACCCCACCTGGAGAAGGAAACACTTCCCCTTGTGCTTGCAGCAACCACACAGGAAGTGCAGGTCCTGGGAGAGGATGACCCCCAGAAGTCTCCCCTTGGGAGATGCAAAGCCATGCAGTGAAACAAAACCTCATCCTACCTCCAGCCAGAAGCTGTCTTGCCAACTCCTTCAGTCAACAAGTCAGCAGGCCTCAGAGGCTAAACCTAAATTTCTCTGGTGATGTTCTGTGTCAGGCAAGTTTTCCAGTGGGCTGTAAGCCCTGTCCCGAGCTGTGGCTGTAAAGGTAGCTGGGAGGGAGATTTGGCCACAGTGTCCCCCTCCTCTCCGCATATTGCTTTTCCTGAGGTTAAACGTCAAACATCTCTAAATTATCACCTGGGTCTGCAACCCACAAGTGCTTCGGGAGAGGACTAGCCAGGCTCCCCCGCCCCATGCTCTGCCCTGATTTATGGAGGTATGTGGCACAGCGCTATAAATTGGGGCATACATCAGATAACATCATGGGAGGACGACATGTATTTTGTCAGAGCTGGGACACTAACACAGGGAGGGTAGGAACAGGGACAGCCTCAAGGCGTACAGCTTGAATTTTTTCCTCCATCAAGGATGGTAAAAAATGAAAAGATGTCCCACTTTGGTGACTGCATGGAAAATTGTGCCTGAACTCAACAGTCAAGGCACTGGCAACACCATGGGAGAGTCCTGCTGCTTCGCCTTACTGCTCCTCTTTAAGTGAGGAGGGCTGGCTTACCCACCACAGGCAAGTCCTATTGAGCTGGTGGTTCAGCACAAAGGAGGGAACCAGGCTAGGGTGTGAGAGCAGTGGGAAAGAGATTTATATCTTTTACTGTCCATCTGCAAAGCAAAACAAAAATAGCTGAAACACCGGTTTTCTGCTTTATCGGCTTTGTGAATAAGCATATAAATTTCTATGACATTTCTGGAGGCTTGCTGAAGGGGAAAAAAATTCATCCCTTAGGACCTGACCAGCAGCAGTGGCAGCATATGGTCTGCTGAAATCAGTGGCTGAGCCCGTTTTGTGTGTTAGCATTAAAAAGGTGATTTTGTGCGTAATTTCCGAAGCGGGGAGGGTTTTTCTCTTTTTCCTATTTTTTTTTTCTTTTTTAATCCTGTCTAAGCTGATGCAGCTGTCATAGCCAGTAACTCTTGAGCAAGGGAGCTAGACTGCGTTTTCTTGATTGGGAAGGACGAAGGGTTGCTGGATTTTGCCTGCCTTGTAGGAGCAGGTTCAGCCTCTTCCTGGGAGGCAGAGAAGAGAAAGGCAAAGTCTTCGGCACATGTGAAGAGAGGAGTCAAGAATGTTTTCTTTTTCCCAGCAGCTGCAGCTCCCTTGCTTACAGGAGTCAGGACCCTGTAAGTCCATGGGAAAGCGGCTTCAGTCTCCTGGCTGCACAAGAATGGCAAGGGAACATCATTTCAAAGATGGAACTCACTAGGAGGAAAACAAATAGTCAAGTGTTTACCATAGATAAAGTGTGGCTTTTTCTCTTTCATCGTTTACTAAAACCTCATGTTATTTCCAGTGAGGGAGGCAGAAACTGTCAGAAGGATGTCTTTCAGCAGGCTGCACTTCTGGATGTTTATCTCCCTGCCATTGTGCTCCAGTGCTTTGAAATATAAAGAGAAGACGCTGCTAATCACACTGTTGCTTAAAGATCAACAGCCAGGCGAGATGTTCTTCCTCACGTTTTCTCTTTAGTCTCTCTTTTTCCTTAATGAAAACAGTGACATTCATTCAGGCTTGCACACCAGCGCATGGCAGTGGGTTTTTAATGAATTGCTTGCTGCCCTTTCCCTGTGCTCTGACTCAGGGATGCAGCCAGAGCCGCCTCCAGAGCACACTGATTGCCACCGGAGATGTGGATCGAGCCACTTGGGGAGCACACCTTGGTATCACATCTGGAATCCTTCCTTGGTTACCTTTTGAGTCGTATTGTTGAAATCAGAGAGGTTGCAAGACATAAGCAAAGGTTGAAAGGCAAAAGTCTGATGTGGGATTTCTTATTAGCGAGAGAACAGAGAGCTTTAGGGGTATAAAAAAAAAATGGGACAGTGCAGAATAAAGGAAAGAAATGCTTATCTGTACAAAGAAATGAACCTCAATATACAACATGCCTTTTCCTCATATGCTTGTCTACACCAGTAGATAACACAGCAGAAAGGAAGAAATAGGCAAAGAAAGCTGGAGCAGTAGTTTATTGGAACGATATGGCTGAAGAGAGAGGGATATTTTCATTTTAAGACATGAATTTCTCATGCTCTTGTCTTCTTGTCCGTAAGATTAGCGCAAAGCTTTTCACTTCTACTTTCTATTTTATCCTGCACGTGGGAAAACACAGCAATTCATCTCCTCAAAGTTGTACAAGGGGTATAGGAAGAGAAATTTAGCCCCTCTCCTAATGTCAATTAAGTAGAGCAAACAAAGAAAAGAGCAGAAATGTGAACCACCGGTTCTTCCCCTGCAAATGTTCAACTGAATCCTATTACAGGGCTATATCAAAAGCAATAAGATGATTTTCATCTTTTGCCTGCCTGATGGCCAAGGATAGTATTACGAGTTGGCAGTAAGAAAGCTGGGAAGCACAGCAGATAAAGCCAAATAACTCAATAGCCAAATGGATGAGGAGCCTATGTGTTAGGCATCAAAATACCAACCCCCAACATGAGTTGTACTGGCTTTCACCAAACACTTTGTGCCCCATTTCCATTCTCCTCTGGGAGCAGCTCCCAGCCTCGCAGACTAAAGGTAGTTAAGCGCTTCCTTGGAGCACAGTCAGGGGGAAGCAACAAGCCACAGTCCCTCTGCAGCCTAGGAAACGCCATGCATTTTTGAGCGGCATCAACCAGCTTTTCCCTCCACGAACAGTTTCTATCACTACCACGCACACAGGGTGCCTCTTGCTGGGCAGGAAAAGGTCTGTGGGTGGCTTCAGGTCTCCAGCAAAGCCCTGGGTGCCTCGAAGTACGATGCTTGCAGGAAGAGCAGCCCACTGGCTGCTGAACTGGTGGATGTGTGTCACTGGCAAAGGCCGCTCACCAGCCTGTCCGTAGCAATGGAGATTTGAGGGATGAGCCCTCATTATGACAGTTAGGCTGTCCGTGTGCAGCTGACTTAAGGACGAGGCGCTACATGGTGCTAAGCATACCACTTGCCTTCCAGGTCCCTTCCAACATGATAAATACTTATTTAGATGGTGCCCTGCAATGTGCGATTGGATACGACCCATAAATCCTGGTGTTAAAGCGGTAAAATAAAAATCCAGTGCTGCATCAGTTCGGCCTTTGAGAAGGCAAAGCTGATAAATAGGGTTTGATTGGCTCTTTCTACACCGATGCCCCAGAGCAACACCCTCTGCACGAGAGTGATATTGCTTCAAGCTGACAGTACAAAGGACAGACGCGTACCCGTGCCAGCCATTGAGCCGGCTGCCTGGATTAACCCTGATTTCCTTTCCTGACACTCCTTTCTTCTGCTGAGGAGGGAAACCAGGCGTAAGAGCGAGTCCCTTTGCCTGTCACTCTGAGAGCATGATGCTGGCAGCGTAATTCAGCACTCTAAGCCCAGTTCTCCCCCTCCCCAGTCTCCGCTCTGTGGCGGTCTAACTCCATATGAGCGGAGGATTTACACCGTCTTACACAAGCCACGTGAGAAGGATCAGACTGTGACAGTCATGACTCTCAGCTTCCTGGGAAAGGCAGAGATCAGCTGCCTCTCAGCTCTCCTTGCATCCCTTGAGCTTTGCATCAATAAGGCTTTCTTAGGTTGCAGGTGCAGGGAGGGTGTGTAGGATAGCACCTCGCATGCATCTTTTCAGATTTAGCCTTAATGTCTACAGGAGGAGTCCTACTGCCTCCAACAGCATAGCACCCCACTCCTGCCACCCCACACCACTGTTGAGATGACAAAGTGACAATAAATGCGATTCTTATCTGTCTACTAAGGCAAGTTCCCTGCGTGGCAGCAAGCAGCCTCTCCATCGAGATGGTATCTGCACGAGCTGAGGCAACACCCTGAATTCAGCAGCAGCACAGCCTTGTCAGGGAAGGGAAGAGCAAGAGATAACCGTGCTTTTCCCACTGTCTTTTGGCATGTCCCCAAGCAAGCCTGGCTTATGGCAGTGCCGGGAGCAGTACCTGCCCAAAAGGAGCCTTAACTCCCAGAGGGTGCTCTGCTCCTCCCTGCCATCTGTGTGCTTACTAGTGGCCGAGCTGATGAGAAGCCAGGAATCCAGTGCCAAAACACAGAGCCAGTATGCTACTTTTCTGCTGATCCCCACTCGCCACCAGCTGGCCCAGGGCTTGCAAGTAATCAGCCCTAGGAAGGAGGCCAGTTGCCTGGTGCTGATCATGAATGAGAGGGAAGATGCTGGCTGCTGGAGGGAGGCACTTCTAGTCCCCTCAGTGCATCTGGGCATCTCCCTGAAGCAAGTAGCCCCTATGCCAGAGAGCAGCAATGCCGAATGCTGCAGCTCAGGGCTGCGCCCTTTGGCTGGCTGGCTGCAGGCTGCTTTTCCACCATCTCCGGTGGGCTTGAGGACACTGCCTCCTCCCAGCAGTGACCTGTGTCACATTTTCATCAGTCCTTAGTGACAGAGATGTGATTTTCCCTGGCATGAATTCATTAGAAATGTTGGGTAGCTCAGAAATAGGCAATCCCAGGCCTGTTTGCTGGTCCTGGTGCTAGCTTCCCAAAAGACATCAAGTGCAGAACAACGATGGTTATACCCGTTGTAGACAGGAGATGGGACAGGAAGCAATATCCAACCACTCACATTGATTGTGAGAATGTAGTGCAGAGTTATAGCACAGGCCAGGGGTCTGCATATTACCATATACTGCTTGGAAACAAAGGTTAGAGCTGTAGGAACGTTTTGGTTTTCTCTACTTCACCATCCACAATGAAAAACTGAAGGTGAGGGAGGGGATAAGTCCTTCAGATTCAGCCCAGCAAGCAGGGCTTTTTATTCAAGTCCCTCATGGAGGAGCAGATACAGATTTGGAAGCAAGACATTTAAAATGAAATGCCAAAAGGTTTGTAATCACAAAATGTTTTGATTTTTAAAAACTGTCTCCTCTTGACTGACTGTTGGTTAAAGTCAGCACAAGTGGCTAAACCTCACTCTGCAAAAACTGCAGCCAGTGCTAAGATGCTGTGTAATAGATTGGAGCCGAGCAGGTGTGGGACCAAATGTCTCTGCTAAATGTGCAGGCAGAGCTCTTGTTAAAGCATCTGCCAGAAAATAGGCTTTCTCTTGCTATTTGTCCATCTAAGATAATATTGTAGAAAAATGGTGCAGATTACCCTCAGATAAGTAATACTCTGTATGCTTATATGCTCTTTTTTTTTTAATGTAGAGAAAAACCAGCATCTCAAATCCAAACTTTTCTGACTGCTCAGTAGGAGTAGAATATTAGAGTTTTCCAATAATTTTTCTCCCTTATTGGTGAAATTTCAGCTAACAAAATAAGCATCTTTTGCTCCTTTCTCACATATCTAAATTCTGAAGCATCAGGTCTCTTGTGAGGGAGAGATAGTAACTCCCTGTATATAACATCCGACTCAAGGCATTTGTGAAAAGCATTATACAGCACTTTGTCTACCCATAGCAAGGGATTGAACATGATGATTGAGAAGGGCTCCTCAGCTCTCGTGTTTAATTCAGGCATTGTTTTCTGTTTCAAAGGCAGGGCAAACAAGCTAGGGTTTGCTTTTGTTGGAATGGGAGTTTAACTCAAATTTAAGTTTGAGTTAGCTCAACTTGGCGTCTCGCAGTATTATCACCAACACCACTAGAGAAGAGCTTGGGATCTGCTCTCTTCTCTCAGGGTTTTTCCTACCCTGAGAGCAATACACCCTCAAATACTGAACCCAAGCAGTCAGTAGCAGCGTCCCCATTTTACAGAAGGCAAAAACAACGCACTTAGGACAAAGCCCCTTGTCAAAAGCCACCAGCACAGTAGGAGCAGGCCAGGGATGCAAACAGCTTTCTGCTTCCTCATCAGTCTGCTCCTCCTTCATACTGATTGAAGAAAGGAGATGTGGAACCTAGGGGCTGGTGTAACCGAGCAGGCTGTGAGGGTTCTCCTACCAGCACAAGCAACCTGGAGCAGAGGCAGGGGCCAGCCCTTTGCCTAGCTGTCCTGGCAATGGTCATGAGGAAGATGGTGATTAAAAGGGTGGCAGGACATCTGGAAAAGGGGAAGAAGCATGTCATGGGGGAAAATAGAAGAAAGATGAAAGGGATCAAGGAATTGCATAAGGAAAGAGAGGACAGAAGATATTTTGTGGTCATGGAAGGCAAAAGCAAATGATGGTAGTGGTGGTAGTGGTGGTGAGCAGGACGAAAACAAAAGGGAATGAAAAGCAATGGGAGAAAATCAGAATAAAGCTAGGACAGGAGAAGCAGAGGAGAGAGCATCCATCCTGCCAGCCCCTATGATGGCTGTTATTTGCAGATAGGAAGTGCTGCCTGCAGAAAAGCTGATTGGGGCTGATTGAGGGAAAGAATGAGCCACGTGTGACAGATGTTAGTCACTTCGCGTAATGCCCTACTGGAAGGCACTTGGATGCTGCAGGGATGACAGCACTCGAAGAAACTGCGTGGAGCACAGCAGCCTTGGGAGCAGGCAGGAGGGAAGATGAATGGCAGAAGTGCTCCAGTCCCCTGATCTCAAAACAGGAAGAAAAGAAGATAGAGCTGGGCGGGAGCTCTACCTTTCACATATTTCCTGCCTCCCTCTGTGCTTGATCGCTCCCTCACCAAAACCAGATGAAGGCTCAAAGCAGATAGGAACTCCCACTCCTTCCTGTGGAGAGCAGAGCTGTCTTCGTGCCCTCTGCACTTCACCACCGGGAGACACATGCCTGCTACAGCCCAGTGTCACTATGCCTTCTGCCCAGGGCTTGCGCACAGCTGGGCACGGGACCGAAGGGGACTGTCTTCTGACTTCAGCTGCAGGAGTGCAGCCCTCGTGATTGCCATGGGGCACCCTCTTGACACTGTAACCCAACTGCCCCTTTGTACAGATGTGGCCATGCTGCGGCATAGCCTTGGAACTGGAGTGGTGGTCCTGCAGCATCTGTTTGCCAGAAGGTATGTTCAGCTCCCACTCCTGTTTGCAGCCTTGACTTAAAAAGCTAGTCAGTAGAGGAGTACTCTTAGGCAGGGTTTGGTTCATGCTGTGCATTCAGCTCCCATTTTCATGGTGGAAATAAGAGTGATTACAGCCCAGAAGGTTGCATTTAGAAGGAAGGGATGTATTGAGCACCTTTGCTATCAGCACCTGTGCAAATTGTTCCTAAAACAATATCTTGAGCATATAAATTACTTGGGTGTTTTGGAAAACAGGCTTTATGAAAGAAAAAGAGCCAAGATAGCTTAGCTTTGGTTTCATACCTTTATGTCTAGCAGACTATTTTCCCTTACTTTCCCTACTTACACATAGGCCTTCGTGTCTAAGACCCTCATTGTTGCAAGTGTTTTCTTTTTTACTCTTCTGCCCCATCTTTTGAGAATACAAAAGAAAAGCAAAACTTGTCGGGGTCTACTTTACTTTCAGCTTTTCCAGTGAAGCAGCTGCCGTATTAGATCATATTCAAACACAGCCCCAAAGAGGTCAAGAGCAGCGTATTAGCTGAACTGTTTATCTGCAGCCAGCCAAGGGGGGATGGTGCTGTTCAAATCAATTTTCTATGCTCCGACTGGCCCATCTTCTTGACACTTAGATGTCACTGTACTGCTGGTGATAAAAAGGCCTGCCAAAATAGGATGGATTTGGATTCACGCAGGGTCCTACAGAGCCAAATGAGAATTGACAATATTAGTCTTTAGGACAATTTTACAGATAAAATTAACCAGAAGAATAAATTTTCAACAGTTTGCTTAATCTAATCTGCTTTCTATTGCATTGAATCTTGCTCCCATCCACCGTTGCCATTTTAACATTTGCAAGAGACAGTGACTTCTTTTTCCTTTCTTGTTTCATGTAATGAAGATCAGGCACATCAACCAGGATACACTTTGCCGTGAAATGCCAGCTAGGAAAAGAATACACACCTGGTTTCTGTAAAGACGAGGAGGAAGTCCCTCACATAGATTAAAAGCAAGAAGAAAAAGTATCAGCATGTTAAATTTGGGCCTGAGGTATAGTCTTTGATATGATTTGAACCTTAACTTTCCCTAAGTTCATCTGGCTTTGGTCTTAATTTTATTATTTGTATAACTAAGGAGCAAAAGCTGAACTTCAATTCCTGATCTGGTTTTGAATTAAAAATAGCCAAAAATTCAGGACTACCCTTATTCTAGCCTAACTCTATTATAACCTATGTGGACCCTTGTACATCTGTGACTATCATTCATGGTTCTAGAAATTAGAAACTCCCTGACTTAATAATAATACATAACACATGTGTAATACTTTCCATCCTTCACTATTACACAAGTGACCAAGCATCACAGTGAGCCTGTGAAGTGTTTTCTCCATGGCAAATATAATGACATTTCATGTGGAGGTCAACTGTGTTGGTCAAGGACACCCAGACTATACAAAAGCAGAGGTTAGAGCTGTGTTGTAGAGCTGGAGCAGTTGTGCATAGCTGTGCTAACCTTTTCTGATACAGTGCATTACACATCAGAGTTCTCAAAAGCTTTTCTTCACATATTTGTACAGACATTTTTCACATCTCTGGCTGAATATTTAGGGAAGCATTTCAAAAAATTATTCAGCTGGCTCTCTGAAAGGAGCTGGAAGAAAATACTTTAGTGTTGTCTATGCCAAAACCATTCTGCCAGCACCTCTTGACCATTTTCAGGACTTGGATCAGGGATCTCAGAACTTGCCAGGCAAAAAAAGGAATAATTTTTTTGCTGTCCCTATGCAAATGTACCCCAAGTTGGGTGTGCTCTAACCCTCTAAAGGACAGCTTGGGTCATGCAGTGACTGCAGTGCTGCAGATCCAAGGCTGCTTTGCTGGGGCTGGTCCCAAGGCATTGGTGGCAGAGCCAGATTTTCCCTGCACTTGCTCCTCTGGGCTCTCAAAGGCAGCAAAGGAGCTGGATGTTGGAGATGAAAGCATCAATGGGATGACATGGGTTTGGAATGCTTCTCCTGGCACTGCCTGCGTAAGAATGGGAAGTGTCCAGTATTAGCATGCAGAAAAAGCAAAGGCAGTCCCAGTCTGGGGAGGATTAAGAAGGGCATTGGTGCAGGGAGCAGGAGCAGATGAGAACGAATGCCACATAATTCACCCCAGGGGACAGAGGTCATTTACCACCTGTTAAGAGGCCATGGTCATCTTCAGACCTGGGCAATGTGCATATCTTCTGTCCTTCCAGACACAGATTCACCTGGTGGAGAATTGTTTGCTACAGCTACCAGCCATACCATTAGCTCAGCCAGAACAGATCACTGCCAAAAGCCCTGCTGGGCCAAAGCACCATTTAAAGGTTGGCAGCCTTCCTTCTGGTTGTATCTTTGTTTCTGAATGGGGTTCTCCCTTTTGCTTTTCAAAAGCTGCTCACAGCACAAGTGAAAAAAGGAAGCAACCTGGATCATGCTGAGGATGCAAAAGGGAGCGCTGCCATCCAAGATCTTTGCAGGTGGGTTTGGTCTCTCTTGGCACAAGCATACCACTAAACAAACAGTCAGGGAGTGAGCTGGTGCATAAGGCATGGAATCTCTTCCACCGCTGAATGTTTCCCCTGCTCCTGTTAGAGTTAGCACTCTTCAAGGCACTGCTGAGGCACAGCCTGATCACTCCCAAAAGCAAAAAACAAGCATGATTTGGGGTTTACCACCAAAAGGCAGCATGACAAACACTACACCAGCCTGGGCTTCTCCTGCTATCCCTGCTCTCTATTTCCACTGCTACTCCAGCAAACCTTGTATCTTCACCCACTTCTTAAGCTTTTTAAGCTGTACCTTATGTTAGGCCATAAATTTTCATACCATAAAAGTCAGCTCTGGTGGGCCACAACACAACCTTCCTGTTACTTCAGATCCTTTAAACAGGAAAAGATATGTGCAAGGGGTCATAGTCAAATTTTAGGACCACAGGGGCTGATTTCTCCGGGCCCAAAGAAGAGCCAAGGCTATATTATTTAAGCACAGCCACCTCGCTTTAAAGGAAATACTGACATACAAGCAATGTAGTGCCTCATGTCTTGGGAACATGAACCAACCCATGCACACTTTTATTTAGCAATACTGATTTAGGCTTCATTTCTGGGTTATGACACTGGGAAAGCAGGAAAGGCAGCCGCATGTTCTCAGCTCCCATAGTCGGACATAACACCCTGCACTGGGTGCTGGACCAAGTTTATATCCTTCCTCAGCATCATGCAGAGAGGCAACAGGCAGGGAAAACAAGGGAAGTCAGATACTGCTGTCTGAATGTCTCTTACTGGACCAGCAGTCAAACCACAGGCACTTCCAGAAAAACAAAAGCTGCAGTTTTAGTCCAGAACTGGATACATGCCTATTTCTGCTCTTGAAAAAAATACTGTTGTCACTCCACAGTAGAGGGAAAAGAACCTTTAAAGCCACTGGGAAACAGATGTTGTCCAAATGGACCATGTCAGTGGAGGCAGGAGGGTTTGTGCAATTAGGCAATTAGGCTGTTGTGATTAGGACGTCTGCATCCTTCAGTGCCCAAAATGGCCATTGGCAGTGAGGATGACAGAAGGAGACGCTGCAGTCACAGGATTAAGGCAAAAGACTTGACACACCTATTTGTATCCGTTGCTGCCACATAGCTCAGATTTAGTGCTAGGAAAGTGACTTAACCCAAAATTCATACAGGTTGCCAGGACTTGGGTGATAAAGTCTCCATTTCCGGAGTATCCAGTTTGTGAGATGAAGTGTTAGATCTGCACTCCATGCTGTGGCAGGAAGCAGGGGAGAAGTAATCTGGACATACAAAGTCGGAAATACAAGAGAAAACCAAGTGTACAAATTGGCCACTTGAAAGTAGAGACAAAATTTGCCATAGTCCTGGTATTTCTCTCTTCTGTACTCAACGCTTTCCAAAGAGAAGCAACAATCCCTATTGGGCTCTGCCGCTGGCTGTTAGTAAAATATCTGGAAGCTAAACATGGTAAACACCCTGTCATTTGGCAGGGATGAAGAGAGACTGAGCAGCTGCTCACAGAGTGGCCATCCCACAGCCATTCCCAGCAGCACAGGTGGCTGCACCTGCTGAACACAGGCTCCTTGATATTGTAGAAAGATATATTATAAGAAATCAAGGAAAGATACATGATAAAAAAATCAAACCAGGAAGCAGGGAGCACTGTCAGCAAAAGATATATTCAACAACATGGCAAGAAAAGGAGGAAAATACCCTTGACAGTAGATGGAAAGGATCACAGCACCTGACCAGAACAGGCTTGTGCTTGCTGCTGGTTCCAGCCAAATTGATTTCCCTACCTCCATTCTGCCAAACACTGGCACAGCGCTAAGCTCCTGGGCCACTGAAGCAGGAAGTGTGCTTGTCATGGATTGCTTTTTCTGGTGATTTCTCCTCCCTCCTTTTCCAATGTGCTTTTGCCCTAGACTGGACTTCCTCCCAGGTTTTGGCAGCCCAAATCGCCCCCAGAGGACTTCACCTTTCCTGGCTGGGGCAGCTGGCAGCTCACTGGGGTGGTAGCTGTCTCTTGGTGCCAGCATTTTCAGGGGTTCTCAGCTGGAAATCAGCAGCTCACTTCTGCTTATTGCAACTCCAACTTTTAGCTCCCAACGCAATTTCTACTCTAGCCTCCACAAAGCTGGCGCCAGAGCAGACAAAAGTCAAGCCTGGGAGCATCATCTTGCTTTAGCAGCTCTGCATCTCTGTCCCTCGGCTCAGGAATTGAAGTAGGACCTTTTCACAAGCATCCCAGCTGCTGGATCACTCGCTTGCTTTGGCTGCCAGCTCTCCAGCACTGCTTTCCAAAAGACACCTGCACACCCAAGGTGCCAACAGGCAGTGTCTACACGTGGTCTGAGTTTGGAATAAACTGCAGTAGAAAAGTATTCAGGCTGGAATTGCACGCTTACACTTTGCAAAGGCCAGCTGGGGACGTGGCCTTTTTATTTTGCTCATCGGCAGCTAGCTATAAGGCTCAGGTAAAGTCAGAGCATCCCCTCAGATAGAGACCAGCCCAGCTCAGTGATTTGAAGTTGATGGGAAGGGAAGAGCTACCACCTAACTGTAAATTTTTTAGTACAATTTTCTGTTCTCCCCCTCCCAAAACATATTTTCTGTCCACCAAAATAATCCTCAAGTGCTCGATTTCAGCAGTCCTGGCAGGGGAGTTAATCAGAGCGCTCACTCCATACTTCATCTCACTTTCTGTTTTCCAGCCACACTCCAGGCTTGATCAGTGTCCTGTGACAGTGAATGGGGTGTCATTGCTGCAGTGGTGGTAATCACATGGGAAGGGGATGGGGACAGTCTCTGTGCCCAGAGCTTGGTGTGCAAATGGAAGTTGAGGGGTTGATACATCCAATTTCTCAGAGAGAGGTCAGCATTTTTTGTGGGAAAGAAGATATTTTTGGTGAAAAATGTTCAGCCAGAAACCCAATCCTGACACAATGTTGGTGATGTTTTTGTTGTCAGGAAATATCAGGGAATTTCTATCCCCGTTTCATTATATCACATGGGACTGGCAGCTCAGAGTACACTAAGTTCTTCTCAGACCTTGGTGCATGCCTGTGTAGGATCAGCTCACAAAGAAGCCACAAATATTGCATCCCTGAGGATGGCTAAGCCTTTGTTTTAAACCAAGGAACTCTGAATTCTGGTAGGTGCTCTTGGGGTCTCAAACCTTGCCAGGATTATCAACGAGGAGTGGGTTGTAAGACAAAGGAGTCCTTTGCCTCTTTTCATTAAAAATGTTGTTTTAAATAAGACACTTTGTGTTGCCACCGTGTGCGGCATATTTAAAAATAAATCTAAGCAGGTTTCTTTTTCTACTTTGTTCTTAACTTTAGGAATGCAGTTAAAAGCATAGGTAAAAGCTATTGCAGAGTGAGGTGACCTGGAAAGGAAAAGTCTATAGGCAAGGCAGCGGAAGGAGTATTAGACACCCTGTTAAAGTTCAAAAATGAGACAAAAAAAAGTGATGACCACAAAAGGGAAGAAAAAGCAAAAAAAAAAAAAAGAGGAACTATGCAGGGGCAGGCTGTAAAGAAGGCCAGGCAATGCTGCAAGGCTGGAAGCTGGTCTGGAGGCACTGCTCTCCCAGTCTGATTTATGCTGGGTTTTTTACAGGGCACCATCAGGTAATGGCTCACCTTCAAATCCTGGCTTGACCCATTACTGTCATAGGTGGTGGCAGAATTACAATCAAAACCTACATCCAATTCCCAATTTTGGAGGTGTTCGGATGTGAGAGTTTTATTTAAGGCTCCCTTTTAATAAAAAAGTGGGCAAACTGTGATCAAGGCGAAGGAATTGTCTCCATTTTCATGATTCACATCTCCCAGCACCCACAAGATATGCATTTCCATGCTCTGATCTGTGCTGCTCTGAAGGACACAGCTGAGAACAGAGCAGGGAGCTGCCTAAACGGCAAAAGAAAGAAAGAAAAACACAGTTACATTTTATTCTTCCTAACGTTTTGCTAAATTGGTTCAGCAAGCTTTCCTGAGTCTGGGGAGCCAGGAAGGGGAGGGAGAGAAACTTCATTAAGTGAAAGATTCTCAGAGATAATTGGGAGGCCAGGGATAATAGCGGCAGCCTGCATTGTGCTGGGAAAGGAGGGTTCTTGCTTCGTATTTGTTAATTGAAGAAGCCAAGAGCAGCTTTCTGAGGGGCCAGGGCTCAGGCTGGAAGGCTGAAGGGATTGTGTATTTTTACTGGTTTAAATAGACATTAGGGGGCTCCATTTTTTAAAAAATAAGTCTCCGAGTTGCGTTCACAGCCTATGCAAACAAGCACAAACTGCACCATCTGCAGCTCCCCCACCCTTCTCCCTCGCAGTCTGGTCCAAGGCTTCAGTCTGCAGAACACTTCAGCCAGGGGAGGTGCAGGGTTGGGGGACACAGCCAGGACCCAGTGACTCCTGGGGAGGGAAGGACTAAGGGATGGAGAGAGGACTACGTGGCCGAGTAGAGCCACATGAGATCTTGAAGAGGCTCAGAGCCTGCCCTGTGCGGCATGCTGGTTATTGCTTGCAGACACTGAAAATTAAATTCTGTTCACCCCCACCCCCCCCGCCACAAGTTTGTAGCTCTATCATGCAGGCATCAGGAGTTTGTTAAATATGGTTGCAGTTTTGCTCATTGAGGAACAGATGAGATCAGTTATTTTTCTAAAGATGGTGTTTTTTTGTAAATACCTCCAAAGTGCTGCGCCTGGTGATATTTGCACATTTATTGTCTTGTGCCCTAGAAGTATCCAGATTAAAAAAAAAAAAACCTATATCTGACTAATTAAAAATCAGTGACATCATAGTGTCTTCTTAATTTCACAAATGCTGCCTTGTCTGTCTTGACTCTTCTGTGCAAATGGTAAACACTTTGAGTCTGATCCTCATTTGCCCTAAGGCCCATTTAGTCCATGCAGGAAAGTCAAATCAGCCTCAGCAGGCAAGCAAGCAAGGGCTTCACCTATTGCAAGCCTTCTCAGTGTGGCATAGAGAAATTTCAGCGTAAAAGAGAATCCAATTCTTGAACGTGCAATGCTGTGCAATAGGCTAAGTCCTGCAAACTGCTCAGCGAAATGTTTTTGCCAACGTCAGTTGTTGTTTCCCCTGAAAACTGCTTGCAGCTCTAGGTCTGTTGTGACAATTAGTGATAAATCACTGGTGGGAGTTTGGGCCATCCATTGGAAAAGCTCCCAGCAGCCAGTTACCAGGAGAGCAGCAGGGCACACGGCAACGTCATGCTTCATGTTCTTTCTACTTTTAATGGCAAAGAGTTGGAGGGTTATGTTTTAGTTCTGCATATACTGTGTCAGGGTAAAATAATGTTCTTTTCTGGCAGCAGTGAATCAGCACGCATCCAAAATTTGCCTTCTTCCGCTGCACATGCTGCCCCCATGGAAATCAGTGAAAGCCTCATGCAGGCATACAAGGGCAGGATTTAGCCCATAAATCACAACCCAGATCATAAATACATGCTTGAACCCTCTCTTAATATGATTCATTAAGAAGGAGTTTTTACGGTTGGGGTGGTTTTAATTATCGTTGTGTAATTTTATTGTTATTGTTTCCATTAAATATTAACAAACGTTCCTTATTTTTGGTTAACAAAGATCTTTCTTAGATTGCACAGTAGTTAATGAAAACCACATAAACACATGCAGAAAGATACCAGGACTCTCATTCAATTAAATATAAAACTTAAAGTAGAAGATCTATAAAAATCCAGATTGTAATGTATCATAAATAAATACGGAAAACTAACAACTGCCTTGGGTAGAGTAGTAAATTTATAGCCTGAAGATTTGCATTTTTAAGGTCTGCATCATTGTCTGTGTTGTGTTTGCTCTCACCCACAGAAGATGCACATCCTCAGACCCCCAGCCCCCAGCCTCAGCTCATTTTCTTGGCTTCTTTAGACAAGCCCTGCAATTACCACCATACCCTAACTCTGCCATTGCCCAGCATGATCTCCAAGTTTCTGAAGCTGAGACTGAGGCCACTTTCTAATCAAGGAGTGAGAAGTCACAGACATGCCAGGTTTCCCAGGTGTTTGGTCACTGGAGGGCTGGAGTTGTGTATGGTGAAGTTGTCCCCACACACACTGTGGACAATGCAGCTGGCACTCCTAAGCAAGACCTTTCCTCCCAGAATACGGAGAAAGCAGCTGATTCCTCAGCCTTGGCTCCTCCCATACCAAAAGGGGACTCTGCAACAGTTCATCAGTCTGAGATTGTCCTATTTCTTCAAATAAGTCTGGACAGCAGTTGGCTGTAGCTTCCAGTCAGTCGTTGACACCAGATGGAAAAGAGACGGATAAAGGGCTGCTTCAGCTACTGATACACAGTCCCTGAGACCATTGTGCATCCAAATGAATTTCTGTGTAAAACTATGTGAAAAAAAAAAAACCAAAAACAAACAAAATCAAAACAAACAAAAAAAATACCCCAAAACACTATCACCAAGATGCACTAGTTTGACGATCCCGTAAGGAACAGCTAACATGTTGTCAAGATAGCTATCAGAAGGCATAGCTAGCCCACACACAGATTCCTGCCCATTGAATGGTGTCAAGACAATAGTCACAGCCTCAAAATTCATGTTCCAACCTCTTGTACCTCTTTCAAGATTAACCCTGACATCTTAGCTTCACAAGTCTGATAAAAATTTTGGAAACTCTACTAGTACTTCTGCCAGTGAAAGCAAAGTAAACCGGTCTCGAGACCAGAAGCATAGCTGGAAGCATGGAACAATCAGCATTGGAAGAGTTAACGGGTGAGAGAAGTGGAAGGATTTAATAATGGCAAAAATTCTGAGACGTCTGCTCCAGCGTTATGGGTGTGTGTCAGTCTGACACAGCTGTTGCCATGGTGGCAGAGTTCTCCCAAAATCACTGAAAGCGGACAAGATGGATGAGTGCCTGAGCAAGACACAAGAAAGGGGAGAAGGCTGCAGATGGGAATGACTTGGCTTTCGTAGGTGTGGCTTGGTGCTAGTACTGTGAGCCAGCTAATGTAAAAATGAGTCTCGTGAGCTCCACAGTCTTGTCCAGCTGGACAGGCATTTCAAGGGCCAGAGCGAGCTGTTAAAAAAATGGAAAGCCCTGATGTTTCGCCCAACATAACCCCATCTCTGTTGCTCCAAAGAACGCAGGTAGGTGCAGAGACCTGGTGCCTGCAATATTGACAGGAATGGCTGTAGAGAGCCTTGAGAATCAAGGCTTTCCCAGGCAGCCAAAGATTTTGAAAAATGCGTCCATGTGCCTGCTGCAGCTGTTTGGAGAGGCAGGAGCGTAGATGTGACTATCAGAGCCAGGAAGCCCCTCAGCTGCTGGCAGCCAGCAATCCTGGGAGGGAAGGGCGGGGAGCCCAAGGCACGCCAGGAGCTGGGGCAGGACAAGGCTTACAAAGTACAAGAGGGACCAAGGCTGGACATGCTGGGCAAGCATGGAGGGGTGTACATCCCTCTGGGCCTGGGGGGCCTGGAGGACTGGGATGGAAGTTTGAGGCAAGAGAATGTGGGATGCGAGCCTGGGGGAGAGAATTTTGGGTTTATGGACCCTTTAGCAGGAGAGGGGAAGACTGGAGGCACAGTGGGTCATGGGTTCCTGGAGTTCTCAAGGACAGGTGCTATTTGGCCCCTTGTGACCGTTCCCCATGCAGAGAAGTCTGGGGCTGCTTCAGCTCCTAAGCAGCACTGACATTACAGGGAGGCCGGCTTGAGCACGAGCTGATGCTGGCAGGGGGAGGCTGTAGAGTCAGAGCAGCGATTTGTGGCCCGGGAGCAGGAGGAGACCTGCCCTTCAACATACTGGACCACCAGTAGTGTGTCAAATCAGGCCACGGAGAAAGTTTTAAGCAGGGGTGCGCTCATACAAGCAAAGCCACAATCAAAGCAGTGGGGCTGACTGCTCTGGGGTTTGCACATCTTGTTGCATGCAGTTTTCAGTACATTTCTCTTTCCCTTCATCTTGCCTCTCTAGCAGGAGGTGCCCACTGTTCATTTCTCCCTAAGGAGCAGGCAGCTGCAGATAAGGAATGGTGAGCTGCACGTGCAACCAAAGAGGTTATCTCCCAGCTCAGCAGCAGCGGCGCGGCTCTGATGGCTTGAGCCATGTGAACCTCTGCAGGCTGTAGCTGGCTGGGCTTTAGCTATTGGCACCAGCACACTGGTTGCATCGTTCCAGCGCGGCTAGCGAGTATTACAGAACAAGTCAGAAGTATGCTTAACAAACCACAAGCTTGAAAATAAGGGAAAACACATTTCCTATCCTTGCCAAGGTGGGGAAAGATAGTGCTTTCTCCAGCATTGCTTTGCTAGCACGGTAAGGATGGGTCTTATTGTTTAAAAGGGAAGCCAAAACCACACAGTTGTGTTTGGGAACGTGGGCTGGAGTGGCGGGATGGGGGGAGGCTGTGCAGAGAAACCTCTGTGTTTATACACAGTGCGAGCAGCAAGTTGTGGTGAGGGTGGAGATACGGGTGAGTATTTTCATGGGTCTGGTGCACACTTGATGCTTTGTGACAATTAATGCTTCTGTATCTTTTTTTTTAAGTGGAAGAATTTTCCATTCTTCTAGCCTTTGATCAGGTGAAATCATTTTATACTCTTGTTACTTTCCTATTATGCATGAAGTTAATAAAAGTTATCTTTGATAATATTGTGGTAGACATGTTTTAACTCTGTATTTCTGGGTTTAATCCAGCTCTCCATCACCAAAAGGGGACAACATTAAGTAGATCAGTGAATTATATGCCAAGAGTTTGGTGGGTTCTTTTAATTGATAGACTATTCATTTTTGAAGGATCATTTATGGATTATTTATTGTGGTCTCCAATGTCCAACTCCAATATCAAGAAGATAAACTGCAAACCCTTAATTACACTTGCGTGTCCTGTATGTGTTAAGAACCCATAAAACAAAGCACACGCGCACTCCAGGTTTGTAATAGTTTGATGAAGATTTCTAAATTTTTCAAGCTGCCAGTTCATTTCAAAAGACGGATTGCTTCTCTTAGGATTTCATCTACGTAACTATTTCTGTCCTGATTATGTAACTGCCCCATATTGTTCCTCCTCCTGCTGCCTTTGAGTAGCACCTGGAGTTCAAGTGAAACGGTATTACTGTTTAGCATATAGGTGACAGACAGTAATGTCTGTATTTGCGGGAAGATGCTGTTAGGGAGGTATATGATATACAAAGCGAAAGGACACCATCTTAGCTCCAGTGTTTCTGCAAGTGGCAGACAGATAAAAGCACAGAAAGAGCATGTGTCTAGTCAAGTGGCTTTGTACCTAAGCTCTTTGCAACCCAAAGTTATCACATGGCAGGAAGCACAACACCAAAATATGATGGTGGGTATCACTGTGCTTAGGCACCTATGCAAGGAGACGTGTGAATAAAGAGCAGTGTGATCTGAGAAGGTCTTGTAGCTGGAAGCTTCCTCCTCAAGACTTGAGGACACACACACATATATATACATATATATATACATCTATATATATATGAGGAAGGTTTTGTCCAACCAGAGGGGAGGATGAGTGCTTTCTCTTCTGGAGCCTCAGAGGTCTGTAGGACTAAGAGACAGGAGTGTCTGGCCCTGGGCTACAGCTATCAGCAAGGTTCCCCAGATACAGAGTTCCACATCATCTCCAAAGTTTCCATGTCATAAAGTAAAATATGATAGCAAGCACGTTTTTTCAATAGTATGATGCTGCAACTGAGATTTCAACTGCTGATAAACATAAGCAGGGCTCTTAATTTTTTTGTGGGAAGAAAAATTACCCCTAGCTGCAGTGTTTTCCTTCTGAAGCCAGTCACAACATGTCTTGAACTACACAGGACAGTGTTTTAAGTTTCTCTTCTACTCCTTTCCCTCCCCACCAGTGTATGGCCTTCATTAACATCATGGCTTTGTAGTTCCTCTAGCTATCATAATTGAATGAGAACACCTGTCATGCATTTTTGGAGGAAGGAGGAGTTACAAGGATGGGTTTTAAGCCCTCTAGCTGGGGATGTGCTGCCTGCTGTTCTCTCCTCTGTCTTTGTGGTGAGGGGTCCAGGAGAGGGAGGTCCTGGTTGCACCAGCACCAGCATCAGCTCAAGCTTCCATCAGATAGGAGGGTGAGGTGCCCACACTTAGGAGAAGGGGTGATGAGTGCTTTGTTGCCATGAAAAAGCCAAACTCAATCAATGCCAATTTGATTGTTAAGCAGGTATTCCTTTAATACACAATACAATGTCGGACGCAGAGGGAATCATTTTGCCTAATATGTGTGTCCATTGATGCTGGTTACAGGACTTTTATACTGGTTAAAAATACATATTCTTATAGATTCTGGGAAACGCTAGTTACATATTCTGGGGAAATATTGGTTTAAGATACATAGAACTCATTATCATAGCTTATCACCCACTCTCCTTTGTACGTCACAGTTCCTTTGTGTCTTCAGAATCCTCTGATGCTCTTTATCTTATCTCCTTCCTCATTGTGTCCTCTTGGTGAGCTCAGGTCTGTCCTTTGTTCCTGCTGCGGGACTGTCCTTGTTTTAACTAGTAAACAAGCTAAACTGTTACAATCACATCTTTTCTTACTGCAAGCTGGCCAAGATTTGATTCTTATTATTCTTATTATTGCTTAAGCTAATTCATTCCCTTAACATAATGATTTATTCCTTCTACCAGCCATCATGGTGCAGAATTATGCAGCAACAAAGGGGCGCATCTCAGGGATCAGGGTATGCAGCCACATCCTGGCATGGGTTTGATGTGCCAAGATCCAGTCAAGTCCCAATGTCAGTGTCAGACTGGTCAACAAGCAGGTTTAGAGGGACATACGTAACCCAGCTGGTGTTTGCTACTAGGGTAGGAGGGAGCAGGGCAGCCTCATAGAGCTAGTGGGTGGGGGTACCCATCTCAACACTACATCTGCCCCGCCTGGGGCACCCCACATAACCTGCAGACTGCCCTTTGGCTGATCCTGCTCCATGCAGGAAAGCCAGGACGGCCTCTGCGGGGCCTTTGAAATCGCTTGGCTTCCAGCACAAGCAGCTCTTTTTTATAAGCAGTCAGCAGGGTCTGTGAGTGGGGTGGGAGAGGAGCAAGGGGACAGCAGGAGGGGAGCACACCCAACTCGCTGGGCTGCAGGGACCTCTCTCTCCTCTTAGACCACGCCAGAAAGAGGCGTTTGTTTCCAGCAGATGATTTGCAGCCCCTGCACCTGTGGTTATCAGCTTCAATATATTTTAAATTTAACCCGCATCATCTGTTTATACATCCAGTGCTGAAATATGTTTTTCTCTGGACTTGGGGCTGGGATAGAAACCCGGGAGAGGGGAGAAGGGCTGGCTGGGGAAGCTCTACAGCCAGGCTGATGATCCAATTAAGTCAACAAAGAGCCCTGGTGATACGATCTAAGGGTTCAGGAGCTGGGACTAAACAAGGAACCGCAGCAGAAGGCAGAGCCAAGCAAACATATGGAATAAGTTACGGGGGGGAGACGGTTGAGGCGAAGTGCAGAAATGAGTTCAAGAGACGCCTGGGCTTTTCTCAAGAGAAGGAAAAGGGCTCGAGGGGGTCTGCTTGACAAAGCAGGAAGGGGGGATTAAGATAAAGCCAAAAGATGGAGGCCTGCTGTGCTAACTGGCCTTTGCTTGTTCCTGGAGGGTTTTTTTAGCCCTTTTATTTTTTTTTTTCTTTTTTCATTTGATTGTAACAGATATTAATGTAAATAAAGGATGCGGGAACTACTGGAGAGGCTGGCAGTAAGTTAAGGATGCGCAGAATGGAGTAGGAGTGGAAGCTACCTAGCAACCAATGCGCAGCAGCCAATAAAATGTACAGATAGGCAAAATCCGGGAGGGAAAAAGAATAAAGCCCAGGACCATGAAAGACAAACCCAGACATTGCATCCCCAAAGTCCTACGCTGGCCTAAGCAGGGGAGTTGTTGGTTGTGCAGTGATCCAGGGTCACTGACACCAGTCCCAGGGTCCTGGGATAAATTCCACCTGCCTCCATCTCTCTGTCACTGTGGCCTTATGCCACAACTTGGTTGTGTCCAAGCCCTGGGCAGCACCTTTGTAACACCTGGGTAAAGTCTCAACCAGATTTATGGCCAGGATGGTGTTGGCAGGTGAAGAAGGTGGGAAGCAGAGGTCCACATGCCAGGTGGCCAAGGGTGGTGGAGGTAGTTGGAATGAGACCCGGGAACCCAGAGGAGCCTGTCTATAAGTAGCAGGGCTGTTTTGGCTGCTCTCTGTAATCCCCCAAGGATGCCATCTCCCTGCCCCAAGGAGCAGCCTGCCCAGCCTGAAACGCCACCTAGGCGGGCATGAGCCATGGTCCTTGCCCAAGCAGGATAGAGAGGGGAAACTGGTCCACAAAGAGCATCCCTGCTATTCTTTGATCTGTTTAAGAGGTACTTATGAAATTTACCTGTAGTTAAAGCTGTGTGACTTTTTATTTCAAGCAAGACCTCACTTTTGATCCTGTAACTGTGGCATGATTTATTTTTTAAAGCATATAGTGTTACAGAAAATGACACCACAGAAGAGCTTATCCTCAGGCTTGCTGTGCTGTTGGGAAAGACATTTGTCTTTCTCCAGCATGTAAATGCAGTTTCCATTTTGAACCTTACCTCCACATCGTTATCGAACACAAAGCTTGTTTGTCTTCAGACTGTGGAGACTTTTTCCCAAAAGGTCGAGCAAAATTGGACAAGTTGTCTTTTTAATTGCCAAGCTTCAAAAAACCAAATCGTTTACCTAAGTATGCAAATTTGCCGTGTTTCCTTTCTTTAATGTGGGACTTTATTTACTGAACTGCTGTTACTTCACCACTGAATTTTTTACCCAAGTGAAAAGTGTTGACATTTCTAAGCAAATATGGCATAATTAAGGAGTTGAGGGGGGAGGAGGCCAAAAGGAATTTTTGCCCTCTCCTGGCTGGTTGGAGGAGATGTCTCCACTGCTCTCACATATGTCATCGTCCTTTCTCCCAGGCCCTAGGCAGGACCAGCCACAGGAACAAAGAGCAGGGCTAGAGCTCCACTGCACGCTTCAGGGGTCAACCTCATCCTTATTTTTATGTGGGCCCCACTCTTGCATGCTCCTCCATATTAATGCCAGTAGCTTCTGCCATGGCTTCCCTTGGTACACTTGCGTCATTAAAACTAAGCACATTCATGCTTGCAGGATCAGGGACTTGTTTTGCAGTAATGGATTTGTTGCAGAATTACAGCTAACTAGCTGTGTCTTCTGCAAAAAAGAAAAAAATTGGTTATGCTGGTTTTTGAGTTTCAGGCCATTAAAAATTACCCAGAATGTACAGTCACTCAGTAGCAGCTTCGTAGATAAGGATTTAATTATAAGCCCTACACTCACTTATACTCTTTGAATACCAAATGTATTTTGTGATTGCTTTCAGAGCACACTATTTTTTTTCCCAAGAAATTTGAAAGCAATTGAGCAATTTTACAGTCTGGAGTCCTGATTCAGCAGCCTTCCCCATTCAGCAAAGAAATAATGTGCTTAACTCCAATGGGACTTGGGCACATGCCTAATTGGGACCAACATTTAAGATCACATTAAAATTAAAATCTTAATTTTTGAACCATTTTTACGCCTCTATGCGGAACACAATTTGGTTCCATGACTCAAACTCCTATACAGAGATGCCTTTATAAAATCACCACTTTGCTGTGGACTCTAGTAATGTGTACTGCACAAAGCCCAGAAGGCTTAACGGAAAGTTTACCAGGAGTTTTTATGGAAAATACTTGGAATATGTTCTATTTATTACAGTGTATTTATGTATGCATTTGAACACAATGTATATACTCGAAGAAGGAGGAATTAAAAAAGGAAACTCTGAAGATGCCCCTAGGGAGTTAGCCAAGCAGTTCAGAGCAAGGATAGCTGAGAGTAGGTCTGTAGCTGGAAATTTTCCCTGGCCAATGACAGCTTTCAGCTTCTCTCAGTTGTAGGGATTTTTTGCTTCTGTTTTTGCAGCATTTCTTGCTTTCTTTTGCCTTCTCCATCCCACATCCCAGTTCTTGGAGAATTACATGCTTCAGGATGTCTTTGCAATGCTGAGTTGGCCCAAGGCACTCGCTGACTTGTGTTGGAGACCCAGGTTCAAATGCAAGCTCTGCTCAATAAAATATTTGTACTTAGTCTTCCCTTGTTCTAATCATTTGGCTGCTGTCCAGGCAGGCCTGATACTATATCCTCCTCCAAACTCTGGCTTTAAGGAGAAATTCCATTCTTTTCTCTGTGGAAGTTTATAGCAGCTGCTTTGCTCCTGGGGAACAAATCAGCTCTGATGAGCTTGCATTGTCTCATGGAAAAGCTATTTTATTCAACAATTTCTAAGCAAGCTGTAGCCAGCACGCTGGGCTTTGTCCCCAGGCTCTGGATGATATGTGATCCACAGGCACCGAGAACTGTGCTGGGCTGCCAAACGCCGGTGACCTGGGAGTGACTGGAGACCAGAAGCCCTGTGGCTGGGATCCACCCTCTGCCTTGCCTTCTCATCCGGTGGGATGGTCTGGTGAAAAGGTATTTGTAAGCAGTCTCTGAAGAATACGTGGGAAGCACTGCGGTCACTTAGCCTGGGTGGGTTAAACCAATATGTGTGTGTTGAGCCCCCAGTGCAGCTAATGTGAGACACTAATGGAAAAGTGTAGGGTATGTTGAGAGTGCACATGGGAAATGGTGGTTCAGTGGTTTTGTCCTGCTTTGGCACCTCAGCTTCACCTGAGAAAGGGATGACCCAGATAGGGTGGGACTGGTTGCACGTACGTTCAAGAGGGATATTGCATCATGTAAGAGGACCTCTAATTTGGACTAGAGCTGTAATCTTTCACACTTGCATGTTAAAGGGCAGCTAAACTTCATCTGAATTTTCCCCAACCAGATATTTTATGACCTGTTACACCAGGGTGAAAAAGAATTCCCCCCAACAGTTGACTTCATTACACCAAAACACTTATGGCTGTTTCGAACTGCAGCGCCCTTTGTGCCTCTGTTGTCTGCTGCAGACATGCCAGGTACAGGAGGAGGAAAATAGGACACTGAAAGGGTTGTATCCCTCCACTGTTGAAACACTCCCAGCTGCAATGCTTTGCCCTGCTCCTCCTTGCCCTGCTCTTTCCCTGGTGTTTTGGACATCAGCAAGTAGAGCTAAAGCCCTGCAAACCTTCCTTGGCGGGAACGATGGCACTGAACCTGCACATCATCCCAGAACCACAGTGTCTTCACCCAGCAGCCTCTACACTGTGAATAATTGGCAATATACAGCCTGGCACATCTCATGTGAAAGTGTGCTGCATATGCTGAGTTTCAGGTCCTTTCAGAGCACCCTGCTCACTAAGAGCCACGCCATCAGGACATCTCAGACAATCGTGCCATCAGGACATCAGGACAATCACAGAGCATCTGCTCAAATAGGAAGAGCGCACTGCTTCTCAGCTCGTTTCAATGTAGGACATTCAGAAATGGTCATTGTTTCTGTTTAGTGTGATGTACACAGGGAAAGAACATGGCCAGCATTAACAGCCTTTGAAAATCACAGACATAGCACCTAAAAATCAATACAAGTATGCTATCAGCGCATCAAGGAGGAGCCTATTAAAAAAAAAATCCATTAAAGAACAACAATTATAAGGTACTTGCCGTTCTCCATGTATTTCCTTTTATTTCATGTTCCCCTGCAATTCCCTTGTCCCCAGCTTCAGGTACATGGTGTAGTGGTGGACTTGGCACTATTAGGTTTACAGTTGGCCTTGATGATCTTAAAGGTCTTTTCCAACCTAAATGGTTCTATGAATGTCCATTCTCCCAGGGGATGTCAAGCTTTGAGAAGCGGCACTGGTCTGTAAGGCAGGTAGCAAGACCCGTGGGAAGTGTCCAAGGGAAATGCATCTCCCTTTCAGGCCCTGTGTGACTGGGGCAGTAATAGGCTGTAGGGCAGTTTTGCTTTAGGAAAGTTACTGCCAGTACATTGTACTCTACTGTACTGCAAGGCAGTACCTACATATTAAATAAAGAGTGTGGAGGTTTTTCTCACCATTATAACAACACTGCAAACTGCTATGTTATTTATTGTCGTATCATTTTTTTGCCAAGGGCTGTAGCTTGTGTATTGGTCGTTAGAAGCAGAAGCATTTGCAAAACAGTTTAAAAAAACATCTTGTGCTGTTATTCCTCAGCTTCCATTTGCAAGCGCTCTGTCTCAGGAAAACGGCAAAACTGCCTGCACACAAAACGCTGCCAGATGTAGAAAGTAAACGAGCTGAGAAAACGCAACGCTTTTTATCATTTCTTTCAGCTAGAGTAATCATACGTGTTACTCGGAACAACTGCAGGAATAAAATTTTCAGAGGGAAATGTGATTTAGCTGAATTTCAAATCCTTTTTGCTTGCTGTTTTTTTAACGTTAGCTGGAACTTGTGCCCATGGCTAGTTGTCCTGGAGGGTCTGTTGGGGTTTCCATGATGTGAGCAACCCCAAAATACCATCTGTCTGTCACCCATTTGCTTCTTTACCAGCACCCCACGCTACAGCCACTGGGCCACATGCCACGGCCAAGAGCAAACAACGGCAGCGCACCAGCATTCTCAGTGTGTTTGCTTTTCTCCCCCATGGCAGTCAACATGTAATTGCAGAATATTTGGAGGAAAGGCAGAAATGAAGGTCAGGACCCCGCAGCCCACGCCTGCTGCCACCACGCCGACCAGCCGCCCCTGCCGGCTTTACGTGACATGAATCGGCAGCAAGCCTGGTCTCACCCTGGCCGTGAATTGCATGGGAAAAGGAGTGGAGAGTGCTGGAGCGATCTCTTGGGATGTTGTTTTAGGCACCGTGTTCCCAGGACAGTGCCCCTGGCTCCAGCAGCTGGCAGGGATATCTGCCACACATGCCTGCCAGTCCCTGTATCAGTAACCGCTGGCTACTGGCTTTTGTCATTCAGATGATGATGTCCCTGTGTCTGCACCATTATTGGGCTCTTAATATTTAGCAGCCTGTCGGGCAGCTGTAATTAGTTTCTCTCTAGAGGAGGCTGTGGTTTGGGAGGGCTGCAAAAGGCATTTGCAGAGGTTCAAACGCAAGGCGGTTCAGGCTTAAATGTGCAGGATCGTGGGATTAAAAGAAGTGTTAAAATGTGCCCTTTGTGATGCGCCTTCCAGCTCCAGTGGCCAGTGTGCACAGCAGTTATGAATATACACAGCTGATTTAGGCGCACAACGTGCCAGCAGAGCTGCTGCTGCCCACACAGCCGAGCAGAGGATGGCTCTTCTGGCCCCTGTCTCCCCACACTGGTGGGAGACACCAAGATCCCCCATTCACACAGGCATCCCTCCCCAAACCACCCTCTGGCCCCAGGAGCGTCTCAAGGCCCCCAGATCTCCTCCACAGAGGACACTCAGACCCCATACCAGCACTCTGGCATTGTTCTACCCTTTTCTTTGCTTCCCCTGCCTATTCACCAGCTTCCTCACCCCAGCCCATGGGCTCTTCCCTCCCCCAGACCAATAACTCTTTTATTGGCACCAGGAATGGCTGAGACAACACCTTAAGGCTTAATGTTTTCTGTCCCAAGTCAACCAAAAGAGTTTGCACTCCCCCTGCCACCCTATTCCTCCCAAGTCCTGTATATCCTACATGTCCTATCTATTCCAGACTACTAGCACTAGGGAGGGCAGGCTTGTGCTTGTGCACAACCCGAGAATAATCCCATCGTGACTGAAAGTGGACCCATGAGCCAGAAATAATAATTCCAAATATCTTGAACAGCCAGAGGAGACTGGCTGAGATAAAATGTCGCAGGGAATTCCCTGCCAGCACAAACAATATGAATTACAGAATTAGTAACACAAAGTATGGTTTGCTGTCCTGGCTCTGCAAAAATAGGCTGTGTCTGGCAGTCTGAAGGTAGCACAGGGTGGTGTGAGAAGGGCAAGTCTGGTGGCACATTGATACAGCTGAAAAGAAGCCAATTAGTGGTTTTGTTCGTGGCTTTTGTGGTGTTTCATGACCTCCCTGGTTGTGCATATTCTCCAAAGGTCGGTTTGACCTGGATCGCTGGGATTCAGATGTTAATTTTTTTCTGACGGGATAGAAATGGCCAGCCTGGCATCTGGGACATATGCGCGTTCCTTCACAGCAGGTCAGAGAGGCAGTTTGGCTTTCAAGGCAGCACTTGTCCTGGCTGAGATGTTTCTAATATGAAGGCAAGCTTATAGTGGCCAGAGCAGCTAGTTACATCAGATTTTGAATATTTGAGGAAAAAAATCCCTATATGGAGCAGCTCCAGCTTTCTTCATGTTTCTCAGTCCATGTTCATTCCTGCACCATGAGATTCCCACTCTGCTTGACCGAGTGTTGCAGGAATTGTTCATACCAGCTTGCTTCTCAGTGCAGCAGAGGTGAAAGCAGCACAGATATTTAACAGAAGTAACCCTCACATTTAAGCACATTGCAGACATTTACTGCAGGCAGCAATATCTCTGTTCTACAGATAGGAATTTTAAGAGAGACAGGGATAACCTGAATTGCCCGAGGTCCCAAAGGAGCAGCATGGTGTGATAACAGAGCTGCGAGTCTAGTATCCTTACCTTGCAGACTCATGCAAAGCCTGTTAGACAAAACCTCTCTAAAAGAAGTTTCTCTTTGGGGAAACCACTGATGGAGCTCCCATCCTGCGTTCCTTTGGCAAACTGCTTATTGCAGCCCATGCACCGCTTTTGAAAGCTGTCCTAAATCCTTACGATTTCAAATGTCTCTGCTCCAGGTGACCCCTAATCTCCTACTAGCAAACAGAAGTATTTTTAAAACTAGATAGAAATTAATTCTTTTAATGCTCTAACATTCAACAAGATAAAAAAAAACATTTTCTTAGAGAGACTTCTTGTGCAGCTAATCAGCTCAGTAATGCATTATTTTGATAATAAGCTCTCCTTTCTTCATTTGGTAAACACAGTATACATTATTACTTTCTCTGTGACAATGTTAAATAAGGGAAATATGCTGTGGATGGGGTGGTTTTCTGTGTTTCTGGTCTGATTCAGACAGTTTCCAGACAACAAGATGTCAGAGCTGGGAGGGATGCCACAGCTGCTTGCGTGGGTTAAAAGCAACTCTGCCACTGACTGCCTATACGTCCTTGGGCTTATCACTTAGCCTGAAATATATCAAGTTCATTACTTTTAGGCTTCAAGGAGGGCTGTAGGATTTACAGATTATTGGGCTTTTCCAGGGCTTCACATGTGACTCCACATAACTTTCTTCCACGGGAAACGCTCAGCAACAGGAGAATCATGCATGCCCCTCCCCCAGGATCCCTGGACCCCTAACTTGGAGGCAAGCAGAGGGGATCCAGCAGGCAGGATTAGCCAGAAAAAGTACCAGATCATGACACAGGCAGAGCCAGCAGCCAAGAGTTTGTGAGTGAATGTGCTGGCACCGCTTATTGGGATGTTAACTCCAGAGAGGGAAGGAGCTGGCTGGAGCTTCTGAAGGGTGCTGGCAGCAAGGAAAGGCGCGGATCCACTCCCCAATCTTCTCTGCAGAGAGCCGGGATGTGATATGGGGTGTAAAGCTGTATTAATGTCCAAAGTGCTGCTTGGCTCACACAGGAACCCTTTGTGTCCTTAATGAAGGGAAAAAACAGGGCTTTATTCCGAAGCTTTGTGTATAATCAGATGCCATGTTGTAAGGCTCTGGAAAACACACCAGAAATAATAATTGGGAGGAAATAAAAGGTTTAGTTCAAAACAGTGTGTGATTTAAATAAGAAGTGAAAAAGAAAGTGCGCAGGATTTGAGCATCCAAAGAATGAACTTTTAATTCATTTGCATTGAGATTACAGGGGGAGGGACAGCATTTAAACTGGTATAAAAAACTAGTTTAGATGTAAATGAGAGATAATGGTCTTTGGTAAGGAAATAAGCGAGGGGATGAACTTTGGCCCGTCAGGAGTCCGCAGCAAGTCCTGGCGTTTTCGCTGGAGCTGGAAGCCCCAGATGCAGTAATTAGCAATGAGTTTGCGGATCTCAGCACCGGCGGAACAAAAAGGCATCTCAGCGGAGCTGGGCTGCCAGCTGGGAGAAGGGGAGGTGAGCTGGCACACCGCAAGGGATCATTACCCAGCAGTTTGCAGAAGGGAAAAGAAAAGATCCGAGGTTGCAGCCTGGGGCAGACATAAAAGCAATCTAGGGTTTGCAGGGTCTAATAGTTCCCAGAGCCCTGGCATTTTCAACTGAAAACTTCCCTCAGCAACTGAGCCAAAGGGGTAGAGGATTTTAAATATGTCCTGCAATGCTCGCAGAGACAAGTGCTCCTATTCTTTAACCCTTGAAGGCTCAGCAGATTAGTTTGGATCAGTGTGGGGCACACTGCTAGAGTGTGTGATTTGATTTATAATCATCCCATACACCTGTGCTTATATCCTCGAGCAGGAGTGTGAAGTAGCTCATAAGCACCTTCCTGCTGTAGCCAAACTGCTGCACTCACCTCCAGCCCGGGATGGTGACCGCCGCACAGGCAAGTTAAAACTGCATATGTACAGCCCATATGCATCCTGTATGCTAATAGAGTCTCATTTGCCAAAGTCTGGCCTGAGATCTGAGGTTTGTTACCAGTATTATTTGTATTTATTGGAGAGCTGCTGGTCCCAGTTTGCTCTACGAAAAGCCCAGCTCTCCCCCCAGGGTTCCTCAGCTTGTAGAGGGATTGAATGAGCTGCTTATTACTATCGTGTTATTATTTTTTAATTGCTTGCAAGGAATGGCCTCCCTGGAATGCAGCATTTGTTTTTGCTGAAGCTGTCGTGGCCCAAATCCTCCAACCCAGGATGGCAGCTTCTGGCATAGCAACCCCTCTGCTTATGAAAAAATGTGCCTCTGCTCCCTTCCCTGTGTGTGGTGCAGAGCTGTTCACTACGGGCACATCTGATGAATACCGTCTGTTGCCACCTCTCAGTAGCCTGCCTAATCCCAGGCAGATTTGTTATAGATTTACATGCAAAGTGACCTGTTTTCTGGGTCCTGTCAGGAAAAAAATACCTCCACTGTCATCCAAGTGATGCATGAGGCAGGCAGCCCTTGGGTCAGGCCCAGGCTTTAAGTTCCCAGGACTCACAGAGGAATGTGGTTTGGCCTCCTGCTCCTCTGCCACCATGCTTAACACCCCATACAGCACCTGAAAACTGCCAGTAATGCTGCCAGCCAAGGGTCCCCGACCCCTCATAGCAACTCTGAGCAGGTCTTCATCCCTGCTCTGGGCTTTCACTCATGCTTTGCAGGTACCAGCTTTGCATGGTGTGAGATGGGGTCCCAGGAAAGATACTCCAAACCCACCCTAGAACTTCCCATGCAGCATTTGAAGCAAAGGAGGTTGAACAGCCTGAGAGGTGGAACAAAGGTTTCCACTTCGGGGCAGTGGAGAGGGAGGTGAGGGCCAGCTGTTCTGTTCCCTGCTGAGCTCCAGATTAGCAGGCAACACCCCAGTGCTGGGGCTCCGGGCAGGGGGACAGCAGGTGCAGCCCTGTACCAATCCTTGTCTCTGTCCAGGCACATCAGAGCAGCCCTGCTTTTGTACCCAGGTCTCCCACACAGAGATGTTGGAGGGCCTCTGAAGGATGTACAGGAAAGGAAGCACATAGCCTCTGGTAGCCCTCCCCCTGCCTGGGTTGCAGTGATTTAGAAAACAGGTAGCAAGTCTGTTCCTGCTATGCTCAGGCCCTATTTTTATTAGTTTCTTACCAGCCTGTGTCAGGGAAAGTACTGAAGCTCACCACAAGGACCATTTATTCCTCTCTTTCCCAAGCTAATCCCATTTCACTGCAAGCACTGCCCGGCAGCACCCCTGCCTGTATGCTGCCTGCTGCGGTCTCTTCTGCTGCCACGCTACTCTGGGGCCACTGCTCCTGCTCCACAGAGCATCCATGTGCTTGTGGTGTGTAAGCACACACATGTATGTGTGTGGGAAAAGCAGAGAGTGAAGGGAAATAGCCCTGGGCTTTCTGTGGTCTTGGGCAGCTGCCCAGCACTGCTGGCAGCTCTAATTTTCTAACATGGGTGTCAGGGTTCCGTCTCTCGCTGACAGACTTCTGTGTTGCTGCAAAAGGTATCAAGGTTCCTGGCATGGGTGCCTCAAGGGGAGCAGGAGCAAAGGCAATGCAAGTCTCTCCCCTCCAGAGTCAGAGCCTGGGCCCTCATGGTCATGTCTGCAGAAGGGAGCTCCATGTTGATTGCTTTGGATGAGCCCAGCCCAGAGAGCCACAGGCTTCACCACTGTGTTTACCATGGGGTGAGAGAAGGAAGTATGCGGTCAAAATGCTCTGACTCCACCTTTAGGTATCCAGTCCCTGCTGTGTCAGCTATGCTCCAGCCTAGCCCTGAGCAAGCTCTTTGGCGGGCGAGGCGCTGCGTGTGCCTGCATCCCACCTAATGCTCTGGATGCAGCATTCTAGGTGGCTTTTCCCCTTCCTAATCTTCTCCATCTGCAAAGACAAGCAGGGATCTGCAGGTTCCCAATCCTGCCATTGCCTCCTCTGTCCTGCAGGAGTGGGGCAAGACAGTGGCAGCTCTGTCTTGCGCACAGGGGCAAGGCAAACCCCAGCATCCCACCATGCAGCTCCCTGAGACATCTCTGTCCCCAGGTCCTAATGGGCTCTTGGCAGGAAAGGATGAGTGGGACATCTCTGACAGCAAAAGCAGAACTGCTGAGGGAAGAATAGGCTTTTTCTCCCTAACAGTCATCCCAGTGAGGGGTACTTCCCTCCAAGTGCAAGCATACTGTATGGCGTAAGTAACTCCTGGCCTTTGGGATGAGAGATGTCCCTGGTTCAGTCCAAGGCTTCCTAGCAGGCTGCTTGATAGCTGGGAGACGATTTGAAATACAGGAGGGAAAAAGTGAGTCGCTCCTCAAAATAGCAATGTGCTAGCATGGGCAACAACCATCTGTCCACCGCACTGGCTGGCCTGCGCCAGGCAGCACACAGCTGGCATTGCCAGGGGGGCACAGCTCTGCTGTGCTGGGCTGGGGGGGAGGAGCGGGTAGTAACTTCTCTTTTATTGACAAAACAACAGGCGTTCCCAGCCAGATTTGCTGCTGGCGTCACCCCAGCCACGTGGCTAGAGAGACGCCAGGAGCAGATTCTGCTCCAGGACTTGATTGTTATCCAAAATGTGAACCGGCACCAGGAAAAGCCTCTAGCATCAAGATCCTCCCAGTGCGGAACAGTGCACGCTGCTGCGCCAGAGCTGCCTGCAGCTGAAGGAAGCAAAAGGCATGTGGGGAGGTGAAGGGAGCACAGGCGGGAAGCACTGTGTATCCTACAGAGGTGTTTGTAACAACAGCTCTTAAAATGCTCTGCTGCACAAATTCGGATTGCAGGCATTCCCCATCTTTTTCATGTAAGGCTCTGCTAATTCAGCAGCATTATGGTCGGCTTTTTTCCCTGCCCTGTTTCCCCAGCATGAGAAGCCTGAATCAGCAGTCCCAGTTTATATGACACTTCACGCCCCCTCCGTGTGTGCATATGAAGAGAGCAGGCAAGCTGTGGTCTTGGAGCCAGAGCGTGCTTGGAAGCCACCTGAATAACTCCCAGAGCCAAGCACCCACCCAAGAACGTAGGAAGCTTGCACCAGGACGGGACATTCTGTGTTTGTTGACCTTCATCCCCCTCCTGGTCCTCTCTATCACCATTTTTTTTTTGTCATTGTTTTGTTTTAGAAAAATGAGAAATTTTTTCGGCGCAGGTCAGAGGAGCCCAGTCCTTCACAGCTGGAAATTCTCAGAGCCACCAATACTCTGGACCAAGCTTCCTCCTTTGCTTTTGTCTCTCACTGCTAAAGAGACAGCAAGATGCACAGATCTGGCCAGCTCTGGGGCAGGGGTAGCCCCTGCTTCCCCTTGCCTTATTTGTCCAACATTAATTTTTATTTCTAAGCTGATCACCAGTTCACTGTTTCTAATGTGTCTCGGGTGTAATCTTCCCAGGGAGGCAATATCCCCTCACCATGCACTCCCTATGTTTCTGCAAATGCTGGACTGACTGCATTAAGGTATCGCTGTGCAAAGGTATAGCCACTTCCCCACACCCCCCCCCCGGGAGGATTTCTCTGTCCGCAAGAGGATCCCTGAAGAGAGATGTGGGGACACGTGCAGGGCTTGTGTGGCAGGGACAGAGGACAGGCAGGGTGAAGAGGAGAAAAAAACAAGTAAAGAGGAAACAGCTCAGGCCCTTTCTCTATATCCCAGGTGGGCTGCATCTGCTTTCTGCACCCTGGATGAGTGCACACCTGGCCTTGCCAGCTATACAGCTTTGCTATTGAGGCAAATTAAGGCAAATCTCTTGCATGCCCCTACCCTACCTATGGCTGAGAGAAGATATGCCAACACACAGGGGTTTAGAGAGGCTAGGGCATAAGGGGAGCCTATGGCGGTCCTCAGTGGTGGGCACAGCAGAGCAGAGAGGTTCTGCATAACCTCTAAGAACTGGGGGCTCGCAGCACGGCTGCCTCCTTGTACCACCAAACTCTTGTACCACAGCACAAGAGTGCTGGCTCCAAAGGCAACCCCCACCGTATCTCTGGCAACCCCCACCGTATCTACAAGGTAGCCCCTCACCGCGGCCATGCTCCCATCCCGAATGCTGAAGCCGCAGAGGCTGCAAAGCTCAGCTCTGGAGCGTGCCCCAGCAGCTCCCATACGGCTCTTTGCTTTTTATCCGGTGCCGACAGCTGCTGCACCACGCAGGGGGATCCAGAGGAACTGCCGGCTTTAAACGGGCTCCTGGAGAGACCTCCTGACTAGTAAATTTTCAAGTTAATCGTGTCCCGGTAGAGGGGACACTCACAAATCAGCAGTGCCCGGCATTCCGGAGCAGCACTCCCTCCTATGGGTACGAGTAATCCTTCAGAAGAGCAGCCGGGGGAGAGGGGGATATTTTCCCCTGTGTTCTCAGTTTGCTAACCACAGGCCTGTGATGGCTCTTCCAGCGTAGCTGTTATCGCCGCTCCTCTTCCAGAGGCAATTAGCTTGCTTCCTCCGCTGTTTGCACAGGCCTAGCAGGCAGCGATAGGGGAGACGGAAAGATGGGAAGTTAAACCTGATTGCAGAGCCACAAAATCAACAGGACGACAGCAGGGGCTGGGTATTGCCTGAAATGGGATGTAAAGCTCATTTTCTTTCATTCAGCATTGGATTCATTCGAGGCTCGGGGAGAGCTGCTGGCGGTAGGTCAGAAGGCACATTGGCTTCTCACTGTCAGGCTTTCAGACTGCCAAAACCAGACCAGACAGATGCTTTTATCAGAAGTGATAACCTGCCTCTTGGGTCTGGAAAGCAACGGTTCTCCAGGATGCAGGTGATGGTACCCCATACCTCTGCAGAGCATGGTGCAGGGGTGGCAGTTCGCTGCTGATGGGCTGTTGCTGTGTCATCAGACTTGTAGTACAAGGTTTCCCAGGGGAAATTCATACCTCTTCGTTCAAAATGTCCCTGCAGTCCCTCTGTTCTTCCCCTCTGCCTCTGGTGGGGTGTGGGCAGGTTTGGAGTGTACGGCACTGGACCAACAGGAGAGGAATGCTACAGTGCCAAGGGGGTTCTTCAGGCTTTTTTTTTCTGTTGTAGCCAAGATGCAATATCTGAACTTATAAAAAGTGTGAAACCTGGATTCAGGCTGATTCCATCCCTGTTCTGCTCCCACTGTAAGCAGCAGCAGCAGAATGTAAATGATAAGTTTCTACCTGTTCAACATTACTCCTGGATTTGTTGGGCTCCTCCAAGCTGATGACATTTCCCATGGGAAGCTTCTCCCTCCTCCCAGCACCCAAGAGGCACCTGAGAACCAGGCTGGAATAGTCCTGCCACTCTTGTCTGCCCTCAAGCCCTCAGTAACCCAGTTCAGACTCTTGCAAGGAGAGTGGAGGAGCCAGCTGCCCCATGAGGAACCCTTGCATGGGGATACCCCGTTCCTGCCTTGCACTGTCTCCTCTGACCAATAGCTAGGCAGCAGGGTAGCCCCCTGCCCTTGTGCCAAAAGAAAGAAAGGCCTGAAGGAAAGCTGCCTGGCAGCCTTGATGTTAACCCAGCAATGTTCACCACAGCTGGCTGAGAAAGCCCAATCTGACACCCACCACTCATTCAAAAGGGCCCTGACTCCATGTGCTGGACTGGAGTGAGGGTGGGGCGGTACCAGCCCTCAGCACCTCCCCTAGATGCAGGAGGCACCTGCAGGTAAGTGAGTGCCTCAGGTTCAGTCCTCACTGTAATCCAGGCCTGGATCCCTATGCCGTTCTTCCCCACAGAGAACTCCAGCACTGCTTGTCCTTGCTTGAACCCCTGTAGGGATCAACCCCTTATGCCAGGATGCTGTTGCCTTTCCCCAGAGAAGGACTTCATCATTTCTTTCACTGCAAAGGCTGAGTATCTAATCCCAGAGAGCCAGCAGGCTGTTGCAGAGAGGACACTTCTTCCCTTGCTCCCTCCATCCAGGCAGGCAGAGGAAGATGTGCGTGTGCTCGTGCCTGAGCCCACGCTCGCCTGCTGCCTGTGGGAAACATTCTTTGGCAGGGGGAGGCAAGTCTCCTCCTGTTCTACAAGGTTAGAGCTGCTGGGACATTCCCATCACCTCCTGCTAAAAGCACTGCTGCTGAAATCGCATTGCTGCAAATAAAACCATCTTCTGGCTAATTACTAGGGAACGGTTTGCCTTCTATTTTTAGACAAGCTTGCATTAAAAATTACCCTGCTCCTGTTTTTCTCCCTGCCTCTTTGCTGTGCATGTTTCTCTATCCTCTCCCTTGCTGCGAGTCGTGCTGAACCAAGCTCAGCTTCCCATGGTGTCCAGGAGCAGAGGACAGCCATACACTCGAACGCCAAAAACAGTAATCCTAAAGCCATCAAGAGCAATTGCTTTAGCATTAAAAAGAAAGGGAGTAGCGTTTTGCCGAGCCAAGAGCCTCTTCACAGCTTGCCATGCCCAGCCTCCGCCTGCTGAGTGCTCCCTCCACCTGGCCACAGCCTGGGACCTGCTGCCATCTGCTCTACACACTCCTTCAGTTGTCACATCCAACTTTTCTACTCTTCCAAGACAAGAGGAAATAATCAGGACGTAACATGGAAGCAAGGGGCAACTCGACAGGGGAGAGGAGGCAGGCAGGGATGGCCACACGCGTTGTAAATCTCACACCAACCTGTGCAGTGGCTGTGGGAAGGTACGCCATAGCACTGCTGCTCAGCACAGAGCTGGATGCTGCGCTCACCCCACCACAGCTGCAGCAAAGGGGGACCAAACAGCGTCTTGGCAGTCCTGGTGCTGCCTTGGGACGGCAGTCCTTCCTGCCAGAAGAACTGTGATTGCACTGCTTCAAAAGAGCAGGGGCAATGTCTTCAAAGCAGTTCTGGGGCCTGCGGCCATCCCCCCCATCCTCATCCGCACGGATGCAGGAGGCAGAGCCCCAGCCAGGAGGTGTGCATCCAAGTCTGCTTGGCGGGGTTAACCTTGGTCCCAAAAGCCGGTTAGGCAAATTAGCACAGCGTTTTCCCTGAGCTAATTAACTTCCCTCACAGCAGGGCTAATGAGCTCCAGCCAAGCACTTGGCTGTGGCAGCTACCTGGCCCCAGGCGAGGGCTGGCCCCAAGGGATCACTGTAGCCTGCGGCATGGCATTGGCAGGCACTGTCTCCCTCCAGGAGACTCCCGCACTCCAGTGCCCACTGCACAGTACTACCAACCCAGAAGTAGGGGGATCAGTCTTCCCCAGGATCTCTGGAGGTCGCTTGTGGTCTAGGGGGTGTGTGGGAGTCCCCACATTGCACCAGTCAGGCCTGGAACACTCCTCAGAGCAAGACAATATCAAGCACGAGCCATGGCACCTCAGGGCAGTTCCAAAGGGACACAGGTGAGATTCCCTCTGTCATGAGATCAAAATGTTTGGGAGCTGCCTTTTAGCACATTTCTTCTGTTTTTTGGTAAGCATGGGCACAGTCCAGAACTGTGTCCACTGAATTTGGTGGTCAGTTTTCCATTTATTTCAGTGGCCAGTGAAGCAAAATGTCTTCAGTATTCTCCTCTCCTCCCGTCCCAGCAAACCACATTTATTTTACCTTGCACCTGACTCTTCCAGGGATCGATGGGTCATCAAGATGATGAGTTAGTGCCTGTAGTGACAGTGGCACTTTCCATTACTACTGATATACTTGGGGGACACATGTCTCCCAAAGACTCATCAAGACTGGGAAATTCAACAAAGAGGCTAAAATTGTCATTTGCAATGAAACCACCCCACAACCCCAGTCCCGTGGTGTAGGTAGGACTTTCCCAGACTTGAAAAGGCCCTGTGGGCTCTGGGAGGTCCCCAGAGACACCAGCACAGGAGCCACAAACATGGAGCATAGCATAGACTTGCACCAAGCTTACTGCTGCGTTGGGTTTTTATTCCTCTGCCTTTTCAACTGATTTCCTCATGGACAGACATTCGGATAAACACTTCTAGCTGGGGAATGATGTCTTTTCCTGCATATCTTTCATAACTAGCAGACACCGGATTTTTTTGAGGTTACATTATTATGACATTTTAATTGGCTCAGGACTACACAAGTCTCAAAGCCAATTTGGCCCTGGCATTTTCAGGCAGAACCGCTTTCTGTCTCCATTTTGATAGATGCTTTAAGCTGGCCAAAATGGCCTCATGTTAAATAAAACAAAACCTCCTCTTATTTTACAGCTCATGAGCGGTTGCTTCCTTCCCTTCCTGCTTTAATTTCAGCTTGAAACATGAACCATACCTGTTCCCTGCATCTCTGAGCTGCCGGCTGGGAATGGCTGCAGGGCAAGTGGCAGCTGGGCTGCCTGTTCCCACTCGCCTTTGTTTCGCTACTGTGCGGAAGCAGAGTCTGAGCCAGCACGCTGAGTAATTGCAGGATTTCAGGCGAAGAGGAGGCTGCAAGTCGTGAACCACTAATGAGTGGGTGTAGCTGGAAGGGCTGGCGGAGGCTGGTGAGGAACAGCCGGCCATGTGTCGCCGCAAGGGCACTGGCTATGCTGCTCCAGCAAAGCTGGAGGACGTGTCAGAAACGTGCCACACGTCATGATGGCAGCAGCAGCCAGCAGTGAGACAAACCCCCGGCAGCAGCAAAGCTTGCACACAGCATCCCCATGCGCAGCATTGCTAATCTTTAATTTGTCACACCTGCACGGCTTCCTTGGCCTCCTTTTTCCCTGCCATTTTTTTTCTGAGGTGCTGGCTTTGATGCCACCTGACATCCCGATGTTCCTGCTGCCACTCCAACATGCTCCCACTTCCCCCAAGCTGCCCTCTTTCCTGGACTCCCCATCTAGAGAGGCTGTCACTCAGAGACCCCACTGCCCTCCAGGAGTCACCCGCCACCCTGTGCCTTTCTCTCTCTCCTTCCTGTCGGGATATCCTTTCTGAGCAAGGCTGCTAATCGCTGGGTGTTATCAGCAGCATCCAGGAGGGGCTCCAGAAAAGCTGGAGGAGACCATTTGAATCCTGGTTACAGCACTCACCCACCTTAGCATCCTGCCCTCTGCAGTGAGATCAGCAAGCATCCCCAGTTCCTAGCTCATAAGGATCAGCGCTGGAGGGCTTTTAGTTAACGATGGCCAAAATGCGCAGCTCAAACCACCATGATGGCCCACCTGTGGCCCAAATCCAGTGACACAAGGACCAGCTCAAGGGTGTGCATCATTTATCCACTCCCCAGCTCAGCACGTTGCTTGCTTGCAATAGTAAGACTGCAGCAGCTTGCCAAGCATAGGAGGCAAAAGGAGCAGAGCTGCCAGCTAATACCACACTGCTACTGATACAGAGCCCATCGGCCCCAGTCTTCCTTGGAATAGAAATCTTTTGGGTCAAAAAAACCAAAACTAACGAAAAAAAAACCCAGTTTGTGCCATGTCTCAAGGTCTTTTGGGTGTTGGCCCATTCTGAGCTAAGCTGCTGAAAGGCTCCAGGAAAGGAAAGGTGCAGGTTCTTGCGTCACACAGCTGGGGAGGGTGTCAATCCTGCAGCTGGATGGCTGGGTAAGCCCTGCCCTGGGCTTGGGTGTGACATAAATGTTGATGGCTGAAATGTATCACCCTAGGATCTTGCGTCAACAGCTTTCCTAGCATCTCTTTCTTTTTTTTTAACCAACAAGCCAGGTGTTGCTGCAGTTCATGACCCAAGATCCATCTTTTTCTTCCTTCTAACTTTATGCTTTCAATGTGATTTACAAAAATTGCTTATAATAAGTCTCATCCAGCAGCTGGATAATGGTTTTCAGGAGTTAAGAGACACTGTGGCATGTTTAGCACAGAAGCATATTTTGTATCTGGGTCCCACAGCACAGTGGGTTTTAGGTATTTTCTTTTAAGAGTAGGACGTGTTAAGGAGTGCCAACAGGGCATTTCTTGCAAGGGACATGACGGCTATGAGACGAAGAAGGGACAGTAAATGCCCTCAGCTGTGAATTCACAGCTGTAAATCCAGATTAAAAGAAGAGTTCAAGGTCTTGGAAAGGCTGTGTTAATCCCTTCCTAACCTTGGCCTTAAATAATTAAAAAAAAAACAGCTCTCTCCCCTCTGTGTCCCCATTGGGAAGCTGTCACCTGCCTGCTGGGTGCTGAGCAGGGGCAGTGAGGGACAACTGCTGCAGCCACCCTCGCAACCTGACAAAGCAGGATCCCATCTCCTGGAAACATCTTTTGGTCACAGTGTTACCTTCATGGCCACAATGCAAGGTGCTCAGAGCATGGTACTTGCCCCTCCTGGGCAAGAGATGTCTTTTGTCAGCGGTGGGGTTCTTTCCTCTCCATCAGCTCGTTCCCAAGCAGGACCTGCCCTTCTGCTCCCTCTTTCTTCCTGGCATCACCTCAACCAACCCCATTCATTTGAGGATTTTTTTTTAATCTTTTTTTTTTTTTTTTCTAGATTAGGAAGAAGTGATGCTTTTGTGGCTGGCAGCTCTCAGGTTTACCCTTCCACCAGGCTTGTTCCACATAAACCAGTGCTATGTCTGTGGGCTAATTGGCTTTATTTATCGTCTCTTTTAAGGCTTTGTATTGTGCAGGGAGTTATTTGCCGGTTCTGCTGCTTTGCCTATTTGCCTGGGGTAGGGGGTTTGTTTTTCTTTTTGCTTTCCTCTCAGGGGCCTCTGTAATTGTCACCTCAGGCATCAATTACGACTCAGTAGTGCTTTTGGGCACTGTCCGAGTTTTGGAATTGCATAGCCCTGGGGAGGTGTAGGCTAGGCACAGAGGTAGCCCCACAGCAGGGAGCCTGCGTGCAGGGATGCCACGAGGTGATGCTGTGGGGAGGAGGCTGACGGCACCATGGAACTGAGCTCTGGGGTTTCATAAGCGGCGCTGTTGGGAGGTTTACTGTCATAAAGGTCTCCCTGCTGAAGCTGAGCTGCATAAAATGTTGGATAATCTGTGTTAGAGGCTTTTCCTCCCTGGCAGGAGAGCTGCTGGATGCCAGCCACATGAGTGTTTCTTACTTGCAAACCTCTGCTTTGCTTCCTGAATTCAGCCACTCGAAATTCTGCCAATTTTACGAACAAAAAATTGAGGAGTTTTTTGCATGGTTTATTACAAATCCTCTTGAGCCTTTTTTTTAATTGCCAAGAAGTATAAAGAATGTTTCATTTCTCTTGAAACAAGCAGAAAACGTCTTTTGGGAGGTTGGTTTGTGTTTTTTTCTTGTTTCCTCCAAAATGGGGGATTTCCATTGCAGCTGCCCCATGACTTAGTTTTCTCTCCAGGGAGCAGAGGCTGGGATGGAGTTACCTTCCTAGAAGTTTGTCTGAGGGTCAGCACACCCAAGTCCGTTACACTCCCACAGAAGTATCACTGGAGACCTTCTTAACGCATCACTCAGCAGAAAGTAAGAAAAATGCTCATGTCAGCTGTCTTCCCTTTCTTTCTCCACTGCAGCGTCTCCTTAGAAAATCAGGGTAATTAGTGTAGCTCTCTCTTGTCCTGTCAAACATTTTGCATTGGTCTTGCCACATGCTAAGAGCTTTCTGCTTGATTTCTGGTTAGTGTAGAAGGAGGCAAAAGAGGGAAGCAAGAAAGACCAAAAGCAGAGTGATGCTGTGCTAAAGATCTAAAGCTGCATCTGGGCTCCCCGCTACAGCCCCACAGACAGGCAGAGCCCCGTGCATGCAGAGGCTGGCTGCATGGATGCTCGGGGCCCATCTGCCTTGGAAGCGAAATCCCAGGAGTCAAGCGGTGGGATTAAGAAGTCAGCCAGACGTGCTGTCCACTGGGTAAGATTAGTCTCTGCTAAAGCATTTCTTAATCCTAGGCGCAACTGAGATAATCTAAGCACGGATTAACCAGGTCCAGCTAGAGTTAAGCTCCCTGCTCCCCATTTATTTTTGGCAGGAAGAATCTACTGCTGCTCCAGTGCCTCATCAGACGTTCGCATATAGGACCCACTCAGGAGAATAAGATGCAGAAACTCAGTGTAGTAGATTAATCTTGCAACAGAGATCCCAAATCTTATGGGTTTATTACAAGTTTTGTGATATTGGGAGGCATTTTCTTCCCAGGACCCCATGCTTCAGATTCTTCAGATTGCGTAATAAACCATCTTTATGCTTCCAGAACAAAAAGTGTTTTTAACCTTTGAAATGCAAAGACAAATATGTCAATTTAAAATTTTCTTCAAGAAAGCCCTTCCCTAGGATTTTTCTGTGGGGCAAGTCAGTGACTAGCTCAGAGAACAATCTCCATCAGCCTTCCACGCAGCAATATTTGAAAAGCTACAGGGTTTGGTGAGAAAAAATACTACAGTTTCATAAGTCTCTGTTTTCCTTTCTCAACTGAAGGCTTGCATGTGGCTGGGGCTGGACATGGGAATCGAAGGCTGTTCTACTTTCAGGATCTCCCTGCTGCAGCGTCTGGATCTCTTTAGGTGAAACCAGCAGTGCAGGCCCATTGGGTTTGCAAAGATTCAAGAATGTTTCTATTATTCTTAGATATTACGAAAGCTCATTTTTCAAAATAAAACAAGTTCTTTGCTAAAATTTCAGTCTGCCTTTAAGTAAGAAAGGAAAGGAACAGAATAGGGAATGTTAAAAGTTTAAACCAGAACATTAAAACAACACTGTTTCTTTTTTTTTTTTTTTTAAGAAGAAATATCTGATTTTTAGTCTCTCAAACATTTCTGGATCATTTTAAGGTAGCAAGCACTCAGTGTCAACGACTGACATTACTGCATTTCAGTACAATGCTTTATCATCTCCAACAGAAGATGCTTGCGCAGGGGCAAGTCTTGTCTGACAAACTTGGTGGCTTTCTGTGATGGGGTAACCGCAGCAGTGGACATGGAAAAACCCACGGATGTGATCTATCTAGACTTCTGTAAAGCCTTTGACTCAGTCCCCCACAACATCCTTCTCTCTAAATTGGAGAGATATGGATTCCATGGGTGGTCCGTAAGGTGGATAAGAAAATGTTTGGATGGTCATATTCAAAGAGTAGTGGTCAATGGCTCAAAATCCAGATGGAGATCCGTGACAGGTGGTGTCCGTAAGGGGTCCATACTGGGACCAGTGATGTTTAATATCTTTATCAATGATATTCACAGCGAGATTGAGTACACCCTCAGCAAGTCTGCAGATGACACCAAGCAGAGTGGTGTAGTTGCCACACCGGAAGTACGGGATTTCATCCAGAGGGACCTGGACAGGCTGGAGAAGTGGGGCTGTGAGAACCTCATGAGGTTCAACAAGGCCAAGCGTAAGGTCCCGCACCTGGGTCGGGGCAATCCCCATTTTCAGTACACGATGGGAGATGATGTGATTGAGAGCAGCCCTGCAGAGAAGGACTTGGGGTGCTGGTCCATGAGAAGCTCAACATAAGCCAGCACTGTGCACTCAGCCAACCGTATCCTGGGCTGCATCAAAAGAAGTGTGGCCAGCAAGGCGAGAGAGGTGATTCTGCCCCTCTACTCCTCTCTTGTGAGACCTCATCTAGAATACTGCGTCCAGTTCTGGAATCCTCAATGTAAGAAGGATATGGAGCTGTTGGAACAGGTCCAGAGGAGGCCACAAAGATGATCAGAGGGCTGGAGCACCTTCCCTATGAGGACAGGCTGAAAGAGTTGGGCTTGTTCAGCCTGGAGAAGAGAAGGCTCAGACGAGACCTTATAGTGACCTTCCAGTACCTTAAAGGGGCTACATGAAAGCTGGAGAGGGGCTATTCATAAAGGCTTGTTGGGATAGGACCAGGGGGAATGTGTACAAACTAGAAAGGAGCAGATTTAGACTAGACATTAGGAAGAATTTCTTCACTATGAGAGTGGTGAGACAGAGGTTGCAGAGGTTGCCCAGGGAGGTTGTGGATGCCCCATCCCTGGAGGTGTTCAAAGCCAGGTTGGATGGGGCCTTGGGCAGCCTGATTTAGTGAGATGTCCCTGCCCATGGCAGGGGGTTTGGAACTAGATGATCTTTAAGGTTCCTTCCAGCCTTAACTATTCTATGATTCTATGCTTTGCCTTTTGGCTGAAATGTAACTTTCTCACAGGTACACATGCACATATGCGTACATATCTGTGTCTCCACACAAAAAAGATCCACTGTCAGAAAAAGCTGGGCGCAGGATTCTCTTGGAGCTGGTAGCTTCAACATGCTGTGTCAGAGGTCAGAAGGAGCTGCTGGCGCTCCCAGGTAACCAAAGGGCCATGGCGTGCCTCAGATGCTGCAGGATGCCTTATCCCACCTCACTGCATACAAGGTTGCTCTGCAAGAAACTATTAACTGTGAGAGGGGACTGCCCTGGGAGAGACAGCTTGGTTTTCTCTTTGAAGGAGGACCCTGCTTGGAGAGGGCAGCAGTGAGTAGGCAGGAGCAGGCAGTCCCCAGAGGGTAACCATGCACCTCAGGCAGTCCCCAGAGGGTAACCATGCACCTCACCTCTAATCCTACAAGAGCCTTGGCCTCCCCCACTGCTGTGGTTTCCTGCCGCTGGCAGCCTTTCAAGTTTCTTCTATTGCTTCAGTCTTAATTTCTCACTGCAGCAGGCCAGTTGGGTGAGTTGGCATTTCACTGTTTAATGAAGAGCCACGTCTCTGTGCTGCATCCTGGAAACTTCTGCATAGGTTAAAAAAATAGGGATAGGTTAAGGAAATGTATTTTCTTTCCCTACAAAGGCTATTATGCTACTAGACTGCAAGACGATAGATCAAATGACCTTTTTTTCCCATTTACTGTTTTTCTGAGACATGTCGTATGCATGTGCAGCAAACACCTCCGATGGGATCAAACAGCTATGTGACACATGCGGTGCAAATGCTGCAAGCCTCAAATTTTTCATGCCTTTAACCAGCTCTCTTAAGCAAAGGGCTTCAATTAGACACATGCTGTCACCACAATTTTTTGCAGCCACGTGCTAGCAATCCTCTGCAGCATCCCAAACGTGGAGCTGCTGGTCCCACAGCAGCTACAGGGAAGAGGGAGGACTGCTCCCACTCCATCTTCCTCCTGCCATCCCACTTCTTTCAGATGCATACTTCCCTTCCCCAGTCTCCAGTGAGACGAAGCAGAGGGCATCCAATCCATAGAAAAAAAACTACGAGTTTCCCAGGCAGCACCTTTTCCTCCCTCGTGAATGCAGTGCTGTGGAGCATGGTTTATTAACCAGACAGTCCTGAAGGACACTTTAAAATAAATTAAGAGGGCTGTTCAGCTCCTGCAGCTGATTACAGGGATGCCTGGGTTGGTTGGTTGTTGGTTGTTTTTTTTTTTCCAGAGACTGGAAAAGAACGCTTGGAAAAAATTCTCCAATTTTCCCTTTTTGCCAGATCAGGCCTCTGTGTAATAACAAAACCACAGCACTCACTGCTCGCTGCTCTCTTTGGGACACCCAACCTAAGCGAAAGCGCGTAAATCTGAGGGAGGCCTGGGGCCAGAGCACAGCTGTCCTGACATGCTATCCACCCCCTGCCTCCCAGCTATGGCTTTAGCATCTGAAAAGCAGGAGACATGCAGATCTGCAAGTAAGCCCTGGTGGAAAGGAGAGCAACGCTGTCCTTCAGGTCACCAGTTAAGCATTTCAGCCCAAAGCAGATCTCTCCTAAGCCACTTTTTGGAGATAAGCTTATCAAGACCCAACAGCTGAATTTAACCCTGAACTTTTGATCTTGATTTTTAGCCTTGGTGAGGCCATGCATTTCCTTGAAATGATATGCACTAGATTTCAGCTCCCTCGCTATAATGGCTCCACCACTCCCTTGAACGGGACCTGCACAATTGTGCATGACAGCATCGTCCAGTAATGCCCTTGGTTTCACAGACAGCCCTGCAGGTTAGACAGGCCCCTGAGTGGAGAAAGCTTTCCATTAAGAATAGTGGGACTCCAGCGGGAGAGGAGTTAGCAATTTACACTTCGAGCGGTAGTGCATTTGAAGGGAATATTGTACAAGAGTAGATTATAAATCCGGCACTTTGCTATGCAGGCTTTTGGAAATTTGTTTTCAGGGCATAGAATGATCTAGAAATGCCTTTTCTCATTGCGTGAAACATACACTTAGTAATAGTCTTTCTATTGCCGGACAAGCTGTCTGTGTTGGGGCTGTCAGAGCCATAACAGACTAGTGAGGAAAGGGTTTACTAATCAGTTTTCCTAGCATCAAATCAACATCTGCTATATATGATCAAGAAAATTGAGGAATCTCAATGTTTTTGCAATATTGCTTAGTTGGCCATGAAATATGGGTGGTTCTGAGAGGAATGGCTTGTTTCTCCCTCGTGAAAATAAAGCAACTTTGCTAACAATGACGCATCTCTGCACGATGAAGCCAGCTAATAGAGGTACTCCGATGAGGGCAGATACACAGCAGCATCCCTGCAGAAGGGAAGGGAGGCGTAAACAGCTTTGCAAATAAAACATTATTAATATGGTTGAACTACAGAGGGCAGAAGGGATTTCTTTTCTGCTCTTTCACTCCAAAAGCAATAATCGGAAAATGCCTGAGTTCCCACGATTAGCCAAGAAATTAAATTCTTAGAAATTTAACTGGATGTTTTCTAGCTACATTTTTCTTCACTAGCACGAGACCAGTCTTTCTGGGCAGGGTAGCTGTCTGAAACTGGGCTGAAGAAACCACCTTCCTGGCCAAGGGGTGGATAAACAGTATTTAAACAGAGTCAAAGACTCACTTTTGGAAATTGACACTCTACTCATCCACATCTCTTCTGACACTAGGCTCTGAGCTCTGCAGGCTGTCTATGGCTTCTGAAAAAGTGCCTTCTTCATGTGCATAAGCAAGTCTTTAGCACTCCCCTGTTTATACCTACGGCAGTCACCCCAGCAACAAAAAGCTCCTGGGGTCACTGTGAAGTAGTGTGACTGTGGAGTTTGTGGATACCAAGAAGCAAACAGGGGCTGAGGGCCAAGTCCTTTACCTTCAAGGCAGGGCACATATTCATACTACTATGCAACCCCCAAGCCCAGCTCTCCAGTAAAGCTACCTGGCTCAGCTGTGGCTTTTCTGGGCCAAAGCATTCTCTCTGTTTCTGCTCTGGCAAGGCAGCTGTGGTAGCAAGGACTGAGGAATTTGCTTCTTCCCTCCTCTTCCTCCCCAGCACTAGCATTTTTTCTAATGGTAAAAAAAATTATCCCACAGCCTCCCATACCTCTCCATCCAGCCTGGGGCTTGAGCAGATGCCGCTGCATGATGGTGGGGCTGCATATGGGCAGAGTGCTCCGAGGGCTGGCATGGCAGCTCTGAGTAATCCAATGGTTCGGAAGGACAGGGACAGCCTAGTTTTTCTGGCCCTTGTGAGATTTTTACGGCAATCCCAGGCTGGTCAGTTGAGATCACAAGAAAAAGTGCAAACTTGGACTGAACCACATAAGCCCTTTTTATGTAACAGCCCTGTGATATACACGGCAGCTGAGGATTTATGCTGTCTTTGAAGTAAATTGCATCCCAGTGCACTATAGCATGAAAGTTAAGATTTACCATTGCCAGGACACTGAAGACCCCGGTGGAAGCAAGGGAATAAATAGTGTGGCGCTCTTCTTGCCGCCTTCTGCTGCGCAATTCAGCTTCACAGACCCTCCTCCCCTCTCCACCCCTGCTTCCACTTGCATTGTGTGAGGGAAGCAAATTGGTCACATCTGCATCCGGCCAGAGAGGAACAAATGTGCTGTCTAGGCAGCAAGGAGCTTTCTGAGGGGGGATACCTCAAAGTGAAATGAAAGGCTGGCCATCAAAGGTAGAAAACAGACCAGCAGATGAAAGGGATTCTTTGCTTAGCTTTGGTAAGGCTACTAGGTATTAATAAAAAATATAAAATAGCACAAGAAAACTGGGGCATCCAGAGCAGCACGGTTTTTCCCCCTCCCCTTTTCCTTTGCTCATCCTCTGTCATCAGTGGAGGGGAGGGATTGGCGTCCCCCCATGCTGCGGCAAGCACTGTTTATCTTCACTCCTCAGGACGCTGCCATTAGCAGGGCTTCAGTGTGCTGTGATGCTTCATGATTAGCTGGAGGTGCTTGATCTGGCTAGAGAAGAAATGAGCCATTGCCCTCAAAGAAACCCTCACGTTTCATGGCCAGCTGAGCAAATATTTTTAAATATTCCAGCTCTGCAATATCAGCAGTCAGATAAAACAAAGGGGGATCTGATACAAAAGGACAGAATTCTTCCATTTGCTCTCTGGCAACCCCACCAAAGTCGGTAGCAGTAACAGGGAATCGAGTTCAGCACAGCAGGGAAGGAGATGCATAAGTCCCACTGAAAATCCCTGTAGTCTTTACAGTTAATCATGTCCAGTTAATCATGTCCAGAGGTGGACGAGTGCTCAACTGATGTGCTGAATCATGACACACAGGCAATTACCCTAAATCAGAGCAGTATCTTCCAGTCCCAAAAGACTCCATTATGCTTTATCACCTCCTGAAGGGAAGGCAAAATCCCCAAGTGGCAGCACAGCAGTTTAGGGAGGATGAAACGGCCAGGTGTTCTTCTGCTGCCTCCCCAGCACTTTTCTAACCTCATGAAAAGTTCTGGCAGCTCTTTAAATCCAGTCTGCTGAGATTTACAGCTCCAGACCCTCCCGGCGGCTCTCTGAGTTTACACTGGGTTTCTCCCAGCCCACTGCGTCAAGCCACATGGACAAGGTTTCACATGGGGCTGAGACTTATGGGCTGGGCAGTGCTTGTTCCTCTTCTTCTCTCTGCCAGCAGGTATATGTCTTCTCCTCTTCTGAGCATCCTGGTCCCCTTCTAACACATTCTGTTGCCACAGCCCTCTTGTCACCCTTTCACTGGCTGGGCCCAGCGTGCCAGGTGGATGGTCTCCCACGTACACTGACAGAGATCCAGAAAAAGTTGCTGCCTGATGGGAATAGCTTTGCCCCGTGCCACTGCCAGCAGCTCGTGCAGCCCCTAGGGATTCAGGTCTCAGGGCATCCCAGCTTTTGTTCACTCTGCATGAGTGAGGAAAGGGCCACCGAGGAAGGATGCTCATTAGCTGCAGCATCTCTCCTACTGGCCTGGTTCCCATGGCTGTGCAGCCAAGACCTCAGCATGTTCGGTTCACCTGCCCAGGGACAGCAGTGCTTTGGTTGCCTCCAGGCATCCAGCTCAGTAGGATCCCTCACTGCGCTGCTCAGTGATTGGAAGCATTTTCCATCCCACTGCTTACTAGGAAAACAGAAATATCCCAAAATGAGAGGTTTTGTGGGGAGGGGACATGATGCTGTGGTGAATGGGTTGATGTCTGGGCAAAGGAAAATGAGTGCCCTTCCCATTCTGGTTATACTGCCTCTAAAACGGGTATTCCTATCCCAAGAACAGCTTTGGCATCCATTTACAGGATTACAATATTATCATACGTTAAGACACAAGCTAAGCCCTATTTTTCATGTGTGCACAGGGGAAAAGGCAAAGCAGGAGGAGGACCTGCGTATTCTCGTTTAGGAGCCAAAGACAAATGTGCCCAGCAAAGCAAAATCAGCCCAAATACCATGATTATGCATGAAAAAAAATCTGCCAGAAAATGTCATTTCACCAGCGATATCCTGCAGTTTTCCACCAGTGAGAGTTCAAGAGGTGGCATGGTAACAGAGTACATCAGGGCAAGCATTTGACTGGAAGCATTAAATACCTCAGAAAGGTGAATGGCCAAGGTCTTCCTGATAATTAAAATGTGTGCAGTCTTCATAGACCAAGGAAGGGACAGAGCTATTGTTTAAACAGGTAATTAGAGCTGTATTTTAAGTAAACTCGAGGTAGTAACAAGCTCTCTCAGATGGGGAAAGCAGCTTTCCTACTCCTGGTTCCAGCATCCTCTATTGCCTCCCATTCTGCTGCCACAGGATGGCCACACTGCTCCAGCCCCACTCCTTGGCAATTGCATCTGGTAGGGGAAAAAAAATCCTGTTTGATTTCAATTTTTCACTGCCTGTCTCCTTCCTTTTGTGTTCAGGTTCAAGAAAATCAGCTGAGCCACTTTTTTTTATTAGAACAGCAGCAGGAAAACAAAATGGGACCCAGTCAAGTCCCAAGAGAAAAGAGGAAACAGCATGAGCCAGCACTCGCACTCCTTCTCACACACAAACATACTTCCCATCAGCACAGGAACAGAAAAAGGGTAACAATCTGGTGAGGCTGCTGTAGAGGCAAAATCAGACACCTCCACCTCGCAATCCAGCCCCACAAAACTATGAAGTCTCCTTGCCAGCCAAGCCCACATGGAGGAGTCCTGGAGATGTGCCATAATCTCTTTTTTGGACAGCCAGGGGTACGCATAATTCAGCTGGGGGATCCACATTGGAGTTAGGCAGAGAGAAACCTAAACCCTCCTCAGTGCTGAGGATGGGGCCAGGAACCTGACCTCCCCCAAGCCCAACTCTGCCTCCTGCAAAGGGCTAATCCCTCCTCACCTCTTGCTGCTGGCCACTGATCAAGCTTCCACATTAGCTAGAGGGGGGCAATGACAACTTCTATTTAACCCCCCTGTACACAAAACCAGAGAAAACAATCAGACCTGGTGGAGCCAAGGAGGCACCTTAGCACCACCAACACAGTCTTCCATAAAAAATATATATGGGCTAGACGTGAGTAATGAGGAAACAGGAGAGTATAAAAACTACGCTCAGCTGCCTGGGTTTGCAGCCAGTATTATCTGGGTCACTGTGACAGGCCAAAAAAAAAAAATTAAAACAGAACACATCAAACTGCAAAAGGCTTTGGGAGAAGTTTGAAAAGCACACTTGTGGGGAGCAGCAGGGTGAGGACACACTGCTCTGATAGAGCACATGGTGAGGCAAAACCTCCTGGAAAGTAAAGGGCAGGTCATGACGGGGAACAGCCCATAGTTGTGTGCTGGGCAGTGACAGTCTTACACTCTGCTTTGTTGGCAGCCTGGCTTCAGAAGCCAGGGCCAAAGTTATGTATGGAAAACTCAAGATTAATTTTTGCTGTGTAGTGCGCTCCAGAGTATGGGAAGACTGATGCCAATGAGAGCAAAAGGGCCAACCTGTTTTGCACCTGACATCTCTCACCCCTTTGGGAGTAGAGCTGGAAGACAAGGCACAACACATTAAAGAAGGACATCCTTACCCCTTGAACAAGTCACCATGCTCAGAATCACCTCTGATATTCAAGGAGGGCTTTGGCCAGTTCCCTGAAGTAGATTTGCTTCCTTACATTTTTTTCTAAAATGACAATTCAAGATGTAATAATGATAATACCTGCAACATGCAGAAATTTTCTTTCTCCTTTTCACTTGAAAGTGTGGGAAAGAAGATGAGTGAGAATATCTTGTTGCTGGTTTTGATTGCCTGCACAGTGCTGCATGAGCTTCAGAAATACTTCTTATGAGTCATGGGATATTGGGAGGTTTAGTTACAGCCCCAGCTCCTGGAGTCCTGTGACAAAGTGAAACTGTCACTGCTCTCTTGTTTTCTCTAGCCCTCCTTCTTGCAAGAAAGCTGTAAAAATGTTAATGACGGAGGGAAGGCAGGGGACAAAACTCATCTATGTGATCTTCTAGGAGCAATTAAGGTTAGATTTGCTGTCATCCATGTCTGGAGGTGTTCAACACAGCTCACCCACCGGGGCTGTTTTTCACGGTGCTGGCAGGACCCACAGGTGCTAGAAAAAGCCTACAGCGTTCTGGCTGCTTCCATGGCAAGAAGCAAGAGAGCCTGGTCTACTGGGATGTGTCCCTGCCCATGGCAGGGAGGTTGGAACTAGATGATCTTTAAGGTCCCTTCCAACCCAAACTATGATTCTATGATTCTATGATTCTATGATTCTATGATTCTATGTAAGTTTAGCCCAGGTCTGAAAGAAACTCCACCTCCTGACTTCCTGACTAAAACATCCCTTCCATCTCATACCTGCTGGCATGTTAGAAGTTGCAAGTGTCTGCAGGAGCTGCTAGGGTCCTCAATCCCAGCCCACAGGATCTTGGGGCTGAGCACCTGGTCAGAGAGGAGCTGAGTTTCATGGGACCAGGTTGTACCACTGGAGCATCTCACGGCTCTGCCCTGGCATGGCTGGGCAAACCCTGGACTTTTCCCAGGAGAGGGGACAGCCTCGGCAGCACTGAGCAAAACAGGTCTGTCCCCTGACTTCCACTGTGGGCTGACTTTTAAACATCTCAGAGCATAGACACTCCAGTGACTCGTACTGCAAGACTTTTTTGTTGTTGTTGTAGCACTGCTCCATCACTCAATTACTTGAAAAGCCGCTCTAATTTGGCACCCAATTGTTTCCCCAGCTGCTGCTGTGTCTGATCTCTGCTGTGGGCTGTAGCAGCAGGCTGCCTGCACAAGGGAAGGAGCACAGGCACCTAAAGGAGGAAGAAGTGGCAGGGGAAGGCTGAGCTGCCCTCCTGAAGAGCTCTGCACCCACAGAAAAGCAGCACTGAAAATCACAGAATCACTAGGTTAGAAAAGACCTCCAGGATCATCGAGTCCAACCATTCTTATCAACCACTAAACCATGGCCCTGAGCACCTCATCCACCCATCTTTTAAATACCTCCAGGGATGGTGACTCAACCACCTCCCTGAGCAGCCTCTACCAGTGCCCAATGACCCTTTCAGTGAAAAATTTTTTTCCGATGTCCAGCCTGAACCTCCCCTGGTGGAGTTTGAGGCCATTCCCCCTTGCCCTGTCCTTAGTCACTTGAGAGAACAGGCCAGATCCCTCCTCTCTATAACCTCCTTTCAGGTAGTTGTAGAGAGCAATGAGGTCTCCCCTCAGCCTCCTCTTCTCCAGGCTAAACAACCCCAGTTCCCTCTGCCGCTCCTTGTAGGAGTTGTTCTCCAGCCCCTTCACCAGCTTCGTTGCCCTTCTCTGGACACACTCCAGAGCCTCAACATCCTTCTTGTAGTGAGGGGCCCAGAACTGAACACAGTATTCGAGGTGTGGTCTCACCAGTGCCGAGTACAGAGGGAGAATAACTTCCCTGGACCTGTTGGTCACGCCATTTCTGATACAAGCCAAGATGCCATTGACCGCCTTGGCCACCTGGGCACAGTGCTGGCTCATGTTCAGCCACTGTCAACCAACACCCCTAGGTCCTTCTCCTCCATGCAGCTTTCTAGCCACTCTTCCCCCAGTCTGTAGCACTGCACGGAGTTGTTGTGCCCCAAGTGCAGGACCCGGCATTTGGCCTTGTTAAACCTCATGCCATTGGTCTCAGCCCAGCGGTCCAGCCTGTTCAGATCTCTTTGAATAGCCTCCCTACCCTCCAGCAGATCGACACTTCCACACAGCTTAGTGTCACCCTCTGACTTACTTAGGGTGCATTTGATCCCCTCATCCAGGTCATTGATAAAGACATTGAACAGAGCTGGACCCAGCACTGAGCCCTAGGGGACACCACTTGTGACTGGCCTCCAGCTGGAGTTAACTCCATTTACCACCACTCTCTGGGCCCGGCCATCCAACCAGTTTTTCACCCAGGAGAGTGTGTGCCTGTCCAGGCCAGAGGCAGACAGTTTCCTAAGCAGAATGCTGTGAGAAACTGTGTCAAAAGCTTTACTAAAGCCCAAGAAGACTATATCCACAGCCGTTCCCTCATCAATGCAGGCATTAAAATACCTCCAGGTCACAGGTGACTGCTGGATAATAAAAATTACTTCAGGAGGGTGGTAATGGGAGAGAGATGTCCTAGAGACAGGGGAGCAGCCTGCCAAGGCTGGGCCAGACATGGTCACTCTCTGCAAGCCATGGCCACAGCCACTGCTGCTCGGTAATGAATGTGATGCGACATTTACGGCTTTTTCCACTGTCGATTTCAAATCACTTCACAAAGGTTGCTTAATAGCACCATCCCCTTTCCCTCTTCCTCTATGTGCCCCCTCTCTATTTAATATAAAAATAAGTGACTTGCCTCCAGTCGCATGATAAGTCAGCAGCTGAGCCAGCAGCAAAGCACAAGTCCCTGACCTCTGTCTCCTGTCCTTTAGCTCGTATGAGCACTCCCTTTTTTTCCAACAAATCCAAGAATAGGAGCCATAGCATGACAGCTATTTTTACGTAGCAAGGACTTTCAAACAAAAGAGGAGGCTTGCTTTCAGCAAGGAGCTTTGATTAAAGCTGCACTGCCTCCCAGGCACTGTGAGGGGCTGCAGGTGTTGTGGTGAAGGAAGCAGGTGCGATGCTACCTGCTCCAGGACAGAGGTACCCAGAAGCATAAGGAGGATTTGACGTAGCTTCAGTTAAATACGTGTCACTGGGCCCTAACACAAGCATTTCTATGCTCTGCCACACAGGCACATACATATGCACTCACAAACATGCATGCAAAAGCCTGCTTGCCCTGCCTCAGACTGTGCCACTGCCACCGAACTGCTCCTCCATCTGCATCCGCAGGCAACCAGGCTCCCACGTGGCCCCTGGAGAGAGAAGCCCCTGTCTCCACAAGCCCCCAGCTGAGCTCCTACCCCTCTGCTTTACCTCCTAAGGCCTGTTCAATTTGGGATGTGCACAGCAGCAGTTCCATCCATTGGCAAAGAAGCAACACGCTTATTTTGGAGAGGCCATCAATGCCACGTGCAGTGCAGAAAGAGATGCCAGTGGAAGGAGAAGCCGTAGCAGGAAGGCAGAGGACAGATACAATCTTTGTGGCCTTTTCTAGTCCAGTTCTTGGGTTAATGCCTTTTGCAAGTGTTTTTAGCATCTTCTCACAGTGCCTAGACTAACTTATTGCATATGAGGCTCTGTTTCTCCTCAGTGGGAACATTGGGTGAGGGGTTAGTCATAGGTAATCATGTGCACACACCCACTCACACGTGCACATACAAAAGTGTATGCACTGCTGCTGCCTGTCAATGTCTCGGGCTCTCAAAAGTGATTCTCACAAGTTTGCTTCACCAGGCTGGCCCTTTTTTGCCTTACTCTGCAGGACATTCTCTGCCGAAATGGCCAGCATCCCCTAGACAGCAGACAAGCTGTGGCACACCAGCTGCAGAGCTTTCCAGTAAGTCCAGGTGAACTTCCTGCAGCCCTGGATCCAAGCCACTGCATCTGCAGGTGATGAAGCCTGAGACCCAGGACTTGCCTTGAAGTGCTCACAACAGCTCCTGCTCCAAGTCACTTGTGCTTCCCATCATCTTGTACCTCTTGAGGGCAGGTGGCTCCCCACCAGAGGGGAGGGGATGCAGACATGTGCCAGTGGGGCTAGGTCACTTTCCACCAGGCCAGGGAGAGAGTCCCAGCCAGATGGAGCCAGGAGAAAGAACTACCAAGTTGTGGGCCAACTTAGGATATGATGTTGGCTTCACAGGAAGCTACTTGGCTGCCTCTCCCTGAATCAAGATTCAGTGATGCCAGGAGACAGGCACAGTGGGGAAACTGAAAGCAAAAAATGGCAGAGTGGATGGCAATTCAACATTAATTCATTTTTACCATATGTCTGACTATTCATTACACTCTACCATTCTGTTCTACAAGACTCCTGGGGGTCTTCCATGCCATTTTATGGCTACCGGGGTTCCTCTTCGCTTGCAGCACTGTGTTACCACACTCTCAGGCTAATGGCTCAGGCAGTCCTGCAGCCGGCACAGCCCCACTCCGTGCATGGGCAGCCATGGACAGGAACATGCTCCAGCTCTCACAGCCTCTCCATAGAATGCCAAAGGCCTGCCAAGTCACCTGGCACAGGGGACTGTCCCCCAGGATCACAGGTGGGTGGGTGTCACCTGCTACAAACATGTTCTGGCACCTGCCAAGAAACCCCCACTGAGAAGCAATGGGTTTTTTTATGGATTTGTAAATTATTCTGTATTTCTCCATGGTCTCCCTCTGGAGTGTGTTGCTGGCACGGGACCAAGGCCCAGCTCCAGCAGCAAGCGTGAATCATCCTGGCAGGCAGCAGGGAGGGGGAGGATCACCCAGGCTGGGAAGCGAATGCCACAGCTTTTCTGCACGCACTGTCTGCAGCAGCAGCAGCTGTTTCTCCTTGTCGGTAGGAGGGTTGAATTAGTGGCCCCCTTGCCTGGATCCAGCTGTCCAGCCCTCCATACACCATCACAGCTTCTCACCCTTGCTCCCATCATACACACAAAGCAGCAGCGAGCTGCCTACATGGCTAGCTGCACTCTGCTCACTATGCTTCACGGGCTGAGCTCCTGTCCGGAGTCTGAGTAGACTCCTGTCTTCTTTAGGCTGCAGGCCTTGGACCAAGTCCTTGTGGATCAAGTCCCTCCCACCAAGGGACTTCAAGGGAGTCAAAGGGCATTCTAAACAGGGAGTTGCAGAGGTCTCTCTGGATGTCAATAAGAAAGGTAAGAACAGGCAGCTTAATAATAAAATTGCTTCACTAATGAAATAGAATAAGAAGAGGACTATAGAGAAAAAGTAATTCTGCTCTTCCTCCAGATGCTGGAAACCCCACTTACATGCATCATTGGATGGCCTCCAGATGAATAGTCACAGCACAGACCGCAGATCCCATCACTGAGGGATTGGATCTCCCTCCTATACCGTGGTGCCTTTAATCTTGTGCGACAAACAAAATCGTATATCTTCTTTTGACAGGTAGGGACGTTCTCTCTTTCAGGATGTCCGCCAGAGCACAACACCAATGGCTCAAGGCATCTCTGCATGTTCCCTTATACTGCTGCGCACCTGGGTCTGCAGCCCTGCCCATCCTAGTACAGGGCCCAGTTGAGCAGACATGGCTTGCCCAGCTTCACTAGTTCCTCAAATACAGTATCTTCCCCAAGGCTCCCAATAGGGAGAAGACCCAGATTTTTCTTTCTGTCAGATATTTCCTTTTCTTCTGGGTTTTTGTGCCTGTTAGTGACCACAGACTGAAGCGAAATCGATGATGTTGCTGTCATTGCTTCTCCTAAAGGAGACATGCAATTAAAATTGTCAGTGTTGTTCTGTCTGAAATGGGCAAACTTTGCTTTCACAGTTTAATTTCATCCCTTAAATTAGAGCATCAAAATCCTCCTGCAGTAGTGCTTTAGTTTCTCCATGTAATACTGATGATAAAAAATTGCTTCAATATTGCTGTAGAAGGACTAGCATAAACTCAGTACAGCAGTGATCTGTGAAGCACAGGTACGCACATTTCCTGGAGAACCCTGGGGATGCCAAGACTGTGTCTGATGTGAACAACCATTCACTGACAAGGGTATCAAGATAATCAAGGCTTCCTGCATCTGCTTCCTTTGCCATCAGTGACAAAACATAGCTCCCCTCAATCTGACACTCCTCAGACCTGCAGAAAAGCACCCGAGCAGCTTTGTAGGGGAATTCCTAGAAGCTGCATGGGAAGATTTGATTCCTAGTCCCATGGCTGCGGGCCATTCAAAGCCCAAAACATGTGTGCTTGAGTGAGTAACTGATGGCTTTGGTGTTTGTCCATCCCTAAGGCCACTCAGTAATCTACTCGTGGAAGACTTTTCATATCCTGGTTTCACTCTGCTGAAGCGTCTGGTTTCTAATAGCTGCACTCCTTCATGGCAAGTTTACCAAACATTTGGCATTTTGCTGCAGAGCTGCTTTCATGTGCGGTCCCCATTCTGTGCCAAACCAGGAACTGGAGCAGGGTTGAGGGGAGAAAAGTATTTTGAAAGCAGTATTTATATCATGGATTCAGATGCAGTCTTTTGTGGCACTAGGACAATCTCCAGAAAAAGGGAAAAAGGCTGCAGATATTCCCCTTAGTTTATCTGGGAATCCAGCGGCAGTTGTGCTGTATTTGTGTGGTATTTGATTTTTGCCATTTTGCCTCCATGTAGGAATGACTTTTTCTGCTGTGGAGAAGGAAGTGTCCCTCTTGAACATTTCAGGAACCTGACATTATTTTCTTCCTCTTTTTTTTTTTTCTCCTGCACTGTTCCTTGTGGCTCACTGCCGCACGATGACAGGCAAACCTTTCAGCGGCACGCCAGCAATACAAACCAGCTGCCCTTCCTGCCAGAGCCAGGAAATCACCACTGTGCCTTGAGGGGCTGGGAGCCTGGTTGCTGCCCACAGCAAGACAGGGATCTCCACACCCTTCCTGCCAGAGGGATGAGAGCTGCTGATATGTCATGAGAGGGATTTACTGATGCAGCTTACAAAATATTCATCAGCAGCCTGCAACCATCTCACATTTATTTAATTTAATGAATGCGTTTCACTGAGAAGCTCTGCAAAAATTCCACATCTAAATCAGTATTTGCGTTCATATTGGCATATTTCCTGAGGAACCTGAAGTTATTTATGTTGCTTTATTGGCTGCCTGATATAGCTAATTAACAACATGAATTAGCACTGAACAATCCTAAATTCAGCTTTTGGAAAAGCATCCAGCTTTTGTCCCTGGGATTAGAAGATATCAAATTACATATACAGTACAATATGTATGATACATATGATATATGTGTACGATGTGCATATACCAAATACAAACCTAAGCAATCAGAGATAAGAGCTTACTGACATTAATCCGCTTCAAATCATTGTTCAAACTACTTGAGACAAATGTACATTCAGTGACCTTGCAGAGTATGCAGTTCCTCAGCTGACGCGAGACAGAAAGCCCCTGAAATAAATGACTAAATTCTTACCAAAGAGACACACAAAAGGAAAGGTTAGAGAGGAACACAGTTGAATCAAAATAGTCACCAAGAATACAGGAAAGGATCACAGCAAGCACTTCTTCTGGTGGAGTAATGGTTGTAAGACTAATTAACAAATATCTGAGCAAGGCTTTCATGAAAGGTTTGTTCCGAGGAAGACTCCTGCTCCTGGAGGAGCCATTGCAGAGCAGCCCTGAAGCCAGCCGGGGGATCTGGAGGGTGACATGCCAACAAGAGGGAGACCTTAGGTTTCTGTGGGAGACCTTGCCAGTGGGAAGCAGAGCACCTGAGAGAGGGCCAGGAGGGTGAACGCAGTGACCAGCGTGATACAATGCTGGGACAGGCTCTGACAGCTCCTTGGAAATGACCGAGAACTGAAAGCATCAAAGAAATAAAGCTGTTGCCAGCTGGAGGAACAATAGGCAAGCCAGAGCTATCTTTAGCTCATGGGATTAAATTCAAATTGCAAATGCAAAGGCCTCCCTGGAAGAAAAGGGCCTCCCCGCATTACTGAGCGCCAGCACAAGCACGCAGCACAGCCCCTTTGTCATCCCCTGTCATGCCCTTACCTGGAGGAAGGGGAAAAGGAGAGCCAGAGGGGACGGGCACCCTGTCCCTGCCTGACTGCAGCTCTCCCAAAAGACCAAATTTATCTCTGGGAGAGATGCTTCCAGGAGGGTGCTGTGCCTTGGCAGCAGCCCTGCAGGTTCCACCATCGGTAACCATCCAGCTAAACGGACCTCAGCACAGGCCAGTTTTTCCTGCTTCCTGTTTGGGTAGGAGGGAGCTGGCGACAGCTGGATGTACGAGCAGTCAGCACAACCTCCTGCAAAATCGTCAAGGGACTTGTCGTGGCTCCAGGACAGCAGCGTGAGGCCCAGGTTCACAGGCGATTCTGAGTCTGATGAAAGATGATAAAAATTGACTCAGTGTACTGCTTTCCTCTGACGTCTTCAGCCTGGGTGGTAGCTCATACCTTCTCAAATGTACAGGCAATGGCTCTGAATTCCTGGACCACCAATGGCTCCCGCACAGCACAGCAGTGGAAAGAAAGTCCTCAACAGCAGTTTTCAGGCTCTACCCCTTCACCATAAAATCTGTACAGACTGAAAATTTAAAAACAGTCCATCAGAGCTCTGTGGCAGCCAGAACACAGCAGAGGACTGTCAGGAACACATCCTTTGCGGCCTCTGAAAGGGAGTGTTAATGTGCAAGCCTAAGCCCGATTTGGGTGGTTTAGGTTGCATTAAGGGACACATTGTCTTGCCTTTAAGACACTTTAAGATGTTGTCTTAAAGCATTGTCTCACTTTAATAAGCTAGCTAGACTGTGCTAGCTAAGGGGCTGACAGCTTACTTAGAGCTGACAGCACACATCAGGCTGGCTGACCACAGGCTACATCTGCACCATGCCCTCCAGATAGCTAAGCTTGCTCTTAGCCAGCTCCTGCTGCTCTCAGCTGCCAGTTTGGCGGATAACCCTGCCGTTGAGCACAGGACAAAGTCCCATCAGAGCTCTGGGCTGCCGCAGCTATGCCACTACTTGACTTCATTCATTTATAGCCACTCCCAGAGGCCACAGAGGGCTGGGCAGCAGAGGATGTGCAGGGCTGTGGGAGGCATGGCAAGCCCCCGTTCACACAGCGACTTGCACTCAACTAAATGAGGTGCCAGAGCATTGTGGTCCCAAATAAAGAGACTGTGAATCTGGCTTCCTGTGGTACAAAATTGGAAACAAACAAACTGCAAGTTAGGGATCACGGGTATGGCAAAGACAGAGCAGGGGAGGCTGTTGCCTGATAACTTGCTTAATGAATTTCAGGCTTCTGAGCTGGTTCATTTGGCTGGAGGAATCCAACAAACACCTCACACCCAAGCGTTAGGAAATTGGTTTAATAGTCTCAATGCCTGTAATGAAACACCACTGGGGAGCAGAGGTCCCAGCTCTTGCCTCCATGTGCAGTTTTCATGTTATAAAAAAAATCCAACTTCTCTCTGATTCCACCAATTGTTTTGAGGTGTTGTTTTAGAGTCACAACAACCATTTTTAATGACAGTCACTGAAGATCAAGTGTGCAGCCGTCCAGCGAGGGCTTTGTGCAAAGTCTGCCAACAGCACAGCGACTTTTAACTCTGTGCTGCAGTCATCCACGTTTTTATGTTTGTTATTTTGCTTCTAAGTGGCAGCTTGGTGGTATCTGGAGGGCATTTGCTACTCTAATAGTCTGCCTGAATGTGCATGAAAGGAAGGGCTTGAAAAAGTGGCTAAGCTCTTTTAGGATTAAAAAAATGCAATTCCTGCTGGCTGCTGCTGCACTGGGGCAGAGATAGAAGGCAGGGAAAGCCACAGTTCTGCCCTGGTCTCACTCACCAAGAAAGGGATGCGAAGAAAGCCTCTCCGCAGCCAGACAAGCTGCAGCTGCAGCAGCCTGCTGACACAGCTGCTGTACTTGTATCTCCATGACAGATGTGCCAGCACACAAGGGGTTAACTGTGAAGTTATAACTTTAGCTGTTAAAATTCATGAGGTGTAAAATACAAATTGCATGTGGTGGATGAGCTGTCTTTAAAGTTTATATATTACTTCCACCCCACCCTGGCTCTAGTTCAAACCTCTGTTGGCACAAACAAATGAGAGCTCACCAAAGGGGGAAGCGCAGCCCTGGTGGGGTGACACCGGTTAGGTGGGGGTTCAGCCAGGGCCCATCCAGAACGTGTTTATAGATGTTTGGCTACAGGAAGCCAGGAGAACCCATGTCCTACGTATGCGATCACAATCACAGATCAAGAATTAATCGTTTATTCTTCCCTTTTTCAGCCTTCTCAATTTGAAACTTATGAAGTACTGCCTTTGAAGTTTAAGCTCAATTTACGTAATTTTCCTATAAAAACAAAACACCAACAAAACATTTTTAAATAGTTCCTACAACAGTAAAGGTTCTTCTCTCTTTTTCTTTACAACTAACTCTAATCTCGTTTTTTATGTGCACCATATGACTTGGCACACAAACACCTTCTAGAACCAAGCTGTTTGCATTATTGGTCATTCAGTTCCTTTCTCCTCAATACCACTACTTTCACCATCATAAGGAGAGGGAGCAAGTGAAAAAACGGCAGGTACTGACACTCATATGGGAGCACCATTCCCGTTTGTAAGGGTTTCTCCATGCCCTAGGTGACCATATGTATTCTCATCCTGAATTCAGGCTTCAAGGGGATTTTACTTACATAACTCTTTCCCCACCCGTGACAGACTTAGGGAGCAGAGATTCAGCACAGCAAAAAAAAAAAAAAAACATGTAAATATCCAGAGCAAGGAGAATGAGCGTCAGCTTATGCATAGCTGACTGAATTGGACACAAACAATGATTGAGAATAGGATGGGCTGGGAAAGGAAATTTAAATATTTATCCTAAATGCTCTTTCTTTGCATCTGTTGAAATAAATTACTCCAGCAATTGCAGGCTGAGATTGTTGATTAATTCCAGCAACGGCAGAGAGATGGGAAAAATTACTGTACATCGTCTATTTCTGAGTTTCAGACGGCACTTTTCATTTTTCTTTGTAGTCTCTGTGATTGGGCTTTTTGACTCCAGGGTGATTTGTGGGCGGTTTGCAGAGGAGTTTGCTGCTCACGTCATATGTACAGTTATAGATAGCAAAGCGCCGTCACACATACTGTATGAGTAGGAAGCACTTTTCATCCAGGGGAGTGGAAACACAGGCTACAACCCAGCCAGAAGATACTGTTCTGAGCAGCACAGATGCCCTGAGGAGCTGTCTGCTGAGAGGAACCAGTGCCAGGGCTGTTGCACCCCGATTCCTCTCAGCCACCGGCAAAAGCAGTGAGCACCGGGAGGAGAAGCTGAAACCAAGATGCTGTTACAGCTGGTTGAGCTGCAGCTGACAGAGATGCCCTGAGGCCACTGGCAATGGAACATAAATTAGAGCAGTTGTGAAGCTGCTTTAGTTTATACCCGGGCACTGGTCCAGCCACAGCTGCCTCAGCAGAGCAGGAAGGTCTTAGAGCAGCCTGTTCTGCCTCACACGCCTGGCTCAGCACCATGTTCAGGCTGCCTGAGCAAAGGCACCTCCCTGTCCCACGTGTGCATTACTTTTCCCTTGGCTGAAACACGTCCATTTGTGTTAAGGTGGCAAACCACAGCCTGGCTGTGCTGGTATCTCAGTGGCTTTAGCAGCTGGCCTGGTCTAAACTATAGGGGATGTCTCAAGTAAGCCACTGTGATTCATTTAGTGTGAATTCAGTGAGGGAATCTGTCCATGCAGCTAAGGGAAAAGGTTCTTTGTAATTTTTTTCCAGCCTCAGGAGTGGAAGTTGAGCTCCCATACCCTTCTGAAACTCCGTAAGCAGCAGCGCTGCAATGCACATAATGAAAGACTGAAACGGCTTAAAAACAACACCATGCAGGCTAATCCCTCTGAAACCAGGAGAAAGTCAGAGCTAAGGTCTCACTTGGCCACTCCCTCAATGCCCCATGCATGCTCACTTGCTGCTCCGAGCGCACATTGGTCCAGCCATGGAGCAGCAGCTGTGCTGCCGTACGCTTGGCAGAGGCAGGCAGCGCTGCCAGTGCTGCCTCTGACAGCCACTCCCCAGCACAGACAGGATGTGCAGTCCCTGCTCCCTCTGCAAGGGGATTTTCTCACGCGCCAGCACAAACCAGCAGATGAACCACCCCTTGTATGACCTGCAGCAGGACCTCCATGCACAGCCATGTCAGCCATGAATGCCAAGTGGCGCTTTCAAATGCAGCCAAAAGCCACGGCAGAAAACCAATCTCTGACCCCAAAGCCTCAAAGCTCTGGGGAGGCCCTTAAAGCACAGCTGCCACAACAGCGTGCCAGGGCTCACCACGGGCAGGCACAAGCTGGGTGGCTCTCCCTGCTGCTTCAAGTGATGCCTGAGGGACTAGGGGCCAAGCAGGACAGTGGCTTTACTGAGGGTACCACAAGATCTAGCTTGTGCATCCCTCCTTGGGGCTCAGCCCAAGTGCTGCAGGTCCAAACACTGCCTGCAAGGGAACCAAATCAGAGGCTGAATTTCACTGCCGTGACATACAAAGCTCCAGTGGAGGACACCAGAGGGCCTCTGCTAGCCAGCTTGTGGGCAAGTGGTGGCATACCCCATAACTGACCCAGTGGATGGCTAGAAGGGTAACAGAACACCTTCCTTTTCTCCACGGTCATTGGGATTCAAAAAAAGCCCCACTGTCATTTGCAGACAAGGCTTTGAAGGCAGTGCTGTTTTACACAGGGGGTCTGCATGCAGTAACACAATGCATGGTGACACAGATAAAATCACATACCAATAGCTGAGACTTGAGAGTGCAAATCAGAGTCCCTGCACTCCCATGAAACATTATTGCCTCTTCAGTAAACATGGGTGTCTCATTGGTTTCTCCATTTAAAGGCATTTCTAATGTTTCCCTCTGATCTAGTTTTCTTTCCTGTCCTCAGTGAGAGTGAGACCCTGAAGTTTTCTGAAAGTCCAGTCAGAGACTTCTCTGCTTCTGTGAACACCCTGTGAGGTGTGGAAGCCCACCTTGCCTGCTTACACTGAATGCTGCCTGGGGGGCAGTGATTCCTTGCAAAGTTGCCTACAGCACCTTGTAGAGGGAAAGTTTTTGTATTTTGGCCAGAGCTTTGAACCACTCTAGTTACATTAACAGCACATTAGGGTCAAAGTGTTACTTTCCTCATTCTTCAGCCATTGTCTTGGTGCTTTTGATAAGCAGCCAAATAAACCAGAGAGGTGATAAAACATCCTGCACTGGACACCGGCACCATGACTTGATATTAGGCAGCACTAGCATATAAGAAGCCAGTCTACCTGGCCTCTGCCTCAGTTTAGAAGCCTAGGACTGCTTTTCCACAATTCAACCCATAGCATGGCTGGTAACCAACATAGATAATCTGCTGTCAGCATCAGCTGAGCTGCGTCGACAGAATCTCACCCCACACTCACAGCTATTGCCGCCTTCAGGAAGCAAGTGTTAGACACCAAGCATCAAGGGACTAAAGCAGAAAGCATTAGGAAGCCCTGAAAAATTCTCCATGAGGGGAGTTGTGACCACAGCAACTATCCAGTTAATAGGTTGGAAAGGAAGACCTACTTTTCTGTCCAGAGCAACCTCTGTGACCACGCCAGGACAAGACCATGCTAGTTGTGGCTATGGAGTGACAGGCAGTGGGCGTGAGGCAAGTCTAGGCTCTAAGCATGGGTTTTGAGAAAGCAGCCCTGGTTGCCCAGGTTGTCAGAGGCAGCAGCCAGTGAAGAAGAAGGTAGCTAGAAGTTGTTGCCTCCCCATCAGCACTCTTCGCTCTTCTCACATCCAGCATGGGTAAGGCTGAGTACTGTTAGCACCAGGACTTAAGAGAAACAAGAGGCTATTAAACCGCTAGCAGAGCCTAGAGGGAAAGAGTCTTGCTGGTTCAAGATACACAGAGAAATTTCAAAACCCAGGCTTACAAATAAAAAGCAAAAAGAGGTTGCTTGGAGGTAGTGCTTTTCAAGAAACCTGCAATGTAGTGACCACCTGAGGTTAATCCAGGCAGAGTGGGTGGCAGGCATAAGGAATTACTTGATTGCGGGGGATGGACCAGCTGAATAAGGGATTTACTTGTGAGAAGGGCAGAAAAGGAGGGCTGGAGGAGTAAACAACTTGGTAGCGAGCCTTTTCACAGCAAGTGATTAACCACAGTTTCTAATGAGCAGAGGGAAACTAAAGGTGACTGCTTTTTTTAAAGCCATTTTGATAACACTGGCCCCAATGTAATAAGCTATTTGTTTGTGCCTACTGGCAGGGACAGCAAGTTGCTATGAACATAATCCTCTAGACCCGGCATCATCAGCTCGTTTAGAAGTGTCAGCAACAGCATCCAAAAGGGCCCAGGCCCCATCATAACAACCATCCCAAGCACTATTTAAATGCCTTGCGTTCTTTTGTGCTCTTTCTCTCTGTTTCTGCCTTCTCTTCACTCTATTCTTCTCCCTCCCCAAGCAGCGGTGGGGCTGCGGATTCCCAGCCCCTGGGCTGGCTTGGGAAGCTCAGGGCAGGCTGGCCCACAGCTGGGGATCCCTGGTTGACCTTCGGATCGCGTCCCTGCCAGTTCACTGAGCTGCCCTTTCCGATAAGCGTCACTGCCGGCGAAAGCAGGCAGATTATTGATGGGGAGAACAAGGGGGGCGGAGGCCCAGGGAGCCTGCAGGAGGGAAAGATGGATCAGCCCACCCGCCCTGGATTTATAAGGAGGCTTGCCTGCTCTTTTTCAATGAGGGGTAATTCTGGGAATCTGTGTTTCTCTGATATTGTTTGATGAGTATGTACACTTTCTTAAAATAGCGTGAAAACATCATGCAACAGCAAAAAATAACCCAAAGAACAGGCTGAAAACAACACTGAACTTGCAGCCCCAGACAAGCCCTTTTAACCAAAAATTTAATGCTCCTTTAAGGCCACAGATTCATAAATAAATGACGCTCCTTCAATGGCAAATCATTCCTTATTCAAAGGTATTCAAGATTGCCCACAAACTCAAAAATCCCAAAGCCTTTCTGGTTTCCCAGCATGTCAGAGCCACTGTTGTCCGTGTGGGGAACCCGTCTTCATGGAGAACTCCTGGTGGGACAGGAATGCCTGGGCCAAATCACGCTCAAGCAGGAGGACCTTTTTTATCCCTCTCTTACAGCCACAGGTGACAAGGCTCTTTCAGTGCCTGAAACACTGATGTTGGGTTACATCAGAGGCTGGGTGGCTCTGGAGTCGGTAGACACAGGGAGTGGCAGTTGATTGGGTTTTATTAATTATTATTTGCATTACCATAATTCATTCTCCCAGCAATTTCTGCAGCCCTTGCCTTTGGATATGTGCCATCTCTGGCAAGCAGGTGTGATGAAATTCATAGGAGATGGAGGTCTTTAGGGCACGCTTAATTTTCTTCCCTGAACTGGCTACCTGGATTCCCCTTTGCAAAGCAGAAAGCCCATTGGTTGTGTGCCTTTCAGTTTAAAATCTGCTAAAGGCATGCAAAATATACCATGCCGCTATCTGTGCACTTGGATACATAGTGCCTGATTTGCCTGGAGACTTCACACATACACTCACACATAATCTCTGCCTCTGTCAAGAATTACCCACAGGTCCTGCTCTTGCTTCAGTTCTCTCATTGTTCCTGGTATATCCCTCCCTTCTCCAAGGGCTTCCCTTTTTTTGTCTGAGTCCCCCTACACTTCATTCTCCATTCTGCTGGGATGAAGGCTCACTTTGTTTTAGAGTGCTTCCAGCTTTCCAGCACTGGTGGGTCCTCAATCTTCAGGACCTCCACGAAAACAGTAACTGCAACAGAAGGTGGCTGAGAGCCACCTTCTCTGAGGAAAGTTGACCGAACCTGCCAAAAAAGCTCTAGTCAGGGCAGTAAGCAGAAGACTTCATGCTTTTAAATGCAGTTTTCTCTAAAAAAAATGGTTCAGATTTAGTCATTTAATCCTGTGGCTGTAGCTGTGGCTGGAGAGCAGGACACAGCCAATGCCATGCCAGGACAGAGACCTCAAAGAGGAATTGTGGACGTCACTCAGCGCTGGCAGCCTGGATATAAATAGGCTTGCCCAACAGCTGCTGGGTCTCCACCCTTTTTTACTTGCATGAACTTGTGGTTTCTGTTAAAGTTGAAGGATTATTTGAGGTCTGGCTGGAAAGGAGCAGATATTTCGCAAATGACACCAAAAGCCCCATGCTTTACAGCACCGCGGACCTCCCAGGGCTGTCCCCTTGCACGTGCCAGCTAGCAGGGAGATTTTGCGATATGGACAGGCTTCCCTTCTCCTGAAAAAAAAATTCTCACAACAAAATGTCTTTAACAAAGTCCCACTTTTATGGTTATTTTTTAAATTAGGTAGAAAAAACCAGGCTGAAGTTACATATTTATCCATATAGCTGTGGAGAATAATGTAAAATAACAAGCAAGCTTGTTTCTCTGGCTATGCCTCCCTCACTCTCAGCAAAAGATCCTCACTTCAAAGGGAAAATGTAAGCCTCCCCCCCTTCCTGCATTATTTTTTTCCCCTGAAAATCTTTTTACTCCACATTTCCAAAGCACTGCCCAATTAATTACTTCTAGACAGCATCTCACAGCACGGCTGAGCAATAATGAAGGAGTCCTTGTGGCTCACATGCTGGTGGCTTAAAAAAAAAAAAGTGGCTTTTAATCAGCCGAATGAGCACAGGGGCAAAGCCTATTGAACTCAAGCATAAGCAAAGAGACCAGAGCAGCACCAAGAGCAGAGAGTGGCTGCAGTTTGCTCAGTGTGGCCTGCAGCAAGAGCCTTCGAGCCTTCCTCCAAGCAGGTCCCTGGAGAATAATGGGTGCTACTTTTGTGCATGTTGCAGCTGATCCTAGGCTGCTCGTCAGGTAGGTGAAATGGTTTGTAAAACATTACAGTTTTTTCTCTCTCCCACTCTCTCCTTTTTAAAGCCCCATTTTTCAAGCTGAGTGATTTCAATGGAAGTAATTTTCATATGTTCCCCCTCCTCCACCAATGCAAAGAAAGGTGCAGCAAAACTTCAGCTCAACCGACAAAAAACACAGAGCAAAAGATGTGCTTTTCCTCCAATGTCATTATTCCTTTTTCACTACTAAAATTTTGGGACCAGCACTCTCTTTCACTCTCTGCACAGCATTAAACAGCGAGATCATCTGCATACTTGCTATCTCCTACTGCATTCTGAATAACAAGGAGTAATAACAACTCCCACTCCATTTCCTGGTCCTGTTTTGGAACAGGATGGATGCAGGCTTCTGTGAAGCACATTGCCCTTTGTGCCTACCTTCCCTTTAAGTCTCTCGCAATAAGATCATCTGCTACACACTTCAAGTACCTTTTCTCCCCACCAGAACCTGTCACTGGAAACCACCTCCCACCTCTGTATACCTGTCTGGCTCCTACTACAGAGCTGTGGTTGTTTTAATTATTTAACTGTGCACAGTTAAGGCACAATTTACTAATACTTTGACAATTAGTAACACACCGCTCGTCCAGGAAATGCCTCAAAGCCCATACAATTCTACTTAGGGATAGCATGTTCTTTAGCCTGATCAGTGAAATAATACTATAATGGGTTAGTAGGAATTCCATACTTAGGGTGAATACTGTGAATTCTTTAGCAAAGAAATTGCCCGTTCCTTCCTAAAAATCTCACCACTCTGAAAATGTTGATTGGTGTACAGGCTGAAGATGACCAGCTTGTGAAGACATTGTCACATTTTCCTTCTCTCAAAATTCCAGAAGACTTTTCTGTCAGCTCCAGAAAAAAATTGCAGCTGGCTCCTCTGATCACCAATGAATCACCTGGACCACACAGCAAGCATTGCTTCCTCCAGGGTGGAATTCAGCGTGAGACGTTATACAAAATTAATTAGTATTGCACGGGCTGATTATAAGCATTTCCCAGGGCAACAGGCTACAGGCTGCTTCTGCCTTTTCCTTTTTTTTTTTTTCCCCAGCAGAAAAGAGAGGACAAGATTCCCTCAAAACTGATCAATACCAAGCAAACTTGTGACTTTGGTGAGAGATTTGTACCAGCTGCTGTTAAAGTAGATCTCCACCTGACAAGTAATAGCTCTCCTGAAAGTTATAGCCAAGAATTAGCTGTGATCTTTCCCATGTTTCTTGCATTAGCTGGCGGGATAATATCAAGCCTTGGACCTCCAGCTTGAGAAATTGCTCATACTGTCTGCGAGTGTCACAATCACATTATCATCCATAATTGGCAGTGTACAGAGGAACTTCTTGGAGCCCTGCTAGCTTGCCACGGTCTGTCCCTTCTGCTTTGGCCATGCTTGATGCAATACAGGGAGTACAAATGTGGCTTGATTGGATTAAGGCCTTTATTTCTGTGAGGTCTGCTACTATTCATCGAGGTTTAATTAAATTTGTGACCTCCAAGTGGTCAGGGAATGTGTGTCAAGTCAGGCACACAGGAAAACTGATTCATTCTGCAAAAGCTTTGGAGGTGGACAATGCCATTTGAATCTTTCATGACACCAATACCAAGAGAAAGGCCACAGCATCATCAAGTATTATACTTTCACTGCGCCTCTGGAACAAAGATTTGAGCAGGGAAGGTTCAGGAGTTCAGATGAAGGCAAGTTTCTCTTTCTATCCCTCTCCAGTTCCTACGGCTTAGTCCATTTACACTGGGGCAGTGAAACTCTTCCTGAGACACTGCATCCCATGGCAAAAACTGGGGGCATTGGCATTTGTGAGCTTGTCAGGGCTTCTCCTTTCCCTTACACCCCAACCCTTGGATGCTGGCAGCTCCCTTCCTCGAGGCAATAGCCTCCTACAGCCACTCACCTCTCAGTCTCCAGCCTGTCTGTGGGCTCTGCCCTGCTCCAACGTTTCGTAAAGAAAAAGAGGGGCAGCACAGGCCATGCTCCATGTTGATTAAGTCTCCCTATTGTTGGAGACAGAGGCTGGGAAAACAAAGTCATAACAGAGTCTGCAGTGGAGAGATGCAACGCAGTGCACAATATCAGTTTTATGGACTTTGTGGCCTCAGTACCTATTAATTTTGGTACTATTGGTCAGGGCATGCTTTTTAGATTGTAATCCCACTGTGGTCTAATTTCATTGAACATCACTACTTCAAACCCTATGGGAGCACTGGGATGAGTTTGGCAGTAATATACTCCAGTCCACTACACTGCAAGCACTCTCCTACTTCAGAAGTAGGCAGTCCTCGTATCTCAGCTGGAAGGAAACTTTTTGCCTGGTTTTCTAGAGAGCTGGTGTGTGACCTGTTATTGTTTATGACGGCCTCTTAGGGTCCCTTCCAGCAACATGAATTTCACTAGCGGCAGAGACAGAACAGGGATTTTTCGTCCAGGAAGATTGCAAGAAGCCTGTCCTTTCCAAGAAAGTGTCTCTCTGAATGGAAGAGAGGAGACAAAGCAGATGTGTCTGACAGAGGAAGGGAAGGAAATTGTACCTCAGCATGTCTTTGCCTAAAAGAGTGGAAGCGATGTATGCAGAGGTAGCATCCTTCATCAAATAAAATAGTACATCTGGGAGAAACAACCCAGATTTGCAAATTCAAGCACTTCTTCAGGTCTGAAATAGAAGCAACAATCTCACCAAGGTAAATACAGGTAAAGGGAATTGGGTCCATGCTAATCCACTGGAAGATCTGAGAGAAATGATAGCTGGCATCTGCAGAGCAGGCTGAGGAAGGCAAGGAACATTAACAAGGCAGAGGTGACAAGCCTGAAAGGATGTAGCCCATCTCTCATTCACCTCCCTCTCCTCAGGGTCCAAGGCCAAGAAGGTCCATCCTTCTGAAGAGAGACAGGGCTGGATCCTCTCCTCCCAGCCTGCAGCTCTCGGCCAGGGCAGCTCACATGTGGAGAGGATAGGGGAATTGCTGGAGTAGCTTTGCCTTTGATCCAAAGAAACAATAGGTTTTTACAGTATCTCAAACAAGGGCCAAGTGAAGATGAGAAGACCTGTTTTAACACACAGTAGCAATTCGGTTACTACTGGGACATAGTCACAGTGAGCAGGGCAAAGGAGGAGGTACAGGGATGTCTGTTATAAGAGGGGTGCCATGATGGTGAAGGTGGGAGGCAGAAGATGGAGAAACAAGAACAGAGCTGGCGAAGACAAGAAATGACTGACAAAAGCACAGTGGAGGGAGGTGAGAGAGAACAGAGGGAGTTGTAAATGGCTGGCAGATTGGGAAATGCTCTGTAGGTGGCAAAAGGAAATTATAGAAAAGAGGAAACACTTTACCACTAGGAGAGAGGGAAAGATACTGCGATGAATAGCTCGTAAATGCTGCAAAGGGTGAAGGGAAGGTACCTAAGCAATGATCCCACCAAAACAAGGCTCCTGTCTAATGTGCCACAGCAGAAGTGCTTTTCCTGACAAAACTGGTTTAGGGATCTAGAAGGAGCAGTTTAGTCACCAAGAAATATCTAAAAATCCATAAACTTTTTTTTAGTTTAAAATTAAAGGCAAGAGACCCCTGAAAAGAAGCCTTGAGAGGATCCAAACAAATTATTTCTGAATGGAGTAGGATTGGACCACCAAGAGGACTCTTTTCCAAATGTGAACGCATATGCTGAAAACGCACCACCCAGAGCAACAGCACATCCTGCAAAACAGCAAAGGACACTGTATGGTTTCAAAACACTGTTCCATATCTGGAGGCAGCCCCTGGTTTTATTTCATGTTCTAGACCCTCTGAACAGCTATTGAATTACAGGAAGAGAACCTGGGTAAATATCACCTCATTAGAAGACATTTAGAATATTCATCTGTCATTTAGGATGAATTAAAGTCTTGGAGATGAAATTGCCCACCACCCCAAGGCACACACTGAGGACCTTCTCAGCAGAGTATTCACTCTGGTGGCATACGTTACAGACATTTTCCTGTTTGGAACACCAACAAAAAATTGGTCTTAACCATAGAAAACTTGTAAAATAGCCATATTTTGAGTATTTGTTGTAACATGTGCACCTTTTCTCAAGCTTTGGCTTTGTGTCTTTATTGGGTTGGAGTTTTCTTAACTATGATCCTAAATCTTGCTGTCCTCACCCCTTAAATACAATAATCATACTTAATGTGGAGAAGGACACTCAGCAAATGATCTTAGAGCTTTAAGATTTCTCTTCAAGGGTGTCATCAATAGTCTCTTGGCAAAAGAGCTCATGACTTTCCTTTTGCCTGATGGTGCCCAAGTGACACTGTAGTTTAAGCAAATAGCTTAGCAAATGTATTTCTAGGCAATCATCCTCTACACCGTTCTCTGAGCACCAATGTCAGAGAAACAGTCTAAGTGCCCCGCTGCTCAAAAGATTCAATATATCCTCCTCCGTCCTCCAAAGCCTGCAGTTTGTAGTAAATGGCCAGTGCTATAAATTCAGTACCTGCCCTTTTGCCCTCTCCACAGGTCTTCACAAGGAATCTTGGTGGATGATGGTCGAGGCTCTGCAGGTAAGCTCATTTGTATATTTAGGGAGCCAGAATTGCCTGCTCTCAGTTAAGCAGGGAAAACAATTCCATGTCTTATGACAGCCAGACAGCAAGCTCTATAGTTCGCATTAGCAGCCAGCTTGGCTTTGGGTCATTAAAAGAAGGGCTAAGGTGGTCCTTGGTCCTCTGATCTAGCATTCTGCCTGAATTGTGAAGCATCTCACCTGGGTTGACCTTGAGTTGGTCTCTGTCACATCCCAGAGGTACAGACAAAAATCCTTGCCCGAGAAATGCCTCGGTCTCCTGGAGCCATCTGTGCTGGAACTACGGACCTTCCTCACGCTTCCTCAGGGGCCAGCTGAGCACCAGCTTGTTTGCCAGCTAGGCCTCCGCAGAGCTACCCTGCGTCTGCAGCAGATGGTCAGATCCACAGCCTGCATGGTAGCTGCCAGCTCCTTCCCCAAGGGCTGGAGATCAGACAGACTGTCACACGTTCAGAGCCCTTTCTGGCTCTGAATCACACCAGGCGCTTCAAGATCAGGAACGGTTGAACAGAAAACACAGGGGCCACTGTCTTTTGGTCTGGTTGCTGCGATCTTTCCTTTTCTAGCATCCCTGACTCAGGGGTTCTTCCCTGCCAAAAAGCAGAAAGGGGCCCAGGCTACGCCTTTTGGCAGCACATCAGGTGGAAGGAGTCTGAGAAGGCATCACAGGGTTTTGTGATGAAGCCAACACCCTCTTCTTCCTGCACGTGCTGCTCTTGTCATTGTGTTTTACCAACTCGTACACTTTTGCCTGTCAGAATATTCATTCTTTAACAAACTTTAATATTAAAAGATGCTTAATGACAGATTGTAAGAGAGTGATCAGGATGGAGTGTGAGAGTCACCTCTGGTTCCTGACCTTACAGGGGCATAAACTCCCCATTAACCTCTGTGAAAGCGAGGGGTAGACACAGGCTATAATATCATTTTTCACGTGGCTTATAACCACGTGTTTTTTCATCATTGTTGCTGGGAAACATTAATATGGGTGATAATATGTTGCTTATCTGAGGTTTTCAAAGGCCAGTTCAGCCTTCAGCAAGGAAAGAGCTCCCTGTGCCTGTCCTATGTTGTGTAACACAGCAGACAAAGGTAACGTCATATTTTATACAGAGGAGGAACACTATTCTCCCCACTGAATAATCTTGAACGTCTTCCTTTCTCTGGTTTTATTTCTAAGAATTTTGGAGTTCACGTTTTCCTTAACAACTCATTGAAGTCCATATGTACTAAACTTCACTGAACTTAAAAGGACTTCCTCCGAGTGAAAGCAAAATAAATACTGAGTAGAGTCTTTGGGATTTACTTTATTTTTTATCATTTTCCCATGCTTGTCTGTGCCATTTCCCTTTTGACGTGTCTTTCCATCTGATGGGTGTTGTAGAAACTTTTGCATTCATCCTACCACATGCCCACATGAACTAGTCCAACTAAGAAGCCTTTCATTGTTCAATCTTGACTGGTTTTGAGACATCTCATAACTGTATTGCTCATAGCTAATGTCTTGAGCCCAGACATACTGAGGTTAGCTGCAGAGATGTGGTGTCCCAGCTTCTTCACTCCCTGCAAATCAGCCTGCAACCTTGAGCTGAAGCATGTGCTGACAGCATATCTTCTCCTTGCATTAGTGATCTTCCTCTTCAGACTGGCTCGTGCTGTGTGAGCTGGCCCTGGCAAGATCAGCTCCTATAGAGGGGGCTAAAAAGGGAACAGCAATGTTGCTTTTTTAGCTGTCCCTTATCCTGAGAAAATCTGCCAGACATGTGGTTGCCTGTGGTGTAGTAGATACTCTTCTGCTGCTCAACTGACAGCAGTCTCCAGGCTCTCACTGCCAATGAACACTGTCAGTGTTCCCCATATAATGACGACTTACATCTTCCTGAATTGGAGAAGAGGAGGCCTGTGAAAAGCACCGTTACTTAGAAGTAACTGCTCCTTTCTACTTCAATGACATATCACATCCATCCTTGAGCTCTTCCAAAAATTCCCTCCTGGGACTTTGCTTTCCCCATAACTTGGAGTGACATAGATTAGCAAGGAGGGAGACGAGGGTCTCACTCAGCCTCAGCCCTGCCATGTGTAAATGAAAAGGCTGGGCAGCAGTGGCAGGGGAGGAGAGGGCTGTGGCAGAGTAAATAAATTGCACCCTGCGTGTGTTGTGCCAGCAGGGCTCCAGAGCAGTTCTACAGGCTTTCGTAAATGGGAATTCACCTTCTCGATCGCTCAGGGCAGTGCTGTCAAACAGTGTTGCCAGGCTTGTGCCTCATCCAGAGATCTTAGGTATTTCCCAAGTCGCTCCATTTCAATTTACTTTCACAAAATGATTTATCCTTTTTGGGGAGGGAGAAGAAAAAGTAGAAAAGCGAGCCAGAAATCCCACCCGAGAGGCCATGGCAGGAAGAGAAGGGACACAGCAGGTGAGTGGGAAGGGACGGGAGGCTGAGCACAACAAGGACTTTCACAACACAGGAATTCAGGCTCTTCCCCTCGTGCCCCCCTTTGTACCCTTGTTTGAATTTAGCATGCGTCCTCCTATGGCGTCGTAATTACTAAGATTACCAAATGAATCTTTTGCTTCTGTACACACTGGGCATTCAGTGGAGCTCTAATAGTTGTCATTAAGTTTTCAGGGAGGTGGGAGAAGATAGATTGAATGCATGCACTCCAGCGCTGCGCAGAGCCCATTGATGGCTGCTGAGTAATGATTTTTTTCTAATTGGTGGAGAGCAGCGGCCCTAATGGATGGAGCCTCTCTGTGCATTTACACTGTCTCCTCAATCAATAACCCTCGCTGTGCCTGGCACGGAGGAGTTCCTGAAAGCCCCTTTGTAATAATGGATTGCTGGAGGTTACACAAACCGCTGCCTCCCGCTGAGTCAGCTCTCTGTCAGGCACCTCACGCTTCCCCGGGGCCCCGGCTTTCCAGACAGGACACCCGCAGCAGGGCCCCTCGCCTCGGGTCTCTGCCCCTGTCCCGCGGCCACTGGCACCCCACAGGCTCTCCAGCTGCTGGAAGGGTTTTGTTGCCTGCAGAGCCCGTGCTGGCTCAGAGGAGTGGGAACAGCTGAGAAGCTTTTTATTGGCTTTGGCTTGGGAAGTTTGGCTTTTTAGAGGAGGCTTTGTGGGGTTTTTTTTTCCCCTCTCATCTTCTTAAGGAAAAAATCCACAGGTCAGATGCCGAGTCTCTACCAAGGCCAAAAATCTTGAGAGGTCAGGCTGTGCCAAGCAGGTCTTTCAATTTGGCAGGCTGCACAGAGTGTGAGGCCAACTCAGGGAGGGCAAGATTCAACTGCCCATTAACCACCTTCCTCTACCACGTGTGCACAGGCTGCTTGTGTCTTAGCCTCTCCCATTTTCTGCTTTCCTTTTTGGAGGATGACATAAGTAACAGTCGCAGGACAGCTCTTGAAATTCAACCTCGCTGGTGCATTTCCAAGAGGCAGGGCAAGTCTGACAGGTTGTGGGAAGACACGAGAAAAGACATGTTAAAGGGTGCCTTAAAAGGGAGGCTTCGACAGTGTGCCAGCTCAGCCTTCCTCTTCCTCACACAAGAGAGCTTTTTACTGGAAAAAAGAAGATATTTTCATGGTTTGCTGGGATTTGCAGGTGGCTGAGGCTTGGTTTCTTCAGTGTTACTCTGTGTCTGCAGGAACTGTTTCCTTACAGTGCACTGCAGAGCACTTCCGAGTGCCAGCACAGTCACTGCAAACTATAAGCCCCCCCCTAGGAAAGATGCCCATTGCTTTTAGACCTTTTGGGGCCTTTTAGAAGTGAACCTACCCTAGCTGTGTAGTCTAGACTCCTATAATTCAGAGGTCCCAAGTACCCTGTACTGTGTCTGCTCTTGTTGGTTTGCCAGTGAGTTTTTTATGTCTTATTGTGTGCCTGGGCTTTACCCAGCTGCATAACTAAGGCCATAGTCCACATCAGTGTTTGGAAGGGACATTACTGTGGGAAGAGGAAAGAGGGCTTGGGATTGCCCTGCTGGCATGGCTGGCTGCAGTCAGTCTCACTAGAAATGTAGACAGTTTGGATCTCCTCCAGCCATGAAGCAATTGGCATTTTTTGTTGTCGTCTCCGATGCTTGGGGTGCTCAGAGGTTGTAATGATCTCCGACGCTTCTGCCTGAGACTGAATTCAAATTTAAGGTCTGCCCCACCATGCCTTGGTTAAAAGCTGAAAATACTGAAAGTTAAGGCATGAGAGTTGATTTTGCTGGTGGGGAGATGTGTACGGTAGGGTGTGGCCTCAAAACTCCAGAATGAGCCCCAGGCCTATATCCTGGCAAGTGGAGTGGCTATTTGGGGCTGGATGGAAAGCTTCTCAGTATGCAGGTAGCATGATTTGCCAATTCCTCCAGGGCAAAGAGCTTAGCAAAGAGTAGGTCTCAACATCCCTGCATCAATCCAAGTAGCCTGGGAACATGGCTGGGGACAGGAGGGTGAGCTGGAACTCTGCAGTGGCACACGCATCCTCGTTCGGCATGTTACCACTGGAAAGCATCCCCCAGAACAGAGGTCAGCAGATGCTGTTTCTACACTGTCAAGTACACACCTTAGTTTCAGCTGAAGAAGTGGCAGTTAAAAGGGTTGTAGAAGAAATATTTTTTTTTTCGTGGTTCATGCCACAGCAAGGGAAGGACTACTGAATTGTTTTAGGAGTTAGAAGTCTGATTCATCCTCATCGTCACTCCTGGTGCTTTGTCTGAGTGGCATGAGTGATTTTCTCTCCCTTTCACAGGAGGAATCAGTCATACATAAGCTACCATCTCACTGAGCAAGGAATGTGAGAAGGAGAGGGAGGCAGGTGGCCTTGATCCTCTGTTTTTCAACAGCGGCTCACTACAGGATAGTGTAGGGGAAGATGAAGACTTGCAGGATCTATGTCCACTCTGACATGATAGAGCCCATGGGGCATAACTCTTCCACCTACTGCAAGACAATCCCTCAGATCCTCCTGATCCTCAGTGCCTGAGGTCATCCCCAAGATCATTGTATCACAGGATGAACCAGCCTAGTTCAGGAAGGCCCTTTTGTAGAGTAACAGTGACAGTGAGACAGAGGTGCAACAGCTGAGGCATCCCAGAGATCCACAGCAGAGGACAGCATGTTTCCCTGCTCCTGCTGCCTTGTGAATGGGAGCAGTTCCCCTAACGTCAGCAGAGAGGGATCGGCTGACTTGAGACCAGGGACAGCAAGACAGACCAATGCAGGCTTACAAAAAGTTTGGGTGGCAAGAGCAGGGCAAGAGGGATTATTTTATTCTGTCTTTCATGAAGATGTTTTGAAATCCATGCATAAGGATTCTTATAACTTTAGCAAAGGGCTGACTGCTTTGGCAGTGTAATGCATGCTGGAGAAGGGAGCTGTGACTGGGGAAGGAGGACTAGAGCCACAGATGACCCTGAAGCCAAGCCAGAGAAGACCTGGCAGTGCCGGCAGCTCTGTCTAGGGGAAGCCCTACCTACACTGTAAGGGTCTACTGCAGGTGGCCCCCCTGCAGGATGGACAGCGGTGGGAAGAATTATAGCGGCCAAACGTGCCCAGCAGACCCGGCAGAGTTCCCCAGCACAGACAGCAGCTGCCTGGCCCTGCAGCAGGGAGGACACGGAGTGAGCACTCAGGACTGCTGCTAAACATGGCTCCTCAAAAAGAAGGCTATTAAGAAAATACCTATGTCAGGAAATGCTTCTTAGCCAGCACAAAGGAGAAGCCAAAGCATAGACATTCAGGAGCAGGATTTGGCACAGCTGTCAACCTGGACTTGCCAGTGCAGATGGTGGCAAAAGGAAAGTATCTGCCTTGTTCTCTTTCTCTGTCATAGATGTGCTAACTCATCAGTGTTACATGTGTTAAAATAAATATACAGGTTTTCAGAGCAGGATCATGCTCTTCCTGTTGTACAGCCAGTGTGAAGGTTAGAGCACCTTTGAGACCCATGTCTCATCAAAGCAACAGAGATTCTTGTTATGGGACTCATTGATGGTCTCACAGCATGACTGTGGAAAAACAGAGCACAAGATCACGGAAGCCACAGTGCAGCCTGAAGGCATCCAGCCGTTCATTTATGATGCTGCTTCTTCACAATCCACCTACTAGCAGGTGGCTTAGATAAATCAAACTGGAAACATTTCCATAAACTGTATTTTCTGCGTAGTTTTTAGAACCAGAGAAAACCTGTGGACTCCATCCAGATGCTCAGGTGAGGAAGATCATGATAGCTCAGGCAGAGGTGTTCATGCCCCTCTTTTCCTGCCTCTCGTTTCCTGCAGTGCAGTCCTTCAATGCAAGGAGCCCGCTTGCCTATCTGAGAGGCAAGTCAGCGCTGTGAAGCAACACAACATGCCCTCTCTCGCACATGGCAATCAACTTTTAGTCTTTGTTCATTTGCAACCCTCCTTAATCTATAGGAAATCATTTTCACTCTGGAAGCATAGCTTGCTCTTTATAAAAGGCACAACCTTCTCACTTGCATTTGCGATTTCTCCCATGCCCTGACAGCTCTTCAGGGACTCCAGAACGGTCCTTTGCAGCTTCTCTTCCTCACTGGGCTCATGCTTTAGAAAACAATGTCTGCTTTGGACTTTATTATCAGGCAAACCAGACAAACCAGGATCTTTCCAAACTGTCCCCCAGAACAAACTCATATTCCCATAATTTCAGTAAAAATGCGTACAGTGAATGGTGTGAGGATATCTGTTTCTGTTGTGGAAAAAGAAAAAAAAAACACAAAAAACAATCAAAAGCTGTCTGAAAGAAAATTGGCACAAAGGAAAGGAGTGAGGGCTCTGTTTCTCTGACAATAAGAGTGATACAGCTTGCATGAGAATTTATTTCAGTATGCTTCTTCAGCACATACCAGACTCCCAGGAGGGTGTTTCAGATCTCATTTCCTAACTTTTCTGATTAGAACTGAGGCTTGAATTTACTTAGCTTTTTCCTAGTACAGTATCATTTTGGCATCCTGCTTTGTTTCTGCCCTATGTGCGTCACCTCTTCCCCAGTTCCCTCTCCGCAGTCCAGAGAGATAAGAAGACACTGAGGATGTGTCAGTGACCATAGCTCCAGCAAACCTAATTTCTGCCCATCTTCCAGCAGGAAGTACTGAGAGGCTTTATCCCTTCTGAGAGGCTTTATCCTGCCCATGACTATTTACAGCAGTCAAGAGTTCAACTAGTTTTTCCAAAGCAAGTTCTTATTATAGCTCAGGGTAAAGGCTCCCCAAGAAAAGCAAAAACATCTCTTCCATACTTTCCAGCTCTGGAAAAAACAGATGAACTGAGCCCTCAAATGATCTCAAGTCTCCTAGAACATGGAATTAGCCAGTCTTCAAAGAAGCCAAGTGATAAACATCCTGGGTGAGTTTCAAATGCACTCCCTTGGAATGCACAGCAGCTTGCCCAGTTCTGCACAGTTCCACTGGTCAAAGAACAGCAGCATTTGAGGCTCAGAGCTGGCCTGAGGGTCTAGGTCTTGGCATCTCTTCCTACTTCCTCCTCAAGGTATTTCAATTAGACACAAGAAAATTTCTTCTTCCAAGTGCTGCTTCTGTTCAGTCTTGCTTCTTTCAGGCTTTTTTCAGCTGATGTAGGAATACCACCTGTTTGGTGGAGGAAATCACCGTGTCTGATTACACGTCTTGGGCCAAAAGACCAAAGTGGTATTTAATAAACTATCACCTTTGACAAAAGCAGCAATACCAAATCCTGTGAAATGGGCAAGGGGTGCAACAGAAAGAGCTTGAGCTGGTGTGCTGGCAGGGCGATAGCTGATTGTCTCCTGGCTACTGCTAAACCAGGTTCAAGACCTTAAACACATCCTTAAGCTCTGGCAGTGAGTCCCAGAGGCACCGTGTGTATTCCAAGTATACCAACGGCAGCAAACCCCTCTTGCATCAGTGCCTGCCACCCAGTCTGTGAAGTGGTGCTGCATCAGCTCCAAGAGCAAGAGGGGAAAAGGCGAGCGAGAGAGATGTTCACTCAAACTGGCAGCTGCCTTTTGTTTCGCAATGGCAGCTGCCAGCAAGAGACAGGCAGGGCAAGGGAAAAACACACAAGAGCAACACGCTAGATGCAAAGCATATTACACGCTAGATTTAAAATAAAATAGCATGCATGAGGGGTAAATATTCAGCATAACGCATGACGAACTCAGCCCTGCCATCCTCTTTCCACTTCCTAGGAGTTGTGGGACTGGATCTTCCTGGGCTGAAATAGCTGTCCTGGAAGAAAAGGCAGGGGTAACACTCAAATTTTATAAGCAAAGGAAACAAGTGCCTAAACATCGACTTTCTTCATCCACTTGAGGCAGGTGAAAGGAGAAACATCACTTCAGTGGAGCAGGGTGGTCTGTGGATGATCCTGTACAGCAGGCTCTTTTTTTCTCTCTCATTTGTGACAGATCGCTTGCTTCCTTTCCTCGTGGGACTGTATTTCAGTCAGTTTAATGCTTTTGGCAGGGCAACAGCTCTGGAGCCTGACCCGGCTTCCTCCATGCAAGCAGTGCTGGCAGCGGTGCTGCACATCCCTCTCCTCCACCTCCCACCCCCTCCTGACAGCCTGGCCCCAGCACAGCACCCCCAGCACCACCTCCTACACCAGGGTAAGTCATTTACCAGGGCAAGATCCACTTTGCGGTGGCTGCGCAGACCTGGGTGATGCTGGATAAGTTCTGCATATGCAATGCTGAACATGCCTAGCCCTTCACCTCCCCATCCACATCAGTGTCATTTCTCAGAGAGGCATACGAGCAATAATAGGCATGCATTTCCCACACCTTTCCCAAGTGCAGAGTTTGACAGCATAGTGAATCTGGCTGTGGGCTTCCCAGTACCACAGCGAAAACATTTTGGCCACGTGGCATTCACTCTGCTGGTTTGAATTTATTTTAATGGTTCTGACAAGCCAACTTTGTACCAGCAGCTTCTTCTGCCAGATCAGATCTTGTCTACCCTCCCCACTTTAACTTTATGCCATGTTCAATATCTTCTTTCTGCACCAAGCTCACTTTATGCCAGATCAGGTATTGTCTGTTCTCCCTCGGCCAACACAGAGCATAAAGCTGGCATATGTTCCCCACCGTGCGCTCTGTCTAATTCGGCAGAAATGCGAGCACACGCCTACACCTGATCCGGACCATATTCTTCCCACTGAGTGGCCTGCTGGTGCATGGATCTGGCATTTGCTGCCAAGAGAGCATGGCCTCGGCACACTCCGGTGGCAGCCAGAAGCCCTGGGCACACCACAGGAGCTGGCCTTCAGCTGCCCCCAAGCCCAGCCAAGGCAGCGGGAGTACTCAGCAGCTGTAAAGATGATGCTGGGACACTGGCAAGGCATGCTTTCCTTTCCTTTCATGTCGCTGTGTCAGTGGGGCAGGGGTAGGAAGAGGAAAGGAAAAGCTGTGCTATTCTTACTTCAGGTTAAAAGAGCAATGAGGTGCGTTTTACCTGAGGCTGAATTCAAGCTGCTACCCCCATTTAAAAAAAAAAAAAGGTAACTAAACCAGGATTACTGTGTTTTTCCTGCTGCCTCTGCCTGCCAGAGCTAACTCACGTTAGTCAAGCCACACTAACAAAATCACCTTTTCTTTATTTACTTGTTCTGATCCGGGAGTGTAAACATACCTGAAGCAGGTCTGAGCTCCTTTTTACGCAAGGAAATATTTCAGAGGAATCCAAAGAACCCAGACTTTTTTGAATGCAAGGTAGAGAAAGAAACACATTGTCTGAAAGCAAAGTGACTCTGAATGTGGCCAGAGATAAAATAGGGGTTTCAGCTCCTGCATGCAAGAGCAGCATTTCTCAAAGACAGCTTTTTTCTATTTCATCTTCCTTCTGTTTATTTTAAGTGAAGCTCTTTTTCATCTCCTTTTTTAGGTTTTAATCTTTGTATAGAACATATTCCATGACCCTGACAGAGGAAAAGCAGCAAAGTCCTGCCTCTATGAATGTGTTTAGAAACACCAACTGATCAAAGTCAATGCTGTGTGAGCAGCGACTAAGTTACTCCTATTGCCACACGTTGCTGGGTTTGACAGCCTGCATCATTCAGTGTGTTGATGTATCAGGATTTCATACACTATGAATATTCACTGCACATATTACATTAACCAGGTGAGAAAAGACAGGTTTGTTTTGCATGTTAACTCTGTGTTAACGCTGCCCCTAAGTGGTTAAGTTGGTTTATTGCAAGTTAATTAGCCTTCATTTCAGGCAGTTATTTATTTATTTATGGAAGACTGTGATTTTTTTCTCTTCCAGCTTTGTGACTCGGCCTTGCCTCTCTTTCTAGTTTGTGTTTGCATCCTACTCTGTGTGGGTTTCACATAACCACAGCATTTACAGTCAACTCAGCTTGGAAAACACGCATACAGAGAAACATAGATGCCTACTACATGTTTATTACTCAATTCAAGAGAGGCTGTGATCCTGTTAGCAGGCTCCTCTCCTTCGGCTCGTTTTAATTAGCATTTCAAGGGATGCTTGGTGCAGCAAGCTGGTAAAGTCTGAAGTTGTGATGGGCTGCTTTTTGCATAATTCCTCCTGAATTAATGTGCCACTTTACAATCATTTCATTGCCCAGGCAAGCCTTTTCCCAGGTGCCTTGGTATTTATACTAGTGCTCCCATCCGTCCGCATGGATCCATGCAAGGGATCCATGCAATGCATTAAGATCATACCATCTCCTTTCAGGCAGCTGCTTGCTGTTGAAGGGATACATAGGTGTGGGGACACCAAAGAGCACACCCCAAGTTCACCATGGGGCCTTGAGCCTCCCTTCTTCTCAGTCTCCACTCCTCCACCCGCCCCACAGACAGAGGCAGGTGAGGAAGGAGGGCAGCCACACACAACTCACTGGCTCTGATGGGACATGCCAACAGAGGGAACTCAATTAAACCTCCGTTCAAACAACTGTAGAATTTACTGATATGCTGGGCTCCAAGATGCCTTTTAAAATCTTCCACCACAGATCTCATTGTTTCAGTTGTTTCCAGCCTGTGGAGCCTGTAACTGCTCCCCAGTTTGGTTTTCAGTGACCAAACTGTCTCCCAGATACCATTATGTACGTGACCACCATGACCACTCTGAAGTCCAAACTTCTTCAGCTCCTGGCTTTATTAGAGAGCTGAGTCACTCGGGTCAAAACTGATTTTCATTTCTGAAGTTCTTCAGCTCCCTTTGGGATGGTATGCAGCAGAACTGCACCTTGGTGCTGACTGCCTCATTCTCCTCAGGGTCAGGGTCCAAACAGGCAGGATTAAGCCAGCAGCAGTCAGAGCACTTGCACGCTGGGCTAGCACTTCCAGAGACCTGGACTCAAATTCGCAGTAGAGCCTCTAGCTGAGGAAAGCAAACCCAGTCAATATTGCAGTCGCAGATGCCTGCACACCTGCACTGCACCAGGCAGCACAGCTATCCATCCGGGCTCAGGCTGTGTCGGTGGCACGGGGAGAGGAAGGCTGAGGAAGAGCAGTGGCAGCGCAGTTCAGCGTACCTGGACGTACTGGCAGAATCTCTCTCTTGATTATCACCCCCTTCTTCCCACAAGCTCTAAAATTCATAGCTAAGACACCATAAAAATTGAACAGCGCTGAATATTCACGAAGGTCTCCAGGCTTCAGCACCGAGCACAGGCTGCTTTCCCTCCACGCCAGCAGTGCCCTTGCCCTTGAATGAGCGACATTTGTCTCCTATCCCTCTCGCTCTGGAGCACGCAGACCGGAGTCCAGGGATGTGCCTCAGCCCCCGTGACGAGCATGTCGGTGTCGGGGCTCGGAGGGAGACGTCTGGCTTTGCCAGGCAGGGTCTGGGGAGCGCGGCGGGGATGAGCTCGTGTCCGTCCTTCCCCTCGCAGCTCAGCAGCTCTGCAGGAGCGGAGGGCTGCTTACAGCCTGGCCTTGCGCAGCACGCCTGGACGCGGAGTTAAGGAGTCCAGGCAGTGGGAAGCGAAAAAGAGCCGCCACGGTGGGCGAGGAACTCGCCCATCTGAAATGCGATTCGGGAGGGCTGGGGGGTGTCCCTGCTTCTCTGCCTCTCGCAACCTGCCGCCGCCTCTCTTCGCTGCTGCGTTTCTAATCGGGGCTGAGAAAGTCTGCACGAAAGCTCAGGGACTACCTTAAATACCCCTAACCAAGCCTTCTTAAAACTCCTGTTAAAATACAAACACCGCAGTCGAGGCGGCACGCTGGACGTCTGCCCAGTGGCCACATGAATCGAAATATTCCTGAGATCCTGTTTGCAAGCGCCCATTAACGCTGACGACTACCTAATACCAAAGGCACCGTGGACCTGAAAGGCAGAAACGTGACCCTTCCTGCAGAAGAGCCCGGGTTGATTTCTTGCCCTCTCACAGCAGGGCTTCAAAGGCTTTAATGTTCTTCCTCTTCCCAGAGGCTACGAAAAAGGGTTGCAGGTGGCTGAGCAGCCGGGCTACAGGGGCTGGGGACTCCCGGCACCCCCGGCCAGCACCAGCCACCCACCAGCCTTCGCCAGGGACGCCTTGCCCAGCACTACGGCTCACAGCCTGGTCGCCAAGTGCAGGGTCCTACACTTGGGTTGGAGCAATCCCCGATTTCAGTACAGGATGGGGGATGATTGAGAAGGAGTTGGGGGTGCTGGTCGATGAGAAGCTCGATGTGAGCCGGCAAGGTGCGCTAGCAGCCCAGAAGGCCAAACGTGTCCTGGGCTGCATCAAAATAAGCGTGGCCAGCAGGGTGAGGGAGGGGATTCTGCCCCTCTGTTCCTCTCTTGTGAGACCTCATCTGGAATACTGTGTCCACTTCTGGAATCCTCAACATAAGAAGGATATGGAGCTGTTGGAACAGGTCCTGAGGAGGGCTACAAAGATGATGATCAGAGGGCTTCCGTATAAGGACAGCCTGAGAGAGCTGGGGGTTTTCAGCCTGGAGAAGAGAAGGCTCCAAGGAGACCTTCCAGTATTTGAAGAGGGGTACAAGAAAGCTGGGGAGGGACTTTCTGCAAAGCCTTGTAGTGGTAGTACTAGGGGCAATGGGTATAAACTGGAGAGGGATAGATTTAGCCTAGCATAAGGAAGAATTTCTTCACCATGAGAGTGGTGAGGCACTGGCACAGGTTGCCCAGGGAAGCTGTGGATGCCCCATCCCTGGAGGTGTTCAAGGCCAGGTTGGATGGGGCCTTGGGCAGCCTGGTCTGGTGGGAGGTGTCCCTGCCCATGGCAGGGAAGTTGGTACTAGGTGATGTTTAAGGTCCCTTCCAACCCACACCATTCTATGATTCTCTGAAAACCAGACGTTTATCTGCATTTGCTGCCTTGATGACGTCCGCAGGCACTTTCTGTGTTCTTTATCTGCTTTCTCAAATAAATTAATAAATAAAAGACAGAGAGACTGGGAAAAAAAAAAAGGAGCAGATTTTGATCTAGTAAGCAATTTAAATCTGGACTGGCAAGCTGCATTCGTTCATTCATTAATTCAGCAGTGTGCTCAGAAAACCCCAGCAGGACTCCCTTCCAGCGCAAGAACTTCCGACTGTGAAATAAACCCTGTGTAACCAGATTAACTATGAGGTATGTATCAGCCAGGTCTTAGGCATTAATTCAAGCATACTTGCCCTCTGCTGCACATCGCCAAAGCCTGATTTCTGGATCAGGTGTTGCTCACTGGCAGGCATAAACTCTGAAGTTTTCTGTCTTCCACCTCCACCTGTATTGCTGCTCCTCGCTCAATAAATAAAAAAATATTATTATATGTGCTGTCAGGGAGTCTTGATTCGGCTGTTAATAGCAGTGTTATCAATACCTTGTCTTTCAGTCTCACATAATTCAAAAGTGGCTGAACGGTTTTGTTCTGGCATTACAAAAATGAATCACTTCTGGGTTGAGCCCAAGCATAGAAAATCTCACCTTAAAACTTCAACATTCGTAAATTCAGAATATATTTAGCGTGCAGAAAGTGATGGGCAAGATAAAAATCTCTGTACAGGCTTAGTGCAGTCTTCCACCTAGCAAGTCTGTGCTGTACTGAATCACCCCATGATTACTGATTGTGTGAGTGACTTCAATTATCGTATTATTAGCTTATTTATCATTTGATAAATGAAGCAGGACGGCAGCTCATTTGCATCAGGTGCTGTGCAAATATTCAGATGTGCTCAGACAAGATCCCAAGTACTATCCATAAAATCAATGGGACATGAGTGGGAATCTTCAGACAAGGACCCCTTTCCACGAGCAGGCTAATACCACCACAACAAATGCTGCAGTGTGGCTTGCCAGCAAACTCCCGATTTTTTCTGCGTCCTCCCCTGTGAACTGAACATAGAAGAACAAAGTCAATATTAAGCCTGCTTGTACAGACTTATGCTATGAACACATTTGTTTTTAAAGTGGAGAGTGAGAGGGCTTGCATTGTTTAGGATATTTTTTTGAAAAAGACAAAATCTTCAGCTGTTCTGGCTCTCAAATATTATTTTTATCATAGCCATCTAAAGTATGGTTTATGATGTAGTTAAAATTCATGTGTAGACTCTGTTGCAATTTCAATACTTTATTTCAATTCTTTACTTGCTATGGGGAAATCTAAGACGTGATAATGGTGAAGCTTCAGTCATGAAGTGAGCTGTGATCATCTGGTTGATGACAAGTTGTCCCTTCTCCCCTCATGGAGGCAAATGTTAAAACAAAACTCAGTCCCCGTGTTCTCCAATACACCGAGAAGTTCAGGCTGCCTGGACCTCCGTCATATCTGCTCTGCAGATGAGAGTCTCAACTTCCCATTTTTATCAGTCTGGCACGTTTCAGAGATATTAACTCTACTTCATTTTTTTAGCAAGTGCCCTTGCACAGTGTGTTTGTGTGTACTTGCTATCATTCTGAAAGGTGGAGAAGGCCACTTACCAGCTAGCTCAATTAATTCCCAAGCTTTCACCAAACTGGAATTTGGAAAAGCAATGTATTCTTTCAGCGTGGCCCGCAAATCCTGCTTTTTAGATTGGATCTTTCCACACAAAGTCATTGTTTTTCTGGTGACATTCAGCCATTCAAGAGTCAAATCACAGGCAGTAGGGATGAAATGTGCAGAAATTACTTTTGCTTTTCCTCTCATCTGGCCCAGTCAGAGAAGAATTCACAGGTTGGAGAATTTATCTTCATCAGAGTCCTCCAGTGCTATTTATCAAGTTTTAGTCTAAATAATATCTGTGAATATGTTTAGCTTTTTAGTAATGAAAATACTTAGCTTTTGGAGTCACATGTTGCTGAATAAATGTCAGTGCTTTTGCTCCTGAGCCATCGGATGAAATGCAAGAACATGTTCAGATGCTGACTGAGATGAGAGTCTACAAGGTGTATGTGTTAAAATCGCAGTGAAAAAAGCAGTCTCATCCCACCGACTTTAAAGAATGTATGTGGCTTTTTGGTTCTTAGAGGACTGCGAGCACCGTATTTTCTCATACTAATATAATCTGCTTTCTGTTTTCACAAGATTTGAAGGGACAGTGAAATCACTTCAAACCAATTTCATCATGTGAAAAAAACCAGCGTTTCCAGGAGGGGAACATTCCAGGTATTCATTGTGAATTCTGTGGTCACAATCAGACCACAGGCACTTTCCTCCGTGGCAACAGTATTTAGAATTATATATTGTATAATATTCTGTAATTGTGACTTTAATTTATAAATCTTTATAAATTCCATGGCTGAGGGACATATAGTGACTTTTGCTCTGGGATATACACACACTCGGTAGATAAAAGACAAAGGGCCTTCTAGCATCAGAAATACTTTCTCTCTGCCTGTGCTGAAGTCAAGGCATATTTGAAGATTTTTTTTCTTAAGATTCATAGAATGAGCTTCTCCTTCTAAAGCACGCTTGACAGATTACAAATTATTCTTCCAGACATTTTTAGACCCTTTCCACTTTCCCAACAACATTTGCAAAGCAGATAAAGAGGGGAGAAGGGATTAAACCCTTCCATTGTCTACCTTATCTCCTCCCAGGAGCACTGCCCAGTGCAGCACAGGAGCTCCCATTTGCATGATTCTCAACAGTCACATACAGTTCCCTGCACCAGTGGTGCTCACCTTGCGAGTGAACATTTGCTTTCATTCATACCAGAATAATTCTCTTGGAACTGGTGGATAGTTACCTCTTTTTGAAGTCATAGCCTATGTGTCCCTTTTAGAGCTTCAGCTTTCAAATATTCAGTCTCTTTACTCTAGAAATGTGACCACATACTTGCTTTCTTCCTCTCTATTTCGATCTACTTGGACTCTGTAAGCTCACATCATCAAGTGATCCAGGTGCTTTGTAGAACTTGCTGATATGTCCATTCTTTGGTCCAACTGCAAACTGCATCACAGTGGTCATTTTTCCCTGACACAGAAGTCAAAATTCACTCTCTTCACTAGTAAGTTTGGTGCAAAGAAGAGCAGAATATGACTTTGTCCCTGTAGGCAGGTGAAAATAACACTTATTACTTCTGCTGCTGCAAGGCTAACGTGTCTCGTGCGGTCCAAATCCACCACTTCAGCTCTGCAGCCCCCTGAATATCAATCCTCAGATGCAAACAGCGATCAAGGTCCAGGTTACAACTTTCTTTATGACTTCGGTTCAGAATATAGCTCAAAATGTGGGGACTAATTAACTGTCATTTTCATTACTCAGTCTGATTTCTTGAGTTCCCCACCAACAGCAAAGACCTGGAGTGTAATGGCTAAGATCTCTGGCAGAGCATGACACAAACCCAAACTCTCATTTCAGCTCATACCTGAGGACCAGATTAACTCAACCCTATGTCTCAAAGCTGCTAACATATCCCACAAACAGCAGCCCTCATCCACACCCCTAGTCTCAAGAAAGGCTCTGTGTGTGATTTCCTTGAAGGGTAGGTGGGAACAAAGTGTATATGGTGCATCTGCACAGTATGAGGTTTACTATGATTATGCAATGTCGGAAAATGCCACTGAGCCATTAGGGTATTTCAAAATGCCTTATAAGCCACAGAATAGACGCTTTTTTCTTTTCTTTCTACCTGCATCAGAACAGTGGAAAATAGATATTTCAGTTGCTTATACGGGCTGAAACCACAAAGATATGCACCAAAATAATTAGCTTAAGTTTATATACCACTGTGCTTTATCTATAAGGCATTAACACATTCCAAGTTCAGAAGAACTCCTGAGAATCCAGACAGACCTCATCTCTTGATATATGGGTTTGCTTGTGAAACCTTCAGTTTGGAGCCGAGTGAGATAGCCAGACATGTCCTGCATCCTAGGCTAATTGTATGAGACTATTATTTATTCCATTCGGTAAGTGTGCATCTGGTAGTGATGATTGCAAAGCCTATAAGAAGGCTGATACTTCCTAGCTAGTGACATTTTTATGGTTAATAGAAACTGTCATAGAAACCACTTGGAGGGGGATATGTACAGGCTTGATTTTCAACTTAACAGTAAATCACTTCAGATTAGAATTAGATATCATGACAAAATCCTTCATCCTGTAAATTTCCAGAATGCAAGTAGCAGCGTCTCTTGGAGGATCTGTGATAAAACTAGAAGAAAAGTTTCTCATTTGGTTTTGACATCCGATGTGCCTGAGATCGTGTCTTCTACATAAATGATGCTGTATTAAAAATGTGCCTGCTTTTTCGTTTCTTGCTATTGTATTAATAATAGAAAGTAGTCCTTCTTGTAGGCCAGGACTCCTCCAGCAAGAGGCAGTTCAAAGATGGAAGAGAAAGATGGGTGTCATGCCGGAGACATCACAGGCAGCATCATACCTACAGTGCTGCAGGAGTCTGAGTCATCCCAAGTCCCTGCAAAGACAAATGAGTCACAAGCACCTAGTGAGGCTTATACCATCAGTCTATTGAGATGAGGACACAAGGGCTGATGCCTTGGGTGAGATGAGGGTGTCTTTACCAAAATATTCTTATTCCTGGTTTGGGGCAGCTGCAGACTTTCGTCGTGTTTGTCCTACTGATCTGCCAAATGCCCTAGCAACTTCAAAGAAGTTTTGTGATGACTGTAATGGTCAAAGAACATATCTAAGACCAAGTCTGTGTGTCAAGACAATATCTTTTATTAGACCAACTGATTTTAGATGGGGAAATTAGACAAGCTTCTGGGCACAAAAGTCCTTTAGGGCTCTAAAAGCCACTTTTTAAAGTGCTTCCAAAGAAAAAACAATTAGCACAAATGACCAATATTCTCCTGAATATTAGAGTTCAGCTTTGCCTTTCCAGTGAAGGGTTGAGTCAAGTTTGATTTTGCATGATCCACCCCTTAGATGAGCCCATTGTGCCCCCATCAAGCATTCAGGCATTCCCATAGCCCTGGAGCAGTGGTGTCTCTGATCCATGGGTCTTCACTCCTCCTCCATTACATAGTAGCTCCTGGCCTCTCTGACATCACCCTCCTGCCTCACTGGCTGTGAGGTCTTGTACCTTTCAGTTCTCCCCCATACATGGCATAGAGATAAAGCCTCCCTTCTGCCCAGCTTTATCTTTTTCTCAGATCTGGAAAAGCTCCGCAGAGAAATGGAGCAGCTCCTCGGGATAGAGTGCAATGCTCAGCATGGCACAGCAGGGCCACCATCTTCAGTTCATGCTTCTGCAGTGGTAGTAATAATATTCCCACATCCAAGACACAGGGTGACTTCACCAAGGAAACTCAAATTCTCCACTGTCGGGAGAAAGCCCCATGAGAAAATTTGGTATGAAACTAATGGAAGATAGAAACCTAGGCATGAAAATGTTTGGAATGGAGCGTAGCCATAGAGCCATATTATATTCCAACTTGCAAGGGTCCTGGTACACCCCTCCCACAGCTGAGGTATGCTCCCTGGTTGCTCCCTTTCAACCGGGCTCTGCTTCCAGCAGTGAGAACAAATAACCGTTTCAACAGAAGTGACACTGCACCGTACTACATCTCTCTGCAGCCCTCGCCAAAGCACCAGTCACACGCTATTTACTGCAAGCTGGAGGATTCACTAAATCTGGCCTATTTTGAGTCAAACAGGGGCAGTTCCAGTGCTCTCTAGGACAGCCCTGCCAGCTGCTCTCCCTCTTGCACAATAAGGAGAGGAAAGGGACATCCATTTCCAGTACCCAGGCTGAGAGCAGCCACGACAGCGCGTGCAAGGATACAGGTGGCTGGTGGAGAGCTACAATGGAAAAGCAATTGCACAGCACCTCTTACGGAGTACAGGCGGGTGTAGAAGGCTGTGAGCAGCCTGAGCCAATTAATTTCCCTATTCCCTTTCAGTCAGATCGGGAAATGAAGAACATTGCATTCAGCACAGGACAATTGGTATAGGGGGAAGAAAGAAAAAAATGGGGGAAAAAAATGATTCAGCAATCAGCAAATTCAGAGGAGGGGCAGGAGGAATGGATCTGAAGAGATGAATCAGCATTGGCTTCAGGTGATGGAAGGATGGAGGTATTTCTACTCTACTGATTTGTGATGCCTGATTGAAGTCAGCCCAGGCACTGGGCATCGCATAGGAATGGAAACTGCCTGATAGGCTGCAAACACTATGAGGGGAAAAAATCCAGCAATCATGCAGACGTCTTTATTAACTACATTGTGTGACCTCCCAGCTGATTGGACATTTTTTCCTGACTTATAGTAGATGTTATAGATGTTGCAGGGAAGGGGAGGCTCTTGTGTGGGGGTTTTATGCGTATGGTGACAGTGTGTGGGGTAGTGAATTTTAAGCAAGGCTGCATGAAATTCAATCACTTAATCTGAAATTACAAGCTACTGGCTGCCAAAGCAATTTTTGAGATGGAAATTCTTCTGATTCACAGACCCCTTTGCCTCTTTTAAGGAACAAATGAGTAAACAAACTATGAAAATGTTATTTGCTTTTTCAGAATTTGCTAGCAGGGAAAGATTAAATTTTCTTCTGTGGCATTTGGCAGTGGCTCCTTTCCCCTCTCTAGCAGGTAGCTAGGAGAATATGATTCATGATGAACAGATATAGTTTCCAACATTTCCCTATTGTATAGCCAAGAGCTGAGCCCATTGTTTACAGTGTCGCAGGGATGTTAATTAAGGTATACTAGAGATTACAGAACCTATTCCAGTCCCCTTGAAAGTCCTAGAGGAAGCAATGGGCCAAATATATTTTTAGAGGATATATCCAAGAGTTTGGTGTTTTCTGAGAGTTCTTAGTCAGCCAGGTAAAACCTCTCGGGATTACCCAAGGATTACTCACACAAGTAATTGTTGCAGACTCAAACTCTTCTGTGCCCACTCTCTGGCAATCAAGTTGTTGTAGGAAGAGCACTCTTCAACGGAGATAAATAGCAAGGCATGAATCCTTGAGTGGGTGCTAAGAGGAATTAAACCAGCACTGGGTATCATGCCAGCACAGAACACCCAGAACTGGTTTGGAGACCCTGTCTCTCTGTCACTCTGTCTCTGGTCCCACTGCAGTATAAGCTGGGAATCTGCAGTTCTAGTTTCAGACAAGTAGTTCAGACCTGAAACCTGCCTGCAACCCTCCCTCACCCTGCATGCAGCATCCCTCTGAGGAAACAGCAGGGCTCATCATCATGCAGTGTTGGGAAGTATTACTCTTGCAGGGATTAGCTGGGGAGAGGAAGGACAAACCTGGAGTGCTGGTACTGATCTCAGATGGGGCTTCAGATCTCCAACCTTGGGGGTCTGGGCTCAATCCCAGCCTAACAGCACCTGGAGTCGGGTCCATGCAGGGTCAAGTGCTGGACTATGACCAAGGCTACAAAGATGTGGGCACAGACACAGGGAAGAGACATCTGCTTTTCTTTGGGGTTTGTGCCTCTGCGAGCAGCACTCTTTCTTGCTGCACTTCCCAGGGCTGTGATGCCAATCAGTGCACCAAAGACTGCAGGATACTCGGGTGCCCTGCTAATGGGGATGCGTAAGTGCCACTGAACCAAGTGATCTTTCACTTCAGCATGTGCAGAAGAGAGGAAATAAGGTGCTAACCAGCAGCACATTAAGTCCCCGCAGCCACCCAATTTCTGACTTTCTCCATTGAAAGAAAAAAAACAGTGTTCTGAGGGATAAACAATGCAAACAGAGTCATTACAGGAGATTTTTGTTTGTTTATTTTCTAGATACATCAGACCTGCCTGAGACAGTCATACATGGTCATTGTAGTGTAAAATTATTTTCCCAAAGAAATAATTACCAAGCAGGTAATCTTATCTTAATAAATGCTATGTACATGATCATACACTTCCCTAAATTTTATTCAACCCAGAAAAAAGGCTGTAAGACAAACACGGCTTTCCCATTTCCCCCTCTGCTTTATTTTATGAATCAGGACATCCATGCATTATTGAGGCCTGCTCAAAATGGAGCTGTCTTTAAAGTAGGCTCGCTGTATTGAGGATTACGTGTAGATTATTGCTGAGAGATCATTCAGAATCAGAGCTAAGCATTTACCCACAAACCATTTGTAATTCCAGTTGCCCCTTATTTTGGCTAATAATGGCTGTAAGGACAATTGGATCAGAGCTGTGTACCTGTCAGCTGCACCGAAATTCCCCGTACAGTCCCAAATTGTGTGCTGCACGATTATTAAGGGAAGCTCAGCACTGCACCTTATCTCTTTTCTAAATCCTCTTAATGTGGTTGCTGCCGGATCCCCTGCACAGCACTGAATCAGGACCTCCTGTCAGTCACCCGGAGGGGAGCTCTACCGTTGGATGAACTGTTTTGGCAAGGCTGGGGACCACTGCACCAGCAGCCTCCTCAGGAAGGAAGATCCACACATGGGCGATTGAGGATGTGGATGCAGAGAAAAACAATGCAGAGGAGCAAGGGAGGAGGGAAAGAACTGGCCAGCAAAGGAAATGCTGCCCAGTGTTGGTTGGTCCGTACCCACGCTGCTCCCAAGAGGGTCTTGCTGCGCCCCCAGGGCACATGAGCTCCCATAGGCAGCAGAATTGCATCCTCTCATCCTCTCCACGCTCAGAGCAAAGGGGACAGCCTTCCCAAATGGGGCAGGGGGTTCAGCTCACCCACCCACACCAGGGATCCCCTAAGTACAAACAGGCCACACGTTGAGCCCATGCTATGAAAAAAAATAACCTTTCCCAAGCCACTAAAGAAGGATCACTAAAAACCTCAAGCCACCGCATCTCCCCACTGCAGCAATGGGGTTTTTTTAAAAAAAAAATCCCTGCCTGATTGAGAGAAGGGAGAGAAAAAAAAAGAAAGAAAGAAAACATTCCTTGGGTTTTATCCATTTTGCATGCACATAAAAGATGAACTTCCCTTTGGAAACAAAATGCACAGAGTTACGGTTTGAAAGGGGCCTCAATTTGGCTTCGACCGGGTGCAACTAATTGCAGTTGCGAGCCCTGGCAGGTGCAAGCAGGCAGCTGAGGAGCCCTCCCCCCCAGCTCTGCCTGCTCCCGGCGGAGGGCAGGTCCAGACCTTGCTGGAGACACAGCCAAGAGATGTGGGGGACGGGAGTGCTGGGCAAACGGCTGTTCGCAGCATCCACTCAGCCCCTTCATTTCTGAAAGGGCTATATTCAACATGAACAGGGCTGGAGAAGGACCTGGAAGATTCTAAAAGGCTCCAGAAGGTTCTAGAAGGCCCTGGAAGGCTTCGGAAAGCTGGCAGGAACATCTTGGGCCAAGGTGACACTGTGCCTTGCCTGGGAGAACCCCCCACCCCGTCTCTCTGTCCTCCAGCTGCGGTTACACCCTGCCCAGACTCTAGGTCCTGCCACAGTGCCAACACAGCCATTACATCAGGAGAGACAGTTGCTGCTTCACCAAAGCCACAAGTGCCTCCTATCCTTCCCTGCTTTCACTCATTTCATAGAGTCATAGAATGGTTTGGGTTGAAAGGAACCTTAAAGATCATCCAGTTCCAAACCCCCTGCCATGGGCAGGGACACCTTCCTCTGTATCAGATTGCTCAGTGCCTCATCCAACCTGATCTTGAACACCTCCAGGGATGGGGCATCCACAACTTCTCTGGGCAACCTGTGACAGTGCCTCACCACCCTCAGTATTTTTTTTCCCAATATCTAATCTGAATTTACCATCTTTCAGCTTAAAATTTCATGGCTGGGGAGAGGCTGCCTATATGCTGTCTCACATGCTGGTCTCCCCTCCATACACCCTGAGCTCAGCTGAAGGGCCAACGTGTCTTGTCATTTTCAACCTCCCAGCAGTGGGCAGGTTGGAGCTGGGGCACAGCAGGGGTTTCACCAGGGACTGTGCAAGTCCTGGCCAGGGTTCCATCCATCGCAGGCCCCTAAACCAGCCCATATGCCTCTCACTTGGCTGCTGCACCCAAGACTTTGCTGATGCTGGGTTGTTTGTTTTCTTAGAGTGAAAGCTAACACGGATCTGACTGCAGATGGTGGCACTTCTACTGCCTGTAATTGGCAGTCCAGGAGCCCCGCGCTGGTTCACTACTGTTCCCCAGGATGGATTCAATCCAGACAGGGGCTGCTTCTTCCTCTGCTGATTTCTAGAGTGCTTCTTGCCCTGGCCAAATTCAGCATGGTCACAGCAAAAGGAACACAAAGCATATTTTATCAGTATCTTTCCTGAAAGCTCATTTTGTCTGCAATGCTTTTAGCGGGGCAGACAATTACATTTGTCATCTTAATTCTTTCATTCCTTTTATGTCTTTTAAGAAGTAACTGAATCACAAAGATAATGCACAGGCTTTCACAAGGGGGATCTATGAGCCCATTCCTGACACCCTTCTCCTCCCACTTTTACCCATTGGTCCCCTTAATTAACAGCCCAGGGTATTAAATTAAGAGCACGAGCCAGTTTGGGCAGGTTTTCTGTGTGGTGTCTAGGTACTCTGAGGGCCAGTGAATTGCAGGGTGCGGATTGCAAAGGCAGAGTGAGATGGCTTGATTACCTAGCTCAAGCTCTTAAATAACACACATGATGAATGACATTTTTGAACTCACTCCTGAATGAAGTAGAGCACACCTTCAGTGGAGGGAGGGGTGGGTGTAGGAAATCTAATCCTGATTTGAAGTTTTTGGTGATAGTCCCCACAGTCTTTGGTAATTAGTTCCACTGGTTAATTACCCTCAATGTTAAACATCTGCACCTTATTTGTAGTCAAAATTTGTCTGGCTTCCAATTTCTAGTTGGATCATATTATAGTTGCGTCAGCTGGATTGAAAAGCCTTCTATTATCACATTTCTGTTCCCCATGTCAGTACTTAGAGACTGTGATCAAGTCATCCTCTCAACTTTGTCTTCGTTAAGCTAAACAGATGGAGTGTCTTCTCCAGTCTATCACTTCAAGCCACATTTTCCAGTACTTAGTCATTTTGTTCTGTGGCCTTTCTTGGATTCATCCTCACCTCAGCCACAACCTTCTTGAACTGTTAGACACACTCATCTTTTTCAGGGGCAGTACTCTCTAGATCTGGAGTTCTCTGCACTCCTAGGACTGCGGTTTGTATTCTATTTCTGGATGTCCTAGTGTTTGACTACATAGAAAGGTATAGTTTGGGGGTTATATCCGTCTTATTAAGTGATCCAGATCATACTGCCTTGATGATCTATCTGTTTCACTCTTCAGCCAGTGTTTTGACTGTTGAGGACTCTTCCTTATACACAGTGGAGCTGGACAGCACTTTAGAAAGACTGAAGTGGGGAATAGGAATTGGCATGGGGATGGGAGAGCTTTTGCCTCTGCTGAAAACAGAAGCCTCATCTTTGCCATTGCAGTCCATAATGCTGTCTGGTTTATTTTAATAATAAAAGAAGTTATCCTTAGTAGGTTCTGGCTTCACTTCACCGTGGTGTATGGCAGATATACCCTGCATAACTTTAAGAAACCTGTGTATCAAAAGCACCACTGCATTGCAAAGCCTAGCAAGAGCACAAAATACTGTTTCTCAGCAAATCAGCCTATAGAGAGGTGGATGCTATTTCTTCTTAAACAGGGCTCACTGAAGAATCAAAACCTCCCACGGACTCCCAGAGAGTAGTAAGCATGATGCTTATGGCACACAAACTGCTTCAAGGAGGACCACCAAAAAAACCCAGACCACTGATTTTTCCCTAAAGGAGACACGGAGCAGCTTTTCTTGTGCCTGCACACATCATAGCCTGTTATTTTTTGCATATCCATCCATGCACAGGACACAGAGACTCGCACAGCTCCAAAGCAAAGAAAAACAGGGCAGTGCAGGCAGACCATGGGCATCTGTGCCAATTTCCTGGCTCGCAGAACATGACTGCAATGCGATATCCCTGTGATTTCCAGAGAATGTGCACTGAATCACAGGTCTGCGCCGCCAGTAAAACCGCACACAGTGGGGTCAAGCTTTTCAGGTCTCAAGTCCAAGCATCTGGTGGGAAACCAGTAGGAAGCTTAAAGTGAATGCAGTACAAGCTCTTCTTCTTTCCATTTCAGTACTAAATTGTCTCAAAACTGGTTGAAGATTTGCTTGCCCAGTACAATGACTTCTGTAGGTGTTGTGCAGATGTTACAGGATGGCAGAAGAGAAGTGGTGGGCAAAAGTGTTTCTGTGACAATTGCCCCCACCAGATTTGCCTACCATGTGCAAATGCCCAAGGACACCCGTTACAGGAGCACATCCAGATACTGTGCACGCTGCCACTTTTCTGCTACTTCTAGTCTTGTTCCTGTGCTGGGAGAACAGCCATGTTGTAACTCAGGGTGACCTGTGTTTTGGGTATTGCACACAGAGCCTAAATTCTGCTGAGCAAAGCTTTGGGACTATTTAAATGAACGGGAGTTTTGCCAGTGACTTCAATGGATCTATGATTTCACCACGACATCTGTCACGCACTAGCTACATCAGTATTGATGTAACAGGCTGAAAACCAAGACATAGCCTATGTCAGTTTAGAGTCAGGGGAGGAGTGCTGATACCAGTGTTTGGGGAACAGCCAGACCCAGATACAGTACTTTCATTTTTGGCATAACTGCAACTAGGCTTGGGGGTTGTGGAGCTTTTGTATCCCAGTAAAACTGATAACCCCTTGTCAAAATAGTTACACTGGTGCAAAACCATTTGGGAGGGAGACCTGGTTTTCATGCCAATGTGATTGGGACATACTGCCTAATTCACAAGTGCACCCTAACTTTCATTTTGCTAATGCCTACAAAGCACTCTGAACAAAATAAAAGTACTACGTAGTTTTACTACCACATGGACTTAAACATTATTTTTATACCAGGAAATATTATTTTCATACCATAAAATAATGTTTAAAAAAGCAATGTAAATAATTGATCACAGACATCTAAGTAAAATTAACCACACACAAAAATCCAGACTAGTCCCTGCACAGCTCTAATAAATACCCCAAATATCTGGACTTAACGGCAGAAGCCTGGTAAACATTTCAGTTTTGAAACAGAAAAAAAGAGTTCTGGCTTGAAAATAGCTTTTCCTTTCTGCAATTTTTTTTCTCACAGTCCAAATAACAGAGCGAAAAAGAAACCAATCCAATTCCCATAGGTCTCATTAATGAACCTGCAAAGGGAGTGTGTTGGAATAGCTGAGGGCTCTCACTCCATTTAAAATGTGTAACAAACCCAAAAATTACTTATCTTCACTGTTTTGAGGATATAGAAAGTTTGCGTTCAGAACTGTGCAGCTGGAGATTTCTGGCACAGACTGTATGCTAAATCTTCCGGGCTTGCCGCTGCATCCCTTGCCAAGTTCTTAATGCAAAGCCAGAACCGGGACCTGCCTGCCTGCAGAAGGTGGAGGACCTACCTCCTCCACAATTAGTCCCCTAATTTCCAGTGAGACGACTCATAGCCAGGCCACGTTGGGTGGCTGGTGCCAGCTGCCCAAGGGGCTGAACTTCCTAGATATTCTGTGCTTCTTAATTGTGCATCCTCCCCCCGGGGTTTGCTTTTCTGACATACTGACAAGGGTTTCCACATCCTTGCTTAGTTTAGAGACAGGGACAAGAACTGAGTGGTGTGCACTGGTTGCTCTGCTCCTGTGATTGGCAGGAAATGCTGGGCCTGAGGCACACTATGATTTTCTCCTTGCTGTGGAGGGAGTGGGAAGCAGTTGCTGGACACAGTGGTGTTGCTCAGTGCTTTGGGAACGACAGCCATTCATTCCCAGGTGTGTGAATTCAAGATCGAGATAATCCACCTGCAAATGAGCCACTTTTTCTTGCAGCGCTGTGAAAAGGTGCAGCCCAAGCTACAGCCTAGCTCTCCAAGCTGTTGCATTCTTCTGTCCGTATCAATTTGGTTTTTACGTCCTGTGCAATACCAACATGGCTGATCCAAAATGAGTTATCTGGGTTGGGGATCCTGGCTCAGCACAGCACAAATAGAGGACCAGATGCAGACCTTTACTTTGGGTTCCTGCCATCTCAAATATACATGAGTGGAGCTAATTTTGTTCCAAAGAAAATGAAAATTGTCTGATTTTTTCTTCCCATGTCCTTCACATAGTCTGTTTTTGTTTATTGAGACTGGGTTTACTCAGGCTTTTATCTAGGTCTTCTTTAGAAAGGCTGAGTTGCTAGGTCCCTCCTGCTTTATCAAATCCAGTCTCTTGCTCTTGTAGGCAATCACATATTATAATACCATTCATAAACTAATCAAGTGCTGTCTAGTATTGTTTTGTTTTGTTTTGTTCCTGCTGCTCATACTGAAAAGGTGCTCCAGAACCTCCTATTTCAGTCACGCTTTTTTGCTCAGCATGATGGCAACTCCAAATAAGGGAAGGCAGTCCGAAAGGAATAAATAATATTGTGTGGGGAAGAAAAGGAACTAACCTACACATTATCATTAAACAACAGGACGTGACAGGCAGTGTAATGTTTTGGGTTTTGTTGTGAGTCAGGAAGATGAAGGTCATGTGATATCAGCTCTCTCTGCAGCACAATAAACCTTATTAACATTATAAGATAAAAATAAATATTCAACAATTAAGGGGGAAAAGGGTCACACGTTTGCATCTGCTGGGGATTATTGACAGCAATCTGACATTACCGTCAGCTAAACCCACTGCTCTATTTTGTCCAGAGTTTCTAAAGCCATTATATAATGATCAGTCTAATAAAGTCTAGATTAGAGGCATTTCTCTTGTGTACAAAGAGATTGGCTTTTGGGTTGCCTTGTGGAAAAGCGACATTATTCTTAGGGAGAGAAAGGGTTAGTTGTCTCTAAAAGCAATCCTGATGAAAAATGTAAACTGTCTGAGGCCATTTCAGACCTCCGGCAATATTTTATGCTAACAGGTTTATGTCTGAATTAACAAAGTTCTCTAACCACTTAGTCTGTTAAAATGCAGTTATTTTTTCCGTCTTGCTAGGAAAGCATGTGCCAACCTAAATTTGGGTTGTGTTTATTACTATTTGCAATCACCTGGTGTCAGAGGCCAAACGAATCCTGTGAGTTTATCTGATGCGAGTGTGGAGCATCCAAATGTACCTTTCAACTTGTTTCTTCATGCTGTGCATGTCTGGAGTGTTTTGCGGTAATACCATAAGCCCCTACAAGTGCACAGAGTGATAGGAAGGAGCAGAGTAAGATACTGTCCCTTGGGTACCACATAGCTTGGAGGAAGGTGCTGAATTTTAATTATTCCGTATCCACTGACCCAGCATCAGAATGCAAGCTGCCTTTCTTTTCTTCTTTTTTTTCCCTTAAAAGGGATGGGAGGAGAGTCCAGGGGGTAAATGTCACTTAAATGAAAGATGCTATCAAGACAGGTAGCACTGAGATATGACTCCTCTCATACACCATGTTATATCACACACGGAGATTAGCAACACAGCATTGGCATCTACCAGCTACTATCTGCGACAGACCTTCTGCTACTCCAAGACCTGGAACCCAAATGTGAGGGGTGAAGGAGCTTAAGCCAGCTTCAGCTGTGCTGGCTCAGGACCACGGTGGGTGAGTGGCCCAGTGCTCAATCTACAAGTGCTGCTGTGGGTTCTGCAAAGGCTGGAGTCACTAGCTAATGCAGGGCACTGCACTGACACAGCTGCATCAATTCCCCAAATCGAGTCGGTCCATCACAGTGCTTCACCTCATGTCATGCAAACATTTCTCTATTGTTCACTCCCAACTAATTAAAACCTTCTGAAAATTTAAGTCAGCTGGAACATCCATCCCATTTCTGCTATTTTTTAAAAAACACGGGCCTGATTTTAGCCCTGGGGGGACTGTCTACATTGACCTGGGAAATTGCATTAACACTTCTCAAAAAAATGTGCCTATAAACACTTTTCTTGCCTAAGAGACAATAGCAGTTTCACCTGGCTACCTCAGGTAGGACTCAACTGTTCATTAAAACTCGTTTGCATAAGGCAGTTTTACAAACCATGTCAAAGAGAAGCTAGACAACATTTGTGTTACCACCTTTGTCAAAAAGATCGTGTTTAGCTCCAGATAATTAGAGAGATGTGAAGACATTTTCCTCTAGCCGGCTTAAGCTAGGCATGAGATTTTCACCACAAGTTTTGGGCTAAAGGCCAATACTGGAAGACTTCAGTCCTGAAGGCAGCTTTGCTCAGCCACACCAGGGACCTGTGGCAAGAAGAGGCTGGCTCTTGCAGCGGGTGCTGAAAGCCAATTTGGCTGGCAAAGCCTTCCAAATAAAAACATATCCTGCTGTATTCCAGGCAGCGGGAGAAACACAGTTCCAACTTCATTTTGTCCAAAGGCTCTGTCTGCACTCAGAATAATTTGCAGGCGATGTTCCTGACCATGGCTAACACAGTCACAGCCCCAGCGGTGCTGTGAGCTCTGCTGGAGAGCCCCATACGCCCAAGATCTTCAGTGGTTCTCTTGGTGGGAACTGGCCATGCCCAGGACCACTTATCATCCAAGGCCAGGTGGGGTTGAGTGACTTCAGTCACCTGTGGCTGTGAGCACTTGGCATTCTTTTAAGCTCTTTGCCAGCCAGATGGGGACACAGGCAGGGCAGGAGGTCCCAGCACTTAGGGACATGTACAACAGTCCCTGTACCTGCTGCTTCACTTTAGTGTTCCTACTTTTGCTAAGATGAATGCTAATTGGTAGGCAGGGAATAAAATACAAGCTAATTTTTTAAAGTTCTGCACAGCAGCTATGGTTCAAATAAGTTTTGGTCTACCTGCATTAGCAAAGAAGTGACTAACTGGCCACCCATGTGTGAGCCATTTTTGCATATCTGCCCACAGATGCTTTTAAGAGCTGCAGAGCTGGTTTCAAGGAGTAACTGTCCATCACAGCGGTCTAACAAGAAAGATGTCCGGGTAGGGGTACAAATCCTGCCCAACCTTAAATGTATAATGTGTGTAGGCTTCTGTATCATATAGAAGTTGAGAGCAGACATATAGAAGCATATGGACCTCAGTTTGGGCCATTAGCAAATGCTGGATATGCCTTTTAAACCTTAGCAGAATATTATATGGCATAAAATACCTAATTACATACTCTGTTTCATTTTAGTTTTTGTCTCCTATACAAATGCACACGTGTAGTATAAGGTTCAGAGTGTGCTGCCATGCAAAATTCATGAGGACTCTAGGGTAATAATCTAACCTGCTGTGGACAAGGACCTAGAGTCACCAGGCTGAGCATGGCTTTCTCCATGTGGCAGCACAGAGAGCTAAAAGACCGAGATGGGATCCAACTGTGCTGCTGTCACATGCCGTATGGGTGACTTTTTGATTGCTTTTGATTCCATTCCTTATGGAAGTATATAACATTTGTTTTATTTTCCTTGGAGGAAGGGTACATGTTTGGCTTGATATTGCTGAAGAATTAAGTCCTCCTTTGTGTCCTAATTATCTTTTAGCGCATTTAGACTGTGCCTGTGCAGCACTTTTCTATAACACTTTCAAATCCAGGAACAGATATAGGTTGAGCTTGTGTCTGGAGTCTGGTCGTGCCCAGGGATTTTTGCACGCAACCGTGACACGTTTCTTTCTCCTTTGCCTGGCATAGTGCAGCCCCTGTGCGAGGTACTAGCTGCGAGCAATTAGTACTAGAGTCCCAAGGGACTTGAAGGCAGGGAGGGAAAGGGTGTGCTTACCAGGCAAAAGTTGAACGTTTTCTTCTTTATGCAAAATTAATTCAGGACTTAAGCATTCAAGCATGCATTTTCTTCCTTTGCTGTATGCCAGAGAGGTCTCCTAGTCAGTGCTAGTCAGTGGAAAACACATCTCCCTCTCCTTCCCTTCTGATACTTGCTCTCAACCTGAGCTGCCCTGCTTTAGAAGGACACATTCTTTTAATTTTAGATCAGCAATGTTTTGCTGTTACCTCGTTACCTTGCAATCACTTGTATGACAGGTGAAAGTAAAATGCAAATGTATTTATTTGTGACTCCCTAAACAGACCACACAGTTTGAAAAGATGCATGCATAGAAATTCTGAAATCTTTCTGTAGCCATTCTGGTAGGTCCAGAGAGATTCAAAGCTTCCCATCAAATATATTCACTTCTTTTCCTCTAAAAGCTTAATTTCCTTTAAATGTTTCAAAAGGCAGTCTTGCTGCTTTTCCAGTGAAAACAAGCACTCTCTCCCAGATACGCAAATGTCAATGCACTAGACCAACGTGTCACATCCTGTTTTCAACTTGACTATATCAGCAACTCTTTCATTCAGTGAGGGTTAAATCCTGCCCCTGCCCCAAAAAACAGTGATGCAGTGTGACTCATCTTCACTGCAAGTGTGTCTGTCTCTTAAATGGTGTATTTTGTTTGCCTCCAAACTCTAGACAACACACTTCATACAAGCATCTGATAGGTACAAACATGGGTAGTTCATTAATCACTCTTGATTGAGACCAGTCACTGCAATCATTGACTAGTGCGCAGTTACAAAGAGATGTCGAGGTTCTACCCTTCCCTTTTCAGGACTACAGGAATTACTTCCTACTTGTGCCAGGCTCACACCTCTGGGTTCCTGCCCGCTTCCCACTCCCTCTCAGCAGGAAAAGAGTGAGCAAGTGTTTAGTTCATGGGAAAGCTGCTCAGAGGTGCTGGTGTCCATTTTCACGGTAAAGACATATAGAAAGGGAAAAAGAGGATAGTAATAAGTAGTGAAGAGGACAGTGTTCATTCCTCAGGCTGCCTTCAAGCAGCCTCTTCTACCTAAGACTGCATCTCCTTGGCTCATGGGTATCTGTGAGCTCTGAACACCATTGCAAACCAGTTTCTCCTCTGTTTTGGAAAGTTACTTGTAGGATTTCTTGTTCTTCTTGGGAGAAGTAGATACTCCCAAGCCCTCTCTTAAAAGGCTGATCAACTTATTTTCATACAAAGAAGGGAAAACACCTGCTATTAAACAGAGTGATCTGAAATGTGATGTTTAGGAGGGATCCTGGCAGAAGAAGGCTTGGACCAAGTTACTTGCTCAATTTAACAAGGTGACTAACCCACCTTGACAAATGTTTGTAACTGGCTCATCTTTGTCCTTTAGAGATTCGCTCTACCCCTTTTCTGTAGACCTATGTTGGGCATGAAAGTACTCCAGCTGCTAACCCCATCCCCAGCATGCTGAAGGTCTTTCTCCATATTTTCTTCCACTGATCTCCAGATTCTTCGCTGTGAAGACACATGTCCTAACATGACCATCCACCAGTCTCTCTGCTTTTGTGCTGCCTACAAATGCCAGCGACACGCACAATAGGGATGCCTTCACAGATCCCGTTACAATTTATTCTGTCTTTCAAGAAGCAAAGCTGTTTTTGAAAACTCTTCTCAAGTCCACTGGATGAGCCAGCATCTATCTGGGTCCCTGGCACAAGCAAGAGTACTTGCCAAGACAAGGCTATCTAGCCAACGCACATAAAATTGCAAGAGACTCTCCAAAACTTCTGATTGGAGACAAATTCATTATCTCTATTCTTCTCCAAGGAGACTTTTCAAATAGCCTGCTAGAGGGAGACCTTGCTAGGAAGTTACTCTTTCTCATCTCCCGCTGGAACCAAGGCTCCATGTTTTCTTTTAGCAGTCCCTCACTGATTGCTCTCCCTGTAGAAATGACACCTCTTTGTGTGAGGCTGCTATGCTCAGCTTTCTGAAGTCCACAACAACCACGCTTCTGGGGCCTGAGTAGACACCCTGGGAACTAGGAGGGCAGCATGCAGATGTAGGAGTTCTGTGTGTAACACAGCCCAGGTTCAGCATTCCTGTCTCTTCTCCAGTCAGATGGATGAAACAAACATCGTTTATGAGACACCTGTTACAATTCTGCAGGAAGGGAAAGGTCAGAGTTACTTTCTTGTCTTGGATGAAATTCACATCTCTTCTGTCTTTTGCCTACATAAAAGCTGTTTTGAAAGACAACTATTTCATTTGGAATTATGACGTGACATCAAACAACATGTTCGTGTACTGCTGAATGATTTCTCAACGGAAGATAAACCTTCATCAGGACCATCAGCCCCATGGAACAATACAATTAACTCAGTCTGTTGTCCTGAATCTCTTCACTCTTACACTGCTTTTCCAAATGTGTTCCCTCAGTGACAGTAACAGGTCTCCCTGCTTTGTATCGGGAGAAGACAGACACACAGGCTTACCATTTTCAAAACAAATGGCATAGCATTTCTAGCAAAATGTAGCACAACAGGGTCTTGATCTCACAGGGTCAACTGTCAGGGAGCCCTCCTTATGTGTTTATGGTGCTCCTCATATCACAGCTTCCTTGTTTACTTAGGGCCACAAGGGAATCATGGTTTTAAAATCAAAATGCTATGTTTCCTGGTGCTACCTGTGGCTACCTGGCCTCTCTGGCCTCTCTGTGAAGGAAGAACTGTGACTTGACCACTGAGTAAGAGGATGAGAACTACTTTAGCAAGCCACAGCAAATTTCTCCATCTCCTGGTGTAAAATAGCATGTTGGATTTTGATCCTGCCTGTGCTCTGATTTTGTGTTCTTGTGACCTCTTTGCTTTTCCTTTATGCTTCTGTCACAGTTAGCGATATAACAACAGATAGGCCAGAAGTATGCAATTCCCCTGTGCATGTGCTCCAGGAAGAGTCTAATCCCTGCTCTAGCCAGTAAAAGCTTTTAGGAAAAAGCATCTGACAGCAGAAAAAAAGCACCAAATCTTAGCATGAGAAGAAGGCTGAGACAAAATTCCCCATAACAGGCCAGCTTCTGCTCACACGCACTGCTCCTTAGACAGGAAACCTCTTAAAAGACCTCTGCTGTTTCTGGCTCTTTGAGAGTCCATAGACGTACGTATACATGTGTGAAGCAGAGAGAGAGGAGAAGCATGTCAGTGTTGCTTTCTCTCTACTAACGGTTGCAGACAGACCCAACACTCAGAGCATGGTATAGCATCATGCCCGATTTACATCAAAGCTACTGCCACCTCTTCTTTGGAAAGAAAAAAAAAAGCCAGAATCCATTTCAGTTACTTAGTTCTCAGCTGTAGACACAGCAGAAAACAACATTCAAAACATGAATAATTGTGTCCAGAGAACACCTATAGAGTGATCTGTAGCTCTGTAGCTACTTATTGTTCAAAATGACCCTCCATTTCATGATCTGTTACTCACAAGGGCTTTTGCTTGTAGAGGGTATATTTACAGACTTCTGCACCTTTCTTTTACATTTTTTATCGTGTTAATGCGTAATTCCTAAAGCTCCCTGAGGTTCTTACACACTAGCAAAGATCTAGTCCATTTAGGGACAGAAGACAGTGAACGTCCCATGTGTACTTATGTTAGAGCATTGTTGCTTTTTCGCCAGTACTAAGCCTCGAGTAGAGGAATGGTGCAGGACCACTGCACTGTACATGCTTCCCCTCATGTGTGACATCTTCTGAGCTCATACTGAGTTAACCTGTACATTTCTGACTCTTCACTGTTATTGCAACATTCATACTGATTTTACTTGGCCATAAAGGAAGAGAACAACTTTCTCCTTTTGAAAATAAAAAAAAAAAAAAGGCAGGTTTTCTTGGTTCATTTCCATAAAGCCCAATGCATTATGCATTATCTCATTCAAAGGTAAATAGTGGATACACACATGGATGAAAGATTAAATCCTGGAAATTCTAAACAATTGGCAGGAGGCATAACCATGGAAAATTGATTCTGTTCCCCCTCTGCAAAAAAAGAAATGAAAGAATATTTGTGCATTTTTTAAATTACATGTAAGATTTAAGGACATGGGGGGCGGTTTCTTTGATTTTTTTTTTTTAATGAAAGTATGTAGTGATTATTGGAAAGTTCCTTGAGTTCAAAAGACTTTTAAAACGAAACCTCTGGCAACCTTGCTCATTGCTCCTCTACAATATTACCGGCCTAAGTACCTGAATAACAATGCCGGCATCTATAACAGCAGTCATGTGCAGAGGCAAACAGAGCTACACAGCTCTCCACACAGAAAATAATAAAATCCTTAAAGAAAATCCTATTGCCACAAAGAAAAAAAGGTTAATTTAAATATGTAGGTGGTCTTGCTTGATTGGCTGGTTTTATGTCAACCCTGACCCTACAGTAACCCCACGCTTGCTGATCAAAGGGTTTATGCTACAGGCTCCAGCGCTGAGTTTGTAGCCTGTAACACTTTGCTATATCTCTATGTATTGTCTCATAGAGCTGTAGTTTGCCATCTGAGGGCATCAGCAAGTAGTCTTGTTCTTGCTACTGAACTTCGTTTAGACTTGAAGTGCTTTAAAGTGTTGATGTACAGTCTGATTGCACGAGTCTTTTTTTGCTGTCCTGTGTCCCAGCATGGCAGCAGGAAAAGCAGTCAATGATAGAACGGAGAAGGCAAGGAGCTCTGAGCACACCAGGTATCATTACCACTGTACCCGCACAGATTTGATGGCAGGTTGACCAAGCAAGCAATGTCAGCAAATCTCTGCTCCTTCTCTACCTGGATGATTTAATGCACACAGCGCACAGCACTCGGAGCAGGCACAATAAAGAAAGCTTTGATGCTGCTGCCCGTGTTAGCCAGTGCAGTAGCAATTCTCTTCTACTTCCACTTGGGAAAGGCAAGCTTCTTTTTTCCCTCCCTGTTCACTCCTTATTGTATGGGATTGCATGTGAGCATGCATGTGCATACAACTGTTTGTATGAGCCTATGTTGGCTGGAGAGAGATGAGGAAGGTGTGTGTCAGAACAAACGTGCAACCTCCATGCTAGCCCTTCCATCCATTACCCTTTGCTAAGGACCACCTTGCATTGCCATGGGCAGATGTGTGCTCCTACACAGTGTCCTGGCCATCTGCAGTTTCATTCACTCTGCATATCTCATGATGAAGTCCTTCCCTTCCCTGAATCACGGGAGCTATGAAGCAGCATGGCATTTATGACAAATTCTAGGTAACAGATCAGAAGTGCTTATGTTCACGTGTTCACTCTAGATGAGCTTGTTGTGTAGGATAAGACAAATAGTACACGTCCTATCCTCTCCTCCACTTCCGGACACACATTTTTATTGCTCCTTCTTGCTGGCGGTAGCGTCTGGGTGGCCTAGCAGGAAGCTAGAACAGGGAACTCATCCAGCAGAAAACTAAAACTGTGACATAATCAATTTCCAGACAACTGTCAATTCTCTTAACTCTACCCCATGGTCTCCTATGCTGTCTCACCTCCACAGGCTGGCACCAATGCCTTTCTGTCCTGTGGAACACATCACAGTGACATTGCTGATGCATTAAACAACCAGCCATGGCTCTGTGCATCTCCAGACAATCCATGCACTGGTTCAGTGTGTTACCTTGGAAGAAATTCTCAGTCCCTGAACAGACGGGGGGGGGGGGGCAACGAAACAGACATCATTATGATGCCACTGCTGATAAAATGTTAGCTCTACTGAGGATGAATTCATGGTCTAGCTTTACCCCACAGTCTTTTGAAGTGCCGGAAGAGGACGCATAGTTCTTCTGTCCCCATTTAACCATGGAGAAAACAGGCAAGTTGCATGGCCTGATGCTTAGGATTTGAGTAACATCTCTACTGCTTCACTCCGCCTCTGTAAAGCAGGCAACAAACACACACTCACAACCTCAGGTTTCCCTCTTGCTGAGGTTACCAGTCTATCTTCTACAGCCCTGAGCTCCAAGCAGGAAGGAGGAATGTATCCGCAACTGCATTCCTTCAGAACAAGAGAGGAAGCGCAGGGTGGAGTAACAGCAATCAGCTGACACCGCTTGCCATCACTGGCATACTTGCTCACAACAAGGCTCAGGATGCCGTCTGTTCCTTGTTTACTCATTCCCAGCCCCAGCCTCAGCCTTGAATACGTGCACACACACGTACACGTGCACACACAAACACAAACAGTGACCTACTCCTCTCTCAAGAGAAGACTGGAAAGAAACTGTCAGGGAAAACACTCACAGTTTTTGATGTTTGGTTTGGTTCCTACAGGTGGGTTTTCTGTGGTAGCAGAGCACCTCACTATTCAGAATTTTGCTTCTGTCAGTTCTTGTTGTCCATGTTGGACATGGACACCAGTAGGCACAGTTCTGAGCTCAGTAAAGAGGATCAGGAAAGTAAAGAACCCTTTTTCCTCTGCTTCCTCTTTCAGTCTTACTGTTGCCAGCAAGACCTTATGCAGCCGACTCTTTGAACTCTGACGAACACCAAGTTTGAACCTTTTCATGCCTTTAGTACCTAACTATAAACAGAACATTTGTTACATCTCAGCAAATAGAGTGGGTTTGTTCCTCTTGGGTTTTCCTGTACACCGCTGTGGTTGTATCAGGACTCAAAGGAGTCCAACCAGTGTTTGATTTTCATCTGCCATTCCCAGAGGATTTCATTACTCCCTCAAAATGTTTTTTTCCTACCAAGTTTTCACATCGACAGATAAGTTCTGCCATTGTCTGCAAGCAGTAGAGCCTCCCTGTCCCACAGCTATTGGATATAAAGTGGCAAAGAGGTGGGGTCTGTCTGGTCTTTTTATTGTCCCTATGTTCAGGAGAATTTGAGTTTTTAGTCAGTATTTTTCTCATTGAAAAATGCTTTTTCCTTTGTCCTGAAACGATTGTTGAATTCAGTGTGGACTTACCAAATTGCTTTCCTGGAAAAAATGTCAGGATTATATTCACAAAGCTGAGAGGAAGACAGCCACTTTTTATTCACTCATAAAGGATATGGGAGTCCTGGGTTTAATTTCCTCCTCTGCCTGGGGGAACTTGAACCAGCATCACTTATCTCCCAGGAGAATACCATAAGGTATTATTGTGCTGCATACTAAGGTGGGTTGCTCTTACTGTCTGTTATTGATGTGTCCTGGTCAACACAGAAGATCTTTCTAGACCCTTAGCTGAGACCCTCACATGGAAACGGTTCACCTGGCTTCCTCAATCTGTGCTAATGAGTATTGGAATATTAAGGAACATGAAAGTGCTGTCAACAGTGTGCTTTCAGGACACAGAAATAGGGTATTGCATGTCCTGCACAAGCACTGCATCAGGCAGACCCATACTCTAAAGCTCATGTGGTAGAAAAGTACAGCTCAGTCTGCTGAAGAAAATCACTTGTACAGTCAGCACAAGTTAAAGAAAGGGAAACCAAATTACTCCAAACAGAAAGCCTCCCTGATATCACCCAAAGGCTGTGCTGAGGTGAGGGCTGATATACAAGATGAATACCAAAATCAATGGACCGAAATGGGTGTGTCAGGAGCTAAATCTGACTGGTGGCTGCCGGCATGTTCATCATCTCCTGGGGACATCCATTTTGACACCGATGGTAGGATAAATAGACAGAAAGTAGAAATCCTAACAGCTGTCATTGCTGGCTATGAGATCTACGTTACCACTGTGACACTATTGGCACTTAGTTACCTGATCTGATCACGCTTTCTGGCCAGTTTCTGGCCAGAAGACACAGATATCGTTGCTAGCTCCACCAGCTTCAACTCAGTCCTGGGAACCCACTTGGAAGGTGAGATCTGGGGCCCTGATGTCACCCCTCTCTTAGTTGCTTTCTAGTTTGCTCATACACTTCTCTCCTTGTTCTTTCTCCTTCACCTTCTATTTACTCAGACTAGCCTAGGCAGGAAGGGTACAGGTTGTGCCACACAACTGTGAACTGCAGCCAAGGAGACACCTAAAAGCAATGTCTGAAAGAGACACTGGTACAAATTCCGTAGATCTCAGAGAGAATAAGGCCATGTATTGTGCTTGTCTTTTTCTAGCATTGAGGCTGCAAGTAAAAGTCAACGCCAGAAAAGGAAGTCATATTTTTTGTCTTAGCTGTCCTTTTCTCTCCCGTTGCACATATGTGTGTCTTCAAGTGAGCAAAGCAGAGTCCAAAAATGAGTAGTAACAACGGATCCAGTCTGTCTCGATGAGTGTCTTTCTTTCCCCAGGAACAGCTACTGCTGCTATGAACTTAAATAAAGGGAGGGAAGCATTGCTATAAAAACTGTTGACAGCTAAGGGAAGAGGAATAATGGACGCTTTTAAAAAGGGAAGTCTTGCTTAGTACTTTATTTTTCAAGTGCTTAAACTGTTTTTCCTCCTTTTTGTGTATCTTTAATTAAAGGTTAAAAGACTTCTACCGGTGATTGTTTGCCATGGTAACCAAGTAGGCTGAGGTCTCTGAATTCAAAACCCAAAACCTTTTTAAGTGTTTAATGTTGCGCAGTGTCAGGGTCATCTTAGCATCTTCAACTTGCTGAGCCTACTTCTTCCTCTGAAATGAGCACGGCTGTGCCCTAACGGCCAGCACACTAGACTGGAGAGGGACAGATCTCTCACCTCCACACTCCTCCTTTGAATCTAACCCCTTCATCTCACTTCTGCTTTGAGTGCTTGAATGTTTCATTTTTAATTAAATGCAGTTTTCATTATGAAACAAAGCTATTTCTTTGCGGGTTTTTTTCAGCAAGAGAAAGAACACCTAACCAAACTCGCCTGTTCCTACTGAGCTGATGTTTTCCCTTTCCTGCTGAACTAAACTCCATTCATTCGTACCTTGTTGCTATTTTTAAGAGTGGGGCCCAGCTGTATGCTATTCGGGGGCACCACTAAGACGTCAGCTGCAGAATACACATCACAGTATTTTCTAGTTTGTTAAGAGAAATGACTGGCAACGTCATTTTTGCAGTGTGTGCTGTTTGTATCAATGCACGTGTGTGTATTACATTAGTCACCTCAGCTATTAGAATGACTTGCAACGGAGATTGCTGTAGTACCTGAAATGTCACATTACTTGTCTGCATTCTGAAAGGGGCACCATCTAACCAGGTAAGGCAAAGAAAGGCTTATGAGGACATGACTTATACTTATAACCACGTTAGAACAGTTCAAAATGCTACCACATTTAGCAGAGAAGTATCTTTTAGCTGAGGCAGAGTCATTGGCCATGTGCAAGCTCTTAACCTGTTGTACTGCAGAGTAAGATGAGTTTCTGGCATGGATATATACACTTTGCATTTGCAGTATACCAGGACTACATTCCCATACAGTTCTCACCTCTTTCCTGTGAGACAAACATCTCCAGCCGCTGTGACATACATTTCTTATGTTACAGTAGCATGACACACTCAGCATCATCTGAATGTAGGCTGAGCTTGAATAAGATGCAAGCAAGGCAATTAGCATAGGAGTACCCACATGGCAGATGCGTTGCATCAGATTTGCCTGTAGGCAGAGGCTGGTGTGAGTTTAGATATACGTCACGTGAGATGCAGAGCTGGGACCTTCCCCTCCAGCAGGATGTGAGTGGGTGGCTCCTGCTTGTGTGCCCTGGGAATTCCACACTGCCTTCAAAGCAGGTCTTTATGGGTCACAGCCCAGGGCACCAATGCTCCCCTTCTTTTTGCCTCTCCTGTACATCATCTACTGCTTTCTCACCAGTAGAACAGCCCTGGTCTTTATTCCAGGGCCCTTTCCTTCATATTGCATAGATAAACAGTTTGATTTGTTACCATAAATGGATAAATAAATGAAATTAGAGAAGAACAATAGCACCAATAACCAAATGTTGGGGTGGATATACGGTATGGGCGAGGCATCCAACTTCCCCCTTGTACACTTCTAAACGAACATAGGGATAAAACTGTTGCACAAAAGTCCAGCCACGTGGGGTTTTTTTTCATAAGACATGCTTACTTAAATCAGCAGCTTAAAACAAAGTTAAAAACAAGTTTCCCTCCAGGAGAAGAAAAGGCAGCGAGCTTACATTTGCTTCTATCCTTTCTCCTTCAAAGGTTTTCCATTTCACAAATTACTCTCACCACAAATGTTTTCATATTAAATGTAGAGAAGAGAACAAGATTATCTTCTTTGAGCATCAGCGGACATACTAATTTGGACGGATTCTCATCTGCCTGCTGCTTCTGTGGAGCTACGCTGAAGCACCCAAGCCAAAGGTTTGGACATTATTTTTTGTTATTAAAGAAGTACTTATGGTGACTTATGTGCTAGTTCAGACTACTGTGTTGGCTTTGGAAGAGACACAAACCTCTTTAAAGTGTTTTTTCCAAAAAAAGAAAAATTATCTTGTCAGCTCTCTGAAGGCCTGCTCTGCAAGGCTCTGTAGCCAGGATTTAAAAAAAAAAAAAAACAGTTCTCTAAATACTTGCTATCTTTCCTAAGCCTTTTCATTTGTATGTCATAGTATAAAGTTTTCTGTGGTTGCAGAAGTCCTTACTGAATGTCAGCGGTACTCCGCGAAAACACCTGACTAAGTAGGAACCATCTAACCCTGGGGAGTTATTGACTGCTGCCTCCAAGGCTGCAATTAACAAGTGGCAGAATTTGCCATGTGGGTCATGTTTTACAAGATCCCACAGTATCGGTATTGATTATGATCAGATTAGATTAAGTTGATGGTAAATGCTTATTTAAGTTACGAGATTTTGGGGAAAATAGTGAATACCCTGTCATGAGCACCACCAAGTACATTTTTAACACAAAAACACTTTAAAATGGTAGATATGATCATCATATATGCAATGCCTTGAAGCATGCATGTATGCAGGAGATCTAGTACAGCAGAGAAAAGCCAAATTCCTGTACTCAACACCTTACAAGCTAAAAGCACAAATTAGTTCAACACACTAAGAAGTACTTTTACATTAAAAAGAACAGCTTAGGGAAACCTCTGTGCACACTGGCATGTGCATGCCTGCCAGCTAATGGCACGCTATGCATTATTGTCTTAACACTGATTCTAAGGAGAATTTTGTAAACTTGTACAAAGGAGAATGTTATTTTTCAGTCCTTCGAAATACGTAGGTGGTCTTTTTAATCTTTAGAAATCAATGCATCTGTCAGAAAAATTCTGGTTTATTCAACAAAGATAGAAGCCACAATGATTTCGCAGCCCAAGCCAGGGTGTCTGTTGCCCACAGCTGCAGACATGACAAAAGACCTAGCAGAAACCATGCCTTTGCAAAGCTGCAGCTGAAGGGAATCCTGAAGTATCTCGTATATCTCCTGTTGCCTAAGGTTAGGCAGCTGAATCTCACCCATTTTTTATTTTCATGTGCCACTTGAATTTTCTAATGTCTTTTGACCCTTTTTTTCTCCTCTTCTGTCTTACTCTTACTTCCCTAGTAACAAAGTGAGGAAAGTCTAACAGGAGGAGAGGTAAAGAAGAAGAAAAGAAAGAAAAATACCCCTACACACCCCAAACTAAGCATTTCTTAATTTTAAAAAAGTCCAAACGAAACCAGAACTGTAAAAAGCTTTGCAACAAAAAGTTTGCCTTGGTTTAAAGTGTTTTGCAGTTTTGCCTGATCTACTCTAACTACTAATACCTGAAAAACCCTCCACCTTTCCTGTGAATGCTCTTTTCCCAAAACTGGCAAATTGATTCAAAAGCCTTGTTGTGTCACAAGCAATCAGATGATGGAAACAGTGCAGTGAAGCTTCTCAAAACGTCAATTCAGGTCAGAGCCTCTTGTATGTTATAGAAGATAAGTTAGAGGGTCATGAATGGTGATCCTATCTCTGACCTCCTGAACGGCCTCAATTGCCCCACTTCATCTTCACTGGGATAGCAAGAAAGAGTAATGAACCCCAGTGCAGTGTCATGAAGATTCATGTCAAGTATTGTAACAGTAAGACCTTTTAGCTGCCCGCAAGAATTATTTCAAAACCTCATCTGAGACAAGAGCTGGTTTTACTGGCAAATGAGCATAGAAAATGAGAGTAGAAATTGTCCTTCTAGCAGGAAAGACAGCAGATCTTCAGACTGTGAAGTCTGTGGGTGTTTGTGTGTGTATGAGTGCAGCAGGGGAAGAAGCAATGATTTACTGCTTTCCAAAAAGCAGCAGATGGATCTAACTTTCTTGCTTGGTCTTGGAGTTGTTGATTTGACTCAGCTCTCTTTTCAGCAAAGGCTCAATAAGATGCTATGGCCACAGCCAGAACTACCTCTGGATGTAGCTTTGGAGAGCAGTGGGGCTCTGTTGCAGAGGATCTGGGGCTCGCTGCTGGCCAAAGCATGTGTGCCTCTTCCTAGGAAGGCTCCATACTGCCTTAAGAAGTCAGATCACAAAAAAAAAGAAGCTAGGCTCCTACTAGCCTTTCAAACACAGGCCCATCCTGAAACATTACAGGCTTCAGAACGCAAATATATGCAGTTCACTCAGGTACGGAAAGCTGCGTTATGAAACTAATATTGCTGCTTTCATATTACAACACCTTCAAAATTTTTTTCCTCGGAGGTCTTATCTCCTCCTGGGCACAAGGTACTCCCAGGTCTCAGGTGGTCTGCCATGAGTATTTTTTACCTTTGATGGCAACAGCATCACCCAGATAAACCCAACACTGAGAGCCCTCCTCTGCCCTTCAGGCAGACATGTACTAGGTCTCTGTCTGCTGCATAGTTGGCAACTGAAATGTAATGGGAGAAGCTGACAAAGAAAGGCTCTGTGGCCCTGGAGCAGATGACAGGCCAACTGTCAAGGACAACATGGTGACCTCACTAGCTTTGAAGATCTTGGCAGATGGGAAGTAGCAGGGAGTTTTGTGCTCATCTCTGTCAACATCACTGTCCTCACTCTACCCTCTTGTTGCCTTGCTCAGCTTTCACAGGCACATGGACCCAGGCAGAGCAAAGCAGGTGGCTATATTTCTTCCCCAGCACTGAAATTTGCAACCGGTGTGACCTATTGGGTCTGCTGTAATTCCACCTCTGCCAGCGCCCTCTCATAGTTTGTGCAGCCTGGGATGAAGCAGGGGAAACCTAGACCCAGCTGTTCCATGATCTGTACAGCTGCAGCCAGCCATGGACTGCTGCTATGGCTCAGGAGCAAGGAAAAATGGCACAGCCATTCTTCATCAGCATCTTTGTGGTGTAGCCCTTAATCCTCCACACATGTTCTACCAGGCAAATTATCAAAGCAGAGCTGTGAGAGTCAGCAGAGACTCTCCAGTATCCTTGGGTGATAATGTTCAGTTGTTTTCACAGACTTTACTCAAGCCAAGTTTACAAAAGCAGGCAGTGAGTAATCCAAAAGTGAGCACAAGAGAAACACATAAATCAGAGGGTACAGACAGAATCTCTCTTGCCCAGCCCTGCTGCAACCAGCAGACTACAGCATGCCTTCACTCCTGCTGTTCCCCAAGAAGCATCTCCACTTCCAATTCCTCCAACAACGCTTTTTCTCCCAAGCGGCATCAGGATCCTCTTTCTCTTCCATTGTAGTTTCTTGGTGCCAGCTGTGTCCCACCACAAAAAGGTTGGGAACTCGCCCTGACGCTGAAACCTGCTCAGGCCACGGTGAGGCATTCAAGTGCCAGCCCTGCAAGTTCACGCTGGAGCAATTCAAGAGGTTATATTTAAGCAGGCAGCTGAGCACCATCCACAAGACCTCTCCTCTGACAGTTACTGTCTCACCAATGGCAGGAAAGGAGGGTATGTCTTGTCTTTGCTGCAGCAGCTCACAGCCAAGGTGCTAGTTTGTGCTGGAAGGAAACCACCAGCCATATCTCCCTCATGGCCGCTCACCTGCAGAGACGATACCTTCCAGCAACGCATTGAGGCGTGTACTTTTAGAAATTATCCCAGTGTGATTTTTCAGGACTTTATGAGATAGTGTCCTTGGAGTAAGAAGGCTGAACAGCCCCACCATGGGCTGGCTGGTTGAGGGGTTGGCACCAGCAGAGTTGCTGCAGCCTTGCTACCACGCAGGTGATCTGGAAAGGGAGGCATTTACCATGCAATTGTAAACTCCTTCTGTCCTTGTGTCATCTTTCATCCCTCTGATAGCACCAAGCATGACAGGGGGAAGTAAGGAGACAGTGCCTTGTTGACCTCTTCTGGCACTCACCAAACATAAGCATTTATTAATAATAACAACACAATAAAGAGAGCCAGGAAAGGCAAATCTTGCAAAACAGAGCAACAGTTACCTGCCAACTGAATCCTAGTAGCAGCAACAATAAACACAGTACAAGTAGAAATTATCAAAGACAACTTGGGAGGAAACCACAAGAAATGGCAGTTGAGCCTTATTAGTGCTATAAATCATAGAGCTGGTTTCAGTTCCTGCAGCTCCTCGCAAGCTGTATGATGCCGTCTCTCACACAGCAGGCAATAGGGGTCTGCACAGCCTGGAGGCACAAAAAAAAGCAGGCAGGGGAAAGCACCAGTTTTTACAAAAGTAATTCTTAATTTAATTGTAAATCAAAGGTGGGGGGTTCAGTTGCTGTCTCTGAGTGTCAAAGAGCAGCAAGAGGCATGTGTGAGGTGGGAGAAATGTGGACTTTCTGGGATTTCAAAACTTCTTTAAGTGTGTGTTCCAGGCAGATGTTCTCACAACGCTATCTGCTTGATTATTTATTTATTTGTTTGAAGATTTACCATCTTTGGACTCTGCATTTGCCAGGTTGTCCTTAAGCCCTTTGTGGATCTTGTTGCTTTTTTTTCTCCAGGGACAATTTTGGCTGCAATGTTTGATTCCTCCTCTGACTCTTCTCTGAAGTGGAAGGAGCAGAGAAAAGACTTAGTCTACCTCATCTCTAATTGTAAAGGTGTTTGAAACTTCTTGAAACACAGGATCATTCCCTACCTGGGACCCTCCCATCCCAAGCTATTGATGTGCGTCATTGATTATCCTTCCTTTCCTGCACAGACAATTCATCCCATACTGAATTCTCTCAGCAGGACTTTAGACTCACCAATAACCACCATTATCTACCTTGTTCAGGGAAGCAATGAACCTAGGAATTAATAATAATCATTACTTATTTTCAGTATTATTGAAGAGCCAACAATGTGCTCAGCATGGTAAGAGACCAAAGATGGAAACAGACAAGGTCTTAAGACAAATGCTTTTACCCTAAAAACACCTGCCGCTAGGGAAAATGCTGGCTCCCAGAAGTAGTTCCAGAGAATTTAAAGGGAGTCCCCAACCCAGAGAGAAACCCCAAGCATTAAATTGTGTTTTTAAAGCACACCTAAATGACAGCACTCTGGTCATTATGTGATGCCCCATGCACTACTGCATCACAAGGAATACCTAGTAAAGATGTAATGCAGCAGGTAGGACTGTGTTGAGCAGCAAAGCAAATGACAAAGACTCAGACCAGAGTGGTATAAGAAGTTCAAAGGAGGAACAAGAGAAGTTCTGCGTCTTACTGGGTTTGCTATAAGTTTGAATTATTGATTATCTTCTCCTAGCCAGTAAGAAGACAAGAGTCACACAAGCCCCATTGCTTTTGTTCTCAAAAACCAACCCTTAACCACCTCACATGAAATATGGTAAAGCTTTCACATCCTCAGGCTCAGTCTAGATGAAGGGATTGTGTCTGGGACTGCACATTAGGAGAGGAAGCACCACCAGGATGGTGACGTCTGACTATGAAGTACCCATGCAGGTATTGCAGTATGCTCTAGCTTGCTTGTGTCCTTTACATGTCCAAAATGCCTAATAAATGAGGAACCATTGCCAGAAAAATTGTAAGTACAAGGTAGTGGGTTTGTCCCGTCTTGTGTCATTTCCCCACAGCAGCACTGAGCATTTAGGGCAGATTCTCTCTATGAATTGAGCTGCGCTTGGCAGTACCACAAGCTCAGAAGAGAATGCCACAGTAGCTTCAGCCTACCACACAGCTCCTGTTTGGTCCTTGATGCAACCACTTCAGTTAGAAACATCTTAAAAAAGCTAAACGTAACCCACTCTTCCAGTCAGATGGGGAAACCACATATTCTGCATTGCCAGCAACTACCCAGAGGGAAAGGCATGACCATTTCCAGACCACAAGTACTGCTCATGGCTGGGACAGAAATACAGGGTGGTTTATTCACACTTTTGAGTTTTAAGTGATAAGCAGCAAATGGTTCATGTGGAGACACTTCTCTACATTCGCTGAGCTGCAGGAGATGGTTTGGTCTGTAGGCCTGTATGAGGCTAGGCAGAGAAAGATTTGCAGCCTGACTCTGGCAGGGGACAGCAGCTGACACTATAATTCGGTGGTCACAAACTAAGCCACGCACTGCCAGACAAAGCTGTCCCAGCCTCCCCTGCCTCTTGCCACTATTTCTCATCCTGTGGTCATCTTCATCTTCAATCTCATGAGAACTGATCCCACACACACACTTTTTTCCTTGGTCAATTTTAATCTAGACTAAGTTTTTCATTCAGGTCACTATGTGGGCTCGTATGCTGTTGTATCGATCAGGTGAGAGCGGGAAAGCAGGATCAGGCAGCCAACAGGAGAGCTTTCTTGTGCTTACTACAGCAACTGCTTATTGCCACTGTGGCTTTTGGGTTTTGTTTAGGTTTTTCAAAGGGGAACTCGCACTTATGGGTCAGAACATTCAAGCTGTAGCTCTCTTCTTATGGTTCCAACACATTCACAGTGATCTTGTGCTCCTTAGTACAAAAAACTCATGTGAACTTTTCTCAATTATGGCCCAAGTTCAGACTCTGCTACTGTTCTTCTGTGTCACAGGCAACTTTGTAAAACTTTTAGGGCATATGGTATGAACTCCACAGTCATGCTGGGTACACACTCTATGCTGACTCTGGTGCCTCACCACCTTTCTGGGCGTAAAAATATTCTGTCCTGTTTTGTGAAGTCAAACATAGCCTGAATTTCTTGCAGTCATGCTGTAGGACGGCCTACAGCAGTACTGCAGGTACTGATAGATTTTGTGTGCAGCTGCTGTTGCTGGTGACTGGCAAAACAAAGATTAATAGGATACTTGGCTTTGTTCTCACTCAATCTGGTTGATCTTTCACGTGTGTGACCACTGCTTTCAGTAGCAGTACCCATATATGCCTGCTTGAAATGACTCTGAAGCTTGTGCTTGATCAATCACTATCTTGCTCAGGGAACAGGGCTTTTTGCAGTTTCTGAAAATAAACACGTCACACCAAGAGTTACCCAAAAGCATACCACTCCCTCTTCATTAACAAGATCATGAAGCCCTAAAATTCATCTGCTTCTTCCAACATCATCCTCTGTCATTCCATTGCTAAGCCAGGAGCCTGGAGGGAGGGCCAGCTGCCAGTCTGCAAGGACATTCCAGCAGAATGAGTAACCAGAAATTTTACATGGTTTTACAGGGGCGAGGGAATGGGTGGCGCAGGAGGCCACCATGAGAAGCCACTGCTCCTGACCTGTTCTGCTATACAGCACGGAAAGTCTCCCTTCAGGATGGACGAAGCCACTCCTTTCCCTCCCACGCAAGTCTGCAATTTGCCATGTTTCTGTTGGGGGTGGTTGGTATGTCACCTTGTCACACAACTATTTTAATCTTCTGCCAAGTCTTGCATCACTTGTCTGAGGATGAGTCAGACCACAGGAAGTGAGGAGAGGCATATGAAGATGAAAGAGGAGGGGGCTGACCCTCTCAGATAGGGTGGTTGCCAGAAAGGAAAGATTGAGGTGTAATATTCAATAGCTCTGGACAAAGCAGACATCAGATCTATAATTCCAGCATCCTTTCCACTTTCCAGGTGGTACAATGGCAATATCCACTGCACTAAGATTTTTTTTTAAGCAATTAATCTGTAGGAGTCTTCAGGAAATTACTTCAAAGTTTGAGGCCGTTCTGCTCAATCTCATCTGTCTAGAGCTTTGGCATATCACTGGCACATTCAGGACTCCATTTCCCAACTCAAAGTGTGCAGTGTTTGTTTAAGGATGTGAAATGCCTGAGACGGGGCTAATTTGTATATGACACCAGTCATCTTGCCAGATCTGAACAAAACTGATTCCAGCATCAGGCTGTGATACTGGAAACAGAAATGGCCTTAACAAATGATGGTGAGCATGATCTGTCTTGTCTTGATAATGCTTCTGTCTCTGCTAGCTGTCTTCACTATCAATAGCCTTTGCCTTCTGCTGGAAGTTTGCTCCATCCAGTCTGTCTCCTGCCCCCTCTGTGCCATACTGACCCAGCTTCCTATTTAAAATCAACTCTCAGACCCCATTTCTGCTGTCCTGACTCCCTCCATCACTGCTTTCCCTTCCAAAGAGTAACCAGGCTCCAGATTTTGATACAGCTCTGTAACAGGGAACTAGTGTCTGATTAGGCCCTCCAAATAGCATTATCTTCCCACCCCTCTCATTACTTAGAGCTATTCTGAAGACAATAGATGATCAGATGTCCCTGGAGAAACAGCTGGGATAAGCACAGGGACAGAAAAGCTAACTTAGGAGAAAAGGCACGGAGAGAAAAACAGTGAACTGCACTTTCAAGTTTTGCCAGCATAGCAAAGAGTGTGGGAACAAATTACAACCATCAGTGAGATACCTCTGGCAATGAAAGCCCCAGTTTCTTCAGGAAACTGGTGTAAGTTATACTGGCAAAAGCTGTATCTCCAGTAGTAGTTTTGTCAGAAAACCCTTCCCAGGGTAGGCAAAGCCAGCAATATTAAAAGGCAATAATATAGCCCAGCTGTAGGAAGCCTCTTTTCATGGAGAGAAATATTTTCCTGTGACAAGTCTCAAGCAGTTAAGCTCCAGAGAGCTTCACAGTAAAGGCAGAAGCTTTGCACATTTTGTATATATGAATATGTATTTAATTATGGCTCCAATTCAAAGCACATTAGCATAAATAAAGAGGAGAAATAGAAAGCAGGAAAGGATGAGAGAGAAAAGGTCTGGTTTTCACCTGGTTCTGTTAGCAGCAGCCCTGATTCCTCATCATTCTGTGGAGGGCATGGAGCTGTGCCTGGACATCACAGCTTACCTGTCTTCTCCCAGCAGCTACAATCAGCCTGCTCAGCCCTGCTGGCCTTGCTTAGGGATTAGCACACATAGGCCCATGGTCAGGTAACCAGGAACCAGTGTCATAAAGAGAGAATACGTTAAGGAGCAGGGGAAGAAGAGCATGGTTGTGAGGGGTGAGAGCTGCGGTCATCTGCAGAACCACAGACCCTAAGAAGAAAAGAATTAGCCACAGGTAATCCTCTGACCCCACATTTTCCAGAGCATTTACATAGGAGGAGGCATCCCTCCAGCAGAGCTTTCTTCTGACTACAGGCATCTGCTACAGACTGTGTCTGAAGGTGAAGTAGGGCCCTCTCACTGACTCTAGCCCTCCAGCACTGTGACTTCAGTACGTGGTGTCTTCCCTTATGCGCTGCCTTTCAGAAGCCTGCCCTTATCTGGTAGCTTCCCACTGTTCTACTAACGCTCCACCTTTTTTGTTACCCATGGACAAGGAAGACTGCACTCATCTCTGTGTCTCAGCTCATCTACTCCCATTCCTTCCTCCCCTGCCTGGGACATGGTCCTTCCCACAACGAGAGCACTCTACATTGCCAAATGATAGGCGAAAGGACAGATAAACAAGAATGGTGGTGCAGAAGAAGGTATGCTTTGCCTGCAGACCAAGGCAGAAAACTTTCCTGCAGGACTGTACCCTCACATTTGCATGAACGTCCAGCTCCTGTGCCCGGTACGTGATGACTTGTAGCCCATCCGCTTTCTGTAGTAAATAGATCATGCTGTTTGCAGAGGACAGCAGGGAGTTCCTTCTACTGAGACTCTGCCCTGACTGCTCTGGCACAGAGATCAAGACCTCACATTTCTTTTTTGGTTTTTAAAGTGGGGGCCTTTGCCAGAGGCCAAATACTCTCTCATTTTTGTACCAACACTCTCACGTGCTTATCTTCAACTGGAGTTCACAGCAATGTCCTCAAGGATACGATGAGCTTCCAAAATGTGCAGTACTGTTTGATCTTTCATCTCTGTGCTTCAAAAATGCACTCTGAGGGAAATATAAATCTAAAACATTGACAGAAATCCCTCCCCTTTGTTTGCACTAAAGGTGTTTTGCAATACAGTCTCAGTATCACTAGCAGCAATTGAATTCTACCTCAGTGCTAGAAGGCTGAGTAGAAACCAACTGCGCCCAGTTTGTTTCTAGGAAGTGCCCTCACATGAAACTCTGCAGGCCAAAACCAAACAATTCTTTCAATGCACATGGTTACTTGGCATCACATCGGCTGTAAAGGATTGCTGGTGCCACTGGGGTTCACAGGGTTAATACTAGAGGATTTTTTTCCTTTGAAAAAAAAATCCATATTGTAGACGATGGAGAAAGTTTTAGCCTCTTGTGGTCAAGGCTGGCTGATCCCAGTACCTACGTTCAGGGCTGCCTCAACAAGTGCAAAGCTGTTTAATTATTGACAAAGAAGAAAGTCCTCCAACCAGGCTATACTTCATTTTAGGACTTAAAAGCAACTCTATCCAAACTGGCAGTGCTTGAAAGCTTTGCTTCTTTGTATTTTTAACATCGGAGCACACAAAGAAAATACAAGGCCCAGTCTGAACAGTAGCAATGAGTGCTTAATATTCTCTTTGCATATCCCTAACAAATCAGTGCATGATTTAAAAATGTCACTGCACATCTGTGTATGGTGTGTGTTGCTGCAAATTGGGGCAGGAGGAGGGGGAACATGAAGAAGAAAAGCAGTAGAGATCCTGCAAGCTATTTACCTCTCTGCTGCATAATTTCCATGGTGCTTGCTGCAAAGCAGCTCTGAGTGCTGAACTCATGTGCCACCAGGAGGGTATCTCTTCAGGGAGGCTCCAGGTCCTGCTGCAGGGGCTGGTAGGGGCTGCCCATAACTTCTTCTTCATGTGGAGACAATATCCATGAGATCCTGCCTTTCTGCGTGTTTACACAGCTAAGGTTTGCAATGAAGTGCACTTAAAATTAATCTTCGAATCCTTCTTTTGGGGGCAAAAGAGAAGTGCCAGGCTTGGGTTTTTTTTAGCAAATCTACTGTATTTATTTCTTTAACGAGAAGCATGGGGTCTGCTCCCTCTATGCATCCCCAGATGACTATTCATAGCCCATTAACCAGCACTTTCACAGATCATAACTGACTTTGGATGAGACCTGGCTTGCGGAAAAAGGAAGAAGCAGACACAGCTTTACACACCAAGTCATCCACAGCCTTCTGGGAGGGCAGTTGTTTTCGTGGTGAGTCCCTCTGGGACTTTCCCAGCTGCTGCTACTCTACTAGCAACCTGACTTACTTCACTCACGTCCCAGGCACTGAGCAAATACTCGGTGGGTTGAACAGAAAGTACCAAAATCCTCTCGTGGTGATAGGCCACCGTGTGCCTCTCAAAATGTGAGCAGAGAGACATTCTGGAGAAATGTGTACCGCTTGTGCTGTCCAGATCTAGAGATAATTAGAGGACAAGTCTTCATTGCTGCCAGACTGCCACCTTTCATGGATAATAAAATACACTCACTGCTTTTCAAGCTTTTCTACAAATAATCAGAACTGTTTGTCACTATGTTGAAGGAATTAGGGGGGTTTATACACTGCTGGAATAATTAAATAGAGGGCCTTTCTTTCAGAAAGGCATGAAATTTAGCTGAAAAGGAGGGTTTGTGAGCTTTCCGCTGGGCACACAAACTTGCCAGGACCAACTGGCAGGAAGAAAGGCAGGCTGTCCAAGGGGGCGGATTTCCTTGAGTGGCATAGGAGCACAAAGCTCGCTGACCTTGAGCATGGTGGCTGCTCCTAAACCTGCCCGTGTTGCTGTGTGGGATGAAGAGGACAGAGAAAACACATTACAGAGAGTCAGTCAGCCTCTGGGATGCGTAGGAGGCTTGTTGCAGCTCCCAGTGTGGTGTGCAAGAAGAGAGATGACTGAGGGCTAGCCTGGGAGGAAACGTTAAATTCTCGGTGAGTGGAGGGGTGGTGGAACATGAAGGAGAAGGTGCTTAGGGAGCTGCTGGGGAATGAACTAAGTGAGTAGTGCTGAGGAAATAGATCTGTGAGTTGTCAGTGCAGAAATGATCACTGAAGTGTGCGGCTGGATAAAGCTACCTAGAGACAAAGTGAGGAGTGAAGAGAGGGACTTAGGCAATGTCCTAAGGAAGGCTGATAGTAGGAAGGAAAAAGCGCTGAAAGAAGGCAATGTAAAAGCACCTAGAGAGGTAGGATAAAAATCAGGAGCACAAAAGGCTCTGGAACACCTCGGGAAGAAAGCTTTTTTATAAATGAGGAATGAACCACATTTAAGGCAGGCAATAGGCTGGAAAGAAGGTTTCAGAGTGTGCCAAGAATAATAACTGTGCCTCAGCTCCTGTTGTGCTCCCTTTGCCCCTGCAGCACTGTCCCCCTCTTTGCATTTCATCTGTAAATTCTTCAGGGCAGGGACCTGGCCCTCCTCCCTGCTTAGCAGTTCAAGCAATCATTTGCCATTCTTACCAAGAATATTAATTGGAGGAATGTGCATGTGTGTTTTTAAATACAAGGGGTGATATATCCCTGAAGCCATACTGCTATTGATTTATTCACTGTATTGCCGCCTCCAGAGTTCAAAACCCAGCATCCTCCTTGCCCGCCTTCCTCTCAATGGAAATTGGGAGGCTGCATCAGAGAAGAAAAGAATACATCATGGAAGAAAAGAGGGAATTGTTTTGGCTTCTGGTTTTTCAGTTTTCCCAGGATCACCCTCACCAGAGATGTAACGACATCCAACCTCAAATGCGCATATAATGCGCTTTTATTCTGCAGACTCGGGCTACCCTCTCTTCAGTCGCTTTTGCCCTTCTGCTGTCACAGAAAACCCCTTTTCCATGCTCTCTGTCTGCCTTCAGTGTCTACCACGCACCTCAACTTGCAATGGCAGCTTGCAAGGTTCCAATTCTTCCAGCCTCTGTCCGTGCAGTAAGAGATGTGTTTAGCCCAGAGAGTCTTTAAATATGTTCCTAAATATTTATACTGTAGTTAGCAGTGATCCAGGAAGGAATTTAAAGTGTTTCTTTGTGTGTCTCTAGCTCCAGTGGCACTTAAAGCATGTACATAAGGGCTTTGCAAAATGGGAGTGGGCCCTAATGCACAGTTAATTACTTTGCAGTCTGGGCCCAACTGTCTGCCTATATCGCAGTGATCAAGCTCAGTCTCTTGATTTCCTGTCTACAATACAAGGATAAAGAGAGAAGATGATGATATGAGATGGAGACTCCATTGGCCTGACCTTGGGATTGCTGAGTAACCCATGGCTGGCAAAATCCTGGATTGATTTCAGTTGGATTTTATGAGGCATGGAGCTGAAAAGACTGGTTTTTTTCCCTCCTCATTACATGGCAATGACTAACCTAACCGTGGCTCCTCATCCCATATTCAATATTTCCCATGTCTGCTGGATATCAAGTACTTTCTTTCTTCTGTTCATACTGCCCCGTTCTTTAACCTTTTTTAATTTTTAGACTCTGCATATTTTCTAAGGCAGAAGTGCCCCCCTCTAGAAATTCAGTGGCCATGGGGCTGTCTACACGGGACAGAATTTATGACACCACTGAAACTGTTTTTCCTTGCTGTTTTCCACAAACCTTTACATGTCTATGGAGGGTGGGCTGCCAAGCAATGCCCCTACAAAAGCTTTTGTCTGCTCCCAGTTTCAAGTGCCACCATTGACTATCAATATATGAAAAGCACTGTTTGGATTCAGACTGGGGCAAAGTCCCTGTATACCAGAACTCTATATCATTTTGCTTTCCCTGTTCAAGTGAACCTATTCTCTGCTCTCAGTAAATTTGAATTTTAACACTGTAGATTTTCTGCAACAGAACACTGCCTTGATAGCCATTTAGTACGTAGACTAGAAACCATTAATAGAGGGCAACAAAGAGGAAAGAAGATTACTGCCTTTTAATCTTTCATTTATTCTGTGGGTAGCTAATAATTACTTAGACATTACGGCCAGTTACTATTACTTGCTAAGTTTCACAAAGCCCTGTTTCTATAGTTGTCTTTGAAAACAGTAAAGGGAACTACGTGTCTAACAGAAAGAGGCAGTTTCTGAGTATAGTCACAGAAATTCTGAAGATCAGATAGTAAAGGTTTTTAGGTACCTGCTACTCACTAAAACAAATGAAAATTAAACACTGTTAAGGCCCTTCCAAATCAGGATCCTCATGACTACAGAACCTGTTGTCAAGTGTTATGATGGTAGCAACCTGAGATGAAATTAAAGCTTACATATACTCACAAGGGGCACAAGCTGTTTCTCTGTAGTTGTTTTTGTTTTTATTTTTAAACCAGACCTGCAGGACAAGCCTTTTCTTCCCATTGCTGCAGTGTTAATAGAAGCCATATTTTCAGCTCTGATAACAGAAAAAAAAAAAAAAAAAAGAAAATAAAAGAAAAAATTGTGGCAAACCAATTGTGATGTATTTGCTTAGTATCAAAAGCCACGGAATAAAACCTGTAACATCTGTGTCTTCAGCTGCCATTTTGGGGAGCAGACGTCTCCTTCCACCAGCAAGCGAGAGAAGACACGATGGCAAACTGGTGTGTCCAGTCAGAGTGGGAGAGCAGCCATGGACCAGAGGTGAGAGCTGGGTGCCAGGCCCCAGTATCCCAGGCTATTTCTGTCTTTGCTGCTTTCTGGGTGAGAAAAAGCGAGCTGCTCGCAGCAAGTAGGGTCAAAAGCCTTTATTGGCACAAATCACCCTCTTTACATTTTGTGAGGGTTTTGCTGTGGCTTCAATGGCAGGTGGTGCCTGACCCTCCTCTGCACTCTGCTTAGCTGGAGCAGTCTAAGCATGCAGGTCAGTCCAGAAGTGCTCAGACCTACTGATCTTCCAGGTAAGCCATGAAATTCACCACTTTTCCTTGGGTTTTGGTAAGAGAGGGAAAATACAAAAGTAGTGATTGGCAGGAGGTAAGCAGCTGCTGGGTGAGAGCTTTATGTCATTGTCGCTTTTAATTTCACCATCACTAGCTATGTCAGTGAGTTTAAATATGAGCAATGGTGTTGCTCAGCATTGTCAAGGGCACACAGAGCCCCAGCCCGGTATCTAAATGAAATCCACTGAAAAATGACTAAACAGGATTAACACAACCTGAGCGCAGATGCAACACGCATGCATGCTCATGAATCATCCTACGCCTATGTGCAGAGGTGCAACAGCCTTCATCAGAGGCAGCAAAAGAAACGGGTGTTGGCATAATGGGATCAAGCCCTTCCTTCAGGAACAGTAGGAGCGGGTCTCATCCAGGGCAAGGTATTGACTGTAACCCCCTCTGAAATCTGGGCTGGGCTTAGAACAATGAGAACAAATGCAGCCCTGTAAAATTGCTCCCACCCAGGCAGCCACATCCAGACAACTGAGCAACCCAGGGTGCCTGGCAGGGCTGGCTCTCCCTCTGTCTGGTCACCCCTGCTACAATCCCTCCACTGGCACTATCTGCAAATGCTGCAGTGGCTCCTCCACCTTCCTTCAAGACATGGTGCACATGTGGGTGAAATCCCTGTCTGTGAGAACACCTGGGAGCTGAGGAGGGAGAAAGGAAACCTTCACAAGTTCAGTGTCTTGCTGTAGGCAGCTGCCCGTGGTATTGTCCTCTCAGTCTGCAGGCAGGGAGCTGGTATCGCAGGCAGAGCCGATCATGCAGGAGCAAGGTCTCAGCGGGGAAGGGCCCCAAATCCTGCCATTTGTTTCCCTTTTCGATCTGACAGGGCAGAGACAGATTTTATTGAGCTGCTGAGCAACTCGTGAGGCCTGTCTACTCGCCAAGGCTTTTCTGAGACTGTGAGTTGAGAGGTTTATTGGATCAGGGGATAATTTAGTATCCATTTTTCACAACATGTCCATTCATATTAACTCATCCTAGCAGCCTGTCTCCCTTCCCACCAGGTACTGGAGGGGTAAGAGTAGAAAGAGCTCCTCGTCTCCAGCTGTTCACTTGTCATGGGACCAATAGGTCCCTGGGACCATGGTGCTCATGGGTCATGGACAGGAGTGTGGGGCTGGATCATTTCTTGGGCACTACCAGTGAGAGGGAAGAAGCGGGCCCTGGTGAGATCTGTCAGCCCACCTGCCAGATGCTGTTCTGCTACCCTCTGCCAGCTCCTCCCAGCAGACACAAGGATATTTCTAGAAAACACAATAACTGTTAAGAGAATATGAGCCTCCCAGACAAAGCCGTCCTCCCCACCAGTAAGGAGGCATACAAACTTGTTTCTCCTCCTGCCTGGCTGCTAAGGACAACCCACAGGCAGACAGGCAGTTTCCTGGCAATGTTGCTCAGAGGAACAACATTGGGAGCACCAGGCTTCCCCTGGCTGAAAGCTTCCACCGCTGCACACCCACTGCTTTAGGCCAAGTTCTCTCCAGGGGTTATTTGAAGCAGCATCCTATTGCTTCTGCCCACATCAGGGAAGGACTAGAAGCCCAGCCCTTTGACTGTGCTGAGCTAGCTGCCTTTTGGAGGGTCCTCAATACTGACCTTTGATCCAAAGCTCACCTAGAGTTGTCAGCTGGAGGGAATACCAAGGATGAAGAGAAGACCTTCTACCACTACACTAGCAACAGAGGTTAAACAGAGAAAATATAGGCCCATTTCTGAATAGGGAGAGTGATTTGATGACATGGGCCACAGATAAGGCTACTGTATTCAACGCCTTCTCCATCTCAGTCTTCACCAACAAGGTCTCCCAGGCCTCTGGGGTCAGAGGTAATCTACCAGCAAGTAGATAGGCATTGTCTCAGGGATTGCCTGAGTGACCTTGGTCTGTTCAAGTCCATGAAACCCAACTGTTGCATCTAAGAGTGCCAAAAGAGCTAGCCCATGTCCTTGCAAGGCCCCTCTCTAACATCTTTGAAAGACAGTGGAGGTCCAGGGATTTCCTTGACAACTCAAGAAAGCCAAATATGAGGTCTACCTATACCTACAGGAAGGTCATCACGAGAAGGGAACTGGGAATTTAACTGGTGTGTGCAGCAGGAAAACAAGCAACAACGCACATAAATTGAAACAAGAGAGATTCAGACAAGACACAAGGAAAAAAATTACCCATGAGGACAGTCTAGGAGTGGAGCAGGCAGCCCAGGAGGCTGTGCAGGCTCCTGCACAGGAGATTTCAAGTCCTGAGCAGACACAGCCCTGAGCAGTCTGATCTGGCCTGGGGCTGACCCTGCTCTGAGCTTCCCAGGGTTCCATCCAGCCTGCATTATGCTGTGATCCCATGCTGAGCTGAATTGGACAGCAACAGTAGGAAATTAAAAATACAGAAATATAATCCTACTGTTGACACAAATAGCCCCAGTTCTCCAGACTGCTTTCATTCTCAGTCTGCTCTGACTTATGCAGGAAGCCAGACCAGCTCTCAATCAGGGCAGCAATACAGATCTGTCCTCACTACTTCTGTGCCAGTCTGAAGGCTCTAGGCTGCTGCTGCTAAGAAAAGAGTCAGTTGTGTACAAAGCAGCCGCAGGGGCTGATTGCTTCTGTGAGGACCCAGTCAGCATCACGTCCACTTCTCCTCCCTTCTCTCTTTCTCTCCCTTCCCTGTCTCCCCATTGCTCCTTCACTAAAAACCCAAACAAGAAAGCAAGCCCCCAGGACTCATCCTACAGGCTCTTTGTCCCACCTCTCCCCGTTCCACTCCCTTCCCTTAACTTAGAGGTACTTGTACCAGGCTACAGTTCCTCTCTGGGGTGGGTAACAGCGGTGGCCTCCAGCAACTACAAGCTGAGCAAGTAACGATATTAAAGCTCCTTTCACCCTCCTTCCTAGCTGTGATTGAGGCTAAGCTCAGCTCAGCAGGCCATCAGGAACAGGAACCTCAAAATGAGCAGCTGTGGACAGAGAGACAGTTTTGAGGGAGGGCTACAGCAACATCATGTGTAGAAAAGATGCTTGAACTCCCCTCCTAAATCGTCATGGAAGCTGTTTTCATCTTCAGCTGCTGCAGATTTGTTCCTGGGATGGTGACTGTACGGAGTGGCTGACACAGACCTGAGAATCAGTCAAAAGTAATTGAAACAGAAGAAGCTCAGCAATCAACCTATTAGGTTGCTGGAGCCAGAAAAATGCTGCTATGAGGAACCAGAGAAAGGAGAACCAACTTTCCTTCTGAAAACTTAATGTGGGGAAGAAGCTTCAGCTGCGCTGTCTTTTCTTATCAGAAGAATGAAAATCTGTGGAATTCTCTTTCTGTGTATTCTTGTCCTTTGAAACAGGAAGGGGAGAAAGGAAAGAAAACATTAAACCCTTAGCTGTAAAAAATGTCATCCCGTTCTGTTTTCTTTCCCTCATTCCCCCCCACTCCATATGCAATAAAATGATTCTTTGCTCTCAATTGCTGTCTGCTGTGGCGGCGGTTGGAACGGGCTTTGTTTTTCTTCACTTCACTGCTCCTCACCGGAGGACTTCACTGGCTGCAGCAACCTATTAAGCCGGTTGCTGGCTCTCTTCTGTTAGAGTGGGAGTTGCTGCCAGAGTCCGGTTATTTCCAAACGCCTGCATGAATCGGCTCCCGCAAAGCCAGACCTCGGAACCGTCGACAAGAGCATAAGCTGAAGTGTTAGGGGGTTGCCAACCTCCACTAATTAACAGTGTACATCCCTCCACCATCCCTCACCCAGGTTTCACAACCTTCTGGCAGGTGCCCTAAGGGGATTTACTGTGGCGAGTTTAAACATTTCATCTGAATCATTAAAGCAAAAAAAAGAGAAATTAAACATGATCTTTAAAAAGGAGGAAGAAAACTTACCCACCTGCATTCATGATAAGGCACATGCAAAGAGAAAATGCAGCACTGAGAATTCAAATTTGGAAAAGGACTGCTGTGTATGCGGGTAAGCAATACCTCAGCAGCCTTCTCAGAAAGTCTGAAAGGCCACCCAGCCCCCTGTCCTACACAGGTACCGTGCTGAGATGAGTTATTTTGCTTACAGAGGATGTACTGACTTGACTCTGGTGCCAGAGACTCTATTTGACTCTGAATTCTGCACAATACATCCTTGGCTAGATGCAGTTATGAAACATAATAACCCCTCTTACTGTCTGGATGAGTCCTCTCCCACATCAAATTCTAATGAATTTGAAGGAAAAGAAAACAAGGTTTCCCCTTTCCTCCTCACCTAGATAACACAGCATGGCGGGGTTGGGGGGGGTGGATTTAATATTTTTACTGAGGCTTGTATTTTGATCTGTGCAGTGGGAACAAACTAGCTGACCAGGTGGATTTGCTTCAATTCTGGGATGTTTAAAGCAGTTCTGCCTTGTTTACACTGCCTATGAAGAACCTATGTGTGCGATGTTGTACGTGTTCCTGGCAGTCCCTTACACCAGGGACTTCTCCGTGGGGTTGACAGGCTGTGAAGAGGGCCCTTACAACAGTGAGGTTTACTCAGGGGGAGTTCTAACTGACAGTGGCTTTATAGAGCAGAAGAGAAATATGTCCTGGGCTCTACAGAGCAGTACTCCAAGTTTTATCAGTACTTAATGCCTTCTGTTTTATCAGTACTTAATGCCTTCTAAGAGTACCACTGAAAATGTCTGGGGAAACTGCAGGTTAGGAGACTTTAGCAACTCACACCTGCATCTAGCTAGTGTTTGTCCGATAGTACTAGCGCTGTCTAGATTTACCATCACCCATGATTTACGTGAGGGATGTGGTCTCCCTGTGGGCTTAAGCAATAATGCTCCAAACACACCTTCAGAAAGGCTTTCCTTTCATGAGAAGTTTACATGAAATAACAGGGGGGGGAAAGGGGTTGTGAGAAATTAGAGGTCGAAGTTGCCTCCTAACACTGCTAAGTAAAAAAAGTCATTTTTTTCCTACTAAACCCTTATAGTAGTGCTTGATCTGGTATTACCCACTCCTGAGAGGCAAAGACAGTGATGTCTTGCACCGCTCGGGACTAACGCTAGAGTAATCCGGGAGTTCATGATTGCAGGAGAGCTATGTCCTAAAGCAACACTTTGTGCAAATGCTGACTCATCAGAAATGCGATGCCCTTCTGCCATCATCTGCAAACAGCGTCTGAAAGAGGTGCGATTAGACTGTGGTCTGGAGCTGGGACTGTCCAAATTCTGATGCTAGTTCTAATACATCCCTCATTTGCACCGAAGGAGTGTGTAATAGGGACCAGATATTCAATGGTTCTTAAAATCTGTCACTCAAAGACTTCAAATGCACCGTGGGTACTTAAACCCTCTGAAAAACTGATATTTAATGTTATGAAAACAGGCAGAAGAGGAATTAAGGTTAGTATTCACAATGTGCTTTCAAGAAGAAAAAGGACTGAGTATTACTTTTAATTCTTCATTACTTTATGCAGTAGAAAACTGGAAGATACAAAGATGAACAGCAGGATAGGACTGATACTAGTACTGGGAGTGTCGTTGAGTCATTTCAGTTTTTTATAGGTACCTTTATCAAATAAATGGATGGATTACATGTACCATGAAGGATTAATTCTGGACAAGCGATGTTTATTTCATCAAAGGAACACTCTCAAAGGACATGCAAAGTCCCCTAAACTTTCCAGGATTAGCAATGAGTGACCTAATATCTCCTCCCACCACTGGTGCCTAACACTTTACAGAAATTTATGCACAGAATGTGACAACTTGTCATGAAATGCTCAACTTCACGTATCCCATTTTCCTGTAGAGTTCTCTGCATAATATATAAACAGAGGGGGGTGGGGGAAATCTCTCTGAAAGCTCCTGCCAGCTCACATCTATTTCATTCTTTTCTTTTGAAAAGAAACCTATTCCAGATGGTTTATCATTAGAACCTTTAAAATCTCTGACGTTATGAAGCAAATATGTAAGGTCAGGTTTAGCATGGCCCGGATGCCCTCCTGAGAAGTTTTCATGCTGAATCTGGGCCTCTAGATGTGTGTCCACCACAGGAATCAGTGGACTACTCCAGGTCAGCCCTCAGATATTGCTGATGAGGCAGGATTTGTGCCAGCCAAATGACTGGACAACCTGTTTTCGTGTCCTCAAAGACCTTACTCTTCCCAGGGCTTGGGCACCCACTGTACCACAGGAGTAAATACGCCTAGATCAATGCCAGCAAGGTCATCCTTCCTGTGACCTGGGCAAGCTGTCCACATTTATATCACGGCTCCCATGACACTCTACAAACAATACAGTGAACAGGAGCTGCAGTATCTCCCCCCTGAACTGCATGCCCTCCTGGGTGTCAGGACTACAGCCAGGCAGACAGCCAGCACGCTGAGGGATGTTTTAAGCGAGGCCTCTGAGACAAACCTCTGCTTTCAATAAAGTGCCACGGGATTTTTAATGCCCATGCAGAGCAGGCAGCTGTTACCCAAAGGACATTCTCCACCCTAAAATTACATGGGAATTATTTGCCTCTGAAGCTATGTTTAGCCTACAGTGATTCAAACATATAATTCTAGGATATCTAGTTATTTGATTAAAATGCTAATATAGCCACCTAACTGCTAATGCTGCCAACCAACCGGACTCCCTAGGGCAGCGCTCTGTTTGCTCTTCGTGTCTCTCTCTAAGCCAGGGTCTCACAGTAAACCAGGGAATCACGATCACTGCTTTAAGCCCAGGGGTTCAACCTCTCCAACACAGTGACTCAGAAAAGCAGCCAGCTCAGAGGCAAGAGAGGATACACAGGGATTTGGCCATTGCTTCATTCCAGGCAATTTGCATTTCTCACTATGAGCTCCCGGGCAGCAGCACTTGCCGTGGGTTCCTGAGGAAGGTTTGTCTGAGGAGGCATTCCTTCCACTGCGAAAGTGCCATTTTTTAAAAGGAGCAGCTAAGTACGTGAATGGGTTCCACGAGCTTTCCCTCAGAACTTTTCTTTATCACTTTCTTCTCACCATCACTACAAGAACTGGGAATTGTGCCTGCAACATTTTCCGTGTTAAGAACAGCTCTCATTTTATCCAAAATTCCCTCTGTTCAATTTGATTTAAAATTTGTACTTTTTTATAGTTAATTATTTCCACTGAAAATCCATGTACTAAGATGCTCAAAACCAATATTAAGTATGAAGGAAGTCACTGCACATCGTTTTAAGCCCTGTTATGAACAAACATCCCTTCATCCTACATCCTTTCCCTGCCTCAGGGTCTCGGCAAAGAACTATGCCCCAGTAATACTACGTGATTTTATGATAAGTAGACCTAAGTTCTTCTAACAATACCTGGGGTTTGTCACAGCTGCTATTCATTTTTTAATAGCCCCTTTTGCTGAGAGGGCACAGAAATGACAACTATCCTGACGCTCCAGCCTGACAGCCGGGACTGAACATGCAGCGATGTTCTGCGCTTCACGGTGTCCGTGTTTGTATAAGCTGCCTCATCGCTGGCTGCACAGGAATCAGGAGAGAGTCTGAGAGGGTACTTCTTCCCAGAACAAGGAAGGGAAGGATGAGTGTACATGCCTGATTAGTTACAGGCAATTAAACACGTCTAGCTTCCCCTTGCCTCTCATCCCTAACCTCCAGCCAATGGAACAGTTTGCCTAGCAGAAATCCAGCACAGCCACCTCCTGATGCGTGAACCCTACATCCCCTCTCCTTTATAACCTGGTGTCTGAATTCTTTCAGCCCATGGGCATCAAGGTGTTTACACCCACTTCGCACAGGAGGGTGAAGTGCCTCATGACTGTAAGGAGACCGCCCCTTCCCTGCTGATCAATCCTGCCTCCGATCATAAGGCAACACCCTCTAACCCACTTCATGAAGCTGCTGTTGTCGTCTTGAACCACAGCAGAAGAGGCTTTCAGAGATCCAGGGTTGGAAAAAATTTCTATTCCTTCCTGGTTTGCAGGCCTTTCAGCTTCTCTGGTTCCGCACTGATTTGACCCACAGCACTTCATTTGTAGAAACATTCTATCTCGACGTAATTTAAAAACTGCTTTTGCTTCAACACCTGTCCTCCGTGACACCTTTCTTGACTAAGATCAGCACAGTCTCAGAGGCTTTCCTATAAGCTCCCCGCTCTCTTAGGTTGGGAAGTATCAGGCTACTTGTCCCCTTCCTCCTACCCTCCCCCAAGGACTACCTCATAGCCGTCTAGGACTCTATCATCCTCTCCCTCCTAGGCTTTCTAGTACTGTGGCCAAGCTCTCCAACAAAAGTTTCACCAGGGCTGGGTATCATCTTCAACCATGCTCTCCATCCTTCTTCTTCCAGCACTTCCACCTCCAGGGAACAGGCTCTAGACTGCTCCTGCCAGTAAGGAACGCAGCCTTTTGCTGTTTAAGGAAAGGTGTGGGTGGGGAGAGAATCTCTCGAGTTAAGTGCAGAGGCAAACTCTGCAGTCAGAACTGAAAAAGTTATTCCTCTCCAATGTAGTCATCCCTTCCAGGCCACAGGCTTGCCCTTGTCCTCAGTATACATCTGACCCTGCTTTGTTAGATCCTTCCCCGCCTCAGACTCCCATTAACACTTAACAGAAGAAAAAAGATGTCCAGTACTTCACTGACATTACCTACCACCTGCTCTGCCTGGGAAACACCTGGGCGTGCTTTCACATCCCAACAGGTCTTCAGAAGAAGGTCTTAGATCAATCTATCCCTTCCACTCCCTCAGCTACTTTTTGCATCAGGAGCCGTCCCTAGTCTGACAGAAAATCCCACATACCACATTTCTCCTCCCAGCTGCCACTGTTCCAACTACTGCTGAAGCTATAGTGAGAGCTGGTGAGGCCAGTGCTTATTTCCCTGCAGCCTGTACCTTTTCCAAAGAGGGTACAGGTACATGGATAGAAAGGACAGAAGAAAAAAAACCCGTCTTACTACAGCTTGTAATTGTGTTTGTATTTGGTCACCACAAAAAAAAATCACTACAGCTGAACTCATTTTAGCTTTAGGAGCAATCGAGAGCAAACAGGGATCAATTTAATCCCTGTGTTGCAAAGTCTCATCATTTTAATAAAGACCTTGTGATACCCACACAAGAAACTCTTTAAAGCCTGTGTTCCAAGGGTCAGGTTACAGAAGAATCTCCCCTCCATCTCTTTTTCACATATATTTCTTCATGTCTTCTTTTTGTTTCCCTCATATACGTTCTTCAAAGTTCGAAAAAATAGACAGACATTTTCTTCCTCACTGAGATTTTTTTATTTGATGACCAAGGGAGCTGCTGGACTTCTGATTTTGCACCAGTAGGACTTGTCAGTGCTGTAGGAACAGCAACTCAAATGCAGAAAACAGGTACACTTCCAAAATGTCTTTTCCTCGCCAACTTTGACCTAAAATCCACTTCTAATGTGGTGTCAAATAACACAGCAAATACAATTTTGTGCAGATGTCAGAAAACATTGAATTAAAGGCACAACTTAACACACAGAGGAGGGTTAAAAAGAATAGTTAAGAAGCTAAAACCGTCCTTATCTTTTTCTAAGGTCTCTCTTCATGCTCAGTATCTCATGTCATGACTCAGATCTAGTTCATGCAGCCCAAACCTTCTGTCCTGTTCTCCCTGAGTATCTTTTTAGCCATCTACTGTAAGCTACTTTTATTCAGAATAAAACCAAGTTTTGCTCCAAGTTATGTGCTGTCAATCCAAAGCATCAGCTCACTCTGTTTAACTGTGGGCATGGGGAACATTAAAAACTATCTCCATGAAAGGATCTTAGGCTATTTCATACAAGGGTCAGAATAGATGACGTGGTCTAGATTTGACTGAGATAGAGTTTAAAATTGGTCTGAATAAATGGGGTTTCACTGTAGAGCAGACAGGGTTAGAGGTCAGCCTTTGCAGAGAATAAAGGAAAGAGTACTAATTCAACTAGGTAGTTTCTGCAAAAAAATCAGACTTATTTATCAAAAACTGAATTGATCTAGCTTGCACAACATTAAAGCCAAAGAATAAATAATAAACAGCACTTCCATTTGTCACATAGTAAAAAGAACAAAAGTGCACAACTGGGAAAATGTAATTTGGAGAAAAGTCCAATATGGAAAAAAATAAGGCACAGTTGAACTAGCAAAATAAAACCAACCCTTTGATTTGTTAGCAACTATTGTGTGCTCTGTGCTGTATTTCTTTATTCAAATACAGCTCTGTTCAAATTTGTCTCAGATGACTTTTCAGCAACATTTAGCACATTGCAAGGCAGGGCTTGAGGGTCACGAGTTCAATAAAGGACTTGTGTTCCTCTGTCCTCCAGCCACCTGATCTGAGATACAGACATGACTTATTCAGCTGTGGTGATGTTGCTGGTGGGAGGGAATAGCCTGCCTTGTGCATTAGCGTCTCCTGTAAATTATCTTAGGAACAAGACTGATATAACCACAGACTGAAGAAATATTTTAGCTGTCCTAGGCTGGAAAGAATCTACTGCTGGTGGCAAGAAAGGGCAAGAAGCAAGGAAGAGGGAAAAATGTAATTTTGGAGGGCACAGTATGAAAATTTTAACTGCTTTATTTGCACAGGCCAAACAGCAATAAAAAGCAAATGTGTTGGAATAGCTTATTCTCCTCTGGCTTCGAGCAATGCAGGAAGATCTGCTGTTAGGTCTCCCGACGCCACTTTTTTTCTCCCCTTTTTATTATTAGCCTCCTACATTTTCTCTGCCTTTAACGGTAAATTGCTTTCCAATCAGCATGCTGTGACAAGGCTAACCAGAGGCAGCCAGAGCCCGTGCAGTGCAGGGCCCAGACAGGCACCAACGACTCCTATTCACAGCAGTGACACATGCATGTTATTTTTCTTACGTTCCCTTGACCCTTTGAGATCAGGGGGCCCTGACCACAATGCTCAGGCAGTGAAAAAAACACGAATCCTACTGGACTTGCAGCTGGGGGAGAAACAACATCAGGAACTGGAAAAGGAGCTGTCAGCCTTCATTATTAATACCCAGCTGTTAATATTTAATGTCATAAAACCATGGCTCCCTCCACAGCCTAGTCATCAGACATGCAGGGGTCACACCAGCTAGAATCCTTTAGACAGACGATTCAATGTCGCTGTGCTTTAGATTCATACCAGGACTTCTAAAGGTGCTCTAGATGTATTTGAGATGAAATGCTAGAAGCTTTAATAAAGACTGAGATTATAAAATAATTAAAAGTGAGGGGGAGAGGGGAGAAGGCAAAAGTGGTCATACTCCTGCATTCCCAGTCAGCTCTGCTCTTCAGTGCTGACCCCACCCACTAAGTTAAAGGACACCTGCAGCTGGCAAAAGATAAACAGCACTGGCCAAACAAGAGCAAGTGTTAGCATGGCATAGACTTCACCCATGGCTGTAGCTGCACCTGCAGGGCCAAATCGCTGCCCAAGCCTTGGTGTCCTGGCACAGAGGAAAGGTTTGAACACAAAGTAATGGGAAGGCCAGGATTTAAATCCTTTCGACTACTAAAGCAGGTGGTGCTACATTAGGAAAAAGACCATCTAGTCCAGTCCAGTCTGTGTGCCTTGGCACTACGGCACACCCTGAAGAGTGCAAGGTAAAGCACACTAAGAAATGCTATTGAATGTCTGATATCTTCTTTTAGCAGATGAAGGGAGATAGAGAGAGGTCCTCTAACATGGGGCTAAGCAAGGAACATTTTAGTGGTTATTTTCAGAACCTTCATCCTTACAACTTCACAGAAAGGTCAAACGCAAATGTTGCTAGCAAGCAGTTTTCCTCTCGGCAGGAGCAGGAATGCGTCACCTCTGCTGGCACAGACCCACAGGTCCTGTTTCCCCCGCAGATCCCGGGCTCTCCCTGCTAGTGGTTCCATTTGCTCTGCCAACGTTGCCACTAAAGCTGCCTCGCAGTATTAATTTTTAAAGACTCCTTCCTCCTCCCGGGTATAGATTCAGAAACCGCTCCAAAAGCCCACACATACATACCAGCGCAGCACTGCAGCCAAACGCATCAAATGAGATTTTAAGGGAGAATGAGGGAATAAAAAGCACAGCCAGAATGTTTTGGAACGCAGCGCAAAGATAAGTGTGGCACCTTGTGCTACATCTGCTACTCCTTGGCCTTCCCTGTCTCGCCTGTTTCAACCTGTAAGCTCAAGATTGATTTCTTTCTGTTTTTTACAGAGCAGTGTAGTCAGAGGGGCTGGAACACCCCAGGCAATGAAGAAACATAAGTAATGAGAATCCTCCAAATATGTTAGTCAGCATGACATGAAGACAGCTGAGACGGTCCACAAAGAATTGGTCAGATCCAGCAGAGCTCATTAGCTCTGGCTTGGGGCTACTTCTGCCAGACCTGGGGTAGCACGACGTCCCAGGTGTCTCTGAGCTACACTCTGGGCTCCAGGCTGCCACATCAGCCCAGCACCGGCCTTTGCTGGCACTGTGGCTCAATACTGCACAGCTCCCCAGCTCGGTGAAGCACTGCGGAGCACTGCAGAGAACGATGCACAGATATCCAAGCGGCTCTTCCGCACAACCTGGTTGCAGCAGTGACCATACTGAGACAGAGCTATTAAACCTAGCTGGGCTTGAGCTGACTTAATGCAGTGCCCTCAGGTGCCTCTATCCTCCAGTCCCAACTTGTGTTTTTGGGAACACAGTGCAGAGGCAAACAAATGGCCCTGCCTACAGAGACATCTCAGGTGGGCAGAGGTTAGTAGTGCAGAATCAGCACGCTGAGAAATGTAGGGTCCAGGTCCTGTTTTGGTCTGGAAGCAGATAGTTGCATCCTCACAGCACCATGCCAGAGTCCATCTCGGGCTGTTATGCACAAGGGCCGTTCCAGTTTGGTACCCTTATTATGTATAATCCAGAACCCAATTAAACTCCCTGCAGATGTTGAGGAACTGACTGCAAGGAGATATTAGAACAGGGTAATGATGACTGTAGTGGCCAGATGTGATGAGCAAGACAAGGCAAACCTCCTCTTCTACCACTCTCGATCATGGTAAAAGTGACTATTTACAGATAGCGTCTCCCTGTCTGTGGATGAGAGCAACTTCCAACAACTCCTGCAAACTAGGACAACAAGTGAACTCCAGCAGTTAATTATAGTAAATATTTACATAACGGCTGGGCCCTTCAAATTTAGAAGGAATAGTTAATGCAAGGACATGCCCTTTAACCATTCCATTTTATTACACAAACCACTAGGGAGCCCAGCACACTAAGATTTGCAAATGAAGTGTTTGATATTGGCTGAGACATTAAACTACTTACCTAGTGCTGTAAAATGCATAGGTACAGTACATCATTCTTTTTGCAGAAATTTCAACCCTATTTACTTTAGTTAACTCTTCGTCTACACTTAATGTTTTGTGTGCTACAAAGAGACACAGTACATAACCCTGAACAGACCTGGTGCCACCGCTGAGCAGAGTCTGACTTAAAATAAAACTGTTTTCCCCTTTGCTGTTACTAAATTTGGCATCACTTATGTAGATTCTATTGATGTGTCTAATCTACTTAACATCCTCAATGTTCTCCTATTAGCTGGTTGCTTGGGAATTTGCCTTCCGTGAAAGATTCTGCTTCTGTGTCCCATACCTTGCTTACTTCACACACGCACTGTGTAATTAAACCAGGTTCTGTAAGTGGGGTAGTATTTTATTATCCAAAATGATGTGGTTTTCATGAGCATTATAGCAAAGCCTGAAATGTTAAATGCTGTGGATGCTGGGACTGAAGGTGCTGCATGGTTTCCATCCAAGGCATAGTTTTAAAATGATCATGGTCTAAGTTTGGGAATCCAAGTCAGTCACAGCACCCTCAACTGGCAAGATTCAGATGTGCCTTAGGTAAGGTGTGACCTGTCCTGAGAGTAAGGTAAGACACTGATGACTCCCTCAGTCAATTTGCAGATGACACCAAATTGGGAGTGAGTGTTGATCTGCTTGAGAGCAGGAGGGCTCTGTAGAGGGACCTGGACAGGCTGGATCAATGGGCCAAGGCCAACTGCATAAGATTCAACAAGGCCAAGTGCTGGGTACTGCACTTTGGTCACAACAACCCCATGCAGTGCTACAGGCTTGGGGAAGTGTGGCTAGAGAGCTGCCTGGTGGAAAAGGACCTCAGGGCGCTGGTTGACACCTGGCTGAACATGAGCCAGCAGTGTGCCTCGGTGACCAAGAAGGCCAACAGAGTCCTAGCTTGTATCAAAAACAGTGTGGCCAGCAGAAGTAAGGAAGTGATCATGCCTCTGTACTCAGCACTGGTTAGACTGCACCCTGAATGCTATGTTCAGTTTTGGTCCCTTTACTACAAGAAGGACATCAGGTTGCTGGAGCATGTCCAGAGGAAGGCAACGAAGCTGGTAAAGGCTCTGGAAAACAAGTTTCATGAGACTCAGCTGAAGGAACTGGGATTGTTTAGCGTCGAGAAGACACTTAGGGGAGACCTTATTGCTCTCTACAGTTACCTGAAAGGAGGTTGTAGTGAGGTGGGTGCTGATCTCTTCTCCTAAGTAACAAGTGACAGGATGAAAGGAAATGGCCTCAAGTTGTGCCAGGGGAGATTTAGGTTGGATATTAGGGAAAATTTCTTTACTGAAAGAGTGGAGAAGCATTGGAACAGGCTGCCAAGGGAAGCGGTGGAGTCACCATCCCTGGAGGTGTTCAAAAAACATGGAGATGAGGCATTTTGGGACGTGGTTTAGTAGGCACAGTGGTGTTTGGGCTTGATGATCTTAGAGGCCTTTTCCAATCTCAACAATTCTATGATTCTCAGGACATACCATTTGTGGGCAGTGGATGGAGTGGCTCCAGAAATACCTGAAGATAAAGCACAATGAGCTGACCATCTTCAGGAGCTCAGTGCAGTAGAAAAAGGAAAATAATTATACACACAAAAAAAAAAACAGATCCCTTTTCCCCACTACAAAAAAATTGCATTCCCAGCTGCACAAACCAAATACAGGAAAGGGTTGCCCATGGTTGCATTAACATAGTTTTAGGTTGTCCATAAAAGAGCTCTTCTTACTGAAATGTTATCCCAGGTAGTATTTACTGCTGTATGACTTACTTTCTAGAGGATTTTTGTGTTACCTTGGGGAGGAAAATGCTGAAAGTTATCATAAGTCAAGGCTCCAAAGTGTATGGTGTAAAATTAGCTGAGAAGAGAGGATGAAGTGGCCCAAGAAATGGTCAAGTTTAGCCAAGGGACAACAGCTGCAAAATCAGGAACTCAAAGCATTTAATGAATGGGGGCTTTGCATGCGTCAGAAACCTTCTGCCAGACTGGCTGATTTATGTGACCAAGAAGGCACAGATGAACCCTCCCTCCTGAGCTTGCTCATAACATTATGGGTAGGCTAAGAGGGTTACTCAACCTTATTACTGCTGTTGCTGTTGTTTATTTATTAATGCATCTGTATCAGAGACCGTGGCTGATCCTGGGAGTCTCGCTGTGCTACGTGTGCAGGATACACAACAGAAGTGATCAATCCCTACCCAAAAGCTCTGGAGGTGGTCCCTTTCCCCAGAACCAGAGGAAGGTCCCAAAGCTGTCCACAGGGACACAGGTCCCCCTTTAGACTGCCATCTTAGCCACTTATTATCTCTCAGTATAAATATGTTTTATAGAGAAATAAAGTCTGCAATTCTGAAAGGGAGTGCTTTCACACACCCGCTTCTCATCTATAACGGCCCCTGATTTGGCATCTCATGTTAGAGTATGAAATTATGACACCAGAATTGACTTCAGGAGTTTCTGATGCTCCCTTGGATGATTGCTTCTATAACTTATAGAGACAGGGGAGCGTTTGTATTCTAGTGAACACATAAATTAATATCCATACATGAAAATTATGTGGAAAGAGCAGGACTGGGGCAGGGATGAGTTTTCTATAGTGTGTAACACCAAAGGAGGGCTTGTCAGCAGTAGTTTCTGTTGTATTTGGAGTGTTGTGGTTAGAGTGTGCCAGTGTAATGAAGTAAAATAAAAACCTTTTATATCCGACTTTTTAAAGCAGCTGAGAAATTCACGGTCTTTTCCATCATCATATCATTTTGCAGGGGAGGGAGGGAAGTACTACTAAAAATAAATATGCATTTTGATTCTTCCTGGTAGATACAAACCAGATTTTCATATTTTCACATGTGCTTTTTATACTTTACACCATGAGCAGGGCAGGTTATTTTGCAGAATAAGAAACAGATGTAAAAGTATCGGTATCCAGTCTTACGATGCAGAAGAGATAAGATTCTACTGTTCATGCTTGCTAAAAGCTTTATTTCGGTCTTCCACGGCAGACACAAAATTATTTGGTTTTACTTCTTCCCTACATTTCTAACAGAAGCAGTATTATATCTGTTGAAAAGAAATTAGAGTAAAATAGGCAACAGAAGGCCCCATCGCTTGCAAAGAACATGGATCTCAAAGCTTGTTAAACCCATGCCAGCAAAGTTTTAAAAGCAAAGGAGCTGAAAACCCTAGCCCTGCTGAAATAAAGGGGAAGCTCTCAGCAAGGGACAGGAAACAGGGGGACTAGATTTCACCATGTCCCCTGACACCATCTTACCTGTCAGAAACAGCAACCAGTACGCTTCTGTTTCTCTCACTTCTGACCTAAACCATGCTAAATTTTAATTTCTAAAATTTCTAAAGTCTTACAGAAGCAACATCGAAGAGTTGGAGGCATAAAGGAAACAGTGGCCTGCTCCTGGCCCTGCACACTGGTGAAACTGTTAACGCTGCATGCGCAGAGACAGCAAGTATGACGTTCCCATCGGTACAGCACTCTGCCTGACGGATGTCACCACCGTCAGAAGCAAAAGAAGAGCTACATTACATGCACTGGTGACTGGACCAGATGGAGGCTTTGGACAGCACTGCGACCTTCAAGTTCTCCCCAGATCTGATGGCAAAGTCATATGCCAGTTTGTTAGACTGGAGAGCTCAAAACGATCCTGAGAGAAACCCTTTCCACATAAATTGCCTGGAGTGGATGGATGGCAGGAGCCTCCACCATAAAAATCTCAGCCAGAAACATGATAAATATGCATGCATCCTGTTAAAAACAGGCAGTAGAGCAGTAGTGGCATACATTGGCTGAATAGGAATGCCAGTCAGTGACCAATCTGCCAAGGCATTTTGTAGTTTATCTTCCGAGCAGGATTTCAGGCTATTCTTGCAAGTGAAAAATCATCTGTAGTAACCTCGTTTCCAGTCCACATTGAATTTCCTCTGGATACCTTAGGAACTGGCAGAAGCAAGCCTAAAGGAATGTTTTGGTTGACTCTTGGGGTTTATATATAGCAGGTACTGAAGCCAGCTTCTCCTAGCCAAAACCAAGTTTTTTCCCTGTGGGTATGATTTAAATGTGTTTGCTTTACCACTAAATCCTTATTTTGTATGAAGTAGTCAAGGGAAAAAGTTGCCTTCCTGCCTCCTCCACCAGTGTTTCTGTGCTTACTGTAACACTAGCATTTTTGCATGGCGCCTGCTGCATTGGAGGCTCAGACTCCCATAGCGCAGGTAATAAATGAATATTACTGGGAGCTTTCTGGAGCAACTCTCTTCATCATAAGAACTTCTATAAAGCAACAATGACTAGATTACAGACAAAACTGCAAACCTTTTGAAAAAAATCTCTTGACACTTAAAAGTACAAACTAAGTACACCAGTCACATGTGGTTTTCTCTAAGTGCAGGGGAACTAATGAAACCTGGCAAATCTGGGTCATACACCCCAAAACTTCCTCTCTATGACACTTAAAATTTTATCTCAATATGAAATTTCCAGTGTAGCACCAAAATTCTTTCCCATGCCCATAGTCTTCAACCTGTTAGGGCTTCAGACCTCTTCTTTAAACATCCAAACTAGGTCATCTTTTCAGGTCCACAGTGCCCTCCTCCTGTCCCCTGTGTCTCCTGTTATGCCCAGATGTGCCGTCACACCATTGTTCCAGCCTATCACTTTGGCAAGAGACTGCACATGCTGTGATTCAACCAGAAATATGTAAATTTGGACTGGAGGAGCTGTCAGATTCCAAACAGCATGGGCAAAATCTTCTTTCCAGCTTTTCTTTGGTGGCAGCACTAATTAGCGTCTTTCTCCTCTACACATTGCCATTGCCAGTTCCCTCTTCCAAATTCGACTCCATGCTGACCAGTGGAGCTCAAAAGCTCATAGCTGGTGACTAGCAGATAAACAGCGTGTTTGTGGAACTTTTGTGTCCCTAGGAAATGAGGCTGAAAGCAGGAATATCAACTATGTCCTGTTAGCATGTTTACAGATATCTTTCTTGTTAATGTTACTGTTGAACTTGCCCCTGAGACTCTAAGCAACTCAATGCTAAGCACTGTATAAACAGATAGTAAGGCACAGTTCTACTCCAATTAAAGAAGACAAGTAAGGTATGAAAAACTATACTGTTTTACTATTAAAAATAATGGCTCATGTAAATATGCAGTGAGGAATAGATTGCATACGAGCATGGCACACAAATACAGGGACAGCTTCAGGCGGGATTCATTGTATCTGATCAGCTGCAAACGTAGATATATCCAAGCTTGTCCTATCTGAACCCAACTTTGAAAACATACATGGCTTGAAAAAAGGCATTCACGGTAGTTCAAATGCTAAATGTGAACCCCTCTGCGCTGATCAGGCGGAAATGCTAATGAAAGAGGTAAGGCTTAAACCACATCCCTTGTACGGAGTCAGCCTCCCAATTCCAGACTGGCAACGGAAGCTTATCCTCTCTAGAGACTCACCGCTCTACTCCGCTGCCTTGTTATTAACCACCCTTTATATTTTCCTCAACAGCCATGGGTTCAGGACACTCATCAGTAGGGAGGAACGCTTGTTTCAAAACTCCGCTTGGTCCAGATTTGAGCCTCTATGGGTGCAGCTTCTTCTCATGCTGCTATTTTACTTTGTGTTTCCTTGGAGCGGAGACTGGCATCTTGTTCTCCTATAGCCCAGGGACATGTCCTAGCCACAAGATCACAGAGTTAGCAACCATCTTACGTCTAATATTTCATCACTCTATACCGTCATGGTGGGTTCTGATTGGGATAGTCAATAGCTTGATAGTTAGGCCACTTTGCTAGGAGAAGTGCTTAGATCTGCCCAGATTAGGCAGGGTGAGGCGCTGAAAACAGGTTTTCCGCCTGTTGAGAGATTGCTCTAACCAATGGATGATGGGTGGAACTTGCCCACAAGCTCAGGAAGCAGCTAAGTGGGGAACGTGGGCCCCTCAGCAAACTTAACTAGATGACTGAAAGCCTTAACTGTTTTGGGCCTCATTTTAAAACTTTGCTACATACATGAACCAAATCACACTGAAGTTGTTCTCCATCAAAGCCCTGTAGATATGTGGGACACTAAGCCATCATCTTCCTTTTTCTTTGCGGCATCAAGGAGGAGTTATGCAACTTTAAACCATACTGATCAGGGCTTACAAAACAGACCAAGCCCTTCCCACAGAACATCCTTTGGCCATCCCAGGAAGCTGTAGCATGCATGCTTGGCTCAGTGTCAAGCCCCTAAAAGAGCTCATGTCAGTTATCAACGTCAACAGAGAACATAACTTAAGAACTAGGATTCCTGGCTTGCAAAATACTGCCATGATGCCGTCCAGCAAGTAGCTAGGAGTTAACTACACACATTGCAATGAAAACAGACATCTACAGGTTCTCCTCACTGGCTAATATTTTTGGGGGGGTGGGGTCATTTTTTTCTGAAAGAGAAGAAGTTTTGGTGGGTGTGGAAGGCTTAGCAGTGAAGTATCAGGAAAGAAAGTCAAATAGAGGAGCAGTAAGGGCTTTAGCTTTACATCTCTTGTCTTGAATCTCAGCTTTCCTGCAACTAAATTTATTGGGGGGATGTGGGGAGGGAAATCCGCACTTATTTATTTCTGGAAGTCAAGATGAAGTCATTACAGCTTGCATGGTATGTTTGCTATTACGAAGCTGCAAACAGCTACAGAAAGGACGTTTAGTGGAAAATATTGTCAGCTGGCAGTCTCGGGCACTAGAGTACCCTCCATAACATGCATAATGGAATCAATTTAAACCTAGTGAAAGGGACACTGTCTGATAAAGTAATTCCTCTTTGAACACAAGATGGCAGCCTTAAATAAATGCAACCCTGCACAGCTTTTAATCTTACACATCATTAAATTCCTAATTTACACATTATGTTTTCATGGGCCAACCCATAACTCATTAGTGTTGAACTCATGAGTTGTAAAGACCAACACACTAGACAAATGCTGGTCTCTTTATCCGCTTTTCTTTGGGTGGCAGTGCTCTCCTTATTTACCACAGAACCAAACTTCAAATTCAACATTAAGAAAGCTTTCTGATCTTACATGCTTTGTACACCCTCTACCCCAAAGAAAAACCTCTCTAGTTACTGCTCTGTACCCACAGATCTTACTGACAGAGGGTGGAATACAGAATGGGGAATGTCAAGATTTCTCTCCTTGTTCAAGATACTGGAGTTCCTTGGAAGATATATCTTTCTGTGGGAGGATTTCAAACAGGTAAGTCAAAACCAAAACTGACTATAAAAAGCGTAGGGTTTAGAGCCAGTCTTCACACTTTTCCACAGAACTTAACACACTAAATAGTTTTTTCGTCTCTTGTCTCTCTATTTTCTTGTCCAGGTGTTGCCTGAAAGAACAAAAGTTGCAAACACCATCTGAAGATAAGGGGCTCCATGATGCTCCAGTATCATGACACTATAAATGACTATAGCAGAAGGGGTGGTAATGGCAAGAGAAAGGCTACAATTGTTTTCTCTGCCTTGGAAACTATAGTCAAAAAATATCAAGTGTACAAGGCTTTGCAAGAGACCTGGTACCACTGCTTTAATATTGCATGTAAGAACATAAATGGCTATTGGAGCAGGTCAGACCAAGTGCCCTTTCAAGCCGGTCCCTGTTCTTGATATCCCTATGCAGGCAGTGGCAGTGAGGAAGAACGAGTCACCATGTGGGGACATGGAAAGCAGAGCAGCAAGGCAAGGCTTGAGGCTAAGTTTGCTGTTCCTGGGCTGGGCTGCAGTTTGTCATGGCCATAGGGTCATCAGTCTGCAAGAGCAGCTACTTTGAGCAAGCCAAGATCCAACAGCCCACGGTCCTGTGTACCTTGCTGGAACTGGGCTGAATTTCACAGGTGGCTGGGGATGCTGCTCATGACAAGAAGTTTGAGATCATCCCTTTCCACCACAGTTGAGCAAGCTGTTGGGTAAAAGTCGGTACTACTCAGAGGAATGTTTTGCTGTCCTAGCCCAGGAAAAGCCACAAACCTAATAGCAAGTAAAATTGGTGAGAAAGGAAGAGGAATATTCCCACTTCAAATTTAAACACTTGAATTATCTCCTCCTCACCCTTCACTAAGGCAAGTGGAGCCTATTCACAACACCAGCAGAAGAAGTCTTGATGAAAGTCTCCATCTATTCTCTTGCTAGTCATGTTTCTGGCAGCTTACAGTGCTTACATCGCTGGACAACTTACAGACACGTCGACCCTCTTAGAGAATGACACTGCTGACATAAGTCATCTGCTCAGCTTCCCCCTGCAGCTCATTTCTTATTCTTTTAGGATGGATGCTTTCACACTCACCTAGTTCCTTTCTCTATTTGTTTTGATACATAAGCATTCATTTTCCTCCTGTTTTCTCTATCACTCCTTTCTCTTCTCTTTTGGTGGAGGAGAACACACAATTTTCTTCATGATGAGTTAACATCTACCTAAAGGAGAAAACTCAATAGAGAAAGATGTAACCACTGGGAAAATTTGTTTTCCAGTGGAATCTCCCAGTGAGCCTGCGGATGGTGATGGACCATAGTGTGTATCTATGGAGGACTTTCTGGTGTGGCAAATAAAGGGACTGTTTCTCTTTATAGAAAGTTAAATCATCTGGGGAAGAAGGTGGGCTTGTGATGTACAACAGAACACCAGGATCAGTAGGTTTTACTTTAATTTCTGGCACAGATTTTCAGTATGACTTAAAACCATACTGGGCTTCCCTATTGCCTTAGTTTACTCCTAGGGAAAAAAGAGTTTAAATGCTCCTAACATTTATATGATAATTCCACTTCATGCTCTTGTAAACACATTGAGACTTGGAGACCCAAGTTGCCTTCTGTCCTTCCTCCACATATTCCCCATTAGTGATCACTCTAGAGGTCTAATGCAACCCTCAGCAACATCTGTGCAACCTCGTAAGGACATAATTTTTAAACAATGGATTGCACAAGCATACCAGGAAAGGATGGATTCCTTTCATGGTTAAAGCACAGCAGGAGGCCTTCAAAGATGTAGGTTCCATTCTAAGCTCTGCCCAACAGTTTGAACAAATCATTCAATCTTTCCAGGCTTCCAGTTCCCTTTTATGAAAAGGGAACAGCATTTAATAGGGGTGGCTATGAGGATTAATGCACACTATGTGAAGGAGATGAGGCTTGTATTCCTAGAGGCATAACTCTCCTCGGCTTGCCAAGTCTCCTTTACTCTTGCCAGAGATGGGACACAGCCTCCAGAGATGGCAATGACAGCACAGCCAAGCATTGCAGTGGTGCGTGACACAGGGCATGGCCACCCCTCCTTGGCAGGGCGCCTCTCCAAACAGAGTTGAGCTGCACAACTGCTCGCGGGTGGGGCAGTGCCCCTGAAGGCAGCCCAACCTTGTCTCTGCAGCTCCAGGTGGCTGCGGAGCCAGAGCAGCCAACGGGCTTGATGCCCGCTGCTGTGCCACTGCCTCTGCTGCCATAAGCATGGCATTGGGACTCAGTCCAGTATGGACTGGCCTGCACCCTTCCTGGGCTGTCCCACTGCTTGGACTAGCTGCACCCTGCCCCTGCTGCCCAAACCCTGCCCGTGCCACGGATGCTGCCCGCACTGCCCTGCCCAGACTGCCCTACTCATACTGTCCTGTTCCCCATACCCTGCCTGTGGCACTGCTCCCCTGGCAGTGCTGCTGCCCTGCCTCCCCAGAGGCTCCCAGTGAACACCCCACAGTATTCTGTTCCCCGCTACTCTCTAGTTGTGAGCAGCCCCTCTCCATCTAGCCTTCACCAACTCCTCCAGAGTCAGCACTTCCCAAACACCTGCCATTACTGTTGATATTCACGCATACACACAGAGACAGGCAGGGTTGTACACCTTTCCCTGCACCCCACCAGGCATCACTCCCATGTGCACACCCCACCTGGCCACACGGCCCAGCAGCCCCCACCTCTGCACACATCCTCCCTCACCCACAGAGGCTCTTCAGCCTCCCACATGCCCTCGTAGCCTCGCAAGTGGCCTCTCCCATGTGCAGGGCTCAGGCAATCCTTTACATGAGGGCCAGCTTCTGCAAGCCTCACCAGAAACTACACAAGACACACCTCTCAGCTACGTGCTGTCGTGGAGAAGAGAGGTTCTGGCTTCCTTTGCACGTCAGACTTCCTCCACACCTTACACACACTCCTTGTTCCTGAACACAGCAACACATGGCTGAAGTGTGTATATCTCCAGGTACAAACAACAGAGGTACCTGTAATCCATCTTTTACAGACAGGAAAGTTAGTGGAAAGAAAAGGTGGTGTGATCCAAACATTAGAGGAGGAAGGCCTAAAAACCCAGTCTCAAGCTAGGATATTAGCTTTAGGAAATGTTACCACTCTTGCAACTGCATTCACCGCAGTCACACGCCAGCTGCATTATACACTGTGTCACAAGCTCCTCATCTATTCTCACTGCTTGCCCATACCCCACTGATATTTACCATCCAGGTTGTTCTCAAACACTGTTGTAATGGACAAACTCTATGGCAGAAACAAATGCTCTGAATCAAATATATGTCTGCACAAGTATGGTTCCACATATGCAAACACACAAGTATTGGCTCCAAGGCTGTGCTGTACATCTCCCAAGCATTCCCTGCCTAATTCCCTACCGGTATACCTTCCAGACATACTGTCAATGAGTATCCCAAATACAGCCTCTACGTTCCACAGGAGTGACTTCCCAACACTCTGTGCTGCTCAGGCACCATAAGTACATCCATGCATCCCATATGGATTTTTCACGTTATCCAAGTCAATAGCACTCTACTGGCGGGGCAAGTTACATTGTAGATGCCAAATCAAGAAACAGATCCCTTATATCTTCATTAGAGGTTGATGGACTCTACCCAGAATGAAGACTCAAATTGCTTTAAGAGTTATTCACCTTATGTTTACTTGTATTTAATGAATAAGTAAAAAAAATTGTAATATGTATTTCTATTTTTGCAGCAAAACATACATCAGGATACCATTGTGTCTGCTGCTGTATGAAAATAGATCAAGAGCTGACCCTCACACTGAACAGAATATATCCTAAGTAAGTAAGAAGACACAACAACCAGCAAGTAGTAGAGACCATGGCATTATGAAGAGCTGTTCTCTTCTCTCCTTCTGCGTAAGCACAAGAATTTACTTTCAAAATCCCTTATCACTCTTAACATTGCAGTGGGCTGCTTTATGTCTTCCTACACTTTGCACATTAGTGAAAAAACAGGGGTTTTTTTCCTCTCTCTGTCACACTGGTAGTATAATCAGCCCTGCCTTGGTTTTCCCTGGCTTCCTTCTCCAGTTTCTGGCCATGGATAGTGCCTTTGGTGAGATTTCACCCCACTTTACGCCCTTTTCTTTGTCACAAGGTCAGGTCACTTCCTTACAAGTGACCTGCCGTGGTCAAGGTTGTTTTCATTGACCTGGTTTATTGCCTTTTAAATGTTTTAGTGTTTTGACTGTTTCTCAGGTTGAGCACAGAATGTTTGTTGCTCTGGTAGGAGGTTAGTACTGTGAAGCCTAGGGAGTGATATATGGATGGCTCATGCTTTCTTTTGGATTTAATTTTTCATCCTCTAGTGCTCTGTGGAGAAAGGAGTGTTTGCTGCTTGCCTAGGGAGACACCTGACATTTAGACTTTATCTTCTGTAAAGGCTTGGGCCAAAATTCCCTTCTCTGACTTTGGGAGTGGCAGAAAAGGACAGACAGTTGAAGTGAAGGAGGGAACAAAGCGGGATTTGCGCCCTTCTGATCCCAGGCTGCAATGAGGAACTGCACAGCCCTCTGACAAAAATGAATTGCTCCAATATAAAGGGAACTTTTATTCCCCAGGCACCTTGCAGTTTGCCCTGTGGAAACTCCTCGGTCCCATACTACTCCTGGGCCTTGTGGTGGAGAAGAAAACAAGAGCAACTTGGGCTACAGTGTCTTGTTATAATGTCCTAACCAGGGGGGTACCCAATGTCAGTTTTTTGAGTTTCCACAGCCCCTGCAAAAAAAGAGCTGAAAAAAAGGGAAAGAATCTTCCCCTTGTACACTTTGTGCTCAAAGCACTTGAAATGCAGAGGTTTTCTTTCTTTCTCTCCCGTCTTTATTTTTTGGCTGAGAACTAACCTTATGTTGTCTTAACCTGATTTGGCTGCCCCTGCCTCTGGCTGTAGATCGTGTCCTGAGCCAGTAACGTTGATTTAACAGACAGAGATCTGACAGGAGCAGAAAGAACAGGGAAAGGAGACCTCTCTGGACATAACCCTCCAGTGCAAAAGAGATAGGTATGCGAATCTGCTCACCTGCAGGGGCAGCGGGAAGCAAAGTTTTCTCCCTCCACAGCACTCACTTTCCAAGAACCAAGCAGACTGACTTCCAGAAGCCCTCTCCTTGGATGCTTCCAGCTGGTTGCTAGATGGGGCTGACACCAAGAGGTAGAGTAGTGTATATCTAGTTTTCCATAAGCATTGTGTTCCGGACTTTCCCTGCCCCAACCAGCCACAGCAGCGAAGGACAGTTCTGTAAGGGAGAGCAGCTCTGTGGGGTGTATGAGTGGCTGATCATGGGTCAAAGACACCAGGAGAGGTTTCTTCCATGAATGAAAGGTTGAAAGTTTGTGTTCTCCACTTTTAAGATGCAATCATCATGTAAGAATAGTTTGTACTGTCTGTGCCCACACTTGCACCTTCCCAGTCATCCAGATATCTGAACTGCAATGACTGATGGTCCATTAATAGCTAAAAAGCCCCCCTGGCACTGTTGCTAAAGAGGTATGAACTTTCTGTAAATGGCACTGTTTTATAGTTGCTGAAATAAATGATACTTAGCTGGCTTCTCAATTTTAGATACAGGTTTTGTGTCTTCCTTGATGTGCCCAGTGTGAGGAAGGATCAGTGTGGTTGCGTTTCGTGGTTGCCACTGCTGGCATCCCCATGGATAAGTAGTAACTGCTTGCAGAACTGCAGGTGAAGACCTTTCTGCATAAATCTTTTATTTCATCAAGTATGGTAGGCTGTAAAAGTTAGACCTGCAGCTTTTACTCCTATGCAAGAAGGACAGAGTTATGCTCTGACCAATTCTCTTTGATCAGAAATTTCACTGGCGGGTTGTGTCTATGAAGTGGATTCTTCGTAGTACAGAAAGGCTAGTGAGCTTTCCTCATCGTGCTTTGAAAGGAGACCTGAATGTCCTTGATCTGATAGAATTTAGAGTGTGTTTAATTTCCATGTCAGTGAAATAAAATAGTATTTGTTTTAGAGATTTTGTGAAATACTGTTGTTGTTTTCTAAGCTGACCTTTAGAGGCTCTGTATTGCTGTGGTAGTATGTTGCTATGGGGATCACCTCACATGGAGGAGAGCATGAACCAGTACATAAAGATATACTGGGTGCTTTATGCTACACCTGTTTAATGGTGCTGTACAATTGGAAATCGCTCCCAGAAATCTAGTAGGCTGAGTCATAAACAAATAAGGAGACCTTGCTTCAAATTACATGTCTATTTTCCTATATTTTCCTGTATTGTTTGTTAAGGGCAACTTTTTAATAAGTTAGTTACTTATTTTAAGTGATGCTATATATTCTGTTTTCTTCTAGCAAATAGAGGATCAGTTCTGGAGGCGTCAGATTAAGTCAAGGGTTGAAGTTACATATATCTTTGATATAATCCAGTACTTTCTTCTTTTTTTCTTTTTTTCTATTTTTTTTTCTTTGTTTTTACATCACATATAAGGTAATAGTATGTTAGTGGTTAATTCCTCCTGGAGAAATCCAATACAAATCCAGAAATACTTTGCTGTTGGAAAGATGGATGAAAGAAAATGATTAATCTACTAACCTTGGCTTTAGGAGATATGGATTCAAGTCCCTGCTTGCTGCAGATTTTCCATGTGACACTTATGTGTAAATATCCTAGAATATGGCTACTAGCCTCCGTGCTTGAGTTCGCAGACTATAAAATAGCATCACCCTGTCTCTCAGGGCAAGGTGAGAAGAATGAAGACACATAGCCTCAGTTGGGTAATTCCGGCTTCTTTACGAGGCAAGCAGCAGGCCCATAGCAGCAGGGTGAGCAGAAAATGACTGGGACAGTACCTGATGTGTGTGTGGGAGACAAGGTGATGGCAAAGTATTTTGTTACAGATCTGGGGTAGTGTAGACGTATATTACAAACTGGGGCTGTTGGATTCTGTGGGGATGGATACCATATAAATGCCTGGCGAAAGCAAAGCTATTTTCAGGAAGCTAAAATGTAATTTGCAGCTGCTCATACCGACACAGATTTTTCTATACTTTCATGTCTTGAGCATACTTCTGCTCTGTATGGGCATAATTACTGCCAGTGACCATGTCCCAAGGGAATGTCTGAACTAGAATGCAGCCATCCTGAAGACAAAATAACATGAGAAGGTTATCTGAAGAAAACAGGCATGTCCTCCTAATCCTCCTACCTACTGTCTTTCTCCACCCCCATATACCACGTGCAACCTCTTATATACAGACCCAAGTTGAGTCACCATCCCTGAAGGTGTTTAAAAGACAGGTAGACGAGGTGCTCGGGCACATGGTTTAGTGGCAGATAGGAATGGTTGGACTTGATGATCTAAGAGGTCTTTTCCAACCTAGTGATTCTATGATTCTAAGTACTCATTAGTTCCTCAACTATTCTCAAGAACAGACCTGATGTCTGCCAAAAAGCTCTCTCCTCCTTAGGCACCCAACTTACAACATGAGACACACCATAGGCTGATTATAGGCACCACGTCCACTCCTCCAAGACCACTGTACAACCCAAACACACAAGTCCCACAAAAGGAGTCTTTGCATGTGGAGTGTACTTGTTAAACACTTGTGAAGGCCCCTTTAGTGACTCTTCTACGGCGCAGAAAGGTTCATGTTTGTTGCTACGTGTTCTGTCTTTAGACCATCCTAAAAAAGCAGAGACAAAGACACACAAACCCCATGTTCCACCTAGTCCCTCTCACCTCTTCCACAGAAGCACTCTCTCTGCAAAAACAAGGCTTCTCTCTGCCTTTTTGATGAAAAACCCATCATCAAAAGTATTTATTTGTTTTAAGTAAATCCAGAAACCAAGTCTCCGAGCTGCTGTCTTTTGCAATTTCCTGAGACAGACCCACTTCTGTACACAATTCATCATTGCTGTCTTTGTGCTCTGCCTGCTCTACCCCCATGAAACATTTTTGAATTGCGTACAGGCCTTAAAAGTACACGTACCTGTGCATGGCTGTCTCCACGTGGCTGTCTCCACACTTCCTGAAGCTATTTAGGCTGAATTCTCTAGGATTTGGAGCTTTGAGGGGCGGAGGAAGCATCCAGCAGGCATGTTGCAGGCAGAGGCTGGCAGAGGTATTGCCAGGGCTGAGTGTAAAGGTTGATATGTTGGGAAGAAAAGTCACAAACATTCCCCAAAAACTAAGATCATGGTCCATCTCCAAGAAGGACTTCACGTCTGGGAGGAAACTGCCTGCAGGTAATTTGGTTTGCTAGATTTGCCTCTCTAATTAATAAGTGATTTGACTTGGAGATTGGAAATAATAGCTGAAATGATGGCATAAGCACAGGGGCACTGGGGCTGCTGCTGCTCTACTATTAAGAAAGGACTTTCCCGCACAGTCTAATGACACTATATGGCAGTTTGAGGAATGTGAAGTTGTTTGCCCAGGAGACCAACAATGTGATAATATTGGCATGTAACCTTCTAGTATTTGAGTAATTAGTTGCTTAGCTACTTTGGATAGGTCATTATTTTGCAAACTGGAAACATTTGCAAGTGGTGATATTTTCCTCGGTATGGTGAAAGAGCTAAACCTATTCTGGCAGTGTTCAACTCCTAGAAATATACATGCATAAATTGTTTCTAATGAGACCATCTGCCTTTTATAGCCCCTTTGGAACTAAATAGTACTCAAAAACCACTCTGTCTTTTAGATATCTGTGGTCAGAAAGGCTGATCCTGGCAATAAAAGTATACAGTTGTTTGCAGATAGAGAAGCTTTTTGATGCCTACGTTTCAAGACATGTGTTTGCATGTGTAAATTCATGTGTGTGTGTGATACTGCTTATATTTGTTAAAATTATTAGAAATCACTGGCCCAAATCTCTTAAGAGATAGCATCAGATAACTCATTTGCTAAACTGGTATTTTTAAAGATAACAGGAAGTCCAGTCCTTCAGTTACAGGGCTGGAGGGGAGCTTTGCAAAGCTTCTTCACCATGTCTGTATGTTTCTGCATTTGCTAATGAATAGCATTATTTAAAGGAATATTCTCAATTTAAAATCATAGCAGAGTTGCTCAGACTCAACATCTCATGTTGAAGCTTTGACTCCAATATACAAACTGCGGCTTGCAGGGCACCGTGTACTCACAGCTCCGGCTGAGGCTGGCCCATTGTCCTGCAGGCAGGGGGTGAACAGGGGCTCTGCACCTATCTCCAAGGAGCTATCAGGCCTAGCAAACAAGTTTCTTCTTTTATTTGTGTTGATAATCACACACCAATTACTACAAAAATAATATGGTAACTTGTAACTTAACACTTGCTTCCTCCTTGCCTTCTCTTGGCCAAAGCCTTCCAGAGTTAAAATAGAGGAGTCAGGTGCTTTTCTTCACAGTTAAGTCAGTCATCTTTCAGTTAAACCCCCTTTCAAATCTTTCTGTGGCTACACAGACCTTTTAAAAACCTCCACTAGATGTTTGTTCATTTGTTGTTTTTCTCTGTGACCAGGTGGATGTGTTGGCATCAGTCTGAGCCTTCATCAAGTTGTACTCTGTGTGGTTTCTCTTTGAATATTCTCTGTGGTTTCCATCTGAGGAGACAGCCTTACGTATGCACTGATGCGTTTGCTCTGTCTCGGAGGAGGAAAGTAAACTGGTCCCACAGTGTCACAGGCAGTGCCGAGGGACACTAACGGCAGTGTGACAAGGCTGCATACAGCACTGTTACCTGGGTGCTTAAAAAACACATCATCATTAAGGTTGGAAAAGACCCTTAAGATCATCAAGTCCAATCATCAGCTCAACACCACCACGCCTACTTTGGGAACCGTGTCCCAAAGTGCCATGTCTACACATTTTTTGAACACCTCCAGGACTGTGACTCTACCACTTCCCTGGGCAGCTTGTCCCAACGCTTCACCACACTTTTGGTAGGGAAATTTTTTTTCTAGTATCCAATCTAAACCTCCCCTGGCGCAATTTGAGGCCATTTCCTCTCGTCCTGTCATGTATTACTCGGGAGAAGAGACCAACACCGACCTCACTACAACTTCCTTTCAAGTAGTTGGAGAGAGCGATAAGGTTTCCCCTCAGACTCCTTTTCTCCAGGAGCAGACAAAGTTGGGCAGCTAACCCCACACCCTGTCCCAAGGAGAGCAGCAATGAGGGCGAAAGGAGATGGAAAACCTAGTGTAGGCATAGCCTTGAGCTTGTTTCTGCATTAGCTCGACTAAAAGACGTTGGCATCCCCAGGAAGGCACACGGAAGGGGTTATTTAGGGGGTACCTGGTAGGTGACCAGCCTTGAGGTAGTCAGATGTTTCCATGATACTCTGTCTTGAATTAAATATTATCTGCCAGGTCGCGTTAATTAACATTCCATCTGTCATAACGCGGCAGGGTAGTGAGCTGAGGGGGGGAGGATAAACACTTTCCTATTCACTACCTGCTGTTAATTAGTGGAGGAATTAAATAATACAAAATAAAAAAAGAAAAGGCTGCACTCTTTCTAAGAGCTGGTGAATCGGTGCTTTGTGGTACCTCAGCTCCTTGGGGTGAATCTTGGGTCTCAACTACATTGAAGATTAATCCAGAACTGTAATGGGTAAACCTAGTGCATATTCTCATCTTAATCACAGCCTGACAGTAGCGTCGTTACACACAGCTCAGGACAAATGCACACTCAGGAGGCTTAGGGTTGGAGATTTTTCAGTCATCATCTCTGCACCCCAGGAAAAAAAATCTCTCCCTTTGAAATCTCACTTGCCCTATTTCCTCTCAGAGGAAAGTTTTTCTGGGAAGTTTGATAGAACTCCTTTGGTGTTTTCAGAGCTCTGGTTCTTTGAAATGTGTCTGAAGTTTCCTTTAGAGAACTTTTTCTTTTTTTTTCCTTTTTTCACTTTCTCAGCTCAAACACGCTCCACAATTGCTTGGCCTTGTTGTGTACCTGTCTGCGATAGGTTAACTAGCATAGAATCATAGAAACAAAGAATGGTTTGAATTGGAAGGGACCTTAAAGATCTTCTAATTCCAACCCCCTCTGCCATGGGCAGGAACACCTTCCACTACACCAGGCTGCTCAATAATAAGAATATCGACGAGTTAGTGGCTTGTCCTTTTTTTTTTTCTAAATGCAGTTAAATCTTTTTCTTAGGTCGAGTGCCCAGTAGTTAGCACAGCATTTTTTGTTTTAAATTACTTTACAAGTAAATATTTGTATGCAGCATTGCAAGACATAATATAACGTGGGACTTCTTACAAGGGAGATAGCTCTGCACGGAGTGTGTCCACCACCCCAGCCATGCCAGTTGTGAGAGAGCATTAGCGTGATCCTGCCTCACGCTGGTGTGTTCACATCAAGCCAACCAGTCACAGTTAGCTTGATGTCTGCTGAAGCTATTTGTTTTCCTCTTTGGCAGGCCTGTTTTTGTAGTTTTACCTAGCCAGCTTCACTGCTACTCTGCATTCACAGCAGAAGCACTTTGCCAGTACAAAACAGCAGTATTCCCCTACTTACAAAGCACTCCAGTGCAGATACGGTGTGACTTAGTGCTAAGAGGACAGCTCTGACAAAGAGCTTGGTTCCTGCTAGTCTTTGTTGCTCAGATAATGGGATTTCCACGATATGAGGTGTGGGGAGGTAGTTTACTTGGGTTTTGAATATAATGGCTGGGCTTCATTGTGGTATTGTTTCCACTTTAAAGTGGAATTCTGTTTTTGAGAACAGAGGCGCTTGTTTGTTTGCGAATACATTCTCTCTATCAGCAGGCCAGGTCTTCTGCAAATATGTGCCTTAATGTGGTTAAAGGCCATCCATACACAAAAGTTAACATCTGGTTTGTAAACCACAGCCCTGGGGCTCAGAGGCAGATTTCCCTGGCAGCTTTTGTCAGAAGTCCAGGACACCTTCCTCTGGACTGGGTCACAGCTTTGAGTTGTAGTAGCGTCATTACGCATTTTGTGTGTTTCAGTAAAAACAAGCTAAAGTTCACATCTTGGTCAAGAAGAGTCAGCAGCCATTAGAATAAATCAACATGAGCAAATTGCTTCTGTTGCATTGAGAATGGTGTGGCCAGAGTCACTGTTATGCACATGAATTACACGTTACGTGCACGCAAGGATGTTCAACCACAGACAGGAAAAAAGAAGTTCAAAAGAAAATGCAAGATGTAGGCAGAGCAGGGTCTGCTCTCCCCTTTTTTGTACCAAAGTGGTCAGAGATTGACTGCAGGTGAAGAGCAGGGATGAATCTGTGGGAAGTCTAAGCATACACAGGGTTTAGTCCCTTTTATTGTAATTCTAATTTGCTTGTGTGGCGGAACGCCTGGAGAAGGAGAGGAAGTGACAAGACAAATGGCTGTATTTATTTTCATAAGTTTAGGCACCGAAGGGCAGAATCCACACTTGCAAAGCAATTGCTGTCTTGTGGTATTTCACAAGGTAGAGGGATGAGTAGGAATTTTTACTTTTTACCATCGCCAGCATGAGGTGAACTCACCAGAGAATACTTACCAGAGTGTGACTAATACCAGAGGTGGACAAAGTGATTACATTTGGGGAAATACCTCTTCTTTGTTCCACCATCTACCTTGTCTGTAATCAGCCTGAGTCTGAGATGGAGAGAGGTACACAATTGTCCTTGACTAGAGGATTGGTTCTGGACGTGCGCTTCTGGCCATGGTTGTGACTCAGGCCCAACACCCCATGCTGCGTGCATCCTTGCTTGGCCAGTCTCACACCAGGCAACTGAACGCAGGTGGGTGAATTTTGGCCATCAGACAGGGCAAGATCCTAAACCACTGGGCTGTCTTCAGTACTTGTCTTATCAAGACACACATTTCAGGCAGCAAGGAAAGCAAAACGTTCTGACACAGAGTGCACGTACAGTTCAGCTTTGCTTGTTGGCTGATTATGGCTATCTTAAACAATGCAATCACAGGCCCACTAGCAGCATTAATGGGAAAACATTCTTGCAATCAGCTTTCTGAAGGTTACACTGGTAGTTTTCCATCTTCCACCTAGCCTTAAGTAATCTGTGAGAGGATGGGGGGCTCTGTGTATGCTGTGTGTATCTGTATATGGAGACTGGGCTATCCTTCAGCTTTTCTGCCTCAAGTGTCCCCATTCGGACATGAAGAATGTTAAGTGACAGCTTTTCCAGAGGAAAATTATATTTATTTCTATTCATAATAGAATCAGGATGGCAAATGCCTTCATCTCTACCTGCCAGTGCAAACAATACCCACAGATCACTAGAAATAGCAATCCCCCCAATAGGCCCTTGTGTTAAAATGTTACATAAAACACAATGATTGGCAGGATTGTCCCTTTGTGTTCACCTTCTGCCTTTTCTTCCTGGTCTTCAGTTTCAGCTCTGTCTCCATCGTGCTGCTCAAGCCCTTTCTGATTTTATTTTATCCTCTCTGCACAAAGACTGTTTTCTTTTAGAACTTGTCCCTGTTCCCCGAACTATTTTTGCCAGTTCCACCTCAGTCTCTTCCCCTTCTGACTCACTGCTGGGAATCCTCTCTTGGATCATTCCTCCTTCCCTCACCCACACAGCGTCACTCCTCCTCTGCTAGAGGTCAGAGCACGCTTCTCAATTTGTGTCTGTAAAAAAATGGACATCTTGGAAATCCAGTGCCTGGCGGTGGATCGGTGATTGTTCCTTCCAGAAGCAGAACAGGCTTCCCTGGATTTCACAGGGCTTAGCCAAAGTTCCCATCACTGGTGAGGTTTCTACGCCAAAAGGGGAAGTGTCCTTAGCGTTTCTGCTTGGTCCCTCTGCATTGACCTTTGGACACTAGGAATCTGTCGAAAGGGACTGGGCACTGAGTGGGATCTGGTGTGCTGTTGATCCCCTGCACGGTCAGAGACAGCTTCTCCCTGTAGCTGACTGCCTTCAAAGGCAAAACTCCGTTTCTGGCTCCTGTCTTCTGACATTGCTCACACAGAAAGTTGTTCTACTTGTCCTGTTAATGAATTTTTTAAAGGCAATAAATCTCCACTTCTTTTAATAATTCATTTTCATCTGGCCACATTCCAGGTGGGTGTTTAGGCTCTGACTTTCTCCTGGGATTTGATAGAGGACAAGAAGCCTGTAAACCACACCCTATAAAAATACCTGTGCTCACACACCTGCCCTCAGCCTCCATCGCTGCCCATGAATTGCCTGTTTGCCTGGCTGGCTCTGGCTGCCTGTCAGCAGGGGTGCTCAGTGACGCTGTGTCCTAAAGACCTGCATCCTTTCCCAACACCATGGATTTGGGGTTGTGCCTTCCCTTCCCCAGACCTTAGATTCCCTCTCTGCAGGATGTCAGCTATCCTCCTTGTCTCCTTCCTTCAGTGGGATGGCTTCCTCTGCTCTTACTGTGATAAGAGTTTGTTTTCTTCTCCGACATACCATGCGCTACTGCTGCTTTCTGCATTTTTCTGCTTTGATACCTGCATTTATGTTCTGATTTCTCTCTCTCTCGTGGGGCCATACTGCTTTTCTTTTCCCACCCAAAGCAGCTCTCCCGTAAAGACAGGTAAAACTAATAGCACTGGTCTCCGTCAATGCAGCAGAGTTCAATTTACCCTTTGCAGAACTCATACAAAATAGAGTACAGGCAAGAAACGCTGGGCTAAGATTTATGTGGGACTGTTTGTCTAAATGGGTTCCCTACTTCCTTATTTCCATGGAGCGAGGAAGCTGCCGACATCTGCTCTGTGCCTGATACCGCCTTCAGTTCCACTAGTAGAAACTTTTCCCAAGAGACAGGAGCAGGCAGTTTCCAAGTCTGGCAGGCTATTTTTGCATCAAGGGTTCCATTTCCACCAGGGAGATAGATAGGTGCAGGGTGTGGGTTTTCTCCGCAGCTCCTGGCCACATGTAGCCTACACGAGCAGTGGAAATTGTTTGCGCCAGGCAGCTTGTACACCACTTGCTCTCTGAAGGACAGGGGTGACACACAGCTTGAGGTCATCCCTCTCAGAGGCTGCCCACAGTGGGCACATGGGTAGGAGAAGTCTTGCTTTGCTCAGGCACCATGCATTTCAGCATCTCGTTTTTCCTCTCCAGAGAGAAACCCTGCTGGGTGTTTTTTCCATTGCTACAGTTGGGCAGGTCTGATTTGAGATCTGACGCTTCTATTGCCTGAGCTGTGGGAGCTCTGTCTCCTGTGGGACAGCGCGCAGCTACCGGAGAATAAGCAGCAGTGTGGCCAGGGAAGGCTACCCGCTGCTGGGCACTCTGGATTTGGGGCTGACTCCAGCAAGCCACAGATCCGCAGAGGCTTTTCTACAACCAGGCTTCAATTAGAGAGAAATTCAGTTTTATGCCTAACAGTTATGTGTTTTATGGCTTTTGAAATGTGTACTAAAGCTCTTGTGTGTCACATGCAGACCCCTGCACGGCTGTGCAAGTGTCCTGGGTTTTTACTGTGCAGATAATCCTGCCTTCAGATGGAAAGGGACGTTGAAACTAATGAAAAATGGGCTGACTTTATACTAGCCCTGTAACAAAATAAATTGAAAGGAATGTGTTAACTTTTGTTTTATTTAACTTTGCCAACTTTCAAGTCAGCTCTCAAGCACCCAGAAGGTTTTAGAAAATGTTTAATCTAGCTCAGACAATTTCCTGAACTCCCTAACTGGACCACCCCATTTTCTGAAACACTGCCAAAAGGTCTTAGTTATCCGCAGGCTCTGGCGTGCTGCTCTTTCACAACTCCTTGCTGTCCTCTCACCTCCACCCTCAAGCCGTTGTGTGTGCCTTAATATAGTCCAGAAAGGGGAACCTCCTAGACTTCGCTGTCAGTGCCTGATGAAGCAAGCCCTGCCAATAGCCACAAACCTGCTTGGCAAACAACTGCCCCAGTGCTCTTCGCGGCTGCACACGGCATAAGCATGAGCATACAGCCTGCCTGCAATAGCCTGCCTGCTCCTGGTGGGACTTGCCCACCCTCCTGGCTCCCCCCTGCCCATGGTCTGATCTTCTCCGTGCAGCAGCCCTCCCTAGAGAGCCCAGGAATGCTCCTTGTCATGGGTGTACCGGGTGGTGGTGTAGTCTCACTTCACCCTGGCTCATACGCCAGGTTTTCTGTCCTGATGCCCTTCAACCCTGATGCTCCATCCAGTGGCCCGCCCCTGCCTGTGCTCAGCAAAAAGCATCAATGGCTGATGTCAGGTTCACAGGACAATGGTAAACATCACCTCTGTCTTCTCTCTCCTCCCACCTGCCTCATCATCACTGCACGCTGAGGCTATGCAGCTGTCCCAGGGCAAGGAGGGGCACGCATGGTACACAAGGATGCTGTGCTGGTGCCACAGCCCTCTGAGATGCAGCTTTCAGACCTTAATTATTTTTTTTTCTCCCAACAGAGAACATAGTGCTAACGTGGCTTCAGCTCACCAGGGTTTTAGTCACTCTCCCACTGAGCAGTGCTTGCTGTTTAGGGGCTTACCATTATGCAATAAACTTTCCTCTTAAAACTTAGTTTCCTGCCCTCCTCCTGTGTCTCCCTCTGTTGTCCACCTACGCTATTGGCTCCAAATAAGGGTAGCAAGCTCCCTAGAGCTCTGTACCACCTACTCATCACCCTGCTCTCCTTCCTCCCCTGCCCACTTGTCCTGTCCTCTCTTAATCACAGAGGAGGCAGGAGGACAAGAAAAACTGGCTGGGCTTTTCCAGGGATTACTGGAGGGATTTGCCCTCTTTTTCTCCTCGGACTTGACCGGCCAATCTTTAGAATTTTTACTGGTGGAGATGTCATTCATCCATGCACCCAAATGAAATAATAAGTATGGGTGACAAGGATAAAGACATCAGTTTTGAAAAGCAATGAGTTCATCTTCTAGGGTCACACATCTGTCTGCAGGTCTTTGCTGGCTAAAGCAGTCAAACCTCATCAGAAGCCTGTGGGGCCAGAGCCAGCCCTGCAACGCAGCCCCACTGTGGGATGCCAAGTCTCAGCATATGCAGGAAGAGGGGTGGCATCCCTGGCTCCCCAGGCAGGTCTCTGGGGGGCAATGAAACCTTCAGGGCACAGGGCTTTCCTCCCCTCTCACTTGGAAAGCAGATTTGTTTCAGAGGAGACAATGCCATCGGGAATGATTTTCACAGGGCAAACTTTTGCAAGGGGCAAAGATGTTCCTGGTGGGCACAGCCATCCAGGACAGGCAGGAGTGGGGTTCATGTAGTCAAGCTGGCTGGGTTTCCTGGGGTCTTGTAAGTGTCATGCAGCAATTCGGAGGTTAAACCTTCTACTTCCCCTTACTGGAAGTCACTGCTCTGAGCGTGATGGCACACAGCGTCTTCCACAGCTTCAGAATCAAGGAGTTATTGCTCAGATATAATTTCCCTATCCTTCACAGAATTATCGCAGGAGGGAGAGGATTAGCAGGTATGCAAATCACACTGGGTGGGGGAGGGAGAGCTATGCTAAAAAATTAATAAATGCCACAGTGGTTTTGCTGTTCAAGCTCTCCAGTGCCTTTTTAGGAAAACTAATGTGTTTGCAGGGTGATTGCAAGCCTGATGGGAAAAAGGAGCCAATCTTCCCACTCCTGGCTCATGCACTGGGTCAGAATCTCCCGTAAGGCTGGGGCAAGGGAGCCAGCACTTTCCTGCGCACACACACACACGCACACACGCACACAGAGACTGTGCAGAACTGCAGCGTCTCCACACATCGAATGTTCAGGACTGCTGCACACTGAGGAGAGGAGATGGCAGTAATGGCAAGAGCATAGCAAAGGCTGCCTGTTAAGCCAGCATCCGAGAGAGCAAGGGGAGGAACTCCCCAGTGTCCATCCCTATTGTGGCTGGCTGTGGTCCCTGTCACACCTCATGTCATGCTGCAGCCACTCCGCACGCCTGCTCCTCTCAGCTAGTTGTCATCTCTTGGTGGCCAGCACCAGACAGCAGATACCTCCTGGCTACCTCCCCACTCTCCCTGTCCCAGCTTCCAGCCCCCTGCCCAGTGCTGGTTTAAACTGGAGGTAGCACATCTGCACTCCCACCTCACCTAACCCAAGACAGTACACAGAGTTGGAGGGGAGAAGGCAGCTAATAGCAAGCCACAGTGATTTGGATAAGCCCCTTAGTGCCCAATCTCAATTTCTAAATAAATCTGCTTTAAATTATATTGATTTATGATTCGCGTATTTTTATTTGATCAGTCAGTGGTGCTGCAAAACCTCCAGGCACTTAAGGTGTTTCTAATCTCCCCATCCTGTGGATGGAGGAACTGTTTGCAAAAGGCTTGGTTTTAACCCCTGGGTCCACCAGCCACTCAACCAGGACCAGCCAGAAACCTGTCTCCTGTTCTCTTACTGGGGCATCTCTTTTCCTGGCTATTATACTTCACAGTGGCCCAGTGTGATCATTGCATAGATTCCCTGCTGTCACACCAGGACACTTAACATGAAAGTGGGGTGAGGATGTTTTGGACACTGGCTGTGACAGTACACATGTCTGGGAGTTTGCATTTTAACATTTTTACCAGGATATCTGCTCTCTCCATGCCACCAGGTTAGACAAATACCTGATAAAGAAATAAACTTGTCAAATAAATTTGCTTTACAAAAAGACCGAGCCCCGCAGAAGTCTCTGTTGTGTATTTAAAAAAATACGTTATGCCTTCACAAACAGACTGCCTGGGATACCGCATTCCTCTGCGCTTGGGAGCTGCAGAAGAGGGACCGTCCTTGGGGCTGTTTTGCTGTGATTTGGCACCAACAGCCAAACAGACCTGCTCTCCTCCTCCAGCGCTGGCTGGGGAAGGGATGGGTCTGGCTCACCTTGCTCTGCCTTCAAAACAACTCTGAGGGTCGCACTGAGCAGCAAGAGTTACCTCAGGTGGAGTTAGGGCAGACAATGAGAGGGAAAGACTATGAAGTTGTTAGAAACTTAGCCAGATGTTTGAACGCCTGGGAAGTCACAAATGGGCTGAGCACAAGGCTGTGAGTTCGAACTGACGTTTAGCTGTAGAAATAAGCCTGGGAAGGGTTTTCCTGGATTTCTCCAGCTTGCGCTCCCCCCGCCGCAGCCCCTGCTGCGCTCACAAAATAGACCAAGCCGTAGTGCTCAGGCAGCAGTGGGTTTGCTTTCCTCCTGACAGCACTTGTTTACTATTAAATAGCCTTGAAGACAGAGACACTGCTTTGTGTCCTCAGAGCCATGAGCTTGTCTGAGCCACTGGTTTCTCCAGAATAACAACATATCCTCCCTTCTCAATGTTTCCCAATGGTGAAAGCTGTTGCTTGTTGCTACCCAGGGCCTTGACTCCCAAACTAACAAGGCACCTTTTTGCCGCAGCGTATTTGCATCTCTTTGTTGACTTTGATAATCAAGCTCACTCCTGAGCCTTTGAAAACAGTAGTAATCAAAGCCACATTGGCTTTTCACGCATGGCAGCCCTTTCAGGCGACGTAACCCCTTGGGGACCAGACACTTTTGGTCACTAGACTGTTAACAGCTGCGTGGGAAGCTGGTGGAAGGGCTGAGCATCCATGCTCCAGAGGCACAGCTCACCCATCCTTCTGAGCCAAGGTAATGCCACAGTGCCACCAAAAGGGCAACGCTTCGTTGCCCATCCCTGACCCCTTGCCCTGCTCCTACAGCCAGGCAGCACTGCCTCCTCACCTGGCAGGGGGCTGGGATGCTCACCCACCCTCTTCCACACCCCCCACCCCAAGGGTCTGGCTGCTGCTGAGCTAGAGTGCAACCACCTCATGGGGGTGCAAGGGATGTTCCCAGAGGAGACCACCCCATCCAGCAGCAACAGTCCCCGAGATAGGCCCTGTTCTATCACACTGCTGTCACAATTGCTGCCCTCTTGAGCTGGTCCTGCATCAAACAGCCCCAAATCCCCGGCTGCTCACAGCAGACACTGGGTAGTAGAGGTAAACTCCCTGGGCTAAAGAGGCCAAGTTTACCAGCTAGGCAGCTACAAAACACCCTCATGACATAGAGCTAAGGGGCAGAAGGATAAAGTCCCCACCCTGCTTCCATCCCACTCCTCTGCATGGAAAAACCCATAGCAGCGCCCGGCTTAATTTTGCCCCTGAGCTGGCCCAATTCACAAAGGGTATTTTTTATGCAGATTAACATATCACAAAGATACTCAAAACTGATGTTTCCCGTAAGATGTCACGGAGTGAGGAGAAAAGATATCCAGCTTCAAATTATTTGTTTCAGTTCCCTCAGTGCTTTATGCCACCGGTTTCAGCATCTCAGGCAGGGGAGCCAAGCCTGGCCCCACTGAGCGGTCAGGAACCAAGTGCCCACTAGATTCCTGTGGCGGTAGAGGAACTTCTCCTAAACAAGCACCCGCAGACCACTGACCTAACACATGGCAACTGCAGCCCAGGTCTCCCCTCTCCCAGCACTGGGCTCCATGATTAACAGCAGCGGTTCAAAAGCAGCCAAACCAGGCTGTTAGAGAAGAGTCCCTTCTGCACGTGTTGGCTCCAGTGCTAAATTTGCATACTGTATTTGCCAAGGGTTATTAGTGTTGATCAGCTGTTAAATAAGCTGCCCTTTTCATTTCAGGAGGCCTGTCAGGACTTGCCTTCACGTAGGCTTTACTTAAACAAGAGTTTTATGGCATATTGGAAAAGGGTTTTCATTAGGGAGCTTTTTCCTTGAAATTTCGACAGCTACAAATACTAAACACTGTCTCTGACATCACAAGTGGCTGCCGCATGTGTTGCCTAACCCTCTACATCCCCAGTGCATGAAAATAGCTGCAATCATGAAGCAGTGGAAATCAGGATACAGCCACACGGGCACCCCTCATTGTGCCAGGGAAGGACCTGAGGGGGAAGATGAAGATAAGGACAGATCCCATGTTAGAAAATTAAATTATCTCCTGTTGGAGAAGGATGCTGTGAGTTGCTGTATACAGGTTTCAGAAACAGCCTCGCCCTCCCCTGCACCTACAGGGATATAGTCTTTGGGGTGACTTACAGCTGCGTTTCACCATCCTCAGTTTTAACTGTCTCTCTTCAGTCACATGCATTTAGCCAGCAACAGGGGCTCCTTGGACAGGGGAGGCTGGGAGCAGAGGCCAGTGGTTCAAAGAAGGTGGCTTGTGACTCATAAAGAAACAGCAGGATGGGATAAGAACCACATTTGGCCCTATGGGTAGGTAGCACTGTCAAAGGCCTCTGGAAAGTCAAGCCAGGAAAAAAAAGTAATTTGAGGACTGAGGGGAACTTTGTAATAACCAGCTGGTTCCCACAAATGTAATTATGCCCAATACCCTACAAATTGTTAAAAGAGCTAGAAAGGAATTAAAAATATGGATGCAGCAGTGAGCTGAAGAGGGTTTTGAAATGCTTACCAGCTAGTCTTGAATAGCCTGATAGAAAAAAAAAATAATGTTACTTTCTGGGACAGGATTGTCTCCGTGACCAGCAAGAGAATCAAAATACCCTTCTGCATCATGGCCCCATGTTCTGCACCTCCCATTCCTCCTGCCTGCAAATTTTGAACAGTTATTGATCTCCAGAGGATGTTTGCCCAGTTTCTTCAACACAAAGGTGCACCCTCCCCACCACGCTGGGGGATGGCACTCTGCTAGCCACCCACCTACCACCAGCTCCTGTGTCTCTGCTGCTACGTTTCCCGAAGCTGTGTCAGGGAGGGGCAGGTAAGACAAGAAGGTGGCAGTGGATGGCATGCCAGGCACACTGTGCACTTCCTCTCCCACCACTCTTCCAGGGGAAAAGAAACACAAGTAACTATGAAAACCGAAAAATTTGACTGTAACAAACCATAAAACACTGGATCAACCATCTGCCCCTCACTCACCTCGTTGGTACAGTGGCTTGGCTGTGTCTTGCCGGTACTGCCTGCAGTTAGGATCACCAGGCAACAAAGCCAGCAGTTAGAATTGATTGATTGATTTGTACATTAAATAGGTATTCCTGTTCAATTATTGGCAGGTTTGTTAATGGATTACTATTTCAATGATTCTGATAGTTTAAATTACATGTTATTTCATAGATGCAGGTTTCCTTAAAAAAAAAAAAAAAAAAAAAAAGAGCTCCCCTTGCATCTATTAACATATTAAAGACAAAATAAACATCTAGGCTGATATAATGCACAATGTGGCACTAGTCTAGGTGCTTCCTAAGCTAGGGAAATCTTATTTGTTTAATAATAAGTCGGTCATGAATATGCAAATCTGCGCCAGTGCAGTACCTCACTGCTGTCACTATTAATGAGTTGCAAATTAATGTGACAACAAAAGGAAAATCAATTTAGTGGCAGGATCATGGTTCATACCTGCCTCGAGAGAACAACCATCTACAGTCACATCGGACTGCTGGTAACTGTGTGCACATGGTGTGGACAAGGTTTGCTTCAGAGCTGGCAAACCAGAAAGAGGCAATGTACTGCCTTCAACTAGGAGGGTATAAAGTAGCATTGCTCCTAGTGATGCATCACCCACAAGTTGCAGGAAAATACAGTCTCTTCACTCTGCAATCACAGTGAACCCACGCAAAGTACACAAACAGGTGAAATACTGAACTAGCAAGACAGATGCAGATGGGAAGAGAGTGTGGACACCTAGACACAGTACTTGAAGAGAACTTCATCTTCTTCAGATCTGTTTGGGGATTTTTTTCCCCTGAAAACACTACCGGCTCACAAAGTGGAACTTGTTGCATTCCAGTCACTTTCTTCTCTTGCCCCTCCTTCTAGCAGAAATGCAACAGTGAATAAGCACATTGAGAAAAGACCCAGTCTATGTCTTCACAACCATGGCGTTCAACTATTCTATCCTGTGTAGTGGTGCCAAGCCCTCTCCTACCAACATTGGACCCATACGGAAATGAAAATACAATGTTCTGCAAACAATTTTAAACAGATATGTTACTTTTTTTTTTTTTTTTCCCTCAGTTAGCTTGCATCTGTAAGTTTAAAGTCGCAATGTGTGCCTTTTTCCTGTATGAACTGAAGAAATGATGCCGAATGTTTACCAGCAGCCTCACAGAGCCTGGGAATGGCAGCTGCCTGCATTTACCACTCCCTGACACCTTGCTCATATTAATGCCCAAATGCTGGGTTTCATCTATAGTTCCGTTATTTAGCACAGAAATGGAGGGAGGAGTCGGCTTCAAACTCTTTGATTCATGGAGCGAGCTTGGCCCCTGGGAGCAGTTTTTAAGACAATTTCAATTCTGCTCTTGTGATCCCATAAACTAGAAGCTGGATCGAGTTTCCAGCGGGCAGCTGGGCTCTCCCTTCAGCAGATTGCTCCTCAAGAAAGTCAACACCAAGTACAAACAAGGACCAAATGCCTCTAGCCCTTGCTTGACACTCACCGTATCACTATCTTTGTCATGAGTCCCCAGCTAGGTCACCAGAGCAAAACAGGGAGACAAGAGCAAAGCAGAATAAACGAGAAGAGTGTCCAAAGGGAAAAATAACCCAAATGGGAAACTCCCAGGGCTGACCCCACTATGCGGAACCCTGTCCTCTTGAGTAAAGCAAGAAGGCAAAGGAGTTGTTCAATATTTTGCGGTCCTTAGAAGCATTGCTTATCTTGGCAGAAGCCACACAGCACTGCGCATGCTGTGGCTTCCTCCCCACCTCCAGGCTGTAGCCCGGTACTTCCTGGGATTTCGCAGCCAGCACCAAGTAAAAGTTTGACAAAGAAAACTCCCTTAAGGAGGTTTACACCTCTGCTCTAGATGGAGATGGTTTGGGGTTGTTTTTTTTTTCCTATTGCACCAGTGGTTCTCCAATGCCTCTATGGGGCAGCACAGCCTTCCAGAGAGGCAAATCCAAGTGATGAGCAGAGGACATTCAAGGAAACACCATGGCTTGGGCCTCAACAGCATCAGCACTGCACTTTCACCTTGCAGAAGGCAAGACATAGGATTGGCAGGGTTTTACTATTCCCAAAGTCTGTGTTTCTGTTTCCTTGCTTCTTATTAACTTGGAGTAATGCCAGCAGTGAGAAGCAAGTCTCTTTGGCTTATGGAGGACGCACAAGAAAGTACTTTGAAGAAGAGCAGCCTGAATCCAGAAGCTGAAACGATGAACATCAGCCTCCTTGCAGCCCTGCCGTACTGGCTGGAGCTAGCACAGTCCCTGGCTCTGTGTTGTGCAGAATCCAGCCAGTCCCGATGCTGGCAAGGCAGTGTTTTGACTCCCCTGCCTACACTCACCGTCACCAAGTTCGCTCCCTGCCGGCACACTGCCATCTCTCCTCTCCCCAAGGTAACGATCCCTTGGGCTTACCTACTGAAAAACTATGCTTGCAGCCAGCTGCTCATGCGACAGTTTCTCCCAAACCGCCCAGAACAGGGTCAGCCAAGCCAGCCTTGTGTGCCCAGCAGCATGGGATGCTGCCCTGCTCCTTCACTGAACCCTCCACGCTTCCTCAAGCACCCTCCCACGGCAAAGTCTCTTCAAAAGAACCTACACCCTAGAAGATAAAGTAGTCATGCTGTGTCAAGGGACAGCACTGCAATCAGGTGTTCCCCAACACAGCTCTATATTTAGAGTAGAGGGGCCCTGGGGCAGGCACACACTTGCACTACAACAGTATGAGGCTGTTACTGTATTAGAGCATGGATGCAAGCTCCAGCATAGGGATGGCCCAACTGTACTCAGTGGAGATAGTGGAAAGCTGACTAAGCAGAGACATTTGGGTAGCACGTGCTCTCAAGATCATTTGAGGAGGAGCCGACCAAAAGAGGAAGCCGCATCAATCTTCTGTTTGCCTGTGGGGCACAGGAAGAAGTGAGGTGTCTGCCACGCACCCCTGGAAGTGGTACAAAGCTGATTTCTGCTCAGCTCAAACTATCCAGGTATTACATAGCTGTAATCTGCCTGTACAGATAAAGTTGTCTGTAACAATTGTTTTCAATATTCTCCCTTGCTTTATTGTTTTCTGGGTCGCTTTGGCTTTCTGGGAAAACCAAGAGGTAAAAGCACCCACCACTGGAGAACAGGGATGCCTGAATTTCAGTTCCTCGCAAAGCTGGAAGCTTGGAAAGAAATCCAGGGTGTCGGTGTAAGCCATGCAGCAGAGAGCAACATCACCTTTATCTGAAGTCTGAAGAAAGATATCAGCACTTGTATTAGGACTAGAAATTCCCTGCCCTGTGGGGAGACAGGGACTTCAGCTGCCAACAGCAGACAGCTGTTGGGCCCCTCTCTTGCCTTTTGGCTCAGCCACAAAACCACCTTACCCCCAGAAGCAATCCTACTGTAAGCCACACACTACAAAGGTTTGGCAAAAGTCTGGATGGCAACAAACCAAAGGAGGCATCAGGCTGCTTCTGTCTTCTGGGGCACCTTCAGAAATGTGGTGTCATTCTACCTTACCTTTAGGATGAGAGTAATTCACACAGTTTCTTAAGGTCCCTCAAGAGCAAGGATTTAACCCTCAGCACACTGACCATTAATCAAAACCTTTGAGCTTCACTTATCCACAGACAGAGACACTTTTTTCTCAGATGGAGCAGGTGCTCTTCTCGAGAAACTTTTGGTGGGTGTACTGGCCCTTATCAGAAGAGAAGCACGATTTAAACATCTCAGTCGAAGCACTTGGCTATCACAGGACATACTGCTGCTAAGAACAGCTCCAAAGCAAACTCAAGAGTTTGAGTTCACAGCAGGAACTTCTTTTCAGACCCTTAAGAGAAAACCTGCCCAAGCTCTGGAAGCCCAGCCTCTTCAGATGCAAGCTCCTGAGCAGTGTAGAAGTGACATTCTGTTCACCGTCCCTTTAGATCCCCCAAAGGGTGCTCACAGCCTTAATGCTCTATATTAAAACTAAAGCATTTGCTCTGGTACTATTTTCCACCCCTCTGCAGACACCGAAAAGAGAATTCAGTCAATTCAACTTAAAAAAAGATGACAAAGGAGGGAAAATAATTGAACCTATTCACACTTCTTCAACTAAAAGGGGACGGATGCAGAAAGTATTGTGAATACAGCTTTTAAACCTCTGTCCCACAAAAGGTGCCTGCCCGATGTTTTCTTGTAACCTTGAATTTAGACAGCCGATGCAGATTCTACCTCAGATTTCATCAACTGCTCACCGGCACCTGTGCCAGCTCTGCTCCGCTTCACAAGGCACATGCAGAGCTTCCTTTCATAAACATTAATGAGTTCAAGTTCGTTTCACAACCAGGCATGGAATTAATGGGAGTCACTTAAGCCTCTTCATTTCTCAACAGTTTTATTGCCTTTAAGAAAATTTTTGTAAAATATAAATACAAAGGCAGGAGATTTACTTACAAAGTTAAAACACAGATCTCAAACATAAACACACAATTCAGAAAATTTAGTTTATGTACAGTTTCAAGCAACTTCAACATATGTTAGTTTTTCAATATTTTACAAGGTACAGAAAAAATAGTTCAAAGTCTTCTTTAAATAAAGAGCATAAAATGTTTAAACATATATAAACAATCCGGTTTGATGTGTGAAAACTAAATTTCACAGCTTTTAAATTAGGATATAAAAGTTCTTACAATTAGTTGATGCGTATGGATATGGTTTAATTTATATTACAAACTATTGAATTATATTCAATAGTGCTTACCTGGCCAAAGCAGGTAATTCTGTAAACAAAAAAACAAAAATAATATCACCAAGTGCCTTACCGAATTCTGTCTCCCAAACGAGCCACACGACTTTGATCACATCACCTAGGAAAAGTATGTTCCGTGTAATCAGTGCTTTGTATGAAACAAAGTCAATGTGTGGGTGTGTTCTTTAAAAAAAAAATGTGTTCCAAGTTAATAACAAACTTATTCCAAAGCCTGTGTGCATTTAAAGAAACATTATATAACAATTTTGTAAAAACTGATTGAAGTTAAAAAAAAATTCTTCCAAAATCCATCCAACTGGAATTCAGATCTCTTATATAAAGGAAAGATATTTTCATATATAATAGTGTCCTTTCTTTACAGAAACAATTGCATTTGAACACATATACATAAAGAAGTAACTGTATAGAGCACTGTACATTAAATGGCCTGATGGTTCACCAGAGGATGTCGAAGGGAGGGTCCTCGTGTGGATGCAACCAGTGAAGTGAGGAGCCAAGTAAAGTCTTGAGTTCGCTTGTAAACTCTACCAAGTCCAACAGCTCTTTGCTCTCTGGGTTAAAAGCTTCAAGGTCCGTAGGGCAAGAGAACAACTGGCTGAGGGAAGTCTGTTTGTAAAACTCTGCCTCTGTGATGGTGACAACTTCCAGATTGGGGAAGTTGCAGCGAAAGATGCGAGATGACATTTTTAGCCTCTTCACCACGTCCGAGAGCAAAAGCCAGTTTCGTGGTCTGTGGAAGCGAAGGAGAAACAGGCTCCAATAACTGAAATTAAGTCACAGGCTTCTTGACTTTTCACCATATCGCTGTGAAATAAACCCTCATGCACAAACAAGGCCATTGCCCAAGGTGCTCGAATATAACAGATGTGCAGGCGCACATGTATTTGCTCATGTTACTACAGCTTTGGGGAAGGAGGGAGGGGGACCAGGCATGCAGGGGCATCGGAGCCCACAAACTCAGGGCTCCTGAGCGCATGCGCGGGTCAGCAGCCATCCCAACAGCAGCTCACACAGTTAAAGGTTCACCCAGCTGAGCCTGACTCTCATTTGACAAGTTAGGAGATGGCCTAGAGTTATAGCCAGAAATTTCAGCACCTCTAACTTCCAGAGCTGTCAATATTAAATACAATTCCACAGAAGTTTTTTTGTCAGATTATGTTTAATTCAAGCGTTATACTTGCCCACTTCAGAGAATTTAAACTATATCCATCATCCCAATAATAAAAACATGCTAAACCCACACTCCTGCATGATTAATATTTAGAACTATTTTTCCTTCAGCTGCCATCAAAACTGGTGCAAATAACAAACAGTAGCTGTTTATGAAGCTAATTTATATCTTGAATATAACAGATAATAAAGTTTTCCAGGCCTTTGGTTATTATTAAGTATCATAGTATCTTCTGCAAGATGTTTATTTGTTTGATACGATTCAGGGCTTTAAACCAGTTTTGCTACAAAATCTAGAACAGTAATAATGGTGTCATTTCATTACCCACAAAAATGTGCCCACTCAGCAAAAAAGAAAAGGCCAATAAATGAAATTAAGAACACCTTACAAACATGATACCCAAATGTAGTGCTAGAAGCACTTACTTTTTGGGATGTTCTATCAAGGTGCCTGCCTGGAATGAGGGAAGGAGTTGGTGTTCAAAAGTCACTCATCCCACTGAGGAGTATTTCAATTAAAACACTGCCCCAACAAGTCAGCCGTTCCCTCTCTCTCCTCTTATTAGTTTCTTTCTAAAAAGCTCTGCAATTATAGTATTCCTTTCTCATTTACATTAAATAAATGCAAGCAGTCTTCCCCATGGACGCAAACTGCCACCATTCCAAGCAGACTGTCTCAGCTATTCTTGCCCCAAACCCCTTATTTGTTCTTACCCCTGAGAGAGACACACTTGAATGTTGTAACACGGCAAGGGAGGCTCATCTGAAAATTCAAATTCAAACACGTCGCTAAAGCCATCTTCATCTTCATCACCTGGGCCAGGAGGATTTGCCAAGACGTCAAACCCAGATTCATCTTTTGGATCTAAATAAAATTGGATAAAGGTGCCAAGTCAGCATTGGAGAGATTGTTGCAGGTCTTGCTTTTTCTTCCAATAACGTGATCGGTAAATAAAATCAGTTTTCTTCCTTCCTAGCTTCTTCCACGATAAAAACAAAACAGCCCCCACCCCCACGTGCCGCATGTTTTGAAAGTCTCTGCATACATAGAAATAAAGGGTAACATTTGCTCACCGCACACAGAGCTGCCATAGAAATCCCAGCACAAACCAGGGTCATCAACACTTCGACCTTGCAGGTCAGTTAAATACTCTGGAGAGGAAAAAATAACAACAAAAACATACTGATGAGAACAAAAAGCTGGCAAGTTTAGCAGACCATGTGTCATACAGTCTCACTATGCATCCTCCATATCTTCCATCAAATAAAACCCACACCGTATTCCTGATGCACACGCTACAAAGAACAGCGTATACACACATCGCTCTTGCAAATATTCCTGGAATTCACTTTACTCCTGCATCCCCACCACATCAAATAATGACCCATCACACCAAATAATCCTCTATGGCCTAAGAAAGACAGATGCAACCTTAAGCTTCAGTAACTTGAGCGTGGCATTTTACTTTTGTGAAAGATAAAAGCACTTTTTAGCACACTTTTAGCCCGCAGTCTTTTCAGTCACCAACTTGAGGGTGAAACAGTAGCCCCAGAGAAACAGATGAAAAAGGGTTTTTCACACAAATACATTCAGAAGATGTAACTCCTTTCTACAGGCATAATTTGACTCGATGAAAAGATACCGGAAATCAAGATGCTAAGAAGTCCAAGATACTGGACTTCATACTGGAGTCCTGACACACTAATGCGCTTTCTGCACTTCACCATTTAGAAAGGTAAGTAGATCAGTACTTGAACTCATTGACTGTGAACACTACAAACACTTTCAGAGGTAAACTTACTAGGGAATGCAAGCGTCTTTATCCAAAACTAGTATGAGAAAAAAAAGCCCAACATGCTAGAATACGGACATGTTTAAAGCCAAGATCCTTTAATATAGTTTTACAGCACTTCAGATATAAAATGAGACAGAACTTGCAAAAAAGACAAGTACAAGAAGGATAAAACCCAAAACTATGGGAAAACATGATTATGTTTATCAAACAGCTATTTGATTTGGCAAGTTTCTTATTTTCATTTCAAGAAGAAAAATGAAAGCACTGAAACAGCCCGACGACCTCCCACCTACCAAATCTCATAGTGCCATAATCCTCACAACTTATTAAAAATTTCAATTAGAAGAAGCCCCCATGCATGGCTACACTTCTCAGCTGCAGCAGCTGGGGAGTGGGAGTAGGCAGAGAGGGAGCTACTACAGCCTACCCTAACGCTCCTCAGCATGGAGCCATGCCCACCAGGCAGAAGGGACTTTGCGGGGCCAGGAAACATCCTTTCCACAACCAGCAGAGCCCCGTGCAATGTGGCCACGCACCTGTGAGGAAGGTCTCCATGAGCTCACTGTGGGTCATTTTCACGATGGTCCTCCCAGAGTAAGTCGCAAGTGTTGGATCAGCACCATAAGACAGTAACAGGCGGACGATTTCCAAGTGATCGTTTTCGACCGCATCATGGATTGGTCTAGGGGGAAATTAAAAAAGATCACGGCGTTACATTTTGACTCAACAATATTATGTAAATGTGTTCGACAAGAAACTTCTGACTTCAGATCACACCTATTTATAGCAAATAGCACTATTAATACAGCTGCCAATCACCTCATTGTCAGTTTTACTTGTACATCATTGCCTCGCCTCTTGCCTTTTCAGAGTCAGACTGCTCAGGGCAGATATTTCTGTTACATCTATTCATTGCCGTATGTATTTCAAGGGGCAGTAAAATAATTACACCACTGTAACAAAAAGCAGGAATTTGTGTGAAGCCTCACAAACACAATTTTGCTGCAAGTCACTCTACCGTTCCAAATCTCTGCCAATTTAACAGCGTGTTGTGGAGTAAGGGCTCATTCAGCCTGCCTCTGGGCAAGCATGGAAATCAGTTACCCAGAGCTCCTAAATTATGTACACAGAAATAAGTTATGAAAATTTGCTGCAAATTAAAACTTCTGTGCTATATCCTCTTTAAATAGGACTTGTGAATATATTTGCAGCAAAACTCAACCCTTCTACTTGGAGAATAGAAAAACGTGTTACTTTTAGTCCACTCAGAACGTGCCATTTTACGTGGCACGAGAAATTTATACAAACTCAGACATAGATTTGGTGAGCCTACAGAAGGATTATTCATTAATACACATGCCTGCAATTCCAGGTTTAGAATGCTTTATCGCTAATTATAAATTGCATTAACTTTTGCCTTTAAAATTGATTATACGCAACGGGGAGTTGTCTGGAAGTAGAACATATTACCCTTCAGACTAATGAAGATGTGTTAAAATCCCATCTTTTCCTCAGAGGGCGATGAGCAGGGAACTAAAAGGGCAGTCAAATGCAATGGCCAGCAATCATGGGCAGTTCAACTCCATTCTACACTCCTGCTCCTTTAATCTGTCAACACTGCTGCTCCTAACAAAGCTTGAGCTCTCAAACAGATGTATTAAAAAGCAAGAGTAGTAAGGAAGGACTTTAACATACCGATTACCTGGGAAGCTTTCAGAATGACACTGCAAGAAGTCATCTGGAAGCACAGACAAGCAAACCCCTCAGCTCTGCCTACCAATCTCCCAAGCAATGCTCAGCTAACAGACAGGGCTGAAACTCCCTCCTGCAAAGAGGCTCATCCTACCACTCCTTCGCCACACACAGCAACAGCCCCTCTATGTCACCACTGCTTTGGACAGGCAAAAGAGGAAGGCACACCACCATGTTCCCACCATAGTTCTGATGGTGGGAGGGGGACTCTGATCCATTCAATAAAGAAGTATATTTCGGATGCGCTTACTCCCCAAGTGCTTTTCCAGGAGTCTGTAACTTAGAGTGATTAACATCTGTCACACATGAAGCACTCTCACTTAACCCCATCTTGCTGGAAAGCTGCATGCGGTTTTGGTTTTGGCAAAACCACACTATATTAACATGAGGAGGTGTATTTGGAGAGTTTGTGGCTTATTCCCTATGGAGAGGGCTTACCCCACACTGCCTGCCTCTTGCACGCCCCAGGCCACCAACACAACAAACAAGAAGGTATCCTTGAGCTGCTGAGCGTAGTCCAGGTCATGCCACCCCTCAAGGCTCCTAGCAGCAGAGAGCGCAACACGTGCATGCCTTCAAAGCCTGGCATACTGCTCTTTAGGAAGCCACTTCTGCATTTTAAGACCAAAGAAGTCCCTGACGATCACTTGCAAAGGGTCAGGATATCCCTTCTCAGTTTCTCAGGGACGTCTATAACGTCACACTGAAAAGATCTCACGCGTTTGAGACAGATGGCACTGGAGATGCCAGCATTCCTGGGGTTCCCTGCAAGTCTCAGCCTCCCACCTCCACCTACTCGGTGCTTCCGCACAGGGACTGCTGCAGCATCGCATGCCTACACAGCATCTAGCGCATCCAGGACCTGGCTGGTGCTAAACTTCTCAGGCGGTACAACACAAGAGGTAACAAATAATACGGATGCTGACACAGACACTGATAAAGTACCAAGTGTTTCCGGCTGTCAGCAAGTATCTGAGGCCTGAGCTGTCGGTCACAACACTCTGAGCATCTATAGCAGGAAAGGTCAGCCTAGCTGCAAACCCTCCCGTCCCCCACTGAGCATGAAGCATCCCTGGCTGAATGTCTGGCAACAAGCACTGGGAACAGATGAGAATTACGGCTGCCGCCAAATGACGCTTTTTCTTCCCCACTCTCTCACTTTTTAACTGTTTTCCACTATATTTTAGAATCGGGATTTGGGGAGGGAGGGGAGTTTTGGAGGGTGTTGTGGGTTCATTGATGTTTCTTGTTTGTTTGTTTGATTTTTTTTTCAAACTGACTTACCTAAGTGGCTTTTGAAGCAGTAATGGATTAAAGATGATCCCCTAAGTTATTAAAAACTGCATCTAAATCACCACCTGGTGTTTCAATTGATTTAATGACACTCGGACAAGTTTATTAAAGAGCATCTGGGCCTTCCCCAGGAAGGAAAAATCACAGGCTGTAACTCTGGGATGGGATCTCCTCTCCCTTTCTACTGGTCACCCGTCCTGGCACAGTAGAGCAAGACAGAGGCAGAGGCAACGGGCCAGGCAGCTCAGCCGGCAGCAGGGCAGGCAGTGGGACAGGCAGACCTGTCCTCATCGCCTGCCGGAGCACTGGGAGGCCACTCCGGGCATGAGAGGAGACTTTATAGAGGCAAGGGAAAGGAAAGGCGCAGTAAAGCTGCACAGAAGGAGGAAAAACAATAAATAAAAGGAAGGAAAGAAAACCCGGCGGGGGGGTGTGTGTGTGTGTGTGCGCGCGCAGAGGGGAAGAGCAGGAAGAAGATTCCCCGATTCCCCATAGATAAAGCACGAGGGAAACGGCAATAACAGAGCGCTGACAGACTCTTTTACTGGCTAGCACAGCTTCTTGGCAAGCTCGCAAGCAGGACTGTGCAAAGGCACAGCTACTCGTTTGCTTCTCCCAACAGGGCTGGCAGAGGAAGGAGCATTTTTCAGTCTTGGCAGAGTTTAACAATCCTCTTTGTAAGATACAAAAGTGACTACTAGAGTCGGCAACTTTTTCAGATGCGGAAAAAAAAGATCCCTAGGAGTTCCTCTCCTGGGCTGCTTTGCCCATATAATCTTTTCCGCCCGGAGCATGGTGGAAATAAACAGTCTCTCTCCCTAATGGTACAGTTAACGGTAGTGCAGCTCATTTCTAAAACAAACCCTTTGAAAGGCCCCAGAAGGATCTGGGGACATTCGAGTGCTGCAATATCCTACAGGAGACACACACCTCAACCCTCTCTTGTGTACTGTCGAATTCCTCCTACTATTTTTACTGCTACTAGAGTCAGGAAAACATTTCACTGGGGGTTTATCATTCCGCCACCAAAATTATAAACTATTTAGGCCACTCAGGGTTTGCTCTCAGCCTTTCAGGCACCGTCAGAATTTTCCTCGCTGCAATAAGAGGTCTCGTAACTTGCCGAACCGTGCCAGATCTCAGTGTTTTATTTTTGCTTCCATCTACTCTATTACACAACGCTGCCCCACGGAAGAGGCAAAGCAAAGGCACGAGTTGCAGGAGGGCAGCTCTGCCGGCTGCCTCTCCTCTAACACAATTAGCTGCTGGAGGGGATCCCTCTGCCAAGACCAGCTGAAAGGATGCAGGATGCAGGAAGAAAGCCATGTTGGCATGGTCCTCCCAGGGAAAAAAAAAATATGAAAAAGGCTGAGCTCATCAGCCACCAGCGAGAAGGATAAAGCAAAACTGGCTGCGGAGAACAAACCTCGCCAGCGGAACTCTGAAGCTACGGAGTTAGCCTTGCTAACAGGCAGGAGATGCCTGCATTTTTGGCATGTGGCTTTGTTTTTCAAGCAGTGCCGGTTCAGCTAGGGCATGCCGCGGGGCTAAGAGGGCAAGAACAAGGAGATAAGAGCAAATAAACCTGCAACGGCGCTTGCTAATGTCAGGCACCGGTTGTCGAAGCCCCTTGATGAGCGACTGCACTTACTGGGGTCCCGTCAGGGGAGGAAAGTGCTCACCTCTTAAGCACGGCCTATTATTATTTATAGGTAAGACGATTAAGAGCCCTTAGTGGCAGTGGCGCCTCCGAGACAGGTCTTAAAGATCTCCACCCATTGTATAATAATCTTTGATTAGCCACTAATTCGGCAGCAGAATGCTTGTGTATTCAGGGTCTGCAGGCGCTGCCTTAGGAGAGCTACCGCCCGCCTGGAGTTGAAGGGGGAAAAAAACCCTAAACGTAGGGGATTGCAGTATTTAGCCTGGCCAGAGCCTGCGAGCAGAGGGACACGGTGCCCTGCGGGGTGTGCAGGTAAAGCTCCTGCCCCGAGCTGAGGGCAAAAGGAAGGACTTGCACCACGCCTGCACCCCCAAACGCTGCCGCTACCGTCTGCCGCTTTGGGGTTTGGCAGTCACTAAGATTTCCGATAACATTGGGGACCGGGGGTTGAAAGCCGACGAGCTTTTCTACTTAATTCAGAGCAGACCTGGCCGTGTCCGTATGTAAAGGAAAGAAACTCTCTCGGTTTTTTTGCTTTCCTTCAAAACCGTGGAATGTAGGGACGCCAAACTGATGGGAGCACCTGAAGCACTTCGGGACCGAACAGAGAGATGCATGGACTTTGCAGAGCTTTCCTACGTCCCTCACGTTCCTACAGACACTTTGTTCAGACTGCAGCCATACCTTCACTGGTGCCATACCCTCAACTTTCAGTGTGTCCTCTAAAAAGGTGACGAGAGGCGGCCGGTGGCAAGTTAATGCAGACCGAAGCTTCAGGCAGCTGGTGTCCAAGTGACACCGCAGGCTGCCACGCTCGTAAAAGCAGCGTATGCAGTTTATATCACGTTGTGTGGATTTAGGTTAACTGGCTGGACGGAACTAAACAGATCCACTGTCACTGTCTGGAGATTTGAGAGCTTTCAGCATGAGCAAATGTATCTTTGGCAAGTGGGCTAGTGAGGCGGCAGAGGAGGCAATAAGGCATATTCAGAGTAGTGATAAAAGCAGGGGAGGGGAGTACATCTTCGATGGTGAGCTTGTTGGTGGGTTTTTTTAAGATTTTAGTTATCTTTCCTAGAGGTGTACATGTTCAGGACCAGGAATTTAAAAAGCGACACTTCTTTCCTCCTAAAAGTTAAAGGAGAAAAACTTAGTGAAGCTTCAAGAAAGAAATGGGACTTGTCTTCCAAATTTCATGATTTACTCTACAGAGACAGAGACGTCTGGCTCTACCAAAAGGCAGGGGACAGTGCTGACCTGAAGTTCTTTACAGGAACTTCTGCTTTCTGTCTTGCTCCTTTCAGGGCAGCCAGGCCATCTTTTCATGTGTGTATTATAGAATCATAGAATAGTTTGGGTTGGAAGGGACCTTAAAGAAGATCACCTAGTTCCAACCCCTCTGCCATAGGCAGGAACACCTCCCACTATAGACCAGGCTGCCCAAGGCCCCCATCCAACCTGGCCTTGAACACCTCCAGGGATGTGGCATCCACAACTTCCCTGGGCAACCTGTTCCAGTGCCTCTCCACCCTCATCATGAAGAATTTTTTCTTAATGTCTAGTCTATATCTGCCCCTCTCCAGTTTACACCCATTGCCTCTAGTCCTATCACTACAAGCCCTTGTAAACAGTCCCTCTCCAGCTTTCCTGTAGCCCCTTCAGGTACTGGGAGGTCGCTATAAGGCCTCCTGGGAGCCTTCTCTTCTCCAGGCTGAACAACCTCAACTCTCTCAGCCTGTCCTCACAGCAGAGGTGCTCCAGCCCTCTGATCATCCTTGTAGCCCTCAAGATTCCTGCTATCTGTTGAGCAACCTTTTTTTTTTTTTTTTTTTTCTGGGGGGGGGGGGGGGGAGGGGGAGCAACAACCAGTCTGCCACCAGAAAAGAAAGGGGACTGTAAACTGAGTTCTGACATTATCATCTATGATCATATCATTATCATGTTCATTCCTAAAATGCATTTTCCCAAAAACAACTTTTCAGGGCACACAAGCCAAGTTTCTTTCTTGAAAATCAGCTACATCTGCGAACTGAAATCAAAGATGTACGCTGAAGCAGCAGGTGATTAAGGGCTGTCAGAAACTTCCTGGGGTTAATTTTCTATATAGGTTATTCTGGCAAGTGAAACAAAAATAATTGAGGATTCTTTTTAAGGCAACTCGCGGCCGTTCCACAGGTCACATATTTTTTTAAGGCTGGAGACAGCAGAAAATGCAGGGCTGTTTGTCAGCCGAGAGAGCAGAGACTTCTTACAAGTAAGTGGGAGACAAGAGAAGGAATCTGACAGTCCAGCCAGAGTTTCAATGTTCCTCCAGAAACGTTTCCTTTGGGCCGTGATGGGCCGGTAACGATAGACCATCATGAACCTCTAATGGACCATTCTAACTGGTGTTCTTGAGACTTTTGTTTCCCTGACTCCTCCCTTCCCAAGTTAATAAATAAAGGGCTTAAAAACAAAAGAGGTAGACTCTTAGTTATGCTAATTTTACCTCCCTGGCTCTTCGGATGGTGACAAGCGAATGCGATAAGCCCTTTAAGATAACAAGCTGCGGGAGCTCTGCATTATTCAAAGCGACCTATCCTCAAAATGTATAGACTGGACAATGTTCTGCATATGCTGAGGAAAAGCTGTCCCCAGGTCAGCCCCGCAGAGGTGGTCAAAGAGCTACTTTTAGGAGAAGGACAAGAAGCTTAAAAAATGTGTGGAACGGCATTTCTATCTCAAGGGGTGGGGGGAGGGGGAAGCTCACTATTCTGTGGAACTAGGAGCCCCTACTATTTTGTGAAGGAAACGAAAAAAAGCCTAATTTGGGATTAAAAAAGAAATCCAAAACATCAAATGAGCAGATAGTCTTAACAGTTCCGCAAAACAACTTTTTTATAGCATGTAGAGGACTTGCACACCCATTTGCCGTAAAAGCCTGAAGTGCTTTTAAAGGAGCCCTGCTAACAAGGCAAAGCCCACTCTTTTGGCACAACTCAAAGGACCTGGAGCACATACGAGCAGGGCTGCAGCTCAAGTATCATTCCTTCCTGCCCTGCAGCTGGGAATTCCACAAACTCTTTAAAAAAAAAAAATAAAGCACAACTTATTAAAATACCCAGAAGAAAAAAAATTCACACTGAACTCGAGTCACAACAAAAGTATGCCCCCACGGCTCTATTAACCAGAGAGTGGAGGAGGTCACCAAGTCCTGCACGCTCCTGCCCAAGGACCAGCAATAAGAAGTACACCATGGAGGAGAACCTTAGCAGCATTGTCTGCTTTGGGGGTTTCATGCGGGACAGCAACAGAGGACAAGGGAGGGATAAAGGAGAGGAATGAAGGAAGAAGGAAAAGGGCGCTTTCTTCCCATCATCCAAAAAAAAAAAATGGCCAAAGAAACCACCGCCCTGGGGTGGTGACTACCCAGTACCAGGCTGGGGTGTTGCTAACCTGGTTCCATCCTGAGCGCTGCAGTTGACGTCAGCCCCGTACTCGAGGAGATGCCGCACGATGCTCAGCCAGCCTCTGGCACAGGCTTCGTGCAGGGCACAGTAACCCGCGTTGTCACGATGATTCACATCACACACCTTGCTTTCCAAACAATACAGAACCACTTCCTGGAAACAGGAGGAAAAACAGATTCATCGAGTTATTTGTTGTTGCAGAGATGCATAGATTTCTCTTCTTGAAAGAAAACCAGGGAGGAGGGGCAAGGGGGAAGGCAAAATCCCACTATCCCTACAATACGCCTAAGTTACCTGCTTTGAGACAAGTCAGTCAAAAGGAAAAGAAAAGGGGATGCCGTTGAAAAGTCGTGTTTATTCGGGAGACACAGCAGAGACAACTTCCCACAAGCAGAGTGGTTCACGCAGAGCAGCACCGAGAGCTCCATGCCCTGCAGTGACCTTCCCACAGCCCACAACATCAGGAATTGTCACACAGAGGGAATGTGCAAATTTCACAGACAAAACTCACAGCTTTCCACTTCTCAAAACTTCCATGCATAAAGCTAGCAGGAAGGTTCTCACTCTCACATCTGCATTTTTAAGCAGAAAATTCTGCAAGCACAACAGCAGCGCAGCCGAAGCCAGTTTGATTTTAAAAAGAAAAAGCACATGACCCAAAACAAAACACATTTAAGACACATAAAGGACGTTTTGCTACCAGCAAACAAACAAAAAAATAGCCCGACTCTATCAATATCCAGGAAATCCCATTTTCACCCACCCTGGTTTTCTGCATGCAGAACTAAAGCCAGACGCCAGGTTCCAATAACGAGCCCAGCGCTGTCGGAAGCCATGTGAATTTAACACAATTCATCTTGCCGTCAAATATACCACGGTCGAAAGCCTAGGCCAGACTCAGCTCTACGCTGTCGTGCGGCCTTGATACAATGACTGCTCCATCACTCAACCAAAAATTTAGGATGGTAGGAGTCTTTCTCAATTTGTCTCAGATGCAAAAGGAAAAAAAGGAACAAACCACATTTCTAAGTGATGCTGCATGTATGAAATAGCTCTCACATTCCCAGATTAGTGGCAAGCCATTAATTTTGCGTTTGCTCCTGTTGAAGGCTGAGCGACATCCTCGCAAAGCGGAATACAGTGTGGAGATGGCAAGTGTTTGCTTTGCCAAAATGAGAGTAAAAAAACACCCGGCGCGATGCATTTATTCTTTCCTTTTCAAAATCTACCGGAAAGCCCATAATAATCTGTGCTCTGGGTATACCTGACCTGAGAGCTGGTATCCAGGATACAGCATGAAGCTGCTCTTTTAGCGGGTCCTCACTCACCAAGCTAAAGCAGGGAGCTACTACTAAGCTGCCCATCCCAGGCATCAGAGCATCCCCCTGACCTGTGCCGGGACAGAACAGTCCACCACCTACACCTGATGCACTCATTGGTTTAACCTGGGATCCACACAGTTCTGTCTCTCTCACCAAACAGGGGCTCTTAATGTTCCTGCTAATCAGCCCAAAGGCCAAAAATCAGTCCAGAATGGATGTTCTTTACTCTGCACTCGCTCAAAACCATATGAAAGGTCTGTGCAAAATTATACCCCAGAGGTACGAATTTTCCTTCAAAACCAGACCACCCTGCCAAGCAAATTAGCAGATGGATATAGGTAGCAGAAGCGGCTGCTGTATTTGGCTCCACTTTTAGCATGCAGTTACCATTTAAAATAGATTCTGCAACTCAAAATAAAAGACCTTTCATCTATTTTTGTAAAAAGAAAGGCTCTTCTTAGGGCAAAATACCTACTACTGGACAAAAAGGCTAATTTTGTTGGGCAATTCTGTGTTAAGAGGCTATAAGAAGAATGTCATTAACCACAAAATGTAACCATAAAGACCATAAAACTCTACATTGTTAATTAATTAAATGCCTCATTAACTTTTTTTAACATGATTTATTCAATTTACAAAAAAATTAGCCACCACCGCTGAATACAGGAACATGTGGTGTCACAAACACACTTTTGGTTTCATAAGTATCTCTTGCTAACGTTAGAGAAAGGCTGTGAAAGCACCATGGGGCAATTTAATGTCTGTTCAGGTGCTCTATTTAAACCAGCAATCTGAAAATCACTCGCACTTAATCCAAAGAGCCGAGCTAACATGTCAACAGCCAAGGTCTGTGCCACCACTGCTTCTGCTGCCTGCAGTTGGCAAGCGTAACTGCAAACAGCGGCATTAAAGGGTGCACGCAAATATGCAACTTCCATCCTCATCTACAAAGAGGTGCCCTTTTCTTTATTCTCTCTCACCTGTGCTCAAGCAGCAGCTCCTGCACCTTTTTCCAAACAAAGGGGTCAGCATCCCCCTGCAAACCCCCCACGCCCAGGGCACACATACTGCTAACAAGCACTACTTCCCACCATCCAGCCCTAAAAGGTTGCCCTTGGGCAAGGCGTTATAACACTTCCCTGCAGGGCCATACTAAATCCCAGAAGTGATGTTCATTCCCAGGCAGGGTGCAGGAGCCCCAGGGGAGCTGTGCGAGAGCACAACGATGCTCAGGAGCTACTGCTCCTGCAGCAGTGCCACTTGGGACCCAAGGCCAGACCCTCATGCGAGGCATCCCCAGCGTAAACAGCCTGGATAACCCCTGTCTTCATGAGAGTTTAAACTCCCTGGAAATCATCTTTCTGCCACCCCTACCACACACACCATACATTCCTTTAATTTCACTGCCTTCCCAGGCAGGATTTAATCCCATATCCACCAGAGAACATCCCAAGTCCAGAAACACACCAAAAAGCAACAAGCGGCACAAAGACAGCCAGTGTTTCCTCTCCCATCAAATTCATTACACAAGCCTTTTGCAAATTTTCTCCCAGGAAGACTTCACAGTCCCTATAATTCCCCCTTCGCAAAAAGTAAATTACAGTTTTAAGACTACTATTATCTTAAGGCATTTATTTCAAATGGGGAAAACAGAATGAATTTGAGAGAGAACACACTCTGGGATGGGTTGCTAACATTCTGATGAAGCAAGGCCTGGTGCAGAAGCCTAGCAAAGAAAAGGTAAAGCTTCCCACCAGCTTTGGCTGGGTTTTGCTCAGACAGTTTCAATTTCCAGAGCCAAAGACCATTTGCCACAGTCTTTAAGTAGCTTTATTGGCTGCAGCCATGCAATTTATCTGACCAGGCACAAGCTGCATTTGTCCTTCGACATTTCACTCTCCCATCAGCTTTTACACACAAAATCATAACCGCTTCCGTCCTCCTTTCCACTGTTATATCTCGGGCACACTCACACTGTGCAATTCAGAGTGGGGCAGAGCCGCCCGAGTTAGCAGCATTTGGGTTCCTCATGGTTCCAGGAGTGATATATAAAACTCACCATAATCTCTGCATGCAAAAGTTCCCAGGCCAGTGCTGCTTCTAGGTCTGGGGTGAGATCTCTACATACCCACTGGGCATCCCTACTGCAAAAGCGGGCAAGGCTGCAAAGAGTAGACACAAGCTCACAACAACTCTCAGAGCAGAGTTGTTGGAGCTGCTCTGTCCCGATACAACATCTCTCAGTTGTGTCTTGTGGTGCCACTTACAGCTCCAAGTCCCGCAAGAGCACCTGGCACCCCTCGGCAAGCCATAGCCCCAGTGGCATAGGCTCATTCACCTCCTCTACCATCGGGTTTGTGAGGGGCCGCAAGGCTTCCTGCTGCCACCACAGTAACCATGAGAAGCCCCCACATGCCCGTGAGCATTAAATGCTCCCACTTCAGCACCAGCCCCCAGCCATCCTGCTGCAGCCACCAAAGACTGCTGCCCTGCTAATGGGGATGGCAGAAAACAGACGTGTGCAGCTGCCACAGGTCACAAACCAGCAAATTAGCTTGACCCACGGAACATTTTTTGTTTGCCTTTACGATAGACGTATCGAGGAAATTCAGCTGTCTAATATCTGCAGCAGTCTGGTCACTAGCAAGAAAAACAACACAACTACAGAGTTTCCACGGCTGACCAAACTATTACAGCTCACCAGAGGCCAAAACGAAGCCCCCATGAGGCAGCACAGACATCCACCACTCAGGTCCTTGAAAGACACCTCGATGCCAGATCCCAGCAGCAGCTTGGACACTTAGACTGGGTTCTCCCCCCACCCCCAAATCAGCTCTTCTGCCTCACACTCTGCCAACAACAGGACCTTCTGCTGTGCTGTCAGCATTGGCCAAACCACCAAGTCAAACGATCAGAACATTTAAGCCTATTAAAAACATGGCGTTCCCTTCAACTGTTGGGTGAATTCAGGTCAGAAAATCAAATCAGCTGATGATGGAAAGGCATGGTGAGCACATTAAGGTTACCCCAGGACCCCCACTTTGGCAAGCCTGCGCATCCCAGGCCTTCTGCAACCAGCCCCATAACGGCCAATGTTGCAGAGAGCTCCCGCTATCAGGAAAGCAAGTGGAGAGCTCTTGGCTCCTGCTAGAGCAAGACCTCAGTCCATCACCAACTTTTGGAGCTGTCCCCATTGAACTGTGCTCAGTGGAGCACACTGGGCACAGAAAGCAAAGCACACCAGCATCCCACAGCAGCCTGCTAGACACGAGCAGTACTTGCCCCAACAGACACTGCACTGGAAGGAAGTAACACTCCAATACCTTGGAACACATGCTACAAAACATTTTGATTTTGGATCCATAGAAAATTTTAGGTCCATAGGAAATTAAAACATTTAAATTACGGAGATTACCATAGCAACGTTGTAACAACCACTCCTCCTCCTCCTAGCTAGAGCTGAAGTGCCCTGGTTAGAAGAAGCCTTTGTCTAGGGTAAACAAAACCTTTCCCTGCCTTCCAGAGCTGGAGAAGGCCTCTCTGCACATGAAGCTCTCCAGCTAAACAAAGGGCATTTGGAGGTTTCTACAAACTCCTGAGTCTGGGAAGGTCCCATTTGGGTCCAGGCTGATGCCGCCTTCCAGTCTGGGGCTCAAGCCTAGCTCTGAGGTCCAAGCTTTCCTCTCTCCACCAAGGCAAACCTTGCAGCCACGCTGAAAACAACAGTCACTCTCTGCAATGAAATACCTCTTTGCAAGATCTGAAGTTCAGCAACAGCAACACTCATACCTACATATCCATATTTCCCCAATAAAAGCATACTTCAAAACAGCAGAGCTAGGGGATTCATCGGTTTCTGATTTTTGTAGCAACAGGGGGGCCATTTCATTAGACAACATTGTTCCAGCTACGCTGAGCAGCTCCAGACTCCGAGCATAAAGCATGCAGAGTACTCCTGTGATGCATCTGATCATGCAAGAGGACGCTCCAAGTGTTACATCCTGTGTCACATACCAGATACTCCTTGGAGAGAAGAACAAAATATAGAACCCCTCTCCTAAACTACACGCTCTTCACAAACAACAAAAGCAAAAATTGTACAGCTCATTAAGGATCACCATAAAGACTATATTAAGGAAAAAAAAAAAAGACATTCATTCCGTTTGCAGATGGCTTATATTTAAACGGAAGCGAGGGTTACCAATAAAACTTTACCCTTTGCTCCTTCACGCAGGATTGCTGCTTACCCTGCGTCCTCACCAGCTGCCCCAACAGCCGTGGGTACGCGTTCCCACAGCGACCTTCCCCTGGACCCTGCACATTGGGGAAGGGAACGTAGTCGAGGAGGGGGGAGCTGGAAATTTTAAAGACCAAACTCAAAGCTGCTGCTTTGCAAATTTTCATCTATAAATCTAGGAAGAGGGTTTTAATTTCTGAAACAGAAAAAACATCATCCCGTCGGGTGGCGAGGGAACCTTACCTCGTACCCCAGGCGCGCCGCCCTCTGCAGCAGCGTTTCCCCCGCGTTCTTATTGACAATAAGCCTCCGTGCTTCAGGCGGCATAGGCCGGCTCGGGGTGGTCTCCGGAGGAGGGCTTGTGATCGGCAGTTGTGAGGGCTGTGAGACGGGTAGTAATGAGGGAGTCTGCTGCAGACGATCATAGAGCTTCTGCTCATTCGACTTGGCTGGTGACGAGTCACAGTCTGAAGTAGGCTCTGGTCGCTTCCTGACTTTCCTCGTTACTGTGACCTGCCAAAACCGTTATCATGGGGGGTTTTATCCTTGTTTTTCAATACAGTGATGGGATTATATTTTGCCAGCAAAGAATTACACTCTTCTACTCATCTATAATTTTTTAGAAAAGATCTGCTACAGTTTTTAAATGCAAGATACTTCAGCCCTGCAACAGCGCCTTTAATTTGGGTTAAGAAAAGCAAATACAAACTGCGCAAAGCATCCACAGATGAATTTGAATGCAATCCCCACTACCCTGCATGCATGACAGCGCATTAGTTCTAAGCAGGCTGGCTCTGCCTTCTGAGAGGCTGGTGGACAATTAAGTCTAAATAAAGATACCTTATCTTCAGCATTTTCGATATCTGTGGTGTCATCCCCTGTCAGAGATGACCTCCTTCTCCTCTCCTGCAGTGCCAAATGTTTTGTTTTACATTGACGTTTCCCTGATGGCTTCTCACACTCGCTGTATTTCTGCAGCAGAGATGCATGTTGGAAATCCTCCTCTTCGTCTGTGTACAGCCCATCTGTCTTCCGGCTTTCTTTAATTTTCTGCTGTTTGGCAGCCAACCTCGAGGCTGGAGTACAGCTTGGCTGAGCCTGCCTTTTGCTGTTTGCATTGGTGGATGAAAGGCTCTTCATGTGCGGAGACACTGGGAATACAGGCAAGCCTAAATGGGAAGGAAAGGCATTACACGTCGCATGGTGTGTTAAAAGGAAAACACATCGCTAACACTTAACACAAGCTCCTCGCCTGCCTAAGAGATCTACCAATTACATTTTCTAATCATTAATATTTCAAGCGTCCCACATTCAAATTGTAAATAGCATCCTACCAGTTAAAGTTAAGTTAACAGTTAGCACGCTCTGATAAAAATCGTTAAGTGACATGCCCCGTGCCGGGCACTGGGGCACCGCAAAGGCCATGTGGTGTCATGCATGCCATCTCGGCGCTGCCACAGGCAGAGCGGAAAGCTGCCACCGCATCATGGGAAAAACTCGCCTCCTTACCTGGAACTGCTTTATCTGAAGGGGAACCAACTCCTCCGGCAGCCTGGGCCCAGCTGGGCATGTCCACCTTTGGCTAGGTGTGGTTGCAGGGCAGATAGACAGATGGCAGGGAAAGAGGGGGAGAGGCAGGAGCACGGACAAAGTCTTAATTGGACAGCACAGGGGCAATGTTGAGCTTAAAATGAAGATGGCAATAAGATGGGGAACATTTCCTTGGCAGCGTTTTTGCTTGAAAAGCAAACCAAGACAGGAAAGGCTACTGAAGGAGCCATCCCTACAGAAACACTGTGCAAACCGTCTATTAAAAAGTGCTGGGCTTTCACAAGGAAAGCAATCAGCTGTGTTTTCCTGAGGACTGTGTCCAGAAGCGAGTCTTTCTGTGAGACCAGTAAGCCCTGGGACACCGGAGAACCAATGCCAGTGCTCCTCTGCCCATGGCAGGACACTGGCAAGGCTGGGTTTTCTCCATGGGTTAGCTGTAACACACTGGATCCTACAGTCTGGGTCACATGCAAAAAGTGTGGTTACTTCTTTTTTTTCCAGAGTGCAGGCAGGTTTACAACAAAACAAGGACCAGAAAGTTGACTTTTTATAGTCTGAATTTCCCTTGGGAATAGAATCAAGGTGACCTCAGAACCAACTCCTCTACAGAAAAATGAATTAAAGGTTGCTGGAAAGGAGGGAAACACTTCAGCCCAACAATACCACACCACTAAGGGAAGGTACGGAAAAAACTCTGAGCACTTGAAAGTGGCCCTTTGCTCTGAGGAGTCTCTGAAGCGATGCTACTTTAGGAACAGAAGAGATGGCAGGAGCAAATAAGGCAGCTGCTCATAGAAGAGAGATCTTTATTTAAAGAGACTAGATCCAGAGCCAGCTGGTAAAAAAGAAAATAAAATCTAGAATCCTCTTGGTGGGCAGCTTCACACTTTTGTCTTCCTTTAAATAGATCTGTGAAAGCAACTTGCAGAAGGCTTTCTAGATTAAAGATGAAAACAGAAATCCCTCAGTTCTTTCAAGCCACTTTCTAGAAAAAGATGCATACCATGCCTTGCGAAGCAGATGTCAGAGAATTTACAGGACACGCAATATGCAGATTGTTCAGCAAAAATCCACTGTTTTTTAGGCTTTGAAATCCTGAAGGAAGCCACCTCGTTGGAGGCTGAGCCTACGGATGCAAGGCTGTCTTTCCAACTGCACACAGCATGAAGTAAGGAGTACTTAATTCTTCTGTTCCCAACTAACCTCATAGGAGTAGCAAGTGAAAAGCTCAATTTCAAGACAGAAGTATCATCGTTATCTCCTTAATCAGCTACTAAAATATTGCAAAGATGGAAAGTAGCAGTGATGAGGTCTGGTGAGTGCAAAGAGAAGTGAGAAACTGCTGCATGTCGCATAACAAGAATAGAAAGAAAAAAACCCACAGGTCTGAAGTAGGACAGGAATACCTAAAGGATGGAGGAAAAAAACACAGGAAGAGAAGCCTACCTCAAAGAATTGCAGACCTCCCTATGCAGGGATGCCAAGGCAAATAAAAGCAGAAGTTTAATCACCACAAAAGATGTGTACTCCAGCCTGCAAGCTACACTCTGTGCTCTACTTTGACCCTCCACAGTGGTGACAGCAGGCATCAGGCTAGATGGGCACTGTGGCCAAGAGACGGAGAGTAGCAAAGCTATGCCCAGCAGCTTCGGGATCAATAGTGTTGCAAGAGGCCAGCACTGTCCAGAAAAAGTCAAGCGCTAGCTTGGGAAATGCAAGAAAAACAGGTAGAAAAAAGGCAAGTGATTAATCCTAGAATCTCACCCTATCTTTCTGTCCACTACATATGTGAGGGGAAAACGAAAACAAAAGTGGGCAGGAATATCCCCGAATATCCCCAAATATCCATGAAAAAAACCAAAACCCTAAACCAAAAACCCAAAAAAACCCAGGCCTCCAACTGATGTGGGTTGTGGCAAGTCTGACTCAGAGCAGGACTTGCCTCCCTTCCCGCAGGCTGCAAAGAGGTCCACACGGAAATGCAGCTGCTGCCGCGTCACCTGAATGCTTGCTTGTTCAGCTCCCATCCCGGCAGCTGCCTCCTCCTGCCTGCCAAGCCAGCAGCCGCCGTGCTGCTTGCAACCTGAGGCAGTTCCCAGGGGCAGGCTGAGCCTTTCCCAGTGGGCGAGATCCTCCCAGCTCCTTTCCTTGGGGCTTCTGTTTCTGCGCTGCCTGGGTTTTCACCTCACACTGGGTGAGCAGCTATAGTTCCCTGGAGGACTGTCGGAAAGGCTTGGCTGCCACGCTGCCAGCAGCGCTGCGAGGTTATTGCTCAGCTGGGACCCCAGCAGAGATCATGGTTCCCACCTCAGCCACGGGTCCAGGCCAGCAGCACGATGCCCTGAAGTTGCAGGCATCCCCATGCTCACGGACCAGCTGCGCTCTGGAAAGCCAGCACGGGTAATGTCACCTCAAAAGAAGGATGAGGCAGGGACCTGAAATTATTTCGGGAAAGCCACATCAAAGCTCTCATGATTTGGACCCACAAGTGAGACTGCAAGGAGGTGACAGCCAGAAGAGTCACCAGGGGAACATTTCCAGCAGCCACCACTTGGTCACCTAGTCAGCAGGCACTGACCAGGGGACAGAGGGGTGACAGCTCGGTGGTGGCTTGCAGTGTAATGCATGACTCCTCCCATACTAAAATCCTGGGTTGAAAACCAGAGCACCAACCCAGAAGTCAGCATCCTCTGTCTTCCCAGAGATTTGCAGCCATAGGCAGCAAATCATCCTGCTGTTAGACTAAGGCTTCATGGGTGCAGAGGCAGATCCCTATGCCCTGTTACAGCCCGCTTCTTGGGATAAAGCCGGTCTCCATGCAGCAGAAACTGCCATGTTCGTAGGCTTGGGCAGCAGGAACAGCTGTTCCCAGCCCCAGAGCAAAAAAAAAAAGCTGCAAGCAACAGGGAATATTTTTAATATTCAGAATATCTACTTGTTTTTAAGAAACAATTTGAGGACTAGTCCTGGACAAGAAAGACAAGTTGGAAGTCTGAATCCCCATGCTACCATCACACAGAGGATGCTCTGTCACACAACAGGGAAAAATGTCCTTGTCCTAGTAAACTGAGAAAAAGGGGATTCAAAGGTTTACACTTCAGTGGAGCTGGAGGAGCATCAATAAAGTGATCTGAATGATCTCCAGTGCCTCTGCACAATGAATTTGGCAAGGCAAAATTTAATCAGGCTTATGGTTTTATAGCGGCTTCCAAAACCAAGAGGTTTTTCATAGCCATGGGGCGATTGAATCTGAATGCTTTTGGGAACAGTGTGTACATCGACAGCCACCTCTTCTTTCCCAAGGTCAGGCGTTAGAGAAGACTGTCACAGCCATGGAATGGGAAAGCTAGAGCATCCTTACACAATGCAGCTTCTTGTTAGTGACCCTCGTTTAATCTCTACAAGGTATCTCTTTCTGAAAGTACAAAGGGAAGCAGGTGATGGGCAGGGATGTTTGAGCTGACACCATGCTCATCAAGGCAGCACATAAAGCAAGGGAGTAAGAGTCAAAGCCCCTTTTAAACTAAGTTTTGATCTCCTGCTCCACAAATCCTTTTGGAGAACCTTCCCCAACAATAAGCATCAAAGTTTGGGGTTTTCTGCCTTCAGATAATCCTACAGAGGGGAAAGATGGGCTCCTTGCAGAAGGAAAGTTGACACTTTAGCCTGTGACCATTTCAGAGATGCTACCAGGAAAACTCTTGCTGGCACAGAATGACCTGGACTCAGTCCTTTCTATGGCATAGGACAAAAGGACTCGCTCTCCCAGTGCTTCTCTCTTTTGAGGGTGATCTCAGCTAAACTACAGGTTAGCCCAGCCGAAGAGTGAACGTCTACCAGTATGATGAAGCTCCCAGGTCTGTAAGGGAGGAAAGAGCCCAAACATCCAACTCAGAGCTCCCTCTCCCAGAAACAGCCTTTCCTTAAAAGCAGGGATAGGACTTGGAGGGGTATAAGGAGGAGACAAAGGAAGAAAAGTATTTGCAACCTTTTATCTGAAAAGCTGAAAGAGGAGACAAGGGATCCCTGCTGTTCCCAGAGAAGGGGATTCATGAGGAGGTGCTGCGGACACATGAGGCAGATTGGACACATGAGCTGCATGCTGCTATTCCTCACTAGTCCTCCAATCATGCTACAGCAGCAAACTCACAGGGAAGGGGAAAAGCGGCACAGACAATGTGCCTGGAAGGGCTGAGGACAGTGAGGGAAGGAGAGTGACCGGTTCATCTGGAGGAAGATTTGGCAGATTGCCTCCACCGGCTCTCCCCCAGGATAGGGAATGGGCAGAAAAGGGGGAGAGGATGGGAAAAACAAGGAGGCGGAGTGAGGGGAAAAGAAGCAGCCTGAAACAAGTCAAGGAAAGCCGATATGCTTTGAGGAAGCGGCCCCATAGGACAGAGCCACTGGGAACATCTCTGCCAAGGGGCTGGGGATTTGGGCCACAAGGTTTACAGCACATGCCTGGGACAAACCAGCAAAACTTCCTCTTCGGTAGGAGGATGAACTTTGTTCTTGAACGTGTGCCCTGGGAAAGGCAAGGAAACCCAGCAGTGCTGAGGGTGCTGGAGGCGTTGAGTTCCCGAGATCAAGAGCTGCTAGCTGTACTGATGCTGTTTCAGAGGGCCACAGCTCCTCAAATCCTATGTGTAGTTAAATGCAGTTACACCAACTAACAGCCTGTTTGCTCCCTCCCTCTCCCAGAAGCATGCCCGCATTGTATGTCCTCCCCAGCTCTCCTCTTGAAACAAAAACTTCATCTTTATATTATCTATGAAAGAGTATTTAAATCCAAAACACGCGCGCACACACGCACACACAAACACATAGTTACACACACATACACAAACACATTTTCTTGTCTGCCGAATATCAGCTACAGTGCAATTCTTAAAGAGGAGGTGTCAGTCCTTAAATAAATGGACATCTACAGAAATATATATTTTTTTTTAAAAAAAAAAAGCTCTCAACAATTCCTTAACATCGGTGGCAGCATGCGTCACTGTAAATGCTAAAGCCAGCTGGTTTCCCTAGTAGTCTCTGCATACCTTGTTCATTGTCACTTGTTTTGAGGGACTCTTCAGACCAACTTCTATTGCTTTTGGCCTCTGACCTTTTCTTGGTGTGCCTTTCTTCTGTGAAGTCTTTGACCTTTGCAGTGGCCTCTGGCTGAACAGCCTCAGCTAAATCTTTCCTGCTTTGCCGGCCCAACTTGCCGGACGGGGATCTCTCTGGTGACACCTGCTGCTCCCATAGTTCCCTAAGATGCTGCAGGTGACGCTGCTTTTTGGGATGGAGCCCTGTTAATTCAATGCACACCTTCAGGTTGGTCACCTCATTACAACTGGGCTCTTCTAAGTGGTTAGAGGAATTGTTTGTCATTTCCCTCTCAGGCCAGTCATCTAATGGAAAAATAACTAAAAATTAATCAAAAAGCCCCCTCAACTTAAAACAAAAGCTACATTTCACTTTCGGGGCATATAGTCTCAGCTTTACCAGCACACTATGCATTTTAAATGTTCGCTCATTAAGGGTTACATGCACTATGGTAACTTGCACTGCTGTGGCTACAGTGTCCAACGACTAGTGCTTTACCCTTATATGCCAAGATTTTTATATATACATATATATATATACACACATATATATACATATATATAATATTAAGTGAAATGACAGTGCTCACATTAGTAACTATCAAGTTCAAAAATGGAAAGACATTAAGCCAAAGGGACGTTCCTTTCACAAGACATTCCTTGAGAGAGAGACCAAAGCAAAATGCTGTCTTACCTTTGGAGTTCTTCTTCTTTTTTGCTTTTGGTATAAGCTCATCCTGCAGTTCATCCACAAAGTTTTCATTTTGGCTGCCATCATTTTGCACTCTCTCACCAGAGTGTTTACGCTTCCTGTCCAGACGTGGACATGGATGTTGGCCAATATCTTCCGTTGGCTGGTCTTCCGCTTTTTCATATATAGAATGTCTCTCTAAATAACATTTCTCATTTGAGAGCTCTTTTTCCTCTGGAGTTTCAAGAAAGTGACCTTGGTTGTTTTCTGTAGTAGTAAAGTTACCTAAAAATAAAGGAAAGAAACACCACAAGGCCCAATAAATACAAAACAATTCATTGTGAGAAAGCTATGCTCTCTGATCTCTTCAATGTCATCTCTACCATGGCTTATGGTTTATGAGGCATGCAAACAAATACAAAATCTTACTTCAGAATATGTCTCCTATGGTCAGCCTAAAGCAGCAGTTTTCTCAACAGCTAAGTACAAATCGCCCAAAAGCACAATACTTCGTGTTGTTTCCACATCGATTTAAAACGTACAACATTCACAATACTTGTAGCCATAGAAACATCACAATATGCTTTTATAAATGAAGAAATATCTTTAGATATAGAAAGCACAGACCCTTTTCAGAAAGTGACCTTGCTCCCCAAAACTGTGGGTACATAATAATCCAAACTTCACTTTGCAATTACTTTCCTTTCAAAAATACCTTCTGATGATAATAAAGTCTTAGTCTTTCATTAATTCATAATCCTTCTCCAACTTCTCACATCAAATTGCAGAGTCTCACTTAAAAGCATTCATCCCTTCTTCTAGAGATACAAATGGGACAGAGCACACACACACGTACACAGGAATACCACTAAGAATAGCTGTGATATTTTGCAAAAAGCACTACTTGAATCCAAGGTTATAAAAAGGCTTCCTCGCTTCAAGTAACCAGCCAGCCACTGTACATCTCTCGATCTTTTGTCACCCCTTTTAAGAAAGACCTCACTTTTTTTTCATGGAGGATTTCCAGCAGCAGTGACCAGGTGACATTTTAAAAGCTTACTCAAAACTAGTTTGACAAACTAGCCCCAAAGCATCTATATTGCCCTAACTTCCGCTTCACCTCTCTAAAACTCTTCCTTCCAAATTTAGAGACTGCTTAAGCGATTTTAAATGAGATGCTTAACTTAAAACGGCACTTAATCATCTTATTGAATAGGTACTTTTTCTTGAGTTTAAACCAAACTAGCTGAGGGACGATTAGGCAGACATGCAGTACAAACTGCAACACTGTTAATCAGCTTTCCATTTGCAATTACCACAAACAAGTTGGTTTTCCCACGCATTTTACAGCCTTCCTGGCTGACCACAACACTGTCTTTGCAGGTCTGCCGCACATTGGTAAACTGTCTGTATGCTCTGTCCTACTTCCCCACAGCTCAGTCCCTTTTCCTCTTCCTCCTCTCTGTCCTTTCCTCCTTCTCCCACTTCCCTTCCTACAAACATATCTGCTGATTTCCTACCTGGACTCTGGAGAGCTGCTTCTCTTCCCTCCCATTGCTCCTTCCCATCATTACTTAGACTCCTCCCCCATACAGCCTGACCTTGAACTTCTGCTCTCCCACCTCACCAGGGCAGATGTTGGTTCCTCACAGCCCCCTCTTCCCTCCTATTCCCTCCGAGACTCACCACACCAGCACCCAGGTTCACCTGGTTTCACCAAAGGTTCTAGGGATCTTTGCAGGCACCAGAAGACACCCCAACATCACTTGTATGCTGTTTGGGAAGTTGCCTGCAGGGCAGCCTTATAAAACAGCAGATTTAAGAAGAGAAAACTTCAGCTTTCTCAGCGCTTAATTGTGAGGGATTCCATGGGAAACCTTCATGGCGGATAATCGAGCTAGCAAGTGCTGGAACCTTTTCAAGAACACTCTCTTGGAAGCATAACAACAGTTCATCCCCTTTAAAGGTAAGGGAAGCAGGAGGAGCAAGAGACCCCCGTAACTTAAATATGAGTTTCTGAGTGTGCTCAAAACTGTAAGAGAACCAAAAGAAATGGAGACATGGACGAATACCCATTGAGAACTACAAGGGCATTGCCAGTGTTAGAAAAGCAAAAGCTCAGCTTAAACTGAAATTGGCCAGAGATGTCAAAAACTACAAGAGTTCTTCAGGTAGGGAAGAAAACCAAGCAGAAATAGAAGGAAAATATTGGCCTGCTGCTAAACAGGAGGGGTGAATTTGTTCACCAACAACACTGAAAAGGCAGAAGTTCTCAAGATCTTCTTTGCCTCCATCTTTACCAGTGCGCTGTTTTGGCCCTAGGCCTTGGGAACAAATACTCAGGCAGATGCAAAACGCAGACCCACCGTCAGTGAAGGAAGAGTTGGTACACAAACCCTTACAGGAGCTTGTCCCTACAAATCAATGGGCCCTGACAATATACACCCGACAGTGTTAAGAGACCAGGCTGATGTTGTTGCAAGGCTACTCTCTTTGAGAAGTTGTGGAGATCATGGAAGGCTGGAGAAGGCTAATGTCACCTCTATCAACAAGAAGGGCTTACAAGAGGAACCTGGAAATTACAAACCCATCAGTCTTACTTCAGTCCCTGGAAAACTATAGCACAAATCCTCCTAGGGGCTATCACAAGTCAAATGAAGCACATTATTGGGAAAAGCCAGTATGGATTCACCATGGGCAAATCGTGCTCGACAAATGCAATCGCCTTCTATGACAAAGTTACCTGCTTGGCTGATGTGCAGCAAATGCTGGACATTATCTACCTCGATTTCTCCAAGGCTTTTGATACGGTTTCCCACAGCCTCCTCCTAGAGAAACTAACAAGTTATGGTCTAGAGAAGTGGTATGTGTGGTTGCTGGGGAACTGGCTGATCAGCCATACCTACAGCATGGTGGTAAATAGCTCCTTCTCAAACTGGCTGCCTGTCACAAGTGGGATCAATATTTGGCCCAACTTTGTTTAATTAATCTTCATAAGTGGCCTGTAAGATGAGATCAAGTGTACCCTGATGAAGTTTGCCAATTATACCAAATTGAGTGGACACTTCAGAAGGGAGAGCCACCCTGCAGGAAGACCTGAATAGACAGGCTGGAAGAGCGAGTTAACAAGAACCTTGTGAAGTTCAGTAACGACAAAAGGAAGCCTGTCATATGAGGAACGGCTGAGAGAACAGGGTTTGTTCACCCTTCAGAAAAGAAGGCTTAGGGAAGACCTTCTCACCATGTTCCAGTATTTAAAGGATGGCTATAAAAAAGAAGGAGATTCCCTTTTTATAAGGAGTCACATGTTAAAAATAAGAGGTAATGGGTACAAATTACTCCTAGGGAGAATCCAGCTGGGCACAAGAGGAAAATTTTTCACAATGAGAACAATCAGCCATTGGAATAATCTCCCCAGGGAACTGGTAGATTCCCCAATATCGGACGCTTTTACGATTCAGCTGGACAAGGTGCTGGCTGTCTTTTCTAGACCATACTTTTGCCAAAAGATGGACTAGACAACCTTTGAGGTCCCTTCCAACCCAATAGTCCACGATTCCATGATTTAAAGGTATTTTGTCAAGAAAAATCAAAACAAAAGTTGACTTTTTCCAGGTAAGCGAGATACTCAGGCCATCCTTCTGTTTGGCGATGCTCCTCTCTGTAAGGCCGTCTGGCCAACACCTGCTCCCTTCAAGACTTTAAAATGCAGTTTGTCACACTTCCTTCAGCCAGCAATGTTAATATGTTCCAGAAAACATATATCTCAGGTTACTACAACTGTGTCTGTAAATCACCAGTGTCCCCCCAAATCAGAATGCATCTGGCATCACCCCAGGCTTGCACATCTGGGATAAAGATGCTGCCCAACAGCTGTACCCTACAGCCACACCAGTCCTGTTTCGCGTGGTATAAAAGATGCTGGACCAGACACATTTTAAGTATTGCTTTAGAATTGCTTCTGTCAGGTTTAATTTTACATTTTTAATGCAATCTGCTGTTTTCCCCCTTACATAGCGAAACATTGTACTTATATACTCAGTTTCCCCAAAGATCAGGTAAGGGCACTCTCTGCCATGCTCCTGCTGTTTATAGCCTTCATGTCTATTGCCATCCCAGGAACTACACACCACAGTTCACGCTGAGAGTTGTTAGATCAGGGCAGCTTTCCTGCTCCTAACATCGTCTGCCCTGAGAAAAGGCAGGCACATCCTAACCAATTCCCGGAGAAGCTTTGGCAGGGTCAAAGGAAGTAGCAGGCTGGAGGGAGGGGGGGTGATGGTCTTAATCTTCAGGTCTTGCAGGAAACAGCAAGCTAATTCCAGCCTGCCACCACCGAAAGCAACCCACTGCAGATTAATTCCTTCTATATCTGCAAGAGAACTCAGCACGGCGATGCTGAGCTCTGCTCACTCAGACCACCCATGCTTAAAAAAAAAAATAAAACAAGGAAAGGAAAGGCATTTGCTGTAACCTCGCTAACAGCCCGTCAGTCGGCGTTTCTCCAGGGCTCCACGTGCCAAGAAGAACAGCACACATCTATTGAAGCTTATCCAAAAAGCCCTTGCTGCCAGCGGCTCTCCAACACCTTTGCCTCCACTCTCCAGTCACATCCAAGGGAGATAGATCTCCACCTCCTCGGCCACCAAGCCAGAAATCCTTTTCGAGGGCTGCCTGCCACATACACGCCTCTGAAATCCATCCCGCTAGATGCGGTTAAGACCATTAGAGGAGCAACATCTCCGCACATTAATCCTAGTTGCGTAATCATCCTGCATCACCATGAGAGGACAGTGATGGGGAAGCCGAGGAGCTGCGCAGGACGTGTCCTTGCCTATCTGCTCCACTGCTGACACTGCCCCCGCCTCTTCTACAGCTGGATTTCACCGCAAAAGAAAAAAGGTCGGTCACTGTTGGGGCACAGTATAACCCACAGGCTATCAGGCTCTCTACGCAGCTTGCACAGACACATCGCATGCCCTGAGGTTTTTCCCCTTGGCACAGCAGCAACCGCCTCACAGAGCGCAGGCTCTATTAATATTTTACCACTGGATTCCACTCTGTCCTCGAACTGTTTTGCAAACAGTCCAGATCAGACGCAATGTCTCCCCAAATTAAGATATAAATGTCAACACGAGGCACAGCGACATAAGCATGTCTTCCATGCCCAACAAGGACAAGAAGAATTTATTTGCTTTTGTTCCCTCTTGCCATAGATCTACAACATCCTTTTCTCCGCCTGAGGAAGAAAACAACAACAAAATAGTTGGAGTTTTCATATTATTATTATTCAAACAGTGACGAGGTAGCCAGAAACACAGGATAAATGCTGAGTTCTCATAGCAACACACCTCTATGAGCAAGGAGATTAAACTCTTAAACATGTTCCTTCCTCGAGCCTCCAGCATTTGCCAGTCTCACACCAGCTGTGAAAACCAGCACCAACAACTCAAACCATTTCTCACTGTTCCACACAACTTAAAAACAAGGAAGAATTGAGATGCTTCTTCCCATATGGTTTCTGCCTGTAGCAGTATCTTCTTAGTGCACAGGTTGCAAACTCACAAGAAACAGTTACACGCATGCACAAACAAGCTACCCAAAAAAAAACTTTCCTTCATTTATCCATCTTCCTGTTGCCGTCAGCTGCTTGAGAGCAGGCCCTTCCACGCAATGCAAAGAAGGAAACATATCTTAGTGTTTAAGTTGCAATTCTTTTGTTCAAATAACATGCCAGCTAAAAACAGCCTTTCCTCTTCCCTGGAGCAACATCTCATTGCGCTCACTTATGCAAGACACTCTCTATTCATCCAAGCAGGGTAATGACTATCCAAATGCTAAAACCCAGTATTCAGCATGAGATCACAACAACAGTAAGAAATGCTGTAAGTCACCTTCAGCATGCAGGTCTGAGTATCCCAAGGAGCAGAGAGAACGCAGTTGATTTCATTTTTTCTTTAAAGTAACTTTAGCTTCAGAGCTTTCCACATTTGTTTCCATCTACTCAAGCCCACCGCACCACACAAACAAGCAACATTCATTCTCCCTGCACAGACTCTTGGGGTTTTTTACCTTTTTATTGCACTATGTCCCACTGCAAGAAGGTAATAACTGACCAGGGCAAAGGACATGTTTACTGTCTACATCTTTCATTTGTTCAGGAATACACATAGCCTAGAGAGAAAAGCAAAGCAGGGCATTACCATGCAAAGGGACACTCGCACCTCTCCCTTGCACCAAAGACCAGCTCTGAAACCTTTGGCACACTACACTTTCACACAGAGAAACTGAAACAACTTCTTCCCCATGACCTCACACCTTAAGATCTGGTTTTTAACCTATCGGCTTTTATTTTTCCCAGTTAAGGCTTAAACAGCTTTATATCTATAAAATGAGATAAACAGCTAACTATGCTCCTCGGTCAAGAAATTCACAGCTTGAATTTATTCAATCTTTCACACTTGGGTATGTTTTTTTCAATACTGCTAGAAGAGCTTTGTTATGAACCAACATGCGACCATCACATGCCCGTATTGATGCTCGTGTCCATGCCAATAGCTTAAATCACTTGATCTCTGAACAATCCTATGACTCATGACATATGCATCCCATAATTTATCATGTTTGTGCTATGGAAATGCACCGGAGCAGCATTGCCTCAGCAACATTTACAAGTCACCTTGGCAACAAAGCAGCTTCGCGGCTGCTCTCAGAACGCCCGGCAAAACCTAAACGAGATGGGAGAGAATTGAAGCACTCCTACTTTACTCCTTAGCTTTAATTACTCATTAATTAGCTAACACAGCCACCTCCTTTAAATCAGGCCTTAAAAAAAAAAAAAAACAAAACAACAACAAAACGAAACCACCTTTTCTACCTTCCTCCACAAGGCATCATGAAGCTTAAGAAGGCTCTTGGTATGGGAAAGCCATGCACCACCGCGTCAGAGGAAAAGTTCAAGGAATCAGATATTGTGCCGTCGTTTGCTCTGCACCACGCCACAAAACTATGAAAATGAGCAAGTCCCAGGGCAAGCTTAAAAAAGAAGTTTCCATCTCATCAGACGCCTCTGTAAGCATCACCTGCCTGTGTTATTTAGCCTCTTGTTGTTACTGTTGTCACACTAGTAGATTTAGAGGAGCCGAGGGGGCACGCAGCTGCTACAGCCCCGATCAGCTCCTGTGCTCGGCAGCAGGCACGGCTGCAGCCGCACTGAGGCAGCAGCAGAGAAGATCTGCAAGCCAGCTCTGGGCCACAATCACAGTTTCGGTTGTGGTTTTCCTCTTCCCTGCCAACGTCAGGCAGGTGAAGTGCTCGAGGCGGGGGTCGTGCCTAACAGCTCACCAGTTTTGCTCCCAGATTCCCCGCTCACACGCATATATGCACACCGCTTTCTTTTTAGCTAGCACTGGACAAACTCTATGTAAAACAAGGTGAAATGTCTCTTCAGCAGCAAGATCGCTTGCAGGAGGCAGAAAAATGGAAAGGTTGCAAAACCATTAGCTGTTTCCCATTCAAGAGCTTTAAAGCTGAACACACCAACAGTATAGTGAGAAACTGAAAGGAAAGGAGTGGCAAGAGATAAGTAGCCTTGGCTCTCACTGGTGATGAATGAAGGGGAAAAGCAGGCACAGCACATCGCCCCTTTGCTGGTTGCTCGGCAAGAGATGCATCAAGACTGCTGGCGGCTCAAGCCCCACCAGAGACCAAGTCACTACACTAGAGGCATTTAAGAAGTGTGAGACTTGGCTTCCTGATTTATCAGCTGCTATCTCAAGGGGCAGGAGGTGAACCACCACAATAAAAAACTTTTACTGAGACCTGAATCTGTACCGGTAAGTATTTGCTGCTGTACAGGCTGGCATACAGAAGAGGAGCTCCCTCAGCAGAACAGATCTGCGCTTTTATAGACATCCAGCCAAACTCTGAAATAGCCTGTTAAGTCAGAGCTAATTAGAAGAGGAGAGGAACGAACTAACATAAGACTGAACATAATTTCCCTGCTTCCAACAGTTATTTAATAGTCTCAAACACATTTTAGCCAGCAGATTCAAGTGCCAGAGACCTCACTACACGATGAATTTAAGACTGCACCGTATCATCAGCCTCTTCCAAGGATGGGAAAATGTGTGTTTCAGCAAACAACAATGCTCTAATGCTCTTCTCCTCACAGTACCCACTCCCCGCCCCAGAGCAGCATGCTCCACAGCCCCAAGCTCCCTTACTCGCATCTGCTCTCTGCTCATCCCCGACTCCCTTCCCCCCGCTGCCCCTACCCGGCCAGCCCATCTTGCCCTGCTAACACAGCAAGCTGGCAGGACCCCTCAGCTCCTGCTTTTTATGCTTTCCAGCACATACAGGGTGAGATTTAATCGAGGACATCACCAGGGCACCCTGAGTCCTTTGAGGAACAAGATGTGCAAGAGGCAGAGCTGGGGCGGCAGCCTGCTGAGCTCTTGGCTTTAGCATGGGAACTGCAAAAGCAGCAGTGCCTGCCTCCCTGAAGCTGCCTCAATATAGCCCGGAGAAGAGAAAGCTCGCACAGCTTCCAGAGGCTCAGCTTCCTACTCCCCACCTTGGTACCTTCTCCACTTCCACCATTAAAACCTTCCCTCACTATTTTGCCAGGGTGATTTTTGTTGAGGTTGTTATTTCAGTGACAGGGATACCACAGTAACTTGATTTAGGTGAGTAACCGAGCAAGTACGATTGACCAGCATGCTCTCTGCCAAAAGCATTAACCAAAGACCAGAACAATAATTCAAAGTTATTAAATTGCCTGAATGAAATTTTCTACTTGCCCTACTCATGAATCTCCACCTACAGAAGAGCACACTTAACCACCGAGTTACGTTGTGCATACACACACCCCTCACAGTCTGCAGCGTGTTTCCTCTTGTTTTGCAATACAGCCAGCTTTTATGGATAAACCAGCCCGCTAGATCACGTCCTTCCCCGCCCCCCATCACTCTTCTGTCTTCCATCCTTGCTTTCCCTGGAAGCGGCAATACTGTCATTTCCCAGTGCTACAGCACCTTCCGGAAGCTAAACTCCCTGTTGCCTCACTTTTCCCCCACTTCCTTTCTGCATTTAAAACATAACCCTAGACCTTTGCTTTCAGTGGTTGATGTGGTACTTCATGGATTAAATGGATTAGCTCTTTAAGTCAGTAACTTTGGTGGCAGTTAACTACCTAGTGAAAGCAGGTACAGCCATAACCAGTAACTTCAGACCCCAAAACAAGCACAGAAAGCACCAGCCATGGCAGCTCTGTATCTACAGAGGCTGAGGCAGGTGACTTTAACCAGCAACACCAATAAGAACACCCACGCATCTTTGCCGCAAGCTGCTGTGGCATATAGACATGTACGCGCTTCAGAAAGCCATCTAAATTTGCTTACATCTGTCATTGTCATTTTGGTCAGCAATGGCATCTTCCAGAGCGACAGACTTTGGCTTCTTTTCACTGTTTCCTTTCAAGTTTTCCCAGTCTGCCTGGCTGAATCTGCAGACCTCTGAGTCTTTGGTAGCTGTTTGGCCTTCTCTCTCTTTCATCTCCAACTCTGAGAAGCGCATCATTGCACGCTAGAAAGAGAATTGATATGAAAAAAAAGTCTTGCGATAAAAGCTACTTCATTTACCTTACCTTATATGAAAGCATTTCCAAAGAAAAACCAGCTCAAAACCAAGGTTTGAGACAAATAGTTAGGGTAGGAGTTTAACACACCTGGCTTGTAAAACAGTGTTCTAGCATCTATATGCAAATAGCCACACAATTCTTTCATATATAAATATATATATAAAAAAGATATATATATATATAAATGTTTACTGTATACAAAAGAAAAAAACATTCCATTTTGGAGGTAAAAAGAGACAAAAACAAAAGAAAAAAATAAAACAAAACAACACAAAACCATACAATGAATAAAGACGACTATGGCCCACAAACTTCCCTTTGTGTATTTGGAAATGAAATTTAACTCAAAGGTTTATGTAAGAGTCTAGTAATAAAAATTTGAAGAACTGACCTCACAGTAAGCAGCAGGTAGACATAAAATACTGTCCTCTTGTAATCCTTCCATCTATGTAATTAAAATGGGCACTCAATGGATCATTTAGATAATTTCATCCATTTTTATAAGCATAAACCAATTCTTTTCTTAACAATGCAAAACAATTTGGCTTAACTCATCCCTTCATTACAAGTAAAATACCTTAAGGATATTCCTATACAATATCTGTTTGTCATCCCTCAGCATCAACCTCAATATCGCTCCTACCCTTTCCTACGTGTTCACTTGGCGCAAACGTTGCCTGAGACCCGCTAATACCTGGCTGCGACTCCTCTCCATCAAACGGCACGTTTGGCATACTAATCACAACTTCTGGGTATGCTCTGCTAGCTGGCACTACAGGCCAGCTGAGAAATTACAGCCATCGCTAGGCGCCAAGGTAACATGCATGCCTGTCTGACTCCCCTCTATAACTGCACAAACATTTCTTATGTACATTAACATTTTTATCCGATCTTAGTAAAAGACCTTTAAAGCTTACTAGCGCGTACATACATAAAAGCCATATACACTATTCTTTACATCACTTCGCTCTCATTAACAAACATACTTTGCTACTTAAAACCATTTCTGGCAAGTATGCCCTAACAAAAAATTTCTCATCTCCCCACCTGCGCTGCTTCTCTCAACTTTTAATACTTGACTGTGACTTGCAACAGAGAAATAACGACAAAAAGCGCGGCGGCCGTTGGACCGCACAGACTCACCTGCAACGCCCGCTGCTCCCGGCTGAGCTGGCTGGAGTCTGCATACAGTTCGGTCGTCACACACTTGAATCTGTCACCTACGTAACCGGCAGAGTTTGCGATCCTCTTGGCCAACTTAGACGGCTTGGGTTTCAGTATTTTGCCATCAGTAGATTCTGTGTCGTCGGCTCCGTCTTTGGTATAGGTCTGGCTGGTGTCGATGTTGGGTGGTGCGGTGCCCATGCAGAATGGCTTCGTGTCCTCCTGCACCTTGCCAAAAGCCAGAGTCGGAACATCGCTTTCATGAGTGTTTTCCAAGAAAGCGGACGAAGGCTGGATGGTTACTCTCTCTTTAGGCTGGCTCACAGATAAATCTTCTTTCCTTAAGCTGAACACAGATGAACTCTGGGCTTGCTTGAAATTATAGGTTTCGTGAAGATCATTATTTCTCCCAAATTCCTCTCTCATTACAATAAAATCTCTGTGCTGCGACGCCTGCTCTACCTTGTGCTTTGTAGGGTCATTAGCCTGATTACTGCTTTCAGTAGCAAAGCCAACATTCGTTACGTTTGCTTCGCCTTTAGCCTCTTGCTCGTCTCGCAGAAGATCAGGGAAGAGGTGTTTGTCACTTTTGGCCAAGTTTTTACCGTGGCTGGAGCTCTGGTGCAATTTCACACTCTTGTCACTGGGTACTTCGAAATGCATCTTACCACTGCTCTCCAGGAGCTCTGGCAATCGACCCCGCAGAGCTGGGTCCTCATAGCGGACCCTCTCATGAGACCGTGACCTTCTTTCCACCTTTTCCTCCTTATTGATCTCCAAAGTTGAATGCTGCAACAGCATGGGGTGCACCATCCCCATCCCCAGAGCATCCTGGTAAGTCATGAACTCCCCCCGCCCTGCCGGCAGGCTGTAGGGGAGGCCGGGTTTGGGAGCCAGGTGGCCAGGGTAGAGGCTGCCATTGGGCAGCAAGACAGGGTGCGGATACACATGTCCTTTCCCATGGAGGGAGAGAGGGCTAATGGCTATCCCTTCCGGCACGGGGTACGGGAGGTAACTCCTGGGGTAGGGCAGAGGTGGGGAGCGAAATGCCTCATTGGGTGGGAGGAAGATGGGGCTGGAGGCCAGGGCGGTCTCGCTCGCCTTAAAGTTGGCCTCCTGGCTGCAGGATTTGGCCACCTTATTGCTGTGTTTTGCAGGGGTGGCGATGGGCTGCCCAACATGCTGTATGACCGATGCAGTACTCTCTGTGGAGCTCCTGGTCGTCTTGGCGCAATCCACATTGGCGTTGGGAGCCGGTGATGCCGATGCCGGCCGTCCCCCCACCGCCACCGTCCCTGAAACACTGCTGATGACTGCCTCCGTGCTGCCCATCCTGGGGCAGGAGGAGCTCCGCTGCTGCGGGATCACCCAGTCCAGTGCCTTATTCTTCAGCTGGACGCTCTTCCCACTCTCCTCACCAGGGCTGGGACCGGGAACGACCCAGGAGGACGGTGCCGTGCTGATAATTTCAGGTCTGTAGATGGGACAGCCATTCCCAGGAGAAATAGTTTCTTTCTGAATGATGTCGCTGCTAGGTAAGTGTGGCCCCCCTCCTCCTGCCCTGCCGTGCACCAGCACCGTCGGCGTCATTTTCTTGCTGTGGTCTGACTTGCTAGCAATTTCCGTCTCAACGACTTTCGCTGACAAGTCCAGCGGTTTGTCAGTGACATCTTTGGTTGGGGTCTGCTTTTCCAGGAGCGGCGGGGACCTGTTGTCTTTCCGGTCATGGCCAGCTTTCCGTGTGTGGGGAGCAGCCGGTGGGGGTGCTTCACTAGCATCGTTGCCTTTGGGAAGCTTCCCGTTGGAGAGGCGAGAGGCTGGAAATTCACTACCAACGTTCACATAGGGCTTTGGGAGCGTAACAGCAGATGAGGGAGAGGTGGTGATCCCTGGGAAATGTTTGTGGAAATCGGTGTAAGCGTCCCCGGCCTGGGTGGGCAGAGGGAGGCGAGGGGATGGCCGGGGCGAGTGTGGCAGCAGGAGCGCGGGGTCCGCAGGTATGTTGGTAGGAGCCGGCTTGGCAGCAGGGACCCGGGGCTGCTTGCTGCTCTGGATGTGGGGGTAGGTGTGCGCATCAACAGGGTTGTTGGGGCTGACGCCCATCTTCCACGACAAGCTCTTATCCGGACAGTGCACCAAAGGCGGGATTGCCGGTGAAGCCGAAGCAGTAGAGAGCCTCATGGGTGATGCCAACGACGAAGGGATGTGTGGGGTAACGTAGTGGGAGGGAGGCAGGTACAAAAAACGTTCACCGTTCGTACATACAGGCGAGTAAGCCAGGTGCTGCGGTAAGCTGTAGGTGGACTGCTGAGGTAGCAATGCCTTGTACATGTTCAACGAATACTTATTTGGTGAGTCAAGAAAAGGGTATATGGCGGGTGTCGCGCCTTCCATATAAGGATTTACCCAGGGGAGCCTAAGGTAACTAGCACCATTGACACCAAGGGGACTCTGCTTGTCACCCGCAACTCGGTCCAAACCCAGTGTCTCCCCCGTCGGGACAGAGTTTTTTTGTATTCCAGGTGGCGTTTTGTAAATAGCGCTGAATCCATTTGGGGCTTTTCCAGAGACAGGTGCATTTTCTACCGCTTCAGGAGGATTAGACTTAAACTGTATCTCTGGATTTCTTTCAGGAGTAAATCCGAGCCCGGCTATCGAACTTGTAGCATCCCGTGATTTTTCCGAGCCGAGTCCACACAAGCTGGAATAAACAATACTACTGGGGACTCTAAGTCCTTCTCGCATGAGTCCAGACCTGTCCATACTCAGAGCTGCGAGACTGTCAATGCGATGTGCTGTAGTTGCATCCACCTTTACAGAACAAGAAGTTATGTTACTTTCACATTTCGCTACAATGACCACCACTCAAGCTACAGACATGTCAGCATTTGAAGAGAAACAATACCAGTGCGAACACTTTGTTTGTCATAAAAACATACAGAGGCTGATTACACTGAAGAAGGGGAGAACAGGAACCTACAGAGCAATACATATCACCACAAACATCAATACAAATCTCTTTGCACCCAAAATACATAAGCAGAAAAAAAAGGTGTGAGGATCCACAGCCCAAGAAGCCACAAGTGGCACAGAGACGATGCTTGGTGGCTTAGCTACCATGCAGCAACCAGCCCCATACAGCTCCTCAGCCCTAGCCCCATCAGAGAGAGGATGCAGGCAGGCAGTGTAGAGAGTGGAAAGGGAAGGATGGAGAGCCTGTTCTCCTCCAGGACCTCTCCTTCTGCCTCAGCTCCAAAGCTCAACACCATAACACAATTCACAGGGCAAAGCATCTGAGGATGCAGCATAAAGAAATGTCCACTTTCGAGTTTCTTCCTCACTCACTACTCCACACGTGTACTCAAAGAAGGTGAAAACCACCAACTGCTGAAACACTGATGTACTTAACACTTGCATGAACTACTTTCGTTAGACATGCAGATACGCTGCATGACGTTACCCATAACAGAGCAAAAGTAAGAATATGATATCATACAATAACACACCACGAAGTCAGCACCGAGAGAATAACAAAATAAAGAAACAAAGTCCCATTTCACTCCCACAGAAACAACTGCTATTTGCTTAAGCCCAGCTAGAGCTGCAATGGAAAGGTGGTTTAATCATTTCTCCAAATGGATCATGTAATAACACTCAGGAGTGGGAGACAGGGCAGGGAGAACGAATTCAGCTGCAGCATAAAGCTATAAACTTCTTACCACAGCGTGATTCAGGTGATTTTCTTCCCTCAACTCCAGTCTGCTTTTCGGTGCATCGCCATCATTAACGGGAATTTTCCTATTAAGAAACAGCAGCTTACTATTTGAAACCATCCTGTGCATCTCAGATCAGTATAAAATTATGTCACCTCCATATTTTGATTCCCCTAGAGAAGTCCCATATGATATCGTATTATTCCTTCTGCGTACCAATGGACAGCAACTACTTTAGAAATCAAGGACCATTTGAAAACAAGTATAAAGGGTTTTGACAGCAAGAACACACCGAGCACACCTCAGAGCAGCCTCTTCCACACAAATGATTTTTGTCAAGGTCTTCTCTTTTTTCCCTTGCCCTTTACTTTTTTCCAAGGAGAGAATATCCCTTTTTAAACATACTCTGTTCAAGTACCATCCATACACACTGCCGAGGAGAAAATTAAAACACACACGCACACACTAAGATCATACAAATGTCAGCTGTTCCATGCTAAAGAGTGAGCTGCACATCTGTGCCGCACCAGTGTTGCAGCAGTGGGACTTGTTATCACAGAAAGCACCGATAAAGAATATACCTTTGTGCCAAATTTCAAATCCTGGGGATAAAAATCGCTGACATGCAGCAGAAGGAAAGTTTCAGCATTACCCAAAAGAACTCCTTTCAATTAAAGTGCTTAAAGGCACATCATCATCTTAAAGTATAAATACCATTTTAATATACTCGTTTATTAAGAGTTGCCTTTCATGCAAGTAGCACATAAAAATATTATGCCTAAATAACTGGAAGCAGGGGGAGAGAGTGCAAAGCCAGAGTGAGATGTTTGGCCATGTCCCATGTCCAGTTTGTTTGCGAACAGTTTTCCACTGAAAGACAGAAAACTTTCCCTGGCTTCTTAGAAACTTTTCACACAACAATGAGAACACGGGCTCAAAAAGAAGACATAAAAACACTAAAACCGCACAAAGTAGGCACAGAGAAAGGCAGGTGTACCTGCAGCTTCTGTTCAGTGTCGTTTTGCTTTTTAAAAAGCTGGAGTTTAAAGGAAGAGGACAGCAGCCTGCATCACCCCATTGAAAATTACTAAAAGACTAAAATTTTTATCACTGAATGAATGATAATCAGCAGGAAAAAAAGGTGGCAAGGAAGAGAAGTTCACTTGTGGGAGGCAGAAAAGCTGCTGTTCTTATTTCATAGGACAAGCAGTTGGTCCAAAGGCAGGGAATACCAAGCCGTAGGCAGGAGCCCCTCTGCCGTATAGAGTCACCACAAGAACGTGTGCACTGTTTGGTTTAATTCCCCTTCACAAATACGAAATAATAAATTAATTGTAAAAGCACGTTTAAAGGCCGCTTTGGGGAGTAATCTCTTTAAAGGGTGTCCCCGCTTCACTGACCCAGGTTGCCTGTTAAATAGTAAATCAGCGGCTGTTCTACCGCTCTCAGACACGTCCCCCCTCACCCCTCCTCCAAGCTGGACTGATCCCGATGCACGGCAGCAGCTATCTACTCCCGTATTAGAGAAGCGAGCAAACTCCGAGACCTCACGCTACAGAATTACAGTGTGGTTTAACTTGCCAGCAGCTTAAATATTTACCTGTCTTCATTAATTCCACACATGCGGACCCTTTCATTGCTCATCCAGCTATGAACGTTGCCATACAGGGGAGTTGCAGAAAGCATGACGTCTTCTTAAAAGATCACTGCTTTTCTTCACGGTTTTATATTCTATTAAAAAAAAAAAAAGAAAAGAAAAAAAAAAAAAGTTGAGCAGATTCGTTCGTCTAGGAGGAAGTGCAAACACCGCGACAGAGCAGCCAGCCTCCCTCTGGGTAGTTAATAATGAATGCAGGATCGGTGCGGGGAGTGAGCTGCCTACGTTAACCGCTAAGGGAGATACCCTGCAATAAAGGAGCAAATTGAGGGCATTTATAGGTCAGAGGAGATGGATCTTTTCCCCAGCACACATACAGAAAATTAGGAATCATTCCAGGCTATCGACAACTAAAAGTTTCTCCACTGCATTTGAACAAGACATGACTCAGCCGGCCAACTATGCACCAGTTCCAAAACCTTCATCTGGCATAGGCTGAACCAAGGAAGGAGACCTCATCGGCTCTGGGGGACAGGAGAAACTGCCCACAGGCACTCACAGGAGCAGAAGTGCACTGCAAGAACAGCCACATACCGCGTGTATTAGCTACGCTGATTGCCAATAAAGCCTTCACACGAGGACTTAAAACTGAAGAGACGGTGCTACAGAAGGGATCTAAATAAAAACCTCCCCTTTAGCGTCTGTACATGACTAACTTGGAGAAAGGGGTTAAAAATAGTAAGTGGGTTGGCGAGCTCCCCACCCCTTGATTTGATTAAGCACTGAGCCCTGGTGGCTTCTGCATCGGAGCTGCTGCTACTACTGCTACTGCTGCTGCTGCTGCTGCTGCTGCTGCGAGTGCTTTCGGTAATTCAATGATGCCTGCTCACTCCAGGGAAAGAAATCATTAGCGGGCTCGCTGGAGAAGTATTAGCAGTCCAAGAGGATCGGCACTGTGTGCAGCCAGAGAGGCAGGTGAAAGGTAACGGCGTTTTCGCGTCCAGCAGCAGAGGCGGAAAGGCTTTTCCTTCCCTCTACGTTGCCTAACGCCACCTCCACTCGCATTAAATTCTAGTTTGCTGCATGAGCGAAGTGTCAGGACAAGCTGCGTTTTATTAACAGGATTATTGCGGCGCATGATTTATTCCAGTGCAAGATTTTAATTGCTCTTCGGAGGTTGAGTCGTTTCTTTTGACTGAGCTTCAGCCTGCATCCTGCTGCTAAATGCTGGGTTAATAAGTAGGGGGAGCCTTTAATGCATAGGATATCCCTCAGCTCTTCCTCTCTCACAAAAATAGAAGCCTTTAAGCAGGAGGCATGATACTCCTTTTGCACACACACATACACAAGCCAGTAACGGGCGATTGACCACTGGGAGTTTAATGCCTAACGTCTCCCAAAGCATCCATGCTTCCCCTGCAAACTCATTTCCTTTGTCAGGCTACAAAATATGCAAATGATCACTTTGGCATTTAATGGGGAAGAAGCCCAGATTGGGCCTTTAACACAATACTTCACACACGCTCAGAGAGGTTTAAGAACTGAAACGGCAGGAAAGCCTTGTTCCCCAACACTTTTTTCTCCCCTCAGAAGGGCCTTTTGTGCAAAACTCCACGTCTGGAACAAATGTATATTAATGAAATGGCGTGCTGACCCTCCTCTCTCCAGAACAGTTAGCTTTCCCTAATGAAGTCCACAAAAATCGCTGCAAGGAAACAAAAATCCGCGGAGATTAGATACCGCGCTATCATTCAAAAGGAGTTATTTCACTAGAAAGACGGTTTCTGGACAGATTTACTGTTTTCCAGATGCGCCGCTCGTAATGTTTTCAATAGAGGCAGCAGCAGCATGGAGAGAGTGATTTAGGGTTTTACATAAGGTTAGTAGCTGCCCCGTGTGTGCTGCCTCATCCGTGAGGGATGGATGCCAGCTCGGAGCAGACAGACCTCGGCGGTGCGTGGCCCCACACCCTGCGCCCCACTTTTCTTCAGGGACACGTGAGGCCAATGTGGGCCGCCTGTGCCCTCCTGGCTTCCTCGGTGGAAGTATATCATTAAGATAAGGCCTGAATTAGAGCCCATCAATCCTCTGATAGCGAAACACTGAAATCGCACTGGGGGGGGCCAAAAGGTATCCCAGCTGCAGCGGGTAATCTGGAGACCCCATGTCCTGCTGCCACCGGCAGAGAGGGCAAAGTTCTCCAGGGCAGGGAATGCCATGGGATGTCCCACCATGGGATGTCCCCCCAGGGCAGGTCAGAGCCCTCACCCCAAAGGGGCTGCCAATCCCTTCCCCAAAAGCCGCCCCTTGGCGCTCACCGTGCGCAGTTATAATCACCACCCTGATGAACTTCTTGTGAACTGTTTAAAAGTGGAGGTCTGCTGAAGGAGCAGCGGCGCCACTGCCAGCCATAATTTCATTGCAACAAGCAGCAGACTTTTAACTCTTCGCACGCCCTTTCCTTCCCTCCTCCTTCTCCCCTCTCTCTCCTTGCGAAGTGGCAACCCATCGGGGCACAGGGGACTGCAGGGGCTCAGCCCCGCCGAACGCCACCAGCACCACAAGACCTCGATGCCGCCGGAATATAGTGTGGGACGGGGGTGCGGGGGACGCAGTGGAGGACGGGAATGTGGGGGACGCAGTGGGGGACAGGGACATGGGGGACATATTGAGGGACAGGGGTGTGGAGGACACAGTGGGAGACGGGGATGTGGGGAACATAGTGGGGGACAGGGGTGTGGGGGGCACAGTGGGGGATGGGGGGTGAGGGACAGGGTCGTGGGGGACAGGGGAACGGGGATAGAGGGGACATAGTGGGAGACAAGGATATGGGGAACATGTGGAAGGACAGGGCTGTGGGGGACAGGGGATCGGGGAGGACATAGTGGGGGTTGGGGATGCGGAGGCACACAGCAAGCAACAGGGATATAGGGGACAGGGTTGTAGGAGACATAGTGTGTGACAAGGGTGTGGGGAACATAGTGGAGGACAGCGTTGTGGAGGACAGGGGATCGGGGCGTGGGGGACATAGCGAGCAACGGGGATACGGGAGACAAGGGATCAGGGTGTGTGGGACACTGTTCCTATTTATACCCAGCTTCCGCGGGGGTGGCCCCATTATGCAAGCCCGACGGCTTGTGAGCGCCCCAGCGCACGGAGGAAACCTTCCTCCCTGCCCGCCACCCGCCGGGCCACCGCGTGCACACACACGCACACACCCAGAGCACCGCAACCCCCCCTTCCCGGGCCGCCCCCGCTGCGGAGCGGAGCTCGGGAGAGCGCACGGCATTTCCTCCGGGAGGTGTCTGGCCGATAAAGCCATTTGCGGCTAAATATAGATGGTGATGCACGGAGGAGGGAGGGAGGGAGGGAGGGAGGCGGAGGGGGGGGGAGGGTGAAGGGGGGGGCGAGACGCGCATCGCACACGCGGTTCCGCAGCGATGCCGCCGTGTGAAACCAGTTGGGAAAAAAAGAAAAAGCGCCTGCAAGCACTAACCTGCCTCCCGGCGTGCTGCCGAGCGGGGCCGAGCCGGGAACACCCACGGCCCCGCCGCAGAGACAGGCGCGCGCACACACACACACACACACACTCTCACGCGCAAATGCACATGCACACACACACACGCACGCAGACCCACACATGCACATATACACACGTGTACATGCACGCACAGACTCACACATGCACACACGCATGCATACGTACAAACTTGCACACACATACATGCATTCACACACATATACAGGCAGAGTCTGCACACACACATGCACATGCATACGCACATGCACACACGCATGCACGCACACCCCGCGCCGTGCGGGCAGCTGGTTTAGAAAAGGGAAACGTTTGGGTCTCCCTCACAACGTCAACAAGACTTTTGGCAACCATCGACGCCAGCAGCAGCAAAAGTTTTTGTTAACACGCTCCTGGCGTGGAAACGAGAAAAACCCGATGCCCGCGGGAAGGGGATGAGGGAGGAGGAAGACGCTTCTCCGTGCCCCAGGGGGAAAGAGGAGGTGAGGGCAGTGCCGCCCGGGTCGGGGCACCCTCCTCTGGCCCCGGGGAGCCCAGTGGCGGAGGAAGGGAGGTCTCTGCGGGGAGATGGGGGGAGCGATGGTTGTCGGAGGAAGCCCGGCGGCTGCAGCGAGCCAGGAAGCGGGGCGGGAGGAGAATTGCAGCGGCGCACGAGTTCCCTTTTGGCGCCTTTACTCTTTTCCACCTCCGAGCTCCGGCTGGCAGCCCGCCAGTTTCCACTGCACAAGCCACAAGAGCCAGCAGCAGCGCGGCGGCAGCCGGCGGGGGGGGAGCAAGGGGGGACGGGAGGGGGAAAAGAAGCCTGTGAGCGCCGGTGGCACCGACGGAGCGGCTGGAGCTCCGGCAAACAGCCCGCCCGGCCTTTCGGATATTAAAAACGATGTAATAAATTGAAGCCAGCTCTGATTTTTCACCAACACCAACCACCCCTCCCCCGCCCCGTGGCCGCCTGCTTCCAGGCCACCGAAAAGATCATTTCTAGATTTGTGAAAATCCCTGCGAGAGAAGTGAAAACCGATCGGGGGGACTCGGAGCGATCTGCTTCGATTAGCGCTCACCCCCCACCCCGTTCACCGGGGTCTTGATTTAGAGGGCAGCGCTCGTGCGGTATTTATAAGCTTAAATGCGGGCAGCTGCTTATGAATGCGTTTAGGTGCCTCGTTTATCTTGTACCTCCGACTTACGTATTTACGACTTATAGAAAAAAAACAACGGCCTGTGCCACGGCTAGGAAGGAGACTTTAAAGCCACCGTATTGCTGCGTCGTTTTACAATGCGCCCTATAGAGCTCTGGCAGCAGGCAGCGATCTAATATTAGACGAGTGTTTAAAGAACAGGGCTGGCTGCGTGTTGTTTTATTTTTAAAAATAAAAATAAAGATACCGGGGGGGGGGGGGGGGGGGGGGGGGGGGGGGGGGGGGGGGTTTGCCATCTCCACACGGCATCCCCGCCGGTGACACGTTCTGTAAACCAGAGGAGGAAGCTGCAAGACTTAAGTAGCCGCCGCGCGGATCCGCGGATTAAAGAAGTTTGACCTTTACCCGGGACGTGTGGCATTTCATTTAACCATAAAGCTAAAGCACAATGCGCCAGCGAGATCGCTAAACCGATTTAAAATACATATTGAGTCATGCGCGACAGCGGTGCATTTCGGTTCAGGGCAGGCGTGCAGGCAGCGCGAAGGGGGTCGGGGTTTATTTTAAAGCTCCTGCCGCAGCCGCCCTGTCCCCGTTTCCCTGTGTGTCCCCCCCCCATCCCCCCCCCTCGCCGCTCCCACACCATCACGTGTCGGATCGGGACCTTTTAGCCGTGTAAACACAGCGCGGCGGAGCCGTCCGAGAGAAACCGGGGCCGTCGAGCCAGCGCCGAGGGGTCACGCTCGACGGGGCATCCTCCCCCGCTGCCGGGCACGGCGGAAATGCACCCCAGCCCCCATCTCCCCCTCTGTTCATGGCCTGCACATCCCACCCACCTCCGGCACAGGCGACCCCGAGGGAGAGGCGGCCCCCGTGCTCCCCCCCCCCCACGCCGTCTGTCACGCCTTGGCCCCTGCGCAGTCACCGCGCCCGAGCGGCAGCGGCGCTTTCCCATATGCTGCGAGGCGAATCATTGCTGCGCTCAGCAGCCAAAAAGGGGGGGGGGAAACAAAAAAATAATAATAAAAGTTTTCAATTAATGATAAGCCTAGGAACTGGGGAAGGGGGCGGGGGAAGGAGGCCAAGAAGGGGGAGTTAAAATGGCTGGCGAGCCTTCAAATAACCCTGTCTGCCCTCCCCAGCAGCTCACGGAGCTCTCTCTACCCGGGAGCCCCGGGAAAGCCCTGGCCCCCAGAGACACGTCCCCGTGGGGCAGCCTGGGTGGCCAGGGCTGTCCCGGCACAGGGTGATGCCCACGCTCGAAGGTTACGGGACATCTGCAGGGCAGGAGCTCTCGCTCCTACATCCCCCCCACCTCGTTAAAACGCGGAGGGGGCGGGGGGGGGAAGCCGTGCGCTAAAGGAGCTGCAAAGGTTCAAACACACACACCCGGAGGGAGGCAAAGGCGGCTGGTACCCAACTTTGAGGCATCGCTGCAATGAAGGATTTCCCGGGGATTCGCGGGAAAACACCGACCCCGTTCGCCGATCGGGAGCGCCCAAGCACCGCTCCGGCACCCACACGCCCGCCCCCCGCCGTGCCCCGATGCCTCCGTCCCGGGGGGTGGGGGGATACTGGGGTTCCCTCCCTCCCCTGCCTTGGAGGAGGCGGTGGAGGAGGGAGCCGAGCCGCAACCCGGCTCTGCCGCAGAACACCCCGCGCAGACGGGGCCCCCGGCGGGAGCCCAGCCTCCCCCCCAGCTCGCCCACCCGCCGCGGCATCTCCCTACCCAGGTCGTCCGCGCCATTTTAGAGACACACATTCACACTTAACACACACACACACACGCACGCACACGGGAGCGAGGTTTCCGCTGCTGCTGCCAGAGACAACAGGCAGCACCCGAGCCCGGGCTGCGAAGGAGGAGGAGCGGCAGCAACGGGAGAGGGACACACACACACACACACGCATGCACGCACACCCACGCACCGCGGGCCGGGCAGAAATGTGCATTTCAGGTAATTTAAGGCCGCGGGGAGAAGGGAGAGAGCAAGAGCGCAAGCCTGCGCGCCCCCCGCCCCATTAACCCGCCGCGCACTCGGCATCCCGGGAGCCCTTCATTGTTGTTGCCTTTATGCCGTGTGGCTTTTGCTTTGCAGGAGGGGGGGATTGAAAGAAAAGAAAGAGGGGGAGGAAAACAACAGAAGAAAAAGGGGGGGGGGGAATAAAAAAAATAGCACCAAACCAGCCCCTTCCCCCTTTTCGTCCCCCATTGTTCGGCGAGCGCAGCGTCACGGGCTCGCCATTCACCGGGCTCCGCCGTGCCCCACTCCACCGCCACCATAGCTCAGGAAACTTAAGGGGCTGGAGGGGGTGAGACACACACAGACACACACCCCCCCCCAGCATTGAATACAAAAGTCCTAGCGCTTCCCAGCGCTCCTGCGAGAGAGAGTTGGCCGAACGGCTGCGCTCGCTTCCGCAGCGTTATCCTCGCAGAAATACCGGAGCAAGGACCCCGTTTCCTTCCCTCCCGGCCCCCGCCGCACCCCCCCCGCGAGGGGAAAGAGGTGATTAATGGGACGTACGCCCTTGGTTTCCCTCTCGGGCCACCGCGGCGCCCGGAGCCGGGTGGGGACGCCCCCTCCTGTACCCCCCCCCATCCACCGCCCCCCCCCCCTCCCCCGCCGCATCCGTCGGGGACGTTGGGAGATATTGATCACGGACGACTTCATTTTGCATAATTGCGGCTGACAGGGCCTGTGGTTCCCTCATTTACGGAGCAACAGCTTCGAGGGGCTGATGGATGGATGGGGAGCGGCTCCCTCCGCTCCCCCAAACCATCCCACCCCCCATCCCCCCCCCCCCCCCGCCCCCGGCAGCCCCGCCGGGGGACGGCGGCTCCTGCACCAAATGGCTGGCACACAACAGCCAAATATTAAATTTAGGTGCTTCCATCTCTCGTTTTACCTAACGCGGCCGGCCTGAAAGCCTCCCGTTCCCCCGCAGGGCTTTGTCTGCACAGCAGCGCCGGGGCCAGGCTCCGGTACACGGGGACCGCAGGAAAGAAAAAAGTGTTTGGGAAGTTTGGGCTTTTTCCTCCTCCCCACCCCTTCCCAACCCCAAACAAACAAACACCTCGGTTTCTGCTAAACAATGCATAAAAATCAGCCTCGCCCCGAAGTTTATGCCGGGTTTACGGCGCTAACGTTTCTCCTTGATGGGAAACGCTTTCCCGAGCGCTTCTGGAAAGCCCTGGCGAGCCCTCGGTGACGAAAGCTGTATTAACGAGCACCTCGGTAAACGTCTCCACAACTCTTGTGTCCCAGCCTCACATCACCTTCTCCTCCAGCCCTTTAGAAGGAACGCACGTCCAGGGCTGGCAGAGCCAGCGCCGCGCACCGCCCGTCTCGGGGCGCGCAGAACACCGGGAGAGGCAAATAAAAGGAAACACAATAGCAACGCTCGGCTTTTCCATGAAAAAAAAATTACAAAAAAAAAAGGAAAAAACAGAAATAAAGTTGCCGGTGGCGGCGATGCCCCGCCGGAGAGGAGGGCAGCCAAAGCAGAGGCCGCCGCCGGCCTTGCGTGTGCATTCCTCCTTCCCTGCTTTCCTTCCCATCCCGGCGCTCCGCACCGAAACAAAGCAGAGTATCCAACTGCCATGCAGATGGGCGGCTATGAATTTTTTTGCTGCTGCTGCTTAGAGCTTTAATTATTCGTTCTTGATCCGTGGGACTACGACACGACACCGCCAAGGTTAAAATGCCCTGAACAGCTCTGAGCAGATGTGAACGAGTTGGCAGACGCGCAAATGAGGTCTGCCTCTAAGCATGATAACAAGTGACTAATACATTGCATATCGCTGAAAGAAAATTATTTTTCTCTAATTTGCATTAGCTTTTTTTCCCTCTCCTTTTTTTCTTTTTTTTTTCTTCAACGCTAGTGACATTCCCTCCTCAGAGGCAGCAGCAGCATAATCCTGAAAATATTACTCCGTGACTTTAAAAGCTTTGGAAGGAAGGCAGAGATTGCCAGTGTTTTGGCTATACAGGCTTGTTTATCTTTCTGCCTTTGCTCCAAGGCGAAAGTAGTTTCGCAAGCAGTATTCTTGCAGAAAAATGGCACATGTCATATAAAACACCAGTTTATAGGAATTGATGCTAAAATTGTTGAATGACTATTGGCGCACTTTTGCCACTAATAGCACAACGTAATCCATAAAGGACCAAGGCAACAGTCAAGGCCAAAAGAGAGAAAAAAAAATAATGGATTGACTGGAGAGAAAGAGATAAAGGCAACACATTGACCAAAATTACAAAAAGGGGGGTGGGGGAGGAAACAGGCATCTCCCCTTCCTACCTGCTTTCTGCCCCAGAGCCGCCTCGCCAAAAAGACAGTAGTAGTACATGGAGGTCACTTACTGTATAAAACAGCGATTCTCGTAGGTAGCAAAACTATGTCAGGGACAAATATAGGCCGGAACCCAGTACTCCAAGTTCCCTCGACTTTCCAGAGGCTCTTCTGAAAGGGACGGGAGACCACTTTGGGTACTGTAGCAAACTTCAAGAACAGGCAGCATCTTGTGTCCTATGCTCAAAAGGCAACGAGGGGCTTAGGTGCAGAGGCTTTCAGGAAAGAATGGCCTCTCGGGCTATTTACGCAGGAGGAGGAGGAGTTTTTTCACCAAGGACCTGGCTCCAGGAGTGCCAGCACGTCCAGGTGATCAGGGGCTGCGCTGCCGTCCCAAGAGATAACAACTGCCTTCCCAAGAGATAAGAAAGATAAGAACTCCGCCACCAACACGTGCTCGGGAGGCAACCCCTGCACCGCGCCCTCCCCGAGGCCGGCAGCAGCTCGGAGCCGGGCTGCCCTCTCCTCCCGCGGGGCTACCGGGATGCTCCCAGCAAAGTGACGGCTGCCACCCGGCTTCCACCGGCGGGAGGGATTTCCCGAGCGCGGGAGAGAGCCGGCCGCTCCTCCCGCAGCCCGGCTGCGGTCGTACATCGGGCGGAGGAGGAGAGAAGCGAGGGGAGGGGGTTAAAGGGGGGGAGGCTTCTCTCCGCCCAGGGGCGTTTGCTCAAGCGCCGCCGCCGCGGCAGGGGAGAAAGGCTGGGCGCCCCGCCGCCGCCCGGGATGCCTGCCGAGCCCCGGGGCCGCCCCGCAGCGGCGGGCGGTGCCTCCGGGAGCGGCCCCGGGGCCGCTCCGGCCGCCAGCGAGAGCTTTTGTGTGCGAGTGCCGGCGAGGCGCGGGCTCTTCGCGCTCCAACAGCTGTCACATTATTTGCACTGGCTGTAAACAGCCTTCGCCTTCCCCCTCCTCGCACGGAGTTAAATCCAGACTAACAATCCCCAGTTAGAGATCAAACCAACAACAGCAGCATTGTGTCTGCCTTCATTGCTTTCCCATCAACTACCGCAGCTGGTTTACTCGAAACAAGGAACACCCTCTACCCGCCTCCCACACACACACACCGGGGCCAGAAACGTGCTTGTGCCTCGCCGTTGGTCAGGCGGAGCCTCGCTGCTCCAGGGGGATGCTCTGGACCGGGGAAGGGGGGGATGCTCCGGGAACGGGGGATTAGGGGTGGGGGTAGGAGGATGCTCCGGCCCGGGGATGGGGGGGGATGCTCTGGACCGGGGAAGGGATAATCTTCCGGACCGGGGGAAGGGGAGAGGGAAATGCTCCAGACCGGGGAAAGGGGGGGATGCTCCACCAGCCCGATGCTGGCCGTGTCCCGAGCGCTGCAGGGCTTCCCTCGCAGCGGGGAGGGGTTTTTCCAACCCCGACCAAAAAGCCCCGTCGGAAGTCTAGCTCGGCTCTCGATTTGGTTTTTGGGAAGGGCGAGGCGGGGGCCCGCAGCGGTAGGGAAAGCCGCACCAGCAGCTGTGCAGCGGCACACGTCGTGTCCCATCCCCGGGAAGGGAAAGCCGGGCTCCCGCACCCCCGGCTGCAGCGCCCTGAGCCATTCCCGCAGCGAAGCTCCCACCGAGGGGCCCCTCCGCCCCCGCCGGCCTTGCCCCGGGCGGTGACCCTGCAGAGGCCCCGGCACGGACCCGCTTCCCCCTTCAGCCCTTTCCCTCGTAAGGAAAAGAAGAAGAATGAAAAACCCCAGTAAGCTAAGGCACGGTTCCAACTTCGCTGGCGATACAACCACTGGGTAGCAAAGGAGTGTGCTGCACACTCGCAGTGGGCCTTTTGTTGGGCACAGCTGGAATTTTCAGTGTAAATCTCCCGGTACCTCCTTCCCTGCACTTACTTGATTTTGTATCGGTGGCAAAGTTAGAGGAGAGGTGGAATACGCTGAATAGAATCGAGGGAAAAATAAAGCGACTCGAGGAAACCTTTCCTCGCTCAGTTTGCCACCCAGCGCTACCCGAATTGAGCATCATTAAAGGAATATCACAACAGGGTGACTTTCTCTAAAATCTGTGTACCACACGAACTCCTGAAGCAGCCGCAGGAGCTGGAAGCGCACTTGCTAGGTTCTTACATGCGGTCTGGGAGCCGGCACTAGCAAGGGGAAATAGCTGATTTTATTGGAAGGGCATCTCCATCTTGGCCTGACTCCTGCCAAAGGGCAGCACTCCCCAAGCAGGTAAAAGTGCTTCACAACAATGCACTACGTCTCCAATCGACTTACGAATCCGATTCACCTACAAATGATGCCAGTACGTACTCTCAGGTCAGTGTCATAGACTATTCATTGCCTATACGTAACTGGAAATCTTCTGGCCTGGTAAAAACCACTGCTAACAAAACAATGTCAGCAAAGGCTGCAACACACTCTTGTGAGAGACCAGCGATTCGTGCCTACTGAGGCTCTTTCAGCACAAAGGCTTTTAGAGGAAGAAGAGAGAGAAGGAGAGAAAAAAAAAGGAGGGAGGGCTCTCGTATTTCAGGGCTGCTGTCCCTTGGGAACCAAGAACCAAGTGTAGCTTCAATCAAATGCTGACTTCTCCTCCGGGAGCTCGGTAGGAAACCTGATCTCACTAGCTCATGCCTGCCTCCATGCATATAGCCTGGGTTTTCTTTCATACCAGAAATTTGTATAAAGGGGAGAGCCAATACAGTTTATTGCAAACGAGATCTCACAGTAACAGATCTAGAGAGATATTTCTGTAGCTAAAATAAGACAACCTTCAGCCGCCTGCTCAGGGCAGGCCGCGCCGCAGCCACCCCCGGTTCTGCCGTGGGTGCCCCTGGCACGGCACGGCGCAGCCTCCCACACATCTCCCCAAGCCCTGCATCCTCCCTAGCTGGCAGCAGCCACCCTGGGTTGGGTTTTTGTGCAATGCCAGGTTATACTTCCATTAAAACGCTTACCCTGGGAGATCACTTCCTGCCTTCAAGTATTGTTCCGGCTTCCCTTACTGCTCGCAACTTTAGCCAGAGCTATTTCTCTCCTTGCTTACCGCTGCATGGAGACCCCAGGAAGTATCCACCCACCCCTGCTCGCTGGCCTTGGCACTGCAAAGCACAGCACAGCACGGGAGGTCTGCTGGGAAAAGGCAGGCAAGTCCTCCTGGCAGAACTCAGCATAACTTCGCATCGGGCTGCTTAATTCTGCACGGGGCTTTGCTAATCCACTTTGTGCTTGACTACTGAAACGGGAGGAAAGGAAAACAGCGCACAGGGAGCACAACCAGGCCAGAGCAAGGTAAGCCAGGAGACCACAGCCTGTGGCAAGGGCTTCCCGCAACACCCAGCCCAGCCTCCCACGGCTGTGGGCGAGCCAGAGAGGCTTAGAGCGTAACCAGGCACGCCAGGGCGTGGAAGCAAAGGGGATTGCCCAGGGATCAGATATCCCTGTAGAATCTCTCCATAGCCAGGAGCTTTCACATGGAGAAAGTTTGGCTCAGGGAGAGAATTTGCACTTAGAAAGAAGAGGAGCTCAGCCCACCCCTTCCCGTGCCTTTAGGGAGTTCCCTGTGAATTTCAAGGAGAGCTGCGAATCCACCCCTGCAGCTTTGATTTAACTTCTCTGTCCCTTCCCGCCACCATGTGCAAATGCCATACTCAGGCTGAGGCTAAATTAACCCCACAGCATTCTCCCACCCCCTCCAGGAGACCCCTGACTGCAATGCCACCCCACCACTGGGGAGCCTGGGGAAAACACAGCAGCAGGTGAGGGACAAGCAGCCCCACGGCACCTGCTCCATGCAAGCACAAGGACACCCATTGGGTTGCCCCAGGCATGAGGTCTGCTGCTTGTGCGAGTACCTTCTCTCTGCTATCAACTGTGCCAGGCACCAGCTACTCCGATACTCCCGTGGAGGAGGAGATCTGACTTTTACAGCTGAGGATACAGGCCCAAATGTTTTGTAATATGCAAATACTGAGGCCCCTAAGTGAGGTATTCCTGCGCATTACACGAACACCTGGGGTAAGAGCAAGAGCTACTCTGGCTGAAAATGAAAAGCGAAACACGCACTTGAGAAAGAACTGGCTAGCTGGCAGCGCTGGCACACTGCAACCCACTACGGACTGTCTGGAGGTACATGGGGGAACAACCCTGGAGAGAGCTGTGCCAGTGCAGCTCTGGGCCGTGGGAGATTACTTTGAGAGCAGCAGGAGCCACGAAGAGGAGAGCGTGTTTGGCTGGGAGCACTCTTGTCCCTCCTGGCCAAGGAGCAGGCAAAGGAAGCACAATGCCAGGCTTTCCCGGTGCCGGCTCGGCAGCACGGAGCCTCCCCCTTTCCCCAGCGCTCTATTGAACACACTCAGCTCTTTATACGAGCCATTCCCAGTGTGGCTGGTGGATTCTGCGCTTTCCACTTTAATTGTCTTATCCAAATAAAGCTTTGTTTTCCTTAGCACGACAATCCCAACATTCAGGCTGAGATTTTCATTGGACAGAGGAGATATTTTATTCTCTGATTGTTTAGAGAGTCGGGGCTTACACGGAACAGCCTCGGCTTGTGTGCCTCTGCTCACAATGGGGTCTTTGCAGCCCCGGTCTCCATCATGTAGATTCATTTTCATGAGTGATCGGGATAAGAATCATTTTCCTCTGAATCTCATACCTTTCCAAGTCTACCCTAGACTTTTACAAGTCTTTTAGTTTGCACCTAGACGATAAATTTAGTTTAATTTAGCTTCCGGTCTTTAATTTTAGCAGGTCTTCTTTTTGCATGCAAATCAATATGGCAATTACCATCTAAAAGCTTGCCCAGCCCCAGGTCAATGTAAATTGATCATTGTCCGCCTTCTACAAAATAACACCGGGAGTCTGTGGTGCATAATGAGATTATACTGGAAACTGTCTTTGAGATTAGGAATTATATTTCATGCTGTCAGGATCTTCTCCAAGAGGACTTCCTTGCACATCTAATCACACGGCACCGAATCTATTAGCTCACGAGGTGGGTTTGGGGTGCGAAGAGCACTTGCGTGCAGAGGGAGGGTCCCAAATAATACAGACAACCCCAAATAATTCAGACAACAGTTAAGGAAAGCAGGCAGGCAGGTACTGAAGCACGCTCTCACTCGCTAACTTTTCCAGCGATGGAAGAGAAGAGGGGAAAAAAAAAATCTCCACTCGGCCAAGAACTGCTGTCCAGCAAACAAGGAAAAATGAATTCCCTGCTGGAAAGCAGCAGAACTTTCCTAAATCCGCATTTGCCACGAGTTCTTGGCCTCCTCTTTTGCGTCCCCACCTCATCTGTTCAGCAATTCAAAGGCACGCTGGCTGGCTGCTCCATAGAAACCTCCACCAAAGCTGTGCCCCTGGGACAGACAAGGCTGTCCGCCACAGCCTCGGGACCGAGAGGGTCGGGTTGGAGGGAAAGGTCACTCCGGAGCAGCGACGGCCGTAAACCCCCGTTCCCTGAAAAGACAGGAGGATTAACGGGAGCTGCTCGGGGAACTCCCCCTGCCTGCAGCCCAGGCGGCCGCGCTGCCTCCTGCACGCACACACACACAGAGCCAGCCAGAGCTGCTCGGCGCAGTTAGAAAGGGTTATCCCGGCTCTCCCCTGCCAGCCAGCTCTACTCCGCCGCTCAGGTTGTGTTGCGAAACCAAGAAAGAGGGAAGCAGGCCCACTCCGGCCATCAATTATTTCTAAAGCGACACCAACCTAAGGAGGAAGTATTAAACTCGGCTTCACGCTGCTCTTTCTGAGCCCACACTAAAACGTGATCTATTTGTGGTGCTAGGGGGAAAGATATGGTATCGCATATCACCTGCGCAACCCAACTAAGCTGCAGAGCCCCCAGCATGAGCCCACATCTTTGTCAAGACATGCAGAAATCAGAATCCGCTTCTCCTCCGTGCCGAGCACCAATTTACTCCCAGCCGCACTTAGTCCCAGGGAAATGTAGTAGCTGGAGCTACGACCTGAGCTGCAGCAGGCCTTTGGCCCGTCTTTGCAGGGGCCACTCACCGGTCAAAGTTGAGAGACCTTTTAAACGACAGCCACAGATTGCTAAGACTACTTTGGTATGCGCAGCTCTCATTATTTTGGGCTGCAGTGGCCTGGGTCCATTTTCTCCACGAACGGAGACCTGAAAGCATGTCAACAACTTTGTGTGGTCTCCCAGCTGCACAGATCCACGAAGTTTGCTTGCACAGACTGTACAGGAGCCCTTGGAGCTCAGACGCCTTGCCTCTGGCATCCCTGTTAAGGGACATTGGCTTCTTTATCAGCCTTTAAAAACAGGAATTATCATGGGGTGGGGGAGGAGAAAGGAAAAGGGACAACAATTTCTAAGTGCCTGAGAAGCTGCAGCTCTCAGCACATCATGGTAAAGACAGATACAGTGCGTGACACAGAGCCTGGATTGTCCACCAGTGCAGGAATAAAGCCAAGGCACCAGTATTGTTTCAAGACCCAGTCCATATTTGGGCATTCAGTTCACACATTCTAAGTATTGCTTTAAATATTAGAATAGAGACATCTGCCAATGTGGTTCATAATGCGCTCAAATGGGAGAAGTCGTTGCTGTTCGGTCTCATATTAATAGCTTGGTCTTGCTGGTCTTTTTTTTTGGGGGGTGGGGGCAGAAGAGAGGGAAACCCTGCTGAGTCTGTTTGCACTGGTCTCTATTAGATATGCAACAAATCTGCCATTTCCGGCGTTGCTTCTATCTAATTAGAGATGTATTTAGATGTGACGTGTAAATAAGCGCTGAGCTGCCTGCTGCCCTGGCTGCGCGGGCTGCTCGGGAGCATTTCCAATAAGGCTGTAGCGCCCGGAACCGGGGCTCAGACAAAGAGGAATGGGAATGGTCCGCGCTGCAGGCGAATCCAACAAAACCAGCTTTTATCTATCGCTCTAAAGCCTTAACTGCTTTTAATCTGTACCGCCCAGGCTTGCACGCCACGATCGCATCTCATCCACCGAGGACATCTCGGTACAAAAGGAAGCACACGCGCACGCAGGAGCCGCAAAGGAGCTCAGACCCAGCCGAGCCCCAGCGCAGCCCCAGCTCTCCTCTCCGCTCGCCCTTGCCTTCCACGAGGTGTGCGTGCCCCCGTGGGCTTCCAGACACCCCGCAGCAGGTACTCCCAGCCTCCACCTGCACGGACACGAGCCGGGGAGATCCCGTGAGGACCGAGAAGTTGACGGGACCTGAAGACGGCCGAGGAAAGTCGCTCCCCCCGCGCGGCCGGGAATCTCCACTGCGGGGCTGCCACTGTATCCGGCGGGAAGGAGGGAGATGGGGGGCACGGTGGGGCCGGGGGAGGCGGAAAGCAGCTGACACCGGGGCTCGCTCGCCTGCCCGATCACACTCAGGGCCCCGTCGAGCTTCCCCGATCCCGGCTTCAAGCGTTCCTCGGAGTTTCCAGAGAGGAAACTCCTGGGAACGAAATGATCCGGCGCTCGCCTCATGAACTCTTTTCCTGTTGTGGGAAACAGCTCTTCTAGAGCCTTCTAGAGGACGAGGAGCGCCAGGGCCCGAGGCGCGCTGCCCCATCCCCGCTCCAGCAGCATCCCTGCGGCTGTTCGCTGCTCCCGCGATCTCCTAGGCCGGAGCACCCGGTCCCAATCCCCTCTCGGCTTTAAGGGTTAACAAGCATCGCCACCAAAAGAGAAAAAAAAAAAAAAAGAAAAAAGAAAAAAAAAAGAAGAAAAAAATATCGCGGTGACCTTTTCCTCTCCGACTCCCCCACTCTCCCTTTCAGGCTCCGGTTCCTGAGCTCGCAGGGAGCCTGAGCGGCTGTCTAGACCGATCTATCACAGACGGACAAACAATACCAGGAGAAGCCCCTGCCCGGTCCCTCAGCCTCCGCCACTCACCTTAGAAATGGCGAAGAACAGAAAAGTGACCGCGATACAATCCTCCCCGGTATATTTATAGCCTTCCACACAGCCCACCTTCATGCCTGACAAATGAGATTTTGTCTGCTCTCTCAGCGTACGCTCCAATAAACACACACACTTTTTTCCCTCTTTTTTTTTTTTTTTTTTGGGTGCCTGTTTGTTTTTGGTAACATTCCGGGCTCGTCCCTCCGACCTCGGGGCGGGAAAGGACCCTCCACGCCCGTGCGGGGAGGCAGGTTCCATAGCCGGGGCGGGAGGGGCTGGGATGGCGGGGGAGGGGGGCGGGAAGTCAGAAGGATCCGGCCGCTCCTCCACATGCAACCTCCCAACCTGGAAACTTCAATGTCCGTATTCATCACGCCCCTTTCGCACCCAGCCCCCCTCACCCCAAGTGCTCCCTGGTCCCTGCCAGCCCTCCGGGTTGCGTATTAAAGAGGTGTATATACGGGGAGAGAAGCCGGAGGTCCAACCCTGCTGCAAAAGGCTGGGGAATAACTAATGAGCTGTGCAGCCCATTGATCCGGTGCATACTTCCTAATTAACTCTGAGTCACCTATTTGTGACAGCAATTCAAAGAACTGCACCGGGGATAAACTGCAACCCCGGCGCGCAAAGGCAACCGGAGGGGGGGGGGAGGCGGCGGCCCGGGGGGGGAAAGAGGAATTTTCTCCTAATCCTCCTAAAAGCAATTAGGGTGAGCGCTACGCTGGCTACCTCTCGGGAAGGAAAAAAATAAAAGGGGGGGGGGGGAAGAAAGGGAAAGAAAACCCACCCAGTGGCTCAGACAGCAGAATCGAAGGGAAATGAATCGGTGTGTCGCAAGCGCGACGGCACCGGGCTCCAGCCAGAAAGGCACCAGCTTCTCGGGGACGCAAGAAGGCGAGAGCGGCGGCAGAAGGGAGCGCTCCGCCGGGATCGGCGAGCACAAAGCTGCGGGAGAAGCGCGGCTGGCGGCGATCCGGGCGCGGCTGAGCCACCGGAGGGGGAACGGGCGCTGCCCCCGGGGCCGAGACCCCGCACCGCCCGCTCGCTTTCACCCCTAGCTTTGTTCCCAAGCAGCCCTGGCGAGGCACGGCTACCCTCAGGGCAAGGCCACGGGGAGGGGGTGGGAAGGAAAAAAAAAAAAAAGTTAATAGAAACCTTTGGAAAATCCGGGTTTTGCTGCGGGGCTACGTGGTGCGGGCTGCCTACCGCCCCCCCCCCCTTTTTTTTCTTAATACACACACGAATACAAAAGGTGGAGGCTCCAAAGAGCAGATGAAAGCAATGAACGGAGTTTCTGGAAAAGATTCATTAGTGGGAATGAACACTGCGAGGAGCTCCGAGGCGATACCATTAAAGCCAGTCCTCACACTTTGTCAGTTTTGCACCGCTCACTACAGTCGGGGCTTTTTTTTTTTGTCGGGGGGAAGGGCGAGGTGCTCACACGCACGCACACACACTCCCTCCGCGATCACGAAACCCCAGGATCCGATGCACATCGCAGAAAGGAGAGAGAGGAGTAAAAAAAAAAAAAAAAAACATAAGACACACACACACACCGAGAATGAGGAACGTGAACGCTCCGCAGCCTTCGCCCCCGGACTCGCTCCGCGAACATCAAATGCGTGCCTCATATGCTGCGCACAAGCCGCCCCATTTGGCCCCGGCTTCACAAAGCAGCCTCCGCTGCTTCCCTGCCCGGCCGGCCCCCCTCCGGCCGGCCCTTTGAAGGCAAGCCTCGAGCCTTCCTCCGGCTCGCTCTCCCAACTCCAAACTACATTTTCGGGCTGACTAAACTTCCGTGTCACGCCGGACCTCACGCCAAGCCCCGCTCCGCTCCCGGGAAAGCCCCGCGCCGCCCTGCCCCACGTGCGCCGCGGCCCCCGCCCCGACAGGGCGGAGGGAACACAGGGGGAGGGGGGGGAGCGGCGCCCCGGCTTCTCCCGGTGATGGGACTGCAGCCCGCAGCGGGGTGTCCCCGCCGTTCACCTGCCCGCACTCCCGCTGCTCGCGGCAGGGAGCGCGGAGCCCGGAGATCCCGGCGCGGGGTCGCCACCGTCGCTCCTCGGGAGCCTCGTCCCCCCGGAGCCCCGCACCGTGGCTCCTCGCTCGGTCCGGACCCCACACCGCCCGGCGGGGGTCCGTACGGTCCCTCCTCCCTCGCCCCGTCCCCCCGGAGCCCCGCACCGCCCGGCGGGGGTCGGTGGCTCCTCGCTCACCCCGAGCCCCCGGAGCCCAGCACCGCCACCTTCCCGATCGCAAAGTGCGAAACGAACTAGAACACCACCGCTATCAACCCCCCCCACACACACACAGGCGCACCGGAGCCGACAGCGCGACCAGCAGCTTCCCCCGCTTCTCAAACAGGCATCTTCCCAACAAACTGCCTCTAAACTTCCCCTCGGCCGCCGCAGTCCCAGAGGCGCACCGGGAAGACCCCTTTCCTCCCACCCCCGCCCGAGCCCCGCCGTAACTTTTGGCTGCGCCGCCCTCCCCGCGGCGAGGCGAGGGGAGTCCCGAAGGCTGCCCGGTAGCCGGGGAACCCGGTGCCGGCGGCGCTCCCCGCAAGGGAGGCGTTCGCGGAGCGGAGCACTGACCTTCCTGCCGCGCCGCTGGGCTGCGGCGCGGTCCCCGCCGCAGGTCCCTCACCGTCGCCTCCCTCGCCCGGCTGCTCTCCCGGGAAGGGCAGCCCCGTCGGGGCGGGTGGGGAAGAGAGATGAGAAAAAGTTTTCCCGATCGCGCTCCCCGTCTCCGGGGGTGCGTGTGCCTGGTCCGGGGAACGGGAAGGGAGAGAGTCCGCGGGGGTCAGGAGCGCGGCCGCCGGGGCAGGTGCCCACGGGAGAGGCTTCGCTGCTGGGCTCTGCTGGGCTCAGAGGCGGCAGCGGGAGCGGCAGCCCGCGATGCTCATTCCGGCTGCCGGCTCTGGTTTGGCAGCGCCATGTTGCTGGCTTGCTCCGGGCGAAGTTCCTGCGCTGGCGAGCGCGGCGCTCCCCACATCTCGCCCGCGCCGCCGTCTCCCGTGCCCTGGCCGCCGCGGCTTTGTGTGTGTGTGTGGCTGGGGATTTAATTCTCCTCCTCCTGTTCTCCTCCTCTCTCTCTCTTTTTCTTCCTTCCCCCCCCCCCCCCCAACCTCTTTAGTCCGCCGGGAAAGCCGCTCTTCCTCACCTTGCCGCTGGGAGATCGGGCTCCGTCTGCTGCACGCTGCGCTCCCCTCGCATCCCCCCTCCCTCTCTCCCTCCTCCTCCTCCTCCTCCAGCCGCCGCCTCCCCTCCCTTCCCCTCCCCCCGGGCAGGCGCTGCACCGAGGGAGCCGCCGCCAGCAGCAGCGGCGGCAGCAGCGCCGCCACCGCTTTTTCCCTCTGCAAGTTTCCCCCCTCCCCTGGCTGCGTTTCCCTACCCAGGCAGGGTGCTCCCTCCCTTGCCCTGACTAATTGATTTGCGCCCCCCCCAGCCGACCGCCGGCTCCTCGCTTCTCCTGGCCCTCTCCCCCCGGCTGGCACAGGTCGCTGCCAAGCTGCGGCGCCCCGAGGGGACTCCGCGCTCTCGCGGACAGGGAGAGGACAGCCGCCCCCTCACACCCCCCCCCCGCCCCACCGATACTCCCCTCGCTCGCTACCCAGAAGGCCAGTGGAGAACCGCAATTACCATAAAGCTCCGCTCACTCCGCTCCGCCAAGCTGTCAAAACCCCAGCGGCGGCGGCGCTGGCAGACATCGCTGCGAGGCTTCGCGCCGGGTCGCGCCGCCCCCCCCCTCCGCCCCTGGCCCTTCCACCGGACCCCCCTGCCCTCCCTCCCGTCCCTACCGAGGTGCCCGGGATTCCCCCCCGGCGGTGGAGCCCGAGCCCCCTGCCCCGCCGCCTCTGGGTTCCCTCCATGGCGCAAGGGCATCCCCGCCGCCCCGGGACCCGCCGAGGGCTCGCAGCCCTCCTGACCCCCACACTCGGGGATCTTCTCCCTCGCACCCTCCTCTCCTTGAAGGGGGGGCGGCCCCGGGGCCCCTGTCTGGTCCCACTCGCCGCCCTCAACTTCGCGTGGTTCGCGTGATGTGTGTTTTTCTTCATTCCCCCCCCCCGGTCCCTTTCTCCGGGCTCTGAATCGGGATGTAAAAAAAAAAAAAAAAAAAAAAAAAACGAACGAAAAGCCACTCGTTTGTCAACGTCTGCATTGCGCGGGGCGGGGAGGGGCCTTATTAAAGCGCGTTTTCGCCCGATCCAGCTTTGGCAGCCCTTAACGTGGTTTTTACCGCGTGTAAGCACTGTGGCAACCCGAGGAGACTGAAGCGCCGTTTCCCCTCGCTGGCATTTCTACGGCTGCTTTAAGATTTCTCTGGCCGGGTTGAGCAGCCCTTTAATCTTCGGGTTGGTAGTTATCGGCTGCATCTATTTACTTTGGCAAGGCAACTTTTGGCTCGGCGAGCGCGACTCGTAAATTTCACGTTCATAACGCCCATCCTCTCCGATACTCCCAGGTTCGGTCGTGCGGAGGCTCCGGCTCCGGGGCGGCCCCGCAGCTCCCCCGCACCTCCCGGCGCCTTCCCGGAGAAGCGGGAGTTTTGCCACCTCAGCGCCGCCGGCGCCACATGGAGCTCTTCTCGCCGCCGCTCCGTGTGGGAGCGACTGCCAGCCAAACGCCAGGCGATTAACGCCGACAGTTCGCCCCGGGGGGGATTTTTAATCGCCACCTCCAAGACCCTGCGCGAAAAAAAGGCTGCGGAGATGCTGCGAGCTGCAAAGGCTTTCCTCGCCTGGAGCGCACAAGCAGCAAAGCAGGGCGATGAGGATTCAGCGCCAGAGCAGGACTGCCGGGGCCGCCTGCCTGCTCTCCGCTGCTCTCCGCTGCTCTTGCTTATCTCCGAAGGTGGAAAAAGAGGATTTCCCAAAAGTCGTCCCCAGCAAACCTTTCCTCCGCCTCCCCACCCCACCCCCAAAAAAAAAAAATCCAGAAGTTTTTAATCGAGAATCTAACCCACATTTGGAAAACACGCGCGGGTCGCCAGATGCTCGAGGTTGGGAACACAGAGCGCATAACCCACACACGCCTGGGAGCCGGGTTGGCATTTCATGAGACTGCCCGTCACGGGGCTTTGGGTTTTCGCTACGTCTCTCTTTAAAAAAAAAAAAAAAACCAAACTCGTCCGTCACAAAGCAGAAGTGAAATATCCACCGTCTGAAACCCGAAACTCCGGCCGCACCGCTCGGCTTCCTCGCAGGGGAGAGCGGCAGCCGGGATGTGGTCCCGGGGTACTCCCGGTTCGATCCCGGTGCGGCGGGCCACGCATCGCAGAAGGCTCCCACACGTTTTTTTAATCTCCGATAACAAGCCGAAGGACACCTGGCCTATTACGCTGTAAAGCTATTTTTTATAAAGATGTTTTAGAGCTAGACATTAAAAGTTATTAGACTGAACACACGTGAGTTACAGGCACGCAGCTGGAGCAAAGGCCTCTGTTGGGTTCCCCCCCCCTCTCTCCTAGGGAAAACCTCATTAAAATCGCTTCTTTCGGTAGGAAAGCAGAAGTAGCGCGTCTCCCGCTTCACGGCTGCGTCTATCTGGGCTTTGTCCCTGCCCGCAGGTCTGGATCCGCGGTGCCACCGGCCCGCGCTTGCATCACCGAAGTCGCCCACTTCCCTTCCCCCGGGCTGCAAACTCCGAATCACACGTGTGCGCCGACAACGCGGGGCCGGGTGGTTGGAGCAGGGGCGCTTTTTTTTTTTTAATATACATAACTACTGACTTCGAGTTATCTCGGGGTAAACTCGCTCCGCTTTTATTTTTAACCGTAGTTCAACTTTCTTTCTTTGTGAACGCAGTTTCCTCCGTGGCGGGGAGGAACAGACCCGCGCTTGTTCGCCTCTGTGCCTTTTTGTTCCCCGGGTCCCCGAGCTTCGCGAAGCGGGAGGCTGGCGGCTCCAAGGCGAAGACATTGGGGCTTCAGTTCCCTCCTCCCTCGGCCTGGCTCGGCCCGGCTGCCGCCTTCCCCCGCCGCGGGTGCGGGCATCGCCCGGCTAACCCTGGAAAATGCAGAGCGTGCTCTCGCCTTGCGGATTACCGGGCCGCCTTCCCCCGCCTCCCACACGGCCCGGAGGGAGCTGACCCGCGGGTCAGGCCGCTGCACACTGTTCTCTCCCCGGGAGAGGAGCGGGGGGAGCCTCCCGGCACAGATGATGCTTGGGGCTCCGCGCTGCTGCCGAGCCGGCAAGGATGCGCTCGCAGAAGGAAAAAAAAAAAACGGCTGCTCCGATAATGCTAAGTACTTAACCTCCTCGTAAAGACAAATCCATTGTTAATGGCAGAATGGGCTTCTCGCAGGAGGCTTCCAAGTGGGATGGCTTTACGCCGGCTCTCATTTACCTCCAGCGCCGCCTCTAATTAGAAGCCTCCCACTACCACCACCTCCGGCCCGCACACCTCTGAAAGTTGGGGTTTAAACCCCAGGAGCGGCGAGGCCGGGCTCCCGGGCCCTCCCAGCTCTGCTCCCCTGCCACACGGCAACCGGAGCACGCGAGTCTCCTGGGCACGGGAATCGGGAGAGAGGGGAGATGGGCCCTCCGAAGGTAAAATGAATTAATGCCAGCGAGGTGCTCAGACAGCCTGGTGATGAGTGCTAGGAAAAGCCTATAAATAACAGATCACCGTCCTAAGCTCTGAATTGCCCTGCTTGAGTGTGTCTTAAATCAGACCTTTATCATTGCTTATTGTAAGGCTGTTTTTAATGGAAGCCTAGAAATCTGAATAACAAAACAAGACAAGCCTCAATTGGCGTTATACAGGGTCTGCAGCGCTTTCAGGCCTGACACGGTGCCAGCATATTGTTACACCGCCGCGCAAACTCCCCGTGCAATCAAGGGGGTTTTGCATAGCAGGAGTACTATAATTTTACTTCGTAGTTCAGGGCTACTCTGTTGACAAGAGATCCATTATGTTCTCTCCCTCTCCCCAGAAGAGCCCGAGACGCGCTCGGTTCACGGACTCGGCGCCGCTATCTTTCTTACAAAGGCCAATGACAAACCCCTCCGGTTGCGTTCGCCTCGCTCCGCACCCTTCCCCCGCTCCACGGGAGAGGGGAGATGCCCGCGGTCCTCCGGGCCCCGTTGGCCGCTCGGGCGCGGACAGCCCGGGAGGGACAGGCTGACAAACACACCTCGGCCAGCTTCCAGCCGGGAAGCTCGGCCTGCCGCCCGGGAAGAAGGCAGAGGAAGGCGCAGAGCCGATCACACCGGGGCGGCCGCAGGGGGGACGGACTGAAGGCGCCGGGTTGGGGATGTGGGGGAACAGCCCCGCCGAGGGATGAGGGCTGCCCCTTCCACCTCTCCCACTTGCACACCTCGGCCATTTTGTCTGCTTGCGGCTCGCCTGTGTGTGCATGTCCCCTGCCCCGTCCCTTCGGGCTGCCGCGGGGCGGTAGTGGGTGGAAGGAGGGCAGCCCCTCCGCTCCTGCCGCCGAGGAGACGCAGCCGCTAGGCAAAGGCCCCGCAGGGGAGGGGGCGTGAGCCGCACAAGTCGGGAGAGGAGTGAAAATAGGCGAGGTTGCCGCTCTCCTCGCCTCCCCCCAGCCCGGCGCGGAGGGCGCCGGAGAGGCCGGGAGCCCCAGCCAAGGCAAAAGCCCGGCCCGAGAGCCGTGCGGGCGAGGTCGCGCCTCCGCCGTGGAAGGCGATGCGCGGGAGCCTGAGGCTGCGCTCCCTTTTCCCGGTGGGGTGTCTCCGCCGTGCCGCATTCCCATCCCTCGGCATCCCGCGAGGAGCGCGGAGGCTCGGCAGCCGCAAGGCTCTCGAGTTTAAACATCATCATACGGCGGCCGGGGGAACCGCCATGGTTTGAAGGTGTGTTTGTGCAGACTACAGCTTGTATGTTAATAATTGGATACAGTCGATGAATCACCTCCGTCCTCCTTCTGGTTTTGTTTTTGTGTTGTGTTTTGTTTCGGAGGGGGTGGGGAGAGAGAGAGCGAGCGAGGAGACGATGCCGTGGCTCGGCGCTGAATACCAATTCCGAGCCCCGGGTTCATAAACACTAGGGTTATTCACTCCGCCCCAGAGGTGACAGCCGAGGCCCCGCCACTCTGCGTGCCCGCCGCCGTGCGGAGCGGGGATTTGCGCCCCGGCTGGGAGCCCGGCAGCGGCTCGCCGGGGTGCACGCATATGAAATGAGAGCCTGCGACATCAAAGCGGCAGCGGAGCGGGGGCAGGGAGGGGCTCTCGGTGTGTACACGTGTGTACTTTTCCAGAGAAAAGCCCCTCATTTTTTTCAAGTCGGATCCTTTATTTATTTATTTATTTATTTCTCTCCCTCTTCTCTCGCATGGCAGACACGCGGAGAGATTCTTTAGTCCTGTACTTAACACTTCACAGTGTTTTTAGCAATTAAGGCGAGAGGGGGGTGGGTATAAAGATAAGCCACTTTTTCGCCCTGCAAGTGTGAAAGATAAGATAACAGTAAGCTGGGGCAAAACGTCTGCTTACAACCTCCCCCCAGCGATTCTGATCGGTCACCTCTTATCGCGGAAAATGTTCATTTCGAAAGCAGCTTAAAAAAAACCAAGAGAAAATAAAAGTATTTTCCGTTCAGAAATGCCATTTAAAACCTCGTTCTCGCTTCGTCTCCCTACGTCACCCCCTTCCGCCGCCGCGGTACCCAAACCAGGGCAGCAGCTGCTTCCCAGGGCGCCTCTCGGAAGCCGAGTCACGCAGGTAATGGGGACCGAAACCTGCCAGGAGCCCCGCTCCCCCCCGGCCGCCCTGCCAGCCCCTCGCTGCCCGTAAAGCGGGCAGGGAGCAGCGCTGAGGGGGAGGGAGAACCCCACGGCAGCGGGTGAGGCAGAGCGAGAGGCGGGCTGCCTTTTCCAGGCCGTTTCGCTGCAGCCCCTCCGACGGCACCGGGAGACGGCGATGCTCCCCTCCTCCCCCGCCCCAGCCGAGCTGCAGGATCCACCGTCAGCAGCTTCCGAGTACCCTCCCCCGAACTCCCCCGGGCCGTTTCCTACCCCACGCCCCGCCGCTCCCGCCCCGAATTCCCGCGGGCAGGATGCGGGCGCCGTTCCTCGCCGGCCACCGGGCAGCGGGGCTCGCCCGCGCCTGCCACGGCCGGGGCTTTGCGCTCCTTCCCGGTCACCGGAGCCTCCCCCCACACCCGGAGTTTCCCCCTTCCCGTCCTTGAGCCGTCGCCACCTGCGATAAGCCTAGGTGACGAATAGAAAAGGCTTCCCGACAGCTCCCCGAGGGCAAGGCGCGGCCGCGCCGTGTCCCCGCCGCCCTGAGAAACCTCCGGCACGGGGCCTCCACGCGAGGCAGAGCAGTGTGTGTGGCGTGGGCGGGCGGGCTGGCATCCCCTCGTCCCCAGGCGTTCCCTCGTCCCCCGGTAAAGCCACATCCAGGGCCTTTCGCGGGGGCTGGCACAACGGGGACCCCTCGCAGCCCCGAGGTGCGGAGGCGGTGGGGGGGGCTCAGTGGGGAGCCAGGACGGTGGAGGGGGAGCTTCCCCGGGCTAGCCGCATCCCCCGTCTCCTCCTGCTGCCTTTCTCAGAAACCCGTCGGTGCCGCGCTCTCGGAGTGGGTCAGCAGCTGATGGCAAGAGGGGGGACAAAAAAAAGAGACAGCGAGAGAGCGAGCGAAAAAAAACCCAACCCAACCACCCTCCCAAAGCCTAGCCTGGCGCGATTACTCATCCCCAGAGTTCCCCTAAGTCAGAGAAACTTGGCCAAGTCCCAAGGCCGAGCCGTTAGCACGGCCCGAGGCTCCCCAGGCACTTCCCGCCGCGGGGCTGGGGCTGCGGGGCACGGCGGGGGCGGAGGGACGGGCAAAGCGCGTCCCCATCCATCCCCGGCGCTCTTCGCGCTCGAGTTATTGTGGAGCGTTTTATCTTCACAGTCACATCGGCAGCTAACGAAGCTCGGCGGCTGCAGCCCACACGACTTTGGTTCTCTGCATTTATCCTTCAATAAAAGCCGATTCCTTTATTAGAAACAGGAGACGTGTCTCCTACCGCCCCTATCAAATCCCAACTGGCAAGGCGCAGCCGACACCTCCCCCTCAGCCCCCCCCTGCCCGAGAGGGGCAGGCAGCACCACCCCACGGCCCACGCCCCCCCCCCCCTACCCCGGACCCCCCACAGCGAGCATCCCGCTCTCTCCTTCTCCAGCCCCCCCGCAACGCACAGGGGCAACCCTCGCCCCCTTCCACCGGGCTAAGGCCCCCGTCCCCGAGATCCCCCCACCCCCGGGAAGGGGCAGCCGAGGCAAGCCTGCCCCTCACTACTGCGCTCCCCTCGCCCCAAGCACGCCGAGCCGCCTCCCTCCCTTCCGCTAAATCAATCGCCCCCATCGGGCGCACCCACACGACTTTCGTTCCCCTGCATTTATCGTTCAATAAAAGTCGTTTCCTTTATTAGAAACAGAGGAGACGCTTCTCCCATAGCCCTCACCTCATGCCCCCTCCGCGGGCGCAGCCGGCAGCCCCCCCTTTCCCACATCGCCCCCCCCCTCCGCCCCCCCGAGCGCCGCCCACCCCACCCCCCTCGCTCCCACCGCCGCCGCCCCCTAAAAATAACAATAACAGTAATAACAATAATAACAGCCGCCGTCCCCAGCAGTCGCGGCAGCTTCCCCCCCCCACCCTCCACCGAGCCCAGCCACCCCCTCCCCTTCCATCTCAAATCCCCCACCGCTTGGCGCAGCCAACCCGTCCCCCCCTCCGCCTTTCCCCAGGCGCAGCCAACGACCCAGCAAATCCCCTCGCCAGGCACGGCTCGGCCCCCGCCCGCCTCGCAGCCCCCCCTCGCCCTCCCTCGGGCACCGAGCAGGTTTGCTTGCTGCTTGTGCGACTCCGATCGGAGCTACCGGGCGGGGAAGGTTTCCCCGGGAGCCGCCGGGAAAGCCGGAGGATACCGGCCGTGCCGCTCTCCGGGAGCGCGCCCGGTGGAGATCTCCCCGCCGAGGAGGGGCCGGGACGGAGCGCGCTCCGTATGGCATTAAATTAATCGCCCGGCTCCGGAGGAGGCAGGTGATTCTGCCAAACACAATGAGGGGTTTGAGCGCTGCGGAATAAAGCGCCGTTCACGCGGTACACTGCTCCACCGCGGGATCGCCGGATCCTGGGGGGAGGGATCCCGTCTCTCCCGACCCTCACCCGCGGGATGGATAAAGGGAGGGCGCGGGGCGAGCGTCGGGCATCCCGCCCCGGCAGCCCCCAGGGATGGGGAACGGAGGGGCTGCGGCTGTGCTTGCCCCACCTCCTGCCCTGCGCCCTCCCCAGGGATGTGAAGAGAGCATCAGCCCTCCGCGGGGGCGAGCGGCGGGGTCCGCGCAGCCCGTCGGTGGGAGCGGGGCCCCCGGGCGGGCGGCGCTGCCCGGGTGCAGGCGGTGGCAGGCGTTGTTTTTCCTCGGAGAGCGGAGGAGGAGGAGGAAATCTCCGGGTTTTTAATGAGGGGGTGCAGCAGGGCTGAGCGCTGGGATTACACGGCGCGGAGACAGCGCTGCGGGCTGTGTGTGCGCGCAGGGCTGGTAGTCTCCGCCCGTCTGCCTGCTAATCGCACGTTTTCCGCTGTTAAAAAGAAACCGAGAGGCTGTGGCCGAGCCCAGCGCTGTCTCTGTGACTGTGACATGAAAAGATGGCGCTCTCTCCCCTCCCCCAGCCTCCCTCTCGGCTTACACTTCCTCCCCGACAGCTTTTGCCTTCCAGTTTTTTAAAACCCTCTTTTCTCCCTTCCTTCCCCCCTTCTCCTCCGGCCGGATACCACGGGCTTCCCAGCCGATCGGGGGGTCCCTCGGTCGCGATGCTTTTTTTTTTTTTTTTTTCATCTCTACCTCGCTATTTTCGTCTCTCCCTTTTCTCGGAAACGTCGATCTCCCTCTCTTCATGTCTCGCTCTCTCGTGAACTTCTGCTGTTAACGGGAGGCAGTTCGCGAGAGCCGGGATGGGGGAATGAAAAAAAGCGGGGAGGGGGCTACTCAGCCGCTTCTCCCCTCTCCGTCTAATTTCCTCCCTTTCCCCTGAGGCAGCGGGAGCAGGGAAGCGGGCTGGATCGAGGTGTATCCCTCACGGGGTGGGGAAGGCAGGAAGGAGGCTGCGGAAGGCGCCTGCCCGCGCTGGGGACCCGGCCGTCGGGGGGAGCGGCGCTGGGAGGGAGGCGTCCCCATCGCAGGGCTTTAGCTCTCTAGAAATGTTTTACGGTGCTGCGGGCACTAGGGTGGTCCCGGCTCCCGGAGCGGGACCTGCAGCGGCCCCTCTCCAGGACAGAAGGGCTCCAAGTGACAAGTTGAGATTTTTTTTCCCTTTTCTTTCTTTTTTTTTTTTTAAAAAGCCTGCAAATTAAATTCAGTGCTGCTCTCTCCTAGTTTAGTGTCACGGTAATTGCACTCAGCGCTGGGGCGCCGCTCGCCAGGGATGCACGAAGGCCTCGGCCATTACCCGCAGGCTCCTGCTCAGACTTCCCTCTGCCAGCAGCGAGTTGCGAGGGGCTGCCGAGGAACTTTTCACCATCCCCTGTGTTTTCGGGGTGTGCTGCTGCCGGCCAGCCACTCGGAATCCGGGCCAGCGACTCTTGGCTGGGAGGTCAGGATGGCAGCGGCTCCCTGCGCGCCCGCAGAGCTATTTGCGTAAGGATTTGCATTGCGGGAGGACAGGTATTTTTCCTCACCGTGGATGGATGGTAAAAATGCAAAATTAGCGCCACTGTTTCTAGGCAGAGACGCCACGATTACGTGATCTCGCTGAACCTGTCGGTTGTGCTTTCTGGAGCAGCAGGGAAACCGGACACCTTTATCAATCAATGACTCCTGGAGTCGTTCTCCCGGGCACTCGCCGTGTTTATCTCCATCTAACCCCAGGTAGCCCGCGAGTGCTTGTGGCAGCCCTTGCCCCGCCCGGGCAATGCCAGTGCGGCTGGCTGTGCCTTGCGGAATTGCCCGGCCTTGCCGCCAAGGAGCGGGCATGTGTGGTGGCCTTCCCCGACGCCTCCTTTCTCCAGCGCCTACTTCATCTATTCGTTATCAAGGGGGCGGCGGGTGGAGTGACTGAGCCTAGTGAGTTGTCCACTTGTTCATTTCAGGAGCATTGATTTCTGGTTCCAAGGCACTCTGTTCTAGCACTGGCTACAGCTGCGGGGCATTTCGCAGCTGGTCTTTCGCCTAGACAAATATCAGCGAGAATGTGAGCGTTATTAGCCACATAAATAAATCATTACCGTGCGCGCAAATGTTATTTTAGCATAAGTTCCAAGGAGAAAATATCCCGGCGGGGCAGGACGGAGAGGCGCTGCGTTGGAGGGGTCAGCAACCCCCCCTCCCCGGAGCGGAGCAGGGAGAAGAGAGAGGCACGGCTGACCCGCTCCCGATTGAACATTAACAGGGCCGGCCCGCGGGGCCTTGCCTCGCAGACCTTTGTCTGCTCTCCCGAGGCCGGGCGGGGACGGCGGGCGCTTTTCTCCCCAAACGCGACGGCACTAATCAGATTAGCGGCCGGCTGCCCGCAGCTGATGCTGCGCCGGAGCCCTCCCGGCAGCCGCAGTCGAGCACCCTCGCGCCTCGTTAACGCCGAGCCCCCGGCAGAAAAGACGTTTGATTTTTTCAGCCTCCCGCGAAGGGCTCGCTGCCGGCCCCCCCGGCCCCCCCCGCCCCGGTGCCGGGAGCGGCAGCCGCCGCCGCCCGCGCTCGCCCTGCCCCGCGGAATCCCGCGGGTGCCAGTAAAGCCCTGCCCGGGAGCCCTGCCAAGGCGGGCTCGCTTTGATATTCCGCACCACGGCGGCTCCTCCGCTCGCTGCTAATCACGCAAATGCGAGCTTGCTCCTAATCACGCAAATGCGAGTCTGCTCCGGCACTCTCTGTAATAAACACCGAGCGCATTTCGCAGAGCTCCTAAAGTAAATATTGTATCGGAGAAGCGGGGCTGCGCTGGAAAGCTGAAATCTTCCACTTTTTTTGCACTTAGCAACCGACTGAAGCGTTGTGCGCTCCCTCCCCGAGCCAGGCTCCGTGTGATTTACTTTCTGGTTGCGATGCAGATATTCGCTTGTCAGTTCAAGGGCAGGACAGAAACTGTGCAAGCGGAGTCTTGTGAGCGAAAACCTCTCATTTACGAGGTTCTGCTCCACCACCAAAAGCCACCCTCCAGCACCTTTGTTCTGCACGCAGCTGCTTTTATCCCCCGCTCTCGCCCCAGCCACGTCTCCATCCGACCCTTCTTCCCACGTCTCATTCCTCAGATGGATTCCCAGTCTTTTCCCAACTGACCCTGGGGGAGGTGGCGGGTGGGGAGAGGGGGGGTCAAGGGGGAGGGAGACAGGGAGAGGTTGATGATGAATGACAAGGCAAATGATAAGAGCCGAAGCGACAGCGAAAGCAAACAGAAGTGGTCTCTGCTCTCTCGCAGGGCCCAGCCGCGAGAGTTGTGCCTGTGCCATGAAAGCAAGGTTGGCCTCCGCAGGCAGCCCAGCTTCTCCCGGGCGAGATAAACACATTTCGGTCACGTGGCGAGCCTATACGGTGCCATGCTCCTATTTGCCTTCCCCGCTCGCTTTTCACAATAACATGCCATCCGCCAGCCAGCTCCGAGGCTAACCTCACCTCCCTGGCTCCCAGCCACTCGGCCCGGCCATGCGGGGAGAAGCCGCAGGTCCCCCGGGGCCGGCTGTCCCCCGAGCCGCGGCTCCGGTCCAGCTGCCTCCCGGCTTGTGGGCTGGACCGAGACCGGGGCTGCGGCATCGCGGCTTAGGGCTAGGGCGGGAGCTGGCTGAACCCGAGCAGGGGCCGAGGCTAGCCACATTCCCGGGACAGGGCGCGGGGGGAGCGCTGGGGTTTCACCGAGGGATCCAGGTGCGGGGGCAGCCCCGCATCTCCGAGAAAGACGGCTCCGCAGAGAGGCGGGGCGGGGGGTGTGTGGGGGGATCGGCCGGGGCACCCGCTGCGAGACGCCAGCTTTACCGCTTTAAAATGGCCGAAAAGGGTGTCCCCGGGCATCCCCTCCCCGGCAGCAGCCGCGGCGAGCCCCGAGGCCCCGCAGCCGCCCGCTGATGGGAACAATGAGCACCGCGGGCGCGCCCGGTGCCTCCCCGCTGGCGGGGGCAGCGCCGCGGGGGGAGCGGGAGGCTGGAGCTGGCCAAGCGCTTCCCCTTCCCCCGCCCGGCAGAGCGAGCGTGCCGTTTAATCCCTTTATCCCCGCTCGCTGGTGGCGGGGCGAGCCGCCGGGCCGGGAGCCACCCGCCAGCCGCCCGCCGAGGCGACGCGCTGGCTCCGCGGCGCAGATGTCGCCGGGGTGGGAGCAGGGAGCCCGGCACCACCGGCACCACCTTCGCCACGGCCCCCGGCATCCTCGCTTTTTGGAGCCCCCGAGAGCTCCCTCCCAGCCGTCGGGCACCGGAGCCGTGTCCCAGCATCCCTGCTCCCAGGGCAGGGCTCCCTGTCCCCCCGTGGGGGCACGGTCTGCAGCCCCCCTCTCTCCGGGCTTCCCCGGGCGAGGCGAAGAGCAGCCCGCCGTGCGGTGCCCGTGCTCCGAAATCCGGCAATTATGCAAATATCCGGGATGCTCTCCTCTTTGATCTGAACTTCCTCGGAACGCTCCCTTCTCATTACGGAGCACGAAAAAAACGCCCTCTCCGATGTGTAAAGTGACCCAGAGAGCTGCTTTGGTCCCCTTTTGTTCCCCGCACCGGGCTGGTCTCCGCAGCCCCGGATTCCCCAAACGCCAGGGAAGGAGAAGGGCTGCGGGGGAGGCGGCGGGACGTGGGAGCAGCCCTGGCCGCCGGTTGTCATGGCGAGGCCGAGCGTCTTCTCGAGTTATGTGCGACCGAGAGGTCTGTGCCCCGCTCGGCTCCCGGTTCCTCTCTCCCCGCCGCCCTCCCCTCCCGAGCCCTCGGCCCCCCGGATCCCTGCCCGCACGGAAAACGCTGCGGAGCTTGGAAGCGGAGGGAAGTGGGGAGGATTCCCCCCGACGTGAGCGCAGTCCCCCGGAGACTTGAAACTACATCTTTTGCTGTGCTCCTTACCACCTCTTGTCTCGGTTTTGATAACCGAGACTAACGAGGCACTGCACGTACCATAGGTTTAGGATGTCCATGCAACACTGGATGTGATTTTCAACACTTTCAAGAGTGTTGAAAAATCCCAAGATTTTTTTTGTTATTCCCCCCCCCCCCCCCCCCCCCCGCCTCCGAAGAGATACTAAGAAAGTTTGTGCTGTCTTGAAAACTACTCCACCGGTGTAAGAAAAACATTCAGACCATTTGCTGGAGGCCATTTTATGCAACCTCAGGAAGGTTAATAGCCTGCATAATTTCAGGAATACCAGGTATCTCCTTGTTACCTTCTTCCCTTTCCTTGCTATTCACTTAGACAAGCCAGGAGCTCTGCAGGCCAAGCATTCCTCTGACAGACAATGGATTCCCACCTCTCTGAGGGGCCTGCACTAGAAAACTGGTGGACTTTCTCCCTGTTCTGCTGATGTACAGTGCAGAGAGAAAGCCTGCAACATATCTGTGAGACGAAGGAGGGAACGGACTAAGGGGGCTGCCCTGAGAATGTGGATTGCTTCTTTTATTTTGCTGGAATTTGCGGTTTTGCCTAGAAAAGCATCGGAAGATGCAGCATTAATGAAATTGTGCCGCTGCACAAAAGAAAAAAAAATGCTGAGCAAATGGAAGAAGGAGAATTATTTGAACTGTTTTTAAAACGTTGACATGTTTGTTTATAGCTGCTTAACTCTGGTGCCTAACAAGCTCTTGGAAAAGAAGTTTTATTAATGAAAACAAAAAGGCAATCCCCCTGCTTGCTTACAATTAAATGATGACAGCTTATAATGCATTCCTTCAAGACCTCCAGTAATATTTGGGGTCAGGGGACTTGAAATACCTAATTCATAGAGTTTTTAAACCCAGAATGGACCGTTATGATCAGCTGGTCTGACCTGCTACATATCATGGGCCAGTGAATTTCAGCCAGACATTCTTGTATCAGACTCATAAATTCTGGCTGAGCTTTTAACCTGGCATCCAATCTTGCTCTGAAGACTTTTAAGCAACAGAAAACCCACTGCTTGCCTCAGTTGTTCCAGTGGTTATGTCCCCTCACAGGTTTAAAAAAAAATGCACCTATTTCTGCTCAGAATTCATAGAGCTTCATCTTCCAACATAGGATCTCATTATGCCTTTGTCTGCCACATTAAAGAGATCTCTACTATCAGAAATCTCCCCATAGAGACACTTAGGGCACTTAAAGACTATGATCAAACCAAGTCATAGCCTCCGCTTGGATAAATTAATAGATGGGATTTCTTTAGTCTTCTGCAATAAGATGCGATTCCCGTACCTTGAGTCACTCTTGTAGCTCTTTTCTGATCCCGCATTAATTTGCCAATGCACTTTTAGGATGCAAACAGCACAACAGAGCTGGACACAGTATTCCAGCAACGATCTCATTCATGTCGGAAGTGTTAATGGCATCATTAAGTTTACTTGTTTAAAACTCTATGCAGATTACCTTTATAGATAGCCTTAGCAATACTGACTTTATTAAAACCCCATTTAAAAAGTCACCTGTCTTCACACAGACTAGTGCTGTTCATCAAATTCACAACGCTGAGCATTGCTTGACCGGATTGCAGAGGTAGCTCAGTTTTTCTAGTTGGGTTTTTTTCAGTGCTCCATCGGCCCTGGCCTTCAGTAGGGCTTAATATTTTTTTTTCCTTTTGTCTGCAAGAAGCAACTGCTGCATATTCTCGCAATGGCACTAGTCCTGCCTGTGCACTAACAGAGAGACTCATGGGCAGAGCTCCACTACACCATTCTCTCTTTGCGCTCTTCCTCTCACGCAGTGCCAAAGCCCCAATTAAGATTCATCAAGACTCAAAGCAGTCCAGTCCACTCAGTAGCCATGGTTGGGCTCAGTTTTGGGACACTCCTCCCCAGAGAGTTCACAGAGAGCGTGTATGGGGGCTTCTCCATCCACAGCAAACGGTCTTCACACCTGAAACAATTCCTCATCCACCTCCACATGAACGTCTGCTCCAAAAGACAGACATTAAGCAGGGTAGAGCTGTCCCACCGGATACCAGATGAAACATGTCCTCTGATAAAGAAATAGGTGCTGCCCTTCCTCTGCTCATCCTAGTGGTGCCCATCCATTCTTCAGTCTATCTTGGCTTCTGAGATAGCGTTGCTGTGCAATGGCAGGATGGAATGGCAGCACCCCAGAGGACCAAGGTCCGTGTGTTACAGAAACACTAAATGCACTACTCCAGTACCTTCCCAATCTCTGATCTTCTTGAGCTATACCGGGAAACACTGCATGCAGTGACTGGCATCACACAGGATGCTGCAATCGGGACTCTGTGCCATGTGAGAGGTGGCCTGAGTTGTAGCTGAGGTGCCCCGGATAATTTGGGTGAGACCGGCTCCCAAAAGCCTTAGCTGTAGCTAGGATTGCGTTGTGCTTGTCCTCATGTAATGAGGGTGAAACAGTCTGTGCCCCAAAGATGTCTTTCCATATAATTTTTATCCTCAGCAGCAGAAAATCATATAGGACAGACATAGTCTTGGAAATGGTTGGGCCTCAGCTTCATACACGATCCCTGTGCTTCCTAGTGGGACTCACACCCAACCAACACTCCTTTATCTATTTTCCTCCAAAACAGCAGGGCTTTTTTCCATAGTCCCAGTTGGACATTTATGTTAAACATGAATTCGCACTCATGCATCAGACCAAAGGTCCTTTCCTGGCAATCAGACTGGTCCACGGTGCCTTCTAGCTAGCTCGGTTCCTTGGGCTGTTGCCACTGCCATTTCTGCCTTAACAGGGGTCGTGACACGTGCTAGAGACAGGGTGAGCACAGTGGGTCTGAACCATGGGCACCTTCTAGTGGGAAAGCAGCTACAACTTGGCCACAAAAGGTGTTCTCTATATGGGACTGATTCTCCATCTGCACAGAGCTGATTAAGGGACTCATACACCACTTATTTTGCTACTGCCTCTGGGGACACGATGCCAATACAGCATAAAGCCTGTGTAGCTACGCTTTTCACCCCCGGGTGAACTATAATGAAGTTCACGTTATGTTAGAGGACCTTGAAGCTGCTACTGCAACACCTAGAGAGGCACAGCCTGCATAAACCAACAGCAAGATGAGGGAAGCACAGGATTAAGGGTTAAGTTCCTTTTGCATACATGCCCCACCTCACATTCTCTGCCACACAGCTGCACCACAACTGCCCCTTTAGGCTTAAACTATCCACAATAAAATTATTTTGCCCATGACACATGGCACAGCCTTCACATCCTAAGAGTATCAGGCCTCCCTTAGTTTATACTTTCCACGTGCCCTTGTTTTACTCTGAGTCAGATACGTTTCCCTCTCTTCCTATGACTTACACTTTCCCACCTCAGAGGACACATATATCAGTAGACACATCTGATGGCCCAGTTTATGGATATCTTCTTGTACAATTAGTCTCACTCCCTTCCAAAACCACTGCTAGGTAGCCAGCAGGTTCAAATCAGGTTCTGTTAGCCCCAAACATGAAAAAGCAAGCACACAGAAGTCACTTTTGTTATAGCAAAACACCCTTGGGTTGGACATAATTCTAGCAAGCAGCACATTACCCTCACTCACTGTACCGAAACGCAATTTATAATTTTAAAAAGCAATAATCACTCAAGCCATCAGACCTGCATCTTTGAGGCACTGCACACCGCAGGATGGGATTGCTGCTTCTTTCTAATTTACCTGCAAGTGCCCAGCTGCTTGTGGCAACCTGCTCTTTCTTCCTCTCAGGCTGCTGCAGACAACAGTATTTGGATCTGAGCAACTGTTTTGGGGTCTCCTCTCCTCTAACCCTCCAAGGGGTTTGTCGTTAGTTTTTTTTTGTGGACAGCAGAACGAGGCTGTACGTGGAAAACTAATATTGACATTTCCTTGTTTAAATATCATACATCAGAGGGGGGTCACAGGAGCCAAGGCCACCAGAAAGGGTTCCCCCACAAGCTATTATTTCCTTTTAAAAAGCATCAGGGACCCAGCAGTCTCTGCTGGGCCTCACACTCACATGTCTGCTCTTCTCTGCAAGCTGGCTGACCACTGCCAGTGCCACTTAGCAAATACAGATGTTTAGGTCTTTTTCTTTCACCACGAGTCTCACGGAACCCTGCGCTGAGGCCTGGTACTAAATAAACGCCTCGATTAAGCCCTCTTTTCAAGGCTATGCAAAATACACACTCCATCCACTCTCACCTCCGTCTTTGCTTGCTAAGAACGACAGCACTTTCCTATCAAATTTGAAACAAATAGCACTCAAACTTATTTTAAAAATTAATTGAACCAATACATCAACAACTTTCATGTTTTCAGAGCCTGCACAGCCCTTGCCTGGGAAATTAGAACTGCGGGAGGGTAATTTTGCATTTAAATCAATGGAGCTCTCTTTCCTGACAAGGTTGCCTTCACACTTTGTAAAGCCACGCAGTCCTAGTGGGGTTCAGAAGCAGGGAGCCTATTAGGTGTCCTGCACCTACGGCACACCTGCTCTCCTTGCTGAGGGGAGGCTGTGGAGGTGCACAACCCCTTCCTTAGCACCACCCAGTGCAATGCTTTCGGGGGGGTGCTTCTACCCCCTACACACCAGTTCCCTTCTCCTGTTCATCCAAGCATCACCTCAGCTGTGCCTTATTCCTTGCATTTTCCTCATTTCCCATGTGAGAGCCCTTCACCCTGAGAGTCGGCAGGCTCTCGAGATCGGATGCTGAGCTAGGTAAAAGGATGTTTGCGAACTGCTTGGAAAAAGGAACAGAGAAAGCAACAGAAGACATGCCCTTTCCCAGGGAGGGAATGGCTGCAGGATTTCTCTTTTTATCTAAACCCCTGAACGGATTTACCGCTAAAAGAAAGATAATCCACATTATGTGGAAACAAAATTACATTCACATGAACACACGCATACAAACGCACACTGTTCTCTTCTAACTGCAGGACACAGGCTTTGGGAGCGGTGGCCTCAGAGAGCTGTGGCAAAAGAGCCCGTGGGCTGAAGCCAGGAGCTCGCCTGCTTCCCTGTGCCACCAGCATCACTCTCCTGGTCATCTGCCATTACAGTTTTTACAGTTTTGCTTCTCTTTTTTGGGCAGGCAGGAACAATCTCCTTTCTGTGCGTACAGAGTGCCCAGCACACTAGAACTGCTGTCAGGTAACGCAATATTTGCGAACCTGGAAAGATAAAATACCACCGAAATTTAGCATGTGTTGATCTCCCTATTTATCTCTACACAAACTGAGAAGTATTGTAGCCGAAAACTTCATCCTGCTGTTTTGTGTTTAGATGATAGTACATTAGACGATGCAAGGTAGGGTCATACCCTGAAGAGCTCACAAATTTAAACAGAGCCCAGACAGGCTGCATAAACAGAGGTTATAAGAATATGAAGTTATTATTTAGGTGGGCACGTAGAGGTCTTTAAGAGTTTTCAGTGACAGGACTTCTGAAATCACTTTTCCTCCTTTTCAGGAGCTTTCTGGAGGCGGTGAGGTGTTAGGAAGCAGTGAAAAAGAGAGAGCTGTGACTTGACAAACTGTTACTGGGTGAACATCAAAGGTGTAAGCCTGGCTGCAAGAAGGCCTGCAGGATGGTGGAGATGGGGGCCCTGCAGCGTGCTACTGCTGGCAGGAAAGGGCTGGGACTACGAGAGGAGCCTGAGGTGCACCTGTACTCCAAACTGAAGCCGCTTTCGTACCTTTTGGCATCCCTGCTGAGTACTCCAAGCCACTGAGGTTTGCCTGTTATGCTTTAGCAGTGTTCTCCATTGCTTTGTTTCTGAGGCTTAGCTATGGCCACATAAGAGCACTTCCAAGGAGATTTTAAAATGCCTTTGAGGCAGCAAGAGACAGCAGCAGGAGGACTATCTGAACCACTTTGGTCTGAGACATTTGGACTTAGATGCATCCAGGCATTAATTCAGTGAAAGCCAGACAGGATCAGACTGAAACTGGTATTATGCGCTGTTGGAAGCAAATCCAATTCACATAGTTTTAAGCACACGCAAACCATTTTCTATGGGGACCTGGAGTGCTTTACAAGAGCGCTCGAGGGACCAGGTGACTTTTAGCGCAGTGAATTTCAGTAGCGCAACCAAGGCTTAATGTTGTGGCCATAGCCCTCCCTGAGGTAGGGATGACAGCAAAGGCCAACCCAACAAGTTGGAAAGGATTTTTTTACTTTTCCATTGCCACTGTTTTTTTTTTTTCCAGTTTGTTAGTGCTTGAAGAGAAAAGTGCTGTATCTTATCATCATGACACAAGCCTGTGCTTTTCTCTCCCTGATAAAACGCTGGAGATATCTAGCAAGAGAACAGAACCCACAGGGAGGTGCAGAGACCCTGGGGCCATTTTTGCCTACTGCTCTTCAGGCTGCTCAAAAGTTTGTGTCCTACCTTCAGTCAGTGAACAACAAGGCTCAGGGCTAGGAACGGTGCTGGTGTACAATACCTATGCAATAGCCGTCTTGTCACAAGGCAGGGACCTATCAACTACACCCAAACACCACCAGGCCCCAGGAAATGGGTTCCAGCATTGGTTTGCCACAAACCTTGCCCCAAATACGGAAGAAGGACCTTGTCTCAAGCCAGGCTGAAACAGTTGTGTAGACATACATATCCGCTATGTCTCGTTCTTGCACTCTTCCTTCAGGTGCTTCCTTGCTGTGGGAGGGGGCATCCCCAAGCCCTCACTCACGTGTATCTTAAGAACTGCTTCCCAGAAACAGCTTACATTCAGCTTTCCCCAGACAAGGGGAAAAGCTGACATCTTACTTGTGTGCACTTACTCTGTGCACACTTACTCTGTGCACATCTTACTTACTCTGACATCTTCATGTGTGCACACATGCATGGATCTTTCAGAATGCTGTGTGCATGGTCTTTTGCTCTCCTGCTCCCTGGCAGGCCAGTGCTCAGCCTGGCCAGACTACGTGCTACCCCACACCTGGTCTGCATGCTTTGCCCGGGGTCTGTCCCTTTCTCCCACTCCTTCCAGGGCTCCAACACCAGCCATCTCTGCAGCACCGGAGCAAACACTCGAGGTACAACAAGGGCACGTGAGTCATTTTCCTCCCAGCCAGCCCTGTCTGCTGCGCTCTGGTGGGAGCAACGCAGCGATCTTGCTCCTAGTTCTTAAGTGACGCACTGAGGTACAGGGCAGGTTATAGATTTTCGCCTCTCTCTGGCTTTTGGGCTTAGCAGCAGTGCTTTGTACTCGGCAGGCCTTGCTGGCTGCTTGGCTGCAAAGGCTACTCCCTTGCTGCTTTCCCCCTTCGATTCTTCCGCTGTTCTGATGCATTAAAACCTCCTCCAAGGGCCAGGACCGAGGCGAGGGGGCAGGAGGAGCAGGCAGGCTCTGCGGGGCACTGGGGCTGGGAATCGCTCCCGGGTGCTGGTGACAAGCATGAAAGCAGCTGGCCTGGCTCTGCAACCAGTCAGTCGGGAGCAGGGAGTCGTGGTCAGGGTGGTGTCACTTGCATGACCTGGGGCCAGGGCCACCATCGGGTCAGGGTGGGGGGCAAACCACCCTGGCTGGCTCCTGTCGGGCTCCAGCGGGGCCAGGGCACAGCTCATTGCGGAGCGAGACATCGCTCCCAGCCACACACCGTGCTTCACCAGCTCCTTGGGGACCCGGGTACAGGACACCTCCCAGGCCCACACTCCTCCTGGCGAGCTGGCCCTTGGGACACCCCGGGCAGCCCTGCTCCAACGCCGCCCCCAGGGCTGCGAGGGGCTGCGGGACGTGGTGGGGATGCCCGTCACACTTCGCGGGGAGAGTCCACGATGTGATGTCTGTCCCGCCTGGCTGAGCACAGTGAGGGCTCCGGAAAATGTCGAGTGCGTGCTTGGACTGCATCAAAGGTATTTATTTTGGTTGTCCCTTGGCTACAACTTCCATCGTTCCCCTTTGTTTTACAGCAGCTCAAGTTTACTCGCAGAATTAAGACAGATTTGGGGGGGAGGGGGAGGAAGGGGGTAGGAAGCCTTTGTTCTCAGGAGTGTGCTTGTCTTACTTTTGCATCATGTGGCCTGAGCGGCACCCCCGCCCCGGCCGTATTTACTCTATCTCGAGTGAGTCCTTTGAAGGAGAGGGCAGAGTCGTCGTTAACCCTCTGCGTGCCGGCCGGGCCCTCCGCCGGCACAGCCCGTCTTCGGTGGAGACGCAGCGGATCCCGAATGCCACAGCTCCGGGTGTAGCTTAGGCGGCCGGCATCGGTGTCCCCATCCTCCCCCCACAAAAAAGCCCCATCCCGCCGCCGGGTTCCGCGCTAGCCGTGCGCCCGGGGATACCCCCTTGATCACTAGCAGGCCAGCCTGCTTAACGGGAGCTTGGAGAATGCCTACAAACTCGAAACAGCTGCCGGGCTTCTCTCTGGCCTGCCTGCTAAAATACTCCGATCTCCTTTTAATCTGTTTCTTATTCACAAATTAAGCACTTAGCCTAGGTAATAAATCATGAGGCAGTTTACGAGGCTAGCAGGAGACAAACAAGTGGAAAGGGAAAACAATCGCCTAAAAGTGCATTTCGATGTAACTGGGAAGAGGCGCTCGGAGCACCCATCCCGAGCTCCAGGCTTTGTCTCTCCGATTCCGGCCGCCCTCATCGGCTCCACCTGGGAGAGCCTCTCCCGGCAGCCCGCCTGGAAATAATGACTCGGGTTGGCCATAACCTTGTCTCGCGTTCAAACACACACACACACACAGAGCGGCTCGGCCTCGGAAAGGGATGCTGTAAAGAACGAAGTGCAGGCTCCCTTCACTCCGAGCACCCGCGGGGTCCGGGGGGGAGGGCAGCCCGGGCGCAAGAGCGCACACGTTTGCCACTTTGCCCCGGTGCTGCGGGGCGGGGCAACCGGAAAGTAGCGTTTTGGCTACCGGGGTGGCCGGGAGCATCACAGCCGGCGAGGGACTCCCTCGCGCTCGGTCACTGTCACACTCCGGAGAGCGGAGCTCAGCCGGAGCCCCTCGGCTCCTGCGGCAGGGGAGGGGGACGGGAGAGCCTCCGGGAGTGCCGGCAGCGTGGCGGGTCGAGGCAGTGCTGCCCGCGGCGGCATCCCGGGACTCCCCAGCGCTTTCCCCAGAGGCTCTTCCCGGGGACAGCCACTCGGCGAAGGCCCCGAGACAAAAGACCTGGAGCTAAGATCCCTCCTGGCAGACACGCAGCCTGCCCAAAGTATTTCAGCAGAGACTTTTCTCCCCCCGCCCCCGGTGGCTCCGAGCCGGGAGGGGGAGAGCGCAGGGGAGGGCTTGCGGTGCCGGGGACAGGGGGGAAGGCGGGCAGCGTCCCCCGGGAGAAGTGAAGGGGGTTAGCGGTGATTGAAAGGGACTCCCGCGAAAGGGAGCGACAACAGACCTGCGGCCGTCCGCCGAGCGCGATCTGCCGAGCGCTGGGTGCGAAGAGGCGCTGTCAGGGGTTATTTATCTCTCGGCGGAGCGGCGGCTCCCGGTCCCCGCATCGCCCACCGGTAACAATGGCAGCGGCCGGCGGATCCCCGCGCGCCTGGGCGGCGGAACGGAGGGCGGAAGATGCCGCCGCGCTCCGCTCAGACGGGCTCGCTCATGCATCCCTCTTGGCCAGAGCCTCTCGCTTCTGCCGCTCCGCCGAGAGCTCTGGCCCGCTTCCCCCCACCCCCCCCCTCACCCCCCTCCTCTTTCACCGCCCGCCCTTCCCCAATTTTCCATTTTCAGGGCTTTGGCGCGGAGCCAGAAATGTCAGGAGGGGATGAAACTTGACACAGAGATCTCAACCCAGAGCGATTTCCTCCCTTCCCCCCCCACCCCCCAACCCCAACCCCTACCTCCCCCGCCTCCGTCCTCAGCCCCTAAGTTAACTTGAAGATAGTTTGGCCATATTTCAGTTTGAAAAGAAGGGGAAATTGCAGGTCACTGGTGCATGGTCGGGCCGGGCGCATTTTTTTAATTTAAAACGGTAGACACTGAGGTCTGAAAAGCATCTGCAGCCCCTGCACTTTAACTGCTCCTCCCGGCCGCGGCGCGGTTAACCCCTCTGTGCCTCGGCCGGAGGCTTCCCCTGCCCAGGGGTCCTTCGGGGGACCCTGTCCGTGCGGGGAGCCCGGCGCAGAGCCGCGGGGGGAGGGAGGGGCCCCCCCCGGACGCTATCCCAGCCCGGCTCCCCCCGCCTTTGTCACCAAACTTCGGGGCTGGGTCACACCCGCCGGCAGGATGAGGCCCCCTGTGCGGAAGGGTGGCCAAGCGACAAGAAGCTCGTGGAGGAGAGCCCTCCTCCCGCCCCGCGGCGTTCCCTCGTTTCCACCGTCCTCCCTCCTGGGGGGCAGTTCTGGATACGCGGGCACCGGGAGAGATGCTTGGCTGCTCCCTCTGACCCCATTCCGGCTTCCTGGGTGCGAGACCCCCTCAGAGAGGTCCCCTCGCCCCTGGCCAGCTGGGCGTGCTGATAAGGGAAGGAAGATAGGCGCGGGAGGGGGGGCTGGATGGAGTCGGGGTGCGGGAGGGAAAGCTCCCGAAAGGAGGAGCGCAGGGAGCGGAGCCCGAGCTAACTCCGAGGAGGATGCCTCAGCACTTTCTCTATTATGCATTTCCAGCACAAGGAAAGCTAATTCCTCCGCTGAGGGCCTCAATCAGGCATTTATTTGACACTCATGATGCATGAACGGCTAAACACTAGTCTAAGCGGAGGATCAGCCGCTAGTTTATAGCTCGCGAGGCTTTTTTTTTACGCAGGTGAATTATGTTGATCTCTGAATGCCTCGTATTCCTTGGGGGGGGTGGGGGGGTGGGAGGAGGAGAGAGGAAGAAAACAAGGAGGGGGGAAGCATGAGGGCGATGAACTTCTTCAAGATCTTCTCCCACACACCCGGAAAACTCTCTGGGCGGGAGTCTTGGCTGGTACTCTCCCCAAGGCCCTCTCCTGACCCTCAGTGTTCCCCTGCTGTGTCGTGTGCCCCCCCCGCACTGCGTGCTGGCCCAGCTGAGCCCTTCCAGCATCCCGGCCAGGCCGGGCCCCTCTACGCTCCCCTGGGGGCGTAACGGACTGGGGAGAGTCACGGAGACAACGGGGAGGGGGGAGAAAAGGGGGAGGGAAGAAACCATATGGAACAGGAGGAAGGAGGGAGGCGACATGGAGAGAACGAGCCGGGAGAGCAGGGGAAGGAGCAGGGACTCCGAGGCGATGGGGTAGGAAGGGGAGGGCACCGACGGGGCAGGCGGCACCGGCAGGGGACGGACAGACGGAGGGAGGGTGGCCGTCGATCCCTGCTGCCCGCGCCTCTGAGGGATTGTGCCTTCTCCCCATCTCTTCCCCGAGCGCTGCCCTTTATTCCCCCCCCCCCCCCACTTCCCCCTGGAATATTTCTTTTTAATCCCCCCACACTCCTTGGCCTCTTTCCAACTGTTGTTCCAAGACCGAAAAAAAATAACAATTAAGTAGGAGTCATGTCTTGTGACTTGCACAATCTCTTCTAACGCCTGAGTTCAATTTTACACAACATTTAATACAAATATTAAAAATCAATATATCAAGGGGGTTGTTAATGAAATGTTACAGAGAGTGTGTGTCACTAGATAGAATTTCGGTGGGAAACGTGTCTGATTTAGCAAAAGCTGAAAGCAGTTGTATTCTTTATCCTCCTGCTAAAAACAAAAGATAAAGGTGTTCATTAAATCATATAAAATCGAATTAAACTCTATCGGCGGGTTCCTCCAGCAGAACAGAAGTCTGAAAAGCAGGGGATGGAAAATGAATCTCAATGCATCTCTTGACAACGGAACAGGAATCGGAACGCATTAAAAATAAATCAGAGCTCTGCTGTAGGTCACAACAGAAGGATTAGACTGTATTGGAATAATGGGACCGGAGACAGAAAGGCAGAGACTTTACCCTGCAGGTAAACCCTGGTACTAGAAGGGAAGCCAGTTTTTTTAAGGGATAGGTCTGGTAAGAGACAGCCTTGGCCCCAATTCAGGCTGCTTCTCCATCGCCCCTTCCCTGGCTCTCGGGACTGCAGTGCGCCCCAGCTCCTCGGCGTACTGCCAACTCAGCACTTTGCAGGCTGGTGGCTTTGCCTGTCGTGTGTGTGTTTGTGTGTGTGTGTGTGTGTCCCCTCCCCGGCTCTTTGCACCTGTCCCTTTTCTCCAGGCTGGCCGGTCCCCTCTCTCCGGGGCTGGCTCTGCTGAGCTGCCCTGCCTTAGCCCGGCCTCTCGCACTATTCCGCTCTTCCCCGTGACCCCTCTCAGCCCTTGCTGGAGTCGTTGGGAGGCGTCAGCGGAGAGAGCTGCCAAAAGCTGGCAGCTGCCTGGGCGGCGAGGAGCTGGCAGCCGCCCTCCCCGGCCGCAGCCCCGCTGTCCCCGCCGCGGGGTGGGGTGGGACACACACACTAGGGAGCCCTGCCCTCCGCCACGGTGTGGCTGGGAGATGACGATGGAGCAGAGCTGCGAGCCCGGGCCGCGGCCCCGAGGGCACTCGGAGCGCTCGGTTTGCCCCCGCGCCTCCTCCCGGGAACCCAAAGGGACTCCTGTTCCCGCTGTGCCGAGAAAGGGCTGTGACCGCCGGGGTTGGCGGCCTCTCCCGGAGCTCTCGTCCAGCTTCCCCACGCTTGGACTTTGCTCTCGGCTCTCCTGCCCCAGCTCCCTTTGCCCTCCTCTGCTGAGGGCATCCCGGGACACCCAGTGCCTCCCTTTCCCCCTCCGGAGGCGGCGGGGTTTCTCCGGCCCGGTTCGGCGGGGGATGCTAAAGAGATGGCTGAGTGCACCGAGCCTTCCCCGGGCCGGGGGGCTGCACAGCCCAGGCTCGGGCTGCCCATCTCCCCTCCTGGGCCTGCAGTGCACGGCGCCGCGAAAAGGCTCGGCGAGGGCTCCGGGGGCCTGGCGAGAGGAGGGGCTGACCCCCTCGCCCGGGACCATCCAGGACTGTCGGCAAGAGCAGCGGCGACGAGAGGGATGCCTGTATCCACGCTGCCCCGTGGAGCCGGGAGGGAGCTTGGCGGCGGCGGAGAGGCTGCTGCGCTCGGCACCGAGCCCGGAACGCGCGGCGGGAGCGGGAGCGCTGCGCCCCCCGCGGGGCGGCCAGCGGGCACGGCACTGCCGAGCCCTGCCTGCTCGGTATCCCGCGGGCATCGCTGCAAACCCTCCGGCACACGCCGGCCTGCCCTTTCGCCATAGGGCTGCTCCGATCCCCCCGCCTGCCTTCCCCGGGGCCGGCCGCACGGCAGCGGCTGGGCGTGCAGCAGCGCCGGGGCGCGATAAACAAGGCAACCAGCTGTCCTCCGCCCGCTGCCGGCCCGGCCCTGTCGGGCTAGGGGGCTAGGGGGGCTGCTGGGATGGGGATGGAGGGGGGCTGGGATGATGGGGGGATTGAGGTGGGGATGGTGGGGGGCTGGGATGGGGACGGGGGCGCTGGGATGGGGATGTGGCGGATGGGGGGGTGGAGGTGGGAATGGAGGGGGGCTGAGATGAGGATGTGGGGGGCTGGGATGGGGGTGGTGGGAGGCTGGGATGGGGAGGGAATGGGGCTGGGATGGGGATGGAGGGGACATGGAGATAGGGGATGGTGGTGGGATGGAGATAGAGATGGAGAGGGTCTGGTTCGGGGATGGTGGGGGGCTGGTATGGGGACGGAGGGGCTGGAGTTGCTCGCCGCGCCGGAGGCTGCGGGCTCGCCCCGCGGGCTCCTCTCTCGCCGAGAGCGCAACTTGTGCTCCGACCTGAAGTCGCAGCTCCTCTGTGTTTGTTTATTTCCCCGGCCGCCGTGGCCGGCTGCCAAGCACGCCGACCTCGCCTATTAAAAACCCATTTTTCCTGCCCCGCGCGGAGCAGCAGTTCGCTCGCCGCGCTCCGCCGTTCCGTTAAAACCGAGCGCTGCCCGGGGGGCGCCGGGGGCGGAGGAGCCGTGCCCGCCTCCCCCACTGTCTCCCGGGACAGCCTGCTCCCGCGGGGCCGCGGCCGTGCCCTGGATCGCGGCGGGACGGGGTGACCGCCCCGGCTCCCCGGCCAAACCATTTCCTGCCCTGCGGAGCCGCGGCCTCTCGCCGGCGGCCAAGCGGTAGCCGGGTCTGGCTGGGGGGCGGCGGGCAGCGGGGCCGGGCGGAGAGGAGGCGGAATGGAAAAACCAACAGGCGGCGACGGTGGCGGAGAGCTGCGGCTGATCCCATCAACCACGCCGAGCCAGAGCCGGGCTGAGCCGGAACAGCGGGGTCACCGCGCCCGGGGCGCCCCGGGAGGATGGACGGAGCGGCGGGAGGGCGATGCTCGCCCTTTGTCCCTCCTCCGGTGTCCGCCCCGGCGCCCCCTCGTCCTTATCAGCCCGAGAGGGTGGCTGAGGCTATGTCGCTGCCCGCCCCGGGGGGCGAGAACCCGACGGCTTTGTGCCGCTGGGCGCCCGTTCCCCTCGCCGCTTTGTCGTTGCCCGCCGGGATGCGCTCCGGTCAGCCCGGCTCGCAGCTCCCTCGCCCTTGGCACTGCCCCTCCGCTCCGAGCCTCCCGGGCGGCCTCTCTCTCCCCTTCTGCTCTAGAACGATCTAAAAGTCGTCCGAAGCAAGCTGTTTTTAGAGCAGATACAACAATAAAGTATATTGAAATAAGTCTGCGGTTGGTGAGTTTCCAGCGATACTTAATGGCACTCGCGGTAAACAGTCCCTCTCTGTGCTAGCGGGGAAAATCATCCAGACACAAGCACATTCCACCCTCTTTAGGGCTCCCTGGCTGTTATTATAGTTATTGCATTACTCTGGTGTAAGCCTTTTGTAACTAAGCTTCTATAAAGCCCCGCTTACAAGCACCCTGATTAGAATTTTCCTTGCCAGTAACCAAAGGCCACCCGCTTTCCAGTGCTATACAGAGGGAGCCATCAACAGCCACCCCTCTGAATGTACGCTTTGTTCCTGGCAACAAGGAAACGAGTGGGCTTCTATCGGGGAGAATGCAACCCTTCTTTTAAATATCACACAGCGAGAGCTGATGGGGCACCGGGCTCCGGAGGGGGAGAGAAACGCGGCGGGGTCACTGGAGCGCGGAGTGGCCGAGCACTAATGCTACCCACGAAGCGGCTGCCACTCAGCCGACGGCCGGAGGATCATCTGGCTGATCCCGGCTCAGAGGCGGGCGGGGACGGAGCCGAGGCCTGGCTGGAGAAGAAAAGGAGGACGCCGGATAATTGTTTCCCAGCGGCTCACACCGTGGCGTCCAGCTCCCTGTGAGTGTGTATGTGTGTGTCCTGGGTGCAGGAGATGGAAGCGACCCTCCGAGAGGTGCCACCTGGCATATCAGCGTCCCCTCTGCCCCCCGACCCTCCAGGAGGTGTCACCTGGCACACCAGCATCCCCTCTCCCCCCAAGTCCCGCCGCCCCTCCTGGCACGCTCGGTGCCCTGGGAAAGCAATTGCTGGACGGGTTAGGACATCGCGATTTCTGCAAACACGGCTTGGCTGCTGGGCACCGTCTCCAGGGGTGAGAAATCCCCCGGCTCCCCCTGGCGCGCCCCCCGGGCATAGAGCAGGCGGCCAGCGGGCTCCTCAGCTCTTGTGAGCGCCCTGAGCCCGCCTCGATGGGTGTCAGTAATGACTGTGATGTGTCCAACGTGCACGCTAGTGACATTGCTAAGAAGGTGAGAGCTTGGCGCTCAGAGGGCCGAAATGCTGGGCTTTCACTTTCATTCAGGATGTGTGTAACACAGTCTTTTCTCAGCTCGCCTGATTTTTAACTTCCTCTAAACCTTTCTTCTTTTTTTTTTTTTTTTTTTTTTTTTCCCTTTACTCATAGAGCAGCAACGAGAGACCGAGAGGAAACACGCTGCTGCTGTGCAAAATGTGGACCATGTGTGGGAACTATTTACTCAGAGTGCAACTGCAGGCACCAGGCGAGGGGCTGGCAGAGCCGGGGGAGCGGTGGAGAGGGAGGCTACTTCTCTCTCTCGCTTCTCCCCCCTTCCCCCGTCTTCCCTAAGGCCAAACCACATCGCTGTGTGTGTAACGGTGCGTTTTACGGACTTCGCGCTGGGCGCGTGTTAGTTTGGTTTGTTGTTTTTTTTTTTTTTTTCCAGTGCAAGGCTTTCGCGATCTGTTTTTGTGTTCGCCGACCTCAAGCCTTCGCGGGCAAAGGGTTAAATCTTCGGAGCCTTGCAAGGAAGCAGCTGAGTTTCACCAAAAAAAAAAAAAAAAAAAAAAGAAAAAAAGAAAGGAAAAAAGCGGCTGGGGAGAAAGGAGTAGGAGCGTGAAGAAGCAGGCAGAAAGGGCTGCACGGCGCCCTGATCATCCCTTTGGTTACTGTAGAATAATAAAAATAATTAATAACGGTAATAATCCCCAGTCTTTCTTTTCTATTTTGTTATATCAGGAAGTGCCTCTGGCCTTGAAGCTCCCTATTACCTCTCTTCCTTCGCCCCCCCCCTCGTCCTTTCCACGGGAAGTGAGAAGAAAAAGGTCTGCAGCTGACAAATATTATCCATCCTTTTCATCGATCGGAGCATATACAGATGTGATAGCTTGATGCATACTGCAAACTGGCTGATCCATCGCTTTCTCTCTCTCTCGCTGGCTCTAGTTCGGCCCCCTCCTCCCACCCCCCCCTTTGTTCTTCCCCCCCCCCCCCGCCTTTCTCTCTCTTTAAATAGATTTCAAGGCGCTGCCTGTTGGAGAGCAGCTCTCCAGAGAGAGCGAGCTATTGCTTCCCTGCCGATAGCCTCCCCCCCCCGCCTCTTCTCCGGTTTCCAAATAGAAAACAATCTTCGGCCCGAGGAACCTGTGCTGGGGCTGCAGGAAGGAGTTAAACCGGCCACGAAGAGCAAGATAATCTGCACCATCTCTTTCGAGCCCCGCGAATTAAAAAAAAAAAAAAAAGAAAAAAAAAGAAAAGAAATAATAATAATAAATAAGACAAATAAAAATATAAGAAGAGAATTTTAAAAAAAGATATATTAAAAAATAAGAAGACAAATGTAAACCGGAGTTCCCCGTCGTGCACAATCAGGCGGCGAAGGGGTGTTTTGTCCCGGGCCAGGGCCAGAGCCGCGGCTCGGAGCGGCAGGGAGGAGGGAAAGGGTTAAGCCTCCCCTCCACCGCCCTCCTCTCTCGCCAGAGAATAAGCGCTCGCACGAAGCGTTTCTGGGGAGGCAGGCTGCGAGCAGGCCTTTTCGCCGGGGCTCCATGGCTACCTCGCTACCTGTCACCGAAACGCAGAGCCTCCCCCTGCGCCCCGAGCGCTCGGCAAGGGCTGGGAACAAGCCCTTGGCATCAGTTTGTGAGAAGGTTAGCCAAGGTCCCCGGCCCTTGCAGGCGGGAGGCATTACGAAACCTTCTTTGTATCTATATGCACTTCCATTAAAAACACGAAAAGCGAGGAAGAGGCGAAGGAAGAGAGACCAGCCCTCCTTGGGTGGTGGGGTCCCCAACGGACTGGGTGGACCCTTAGGGGCATCTCCCTCCGTACGGACCAGTGGGAAGAGCTGGGGTAACCCTCACAGGCAGCCCCCCCTAATTCCTGCCCGGTGTCCAACCCGGTGCTGGAGAGAGCCAGCCGGCGCGAAAATGGAGTGGGAGGAGGGAAAAGTGCTACCCGGAGAGCTGTTGTGACAGATGCTAAGCTTTGCCCTACGCGTGCTGGTGAGAGAAGGAGTTAAAAGCAAGCTGCTTTTTTCGATCGAGCTGCTTCCCCGAGCGTCGGAAGGAGCGGCTTGCTAGAAAGCCGTCCATCAGCAACCAGTCCAACCTGCCCGTGATAATATGCGATCAACACCAAATCACCCCCGCTAGGCACGATCCATCATCGCTACGATGCAATGGGCCCTTGTATGGATGTGTCTACACGGGGGGCGGGCGGGGAGAGAAAGGGAGGGAGCGGAAAAGAGAGAGGGAGAGCGTGTGTGAATGTGTGTGCGAAGAGGGGAAAGGGGGGGTGGGGGAAAGGGGGGGGGTAGCGCATCATCCACCGGAATGGGAATCGCCGCCTCCCCCGGCTCTCGGAGCTGCCCGAGCCAGCGGAGCCGAAAGTTGCTGGGCCGGGGCTGAGCGGGGAGCCTGGCACACGGCCCCGCCGCCTCCGACTGACATCAGCCTTCCCTCCCCCCTTCCTCCTGGGCAAGCTTGACTGGCGTAAAATTAATAATTAATAGGGTGAAATTGATTAAAGGGCCGGGCGCGCGATGAGGGCGCTCGGAGAGCCCTTTCCCGGCCGCTCCCGCATTCGCCTCCCCGCCGGGACCGGCGGCCGAGCCGGGGCAAGCTCCAGGGGCCGGAGCAGGAAGGAAAAGGGCGGCGGGGACGGCGGAGGGGGAGGAAGGCGGCGGCTGCAGCAGTAAACCTCGCTGCATGGCTGCCTGTAACTGAGATCGCCCGCCTCAGCAGCAGCCGCGGCGGGCGAGGGTTTGGCCTCGGGGCTGGCTCGGCTCGGCTCGGCGCAGCTGGGTGTGTGTGCACGGCTCTGTGTGTGTGTGTGCGTGTGTGTGTACAAAGCCGGGTCCCTGGAGCTGCCCGAGGGCGGTACTCGGCACCGCAAGGCCAGCCTCTCTCCTTCCCCGCCCCCCCCTCAGCCCCCCCGCGATCAGTCCCTGCCACGGAGGGAGTGGGGGAACCGCAGGGGACGCGGCCGGGCCAGCGCACGCCTCAGCCTCCAGCCCCGCGGAGGTGGGAAAGGGTTAAACGTTGGAGGGCAACGCGAAGAGGGGGGGGAAGGACGGGGGATGGGGAGCGAAGGGAGGGGGGGCTGCCGAGCACAGCCCTGAGCGCAGGGAAACCACAGCGCACCTGGGCTCGGCTCGGGAGCCGGAACGAGCCACCGCCTCCTCCTCCTCCCTCGTTCCCTCCCGCCCTTCCTCCCTTCCTCCAGCTCGGTGCCTGCCTGGCCCGTATCGCGGCTCTATCTCTGCAGCAGCGGGAGCTCAGCTCCTCTGTTCCTATCAGCTGCTCCCTCTAACCCCAGTGACCCAGATAAGCTCGGCAGCCTCCTCCCCACCCCCCCAAGCACACACACCTCCGCCCGCCAGCGGGGGCCCCGGCCCGGCTCCCCCCGGTTCTCCCTGCCCGCCCCACGGGGCTGCAGGGACACCACCGGCCCCGGCCGGGACAGCGAGCCTAGCCCCGCGACCCCCCTCGATGGACTCTCCCCTCCCATCCCGCGTGGGTCGATGCTGTCCTTCTCCCCCCGGCCCCGGCACCCCCTCGGACGTCTTGGGGTCATTGTTTGCCTGCGCTGCGCCAGCCCGCCGTCAAAATAATAATTAAAAGCAAAACAAACACCCCGATCCGGTCTTTCCTGGACACGCGGGTCGGAGCCACCGCAGCCCGAGTGTTGTTATTCCCGGGATGGAAATAGCCCTGGCTCCGCCCTAGACAATCGCCTGTCAGAGGCCTCTTCTCTCCCCTCCCTGGAGGCCCTTCCCTGCCCTGCTTTATTTACTTTTGAAGTGTCTGGATTGATGGAGAGCTGCGGACGGCACTTTCTTCCCCTGGGCTCCCTCCTGCTCCGGGGGCTCCCGCTGGAGCCTCTTTTACCGCACCCGGCGCTCCCCGCCGGCTCCGCATGACCCAAGATAACCCGGCCCCGGGGAGGCCAGGGCGAGCGGGGGAGGGCGCTTAACCAAGCCAAACAGATCGATCCGTCCTCAGCCGAGGCAGCCCGGGGGCGCCCCCCCCCCCCCCCCCCCCCACTCCTCGCAGCTGGGGGTAGCGGGGGGGGGGGGCGCGGGAGAGGGAGCCACGGTCCGCCGCCCCGGAGCGAACCGTGTCCCCCCGCCGTTCTCCCGGCAGGGAGGAAGGGAGATCGCAGCCGGGCCCGTAACGACGCGAGGGATAAACACCAAAGTTATCACCAGCCGTGACCAAAATAAATGCCTGTGATAAAAAAGCACTGACAGGATGATCCATTACGCGGGTGTCACTGCCTACAACGAGGTTCAATCAGATACGCCGGTTGCCGTGGACAACGGGGGAAGCTGCGGTACCGGGCTGACGACTTTTCTGGAGAGGCGGGTGGTGGTTGCCATCAGGGAGGTGACACGGCGCGATCTGCACGAGGGTGGCCCGGCGTCGCGGGAAGGGACGCACCGCAGCGGTCTCCCGGCCGCTGCCCCCGGCCGCCCTGCGGCCCCTCCGACCGGCTGCCCGCCCGGGAGGCGACTCTGAATCACCAGGGCATCTCCGGGCAGGGGAGCCCCCTCCTCACATACGGTCCCTCCGACTAGCTGCTCGCCCGGGAGGCGACCCGAGTCACCCCATCTCTGTGAGAGGGGAGCCCCCTCCTCACGAGCGGCCCTGGGGACGTGAGCTCTGTGCCCGAAGAAGCACAGCCTCCCCCCGTCGGATGCCTCCCCGGTTTGTGCTCTTTCCCCTTCACATCCTCCCCGCCACGAACCCCCCGGTGCGGGGCCGCGGCTCGGCTCCTCGCGTCCCCCCGCAGCCGGCGGTGGAAATCAATGAGCGTTTGTTCCCGTGCGGCGCGACCGTCTTCAGAGCGCTGCCCTGTTATTAGCGGGGAAAGGGGAAGGGGGAGGGAAGAAAGGCTCTCTGCGGGCTCGGTGCTGCACGTCCTCGCCTCCGGCGGTGCCGCCTGCAGGTGCCGGAGCGGGGGCAGCGGGGGCCGGGCTAGCTGGCAGCGCCGCCGGGGAGAGCCGTACCCCGGGGCGTCGAGCTAATCGCACGGCAGGTCAGCTCGGGGGGACGCCCGGGCCCCGGGCGGTGGGATTAATGAAGGCTTAGAGGCAGCAGGGACGGGCTGCGGGCCGATTCCCTCCCCGCCACATTCCTCCGGATCGGGCCAGGACTCTCCCTCCCCCGGGGTAGGGGCGGCGGGGGCAAGGTCCCCATGCCAAGGCGGAGGAGAGGCCCCTATTCCCAGCCTTCCTGCCCTCGGGACCTTTGGGAACGGCCGATGCCCGAGGTGGGGGGCGGTAAGGAACGTTGTCCCCTCGGCCCGCGGGAGGAGCGGGGCTGGGGCTGTCCCCGCCGGTGCGTGACACGACGGCCCCGTGCCTCTCCGTGGGGCGAAACTTCCCGGACGATAGCGACGGGTGACTGCGCCGCATCCTCCGGTCCCGATCTTTCCCCCCGCTCCTCAAGCGTCAACGCGTTCCCCCCCCCGCCCGCCGCCGCCCCCTTCCAGTCACGATTTAATGCTTTTCATGTTCTTCGGCAACTGCGTTTCCGCAGAGAAACCCCGGCGCGCTCCCAGCTCGGCGGCTCAGCTGTATTGTGGCGAGCTCAGGCACAGCCGGAGTGAATCCATTACGCCTCGATCCTACAATACAGGTTTATGCGGATACCCTCTGATTTACATTTAAAACAGCGCACGGGCATTGTCTGCTAGCCTGAAAAGAAAACACAGCCCCGTAACTTCAAATGACCTTCAAAGCAACGCAATTAACTCTCGTAATTATCAGTACACGCCTTTTAGAAAAAGACACAGGTGCTCGCCTCCGTGCTGTTCCACCTGGTTAAGCAGCCTCGTCCTACCAAGGAATGACACACGCACCCCCACCCTCCCCCCCCCCCCCCACCTTTGCAGTACCCAAATCTGGGACTCGCTCCGCCATTCCTACATTTCGAAATCTCCCTTCATCCTCCCCTTCCCCCGCCCGCCGCCTGGGCTGAGGGACAGCTTGCTCAGCGCGGCGAGGCTTTGTCACACCGCCACACACACCACCACGTCGCTGCCTGGTGCCGGCGGCGTGTTTGCTTTCCCGGCTCCCACAAAGCTCTCCCCTCCTGCCGGCCCCCGGACCGCAGGCCACGCAGAGCCGAAATTTAGGTTAATAGGATGGGCTTTGATCCGTGGTCCCCTTCGCCCTCCCCTCACCCCGAACGACATCGATCCGCTGCATTTACTCCCGCTCCCGCAGTCACGCTCTGCGCGACCGGAGAGAATAAATACACATCCCCGAAATAGGTGCCCCCCCGGCCTTGGAGGTGCTCACGAGTGGCCGGTCCCTGCGACTGAATGTGCAGTGTCACGATGGCTCCCACAGGCAGCACCGGGGGCGGCACGAACGCGGGCAGCTCGGTTGAGGGGGGAGGCTGCCCCCCCCCTTCCCCTTCTCCCCTCTTTTGCACACACACACACACACACACGCACGCACAAAATAAATAAATAACGAGGCGGCTGGAGCCATCTGGGGTTGGATGGCTTCTCATCTCATTACAGAGCATTAGGAGAAACAGGCAAATATACAGCTATTAAAATTAATCGCCTCGCGCTGTCAGCTGAACATAATGGAAATTATTTATAGGCTGCCTACGATGCCTTTCTCGTCACGGAGACTTGGTGCGGAGAGGCGCACTCACGGCTCTCAGCACGGAGAGGCATGCGGGGCCGCGCTGGGGGTGCGGGCTCGGTTCGGCCCCGGCCAGCCAAGTTTGGGAGCTGGGGTGGGGGGGAAAGGGGGTGGAAAGCAAGAGGCAGAAGCGCTGCCTTTAGCGAGTTAGGGTGGCTGGTTTTCAGGTGACTGGAAGGGAAGCAGCGGAGGCTCAAATAGGGCAAACCGTGCTGCTGGGGGGCCTCCCCGGGATGCTCTGGCGGAGCATCCCCAGGGCGGTGCGAGGCAGGGGTCGGGAGGAGCGGGAAAGCTTCTCCGGGAAGAACCCCCACCCCTTGGAAAACAGCGCTGAGTGCCTCGCAGCCGCCGTGCGATGTGGCGAGAGCACGCCGCGGGAGGGGGCGATGAGCTTCCCGAGCGATCTGCCTGCGGATCTCCGCCACCAGATGAAATGTTAATTACCAGCCCTTCCGCTGCTGCCTCTGGAGCGGGCTTTCGGAGCTGTTTGACTCTGCTCAGGGGTATACGGGGGTCTCTCCCGCTTGGGGGAGAAAAAGAATTAAACCCAATCGGCTATGCCAAGCGTAGCTGGCCTGTTTTTCCGACTGAGAAAACGCGTTTGGGAAGCGGGAAAGCCCTGCCAGTGCATTACCCCGCTCCGTCTGGGGCTTTTTTGGCCAAGAGAACCCCTCCAGGCTCGGCTTACCGCTGTGCTCTGCTGGCTTGAGGACTGAAAGCCTCGTCCGCAGGGGCCGAAGGAGGCAAATTGCAGTTGCCACAGGCAGCGGGAGCCGCCGGAGCAGCCCGGGTGGCACCGGCTGGGATAGGGGGAAAGGACGAGAAAGCCCGAGCGAGAGGCTGGAAGCGCTGCTCCGCCAGGCTTGAGAGGTTAATAAATACACCCGTCCCCTCTCCCCAGCCCGCCTGAGGCTAAGACTCGCAGCTCAGCGGGTAATTGACAGTCTCAATCCAAAATTGAAACATGTGTTAACAACAACGCCACGCATCCTAGGAGCTACCCGGGAGATCGCCACCTCACGGTCTTTATATATTATTTGAATCCACCGGAGGAAAGTGTCACGAGGTTTTCAGAGCACGTTTCACCCCTACCTGTAAATCAGCTCTTATCACTGCCGGCTGCTCAGACAGAGCCAGCCTCTGCTTTACAGCGCCGGAGGAGGAGAGCCATTGCTCCTTCCCAGCGCTGTTTCCGTGCCGGCTCCAGGCAAAGCCGTCGGCCTCCCCCGGCCCCTTCCTGAGAGATCCGCAAGCACCCCCAGGGCCGAGCCTATCGGTGGGGCAACGCGGGATTGCTCGTGTCCCGTAGCGGGCGAGGACGGGCAGATCCGAGACCCGGACCCTTCGGCGCTCCGGGGCGGCGGTGGCACCACGCCACGCACCCCGCGTCTCGCATCCCAGACAGCCCCAGGGCAAGCAAGGATTTGTATCCATGGCCCCCTTTCTCCCTGCCAGCGTCTTCGGGCTAGGGCCACAGAGCCGCATCGGGAACCACCGCTCGCGCAGCATGTTTCCCATGGAGCTGTCAGCGTTTCTGGGATCCAGCGGAATTGGAGACCCCCCCCCCAGCCGAGCTAAGGGCCTTTCTTCTGTCAATGCTCCAGCTGTTGCAGCGAGGTCACCTACTCCCTGCAGGGCAAGAAAGGGCATCCCACCACCCCCCTGAATCCCCTTTAAAAGAAACCCTTTTAAGGGCCTATTGCTGTCCCGGCAAGAGGGATCTGGTCGGGGCAAGGAAAGAGTAGACTTGTGCGGAAGCAGTTGGACGTGCAGAGGCAGGACAACGCTGGCAGGGTTCCCCGGGAAGGGCAGGTCTCCCAGGGCCTCTCACCACCAGCTCCATCCCTTCCCCCACCGTTGCCATCGTCCCCGTTTCACACCGGCAGCCCGAGAGAGGAGCAGCCTGTCTGCCTCTCCAGCCCGAACCCACTCCCGGTGCCTGCGAGCCCTGCACGGAGGTCAGGACCAGCGGAGCAGGCAGATGGAAAATCCCAGTTCCTGTCGCACATAAACAAGGTGGGGACAGGCCAAGAGGGGCCCTCGGCACTGCGTGAGAGGGGAAGGGCGTGGGGTCCCTCCTCCATGGCCCGCTGCCCGCCCAGCCACGGTCCATTGCCCCGGGAGCTCCCTCCCCCGGCGGAGGTGAATGGGTCCGGGATGGGTCCGATGGTGGGAAGCATCCTCCTCGGGCGGTCGCGGGAGCGATGGTGGCCCCGGGCAGGGCAGAGTTTCATCCCGGGATCCTCGTTTCCGCGGGTGCCCCCCCCCCCGCCCCGCCGCTCTCGCCCACGCGTGCACTCGCACGCTGAGTCACACCGGCACGCCGCCCCGTGTCACGCACACGCTCCGTGTGGCACAGGCGGCGCCGTGCCACACGCACATCCATTCCCACGCACGCTCGCCGCCTCTCTCACCCCGGCCACACGCCGAGGAGCTCGCTCGCACGCAGCCACACGTTTCCCACCCCTCGCACCCGGGGGCTCCACGGCCACACGCGCTCCCGCTGTCCCCGCACACGCGATCGCACACTCTCGGGGTTTCCCACGCAGGCACACAGCCGCCTCCCTGGCAGCTCTCTCCCGCTCCCCCTCGCAGGGATTCGTCTCGCAGGCACTCGCCGCCGCTGGCTTCCACACATGGAGCCGCACGCCGTCCCCGGCTGCTCCCTGGGCACGTCGCCACCCGCACACGCCCACACACACACTCTCTCACACGCACACACACACACAGAACCTCCGCCGCTCACGCCCGGGGCCGCTCCCGGCCGCGTGTGTACGCATTCGGTGAAACCCGAGGACCTTCCCTGCGGCCCCTTTGGCACCGCTCCGCCGCCACCGCCGGGCCAGCTGCGCGGCCCCGGGCCGGAACAGCTTGTGTTTGTTCCCACCAGACGATTCTCGGGAGGGGGGAGGAAGGGACAGCCGGCTCAGCGCCCAGCAGCTCGGGGCGGGGGGCACTGCGGGGCGACGAGACCGAGGGGCGCGGGGCAGCGGCGGGGAGTCCACCTGCCGCTAAGCACCCCCGTCCCGAGAACACCCCTAGCTCTCTATCCCTTCGCTGCCAGGCTTAATTCGCATCCCATGCCAGCCCCAGACCTTTATCCCTTTGCTGCCACGTTTAATTCGCACTCCAAGCCACCTCCAGCCCTTTATCCCTTTGCTGCCAGGCTTTATTCGCCCCCCCATGCCACTGCCAGCACTTTATCCTTTCACTTCTACGCTTTTTTTCCCCTTATGCCACCCCCATCCCTCTCTCTCCGCTGCCACGCTTTATCGCCCCCGTCCCCGCAGTCCCAGGCTGGTGCTGGTGCCGCGCTCCCGGCCCCGCGGAGCCCGCGCCGTGCGCTCGGCGGCTGATGTTCGCGCTGCCAGAGCCAGCCGGGGAAAGGCCAACAGCGCCCGAGGCGCGGGCAGAGGCAGCGGCCGATCTCTTGGCAGATCTCAGAGCGATTTGGCCGCCACAGCCGGGAGGCCGGCCCGGATTATTCATCACGGGCGGACGAACACAATCCCTCCCCTCCCTCCCCCCCCCTCCTCCCCCCCCGCCAACCCTGGATGTTTTGTCCCGGCCGTGCAAACAATATTCAACTTGTCTCCTCTTCCGTGAAGGCACCGGGAAGCGGGCGGCTGCCAGGAACAGGCTCCCGTGCGGCGCACGGCAGCGGGATCCCGTTTCCCTCGCAGCCGGCGGGGGCAGCGGGCGCTTCCCGCCCCCACCTGGCGCACGGCGGTGTCCCCGGGGCCCTGCCAGGCATTCCCGGCGGGGCCCTGTCAGGCGTTCCCGGCGGGGCTGGCCGTCTCCCGGCTCCCTCCCGCGGGTGAGGGCCCCCGGCGTGCAGCCGCTGCTTTGCAAACCGCACGATCTCGGCGCTCGGCGCTGGCAGCCGGCGCCGCTCCCCGTGCCAAGCCGCCGGCACAGCGGGACTCGGCGGCCCCGGGCGCAGCGCTCAAAGCCGCAAGGAAAGTGCGAACGGCCTCGGGGCTTTCGCGGGCCGCCGCTTTCCCGTTTTCCTCCCCGCGGCAGCCGGGGAAGGGCGGGTCTCTCCCCGGCGGGGAAGGGTGGATGTAGGCGAGCTTCCCCGGGGCCCCCTGACCGACCCCGTTCTCGCGGGGGCTCCTAGCCGAGCCGGGAGGCAGCCGGGCTTCCCTCGCCCCCTGTTGGAAACGGAGACTCAGTGCGGGGCCCTGGCAATGGGGGGGGGGTGTGTGTCTCCCCCCACACACACACTCCCCCCCAACCGGGCCACCGCCTCCGGGCGCAGGAAACATCCCCGCCGCGCTCAGGGGAGCGGCACAGCCCGAGTGGGGCCCGGGTGTCCTTCCCTTCCTCTTCCTTCCCCCTTTCCACCCCTTCCCTTCGCATTCCCTTTTCCCCTTCCCTTTCCCGCCCCCCCCTACTCCCGAGTGGGGCCCGAGTATCCTTCCCTTCCTCTTCCTTCCCTTTCCACCCCTTCCCTTCGGATTTCCCTTTCCCCATTCCCCGGCCCCCCTTCCCTTCAAGTGGGGCCCGGGTGTCCTTCCCTTCGTCTTGCTTCTCCCTTTTCACCCTTTCGCATTCCCCTTTCCCCATCCCTTCCCCGGCCCCCCCTCGGGGGCCACCCCGAGAGCGGTCTCAGCCGAGTGCTTCTTGATCTTAAATCAAGCCTGGATTTTAAAGCTTAACTCCCAGTTTATTTTCGTCGCTAGACCAAAGGCGCTCGCTACTTATTCGCGAAGCTATTTAAATACCTCCCCCGACCTCCCCTCGGGGTTATGAACGTTTGCTGCTGGAGAATTTCACAAGGCTATTCGGTACTGTCGCCTCGGCTCTCCAGGATCCGCCGCGGGAGCCGAGGATCATTGTTAAGGGCGAGGGAGGATGTGTTTTGGGGTGCCGAAGGGAAAAGACCTCTTTTCAGCCGGGGAATCGCGGTACTTCACACTCACTTCGTGGTTTATTACCATAGGAGGAATCTGTTTATAGTCAAACAGTATTACATTGGGCCGTATCGATTTTCCAGCACTACTCCCTACCGATTTAATTGTTTTTAGGAATGTCAATTGCAGCTCTCCCGTTCCCTGAATTCATCAGTGTTCAAATGATAAACTTCATCATCGCTCTAAATCATACGCAGCCTGCTCGTTACTTGCTGTTGCCTGTGCCCCCTCATCGCCCCCCCGCCAGCCGCACACACTGACCGAAAACTTTACGTGTCTCAGGGTGTATTAAACTACATACAGAGCCCTAGCTGTCTGCTCCCACCTCTCTCCGATTCACTGTCCCTCCAGCCCATCTTTTAAGTTTTACTGTCTTGAAATGAATACACGGAAGAAATACACCCCTAAATTAGTCACCGTTCCTGGTTTCGGGTTCTGCAGCTCAAAATCCCCATTGCAGCGCAGAACAGACAAAACCAGAAAAATAACCCAACCCCAACCACCACCACCATCACCAACAAAAAAACCCCGCAGAGGAATCATCGAGCCTTTACAAAAATAATTAGGAAGAAAAACAAGCTGAAACTGCGGACAAAGCACTGGAAATTCCACGCTGCTGCTGCTCCTGGCTGCACTAATCCTTGCAGGCGAGAGCAAAGCACCGCCTTGCCCGCTGCCCTGCCCGCAGCCTCCGCGCCCCGACGGCGCGCACACGCGTGGGCAGCCGCGGGGACCCCAGCCAGGGATCCCGGGCTCCAAGAAGTGCTGCTGTTGCCCAAGAGACACCGCAGAGACTGTGTGTGGGACACGCAGTATGACCCTGACATGGATGAGGACTGCCCCGGGAGGGCAAGCGCATCCCACGGTGCCCGCGGGAGGCGAAAGTCGCTGCCAGTCCCCACGGGAGGGGATGGGTGTCGCCGAGGGCGGCTTAGTGGAGTTATTTCGGCAGCTTTTCCTCCCGCTGCGGCTTCTCGGGATCCACTTTTCCACATCACAACGTCCCCCGAGGGCAAGCTCAGCACCCAGGGCGGTTTCCCTCCGCGGCAACCTTTAAGTGGGTTCTTTCCTTAAAGCGCTCGGCGCGTTAGTTGCCAGAGATATAGTGAAACTCATTAATGACGATGAGTTTGATTTACGCCACCAAGTTGCCGTCGCTTGGGGCGGCGGCGGGCGCGGGGGGAGGCTTGCACGGGTAGGAAATGCCAAGCCGGCTGCCAGCCCCACGGCTCCCGTGCTTAGAGGGATCGGGGCTTAGCGGGCGTGAGGAGCCTTCTCCCAGCGGCCGATTTGGGATGCTGTAGAGCGTTTAAATAGACTGCCCGGAAGGCAAGTTACCCTGCGAAGTCACGGAGACACCCACGCATCCCCCCTCCTCGGGATTAATAAGATGTGCAGGCAGCGCTGCTCCTTATTCCATCCCGCATTCCCCTTCTTCCGCCCCCCCCAATTTTCCAAGCAGCCAAAATCATCACCCGCCCGCAGCGCCGGGGGAAATCCCAGGCTCTGACCCTTCGCTTCGCTCAGGAGCCCCCAGGGCTTGACTTGATTGCGCTTGTGCTTTCTACTATCTCCTTTGCATGGCATCCTCCGGCTCTCCCGCTGGGGGAAGGGCAGGGAAAGCCTTGCTCCCGGCTCCGCGAGGCTTCGCGGCTCTCCCGGCGGTGGAAGTTGCGCCCCCGCGGTGTGCCAGGCTCTGGAAGCAGGGGATCGGGATGCCCAGGAGCATTTCGCACCTCTCTGCCCCCAGGGCCGGAGGGCGGCGACCGGGAGAAGTCACGATGGGTTGCGCGACGCGCATCCTTGGCCTCATCCTGCCTCCTCCCGCGGGCAGCCCTCGGCTGGTGTTTATTTTGTTATCAAATCAATTAAGCTGCCGCTCTCGTATGAAACGGGGACGGGAGAAGAAGGAGGAGGAGGGGGTTTGAAATAAAACTGTGGCCACTCCTTTGACATCGTCTCACCAAAGTAAAGAGCTCCTCCTGTTGGAAAAACGTTTTCTTGCCGGCCGGGAATTCCCCGCAGCACGCAAGTGATTTCATTTTTATCATTTTATTTTGTGTTATGTAGCTTTATGTTATATTATTTTTTATTTTCCTTTATCTGTTGGTGCTCCCTGCACCAGCAACCGTGCCAGGCACCTGATTCAAATGCTCTGTGTGGTCTATTTTCTGTCACCATGTGTGGCAACCAATGCAACTGGGAGGCCTCTTCAAACACTGACTCCAAAATGATGGATCCTTCCTGTGCCTTGCATAGGAGCACAGTCCTGGTAACACAAATAATACTTGGCATCTTGTAAGTAACATTTAGAAGATGCAGGATTTCTTAGCTTGGTCCAAAGTCTCTCGCCATCTGCAGAAATCAGCATCCTGGTCACTGGAAAGATTTACCTTTGCTATTGGAGACTATCAAATCAGCTCTTAGACAGGGTAATTTCTAATCTGTGCACTACAAAGTTCATGCCCAGGATTACCTTAAAGGTTTCTTTTTAATATGTGGTTTCTATTAAATGAGCTAAACTGAACTGGATAGCCAATATAATCATAACTCGTATCTTTTGAGGAAACCTTGGCAGAAAAATTCAAGGGTTTGATGAGTAAAAGAGATTCTCTCGGAGCCTTGTGATTTGCTGGGAAGCGCTCCTCTGTACACGGTGCCTGGCTGGAAGCTTTGATCTGTCTGCCAGAGGAGAGTGCCTGGCCAGTCTGCCTCGGGAAGAGTAGGGCTGCTGGATTTCAAGCAGAGGCCTTTACTCCTTATGCTTAAACGAGTTCTGCTCATTACCTCTCTAGTTGCTACCAACAATTTAAGACTGTACCCTACTAAATAGTGATATATCATATTTGATTCTTTTATGGTAGTTTAAAGAGGATCATGGTCTCCCCAGTTACAGAATGCTACAGGTGGAAGAGGAGGTACTTACCCATTTTGTGTTCTCCTAGCTTATGCGATCTCACCAGAGGGTCCAAGTCTATTAACTGGGCTACTTGAATCCCAAGGAATATTGCAAGATGGACCCTGACTTCTCTTCCTACTCTGCCTGCCCCCGAGTTGTGGGAATACTTACCCCAAAAACCTCCCCCCTTCTATCACTCATTTGCTTCCTGGGAGCCACAGACATTGAGAGTCTTGAGGATCTCTTCTGTTTTGGCGTGCCACTGGGGAAAGGGGCGTGCAGAGCTCCTGCAGCTCCCCACTACTCAGATGGAGAAGTATCCTGCAGTTCTGAGGAAAAGAGTGGAATTGTGGTAGGGAAGTTCGGGGGAAACAGAGGGGAGGTGGATGTGCAACAAATTTGGACATTGCAGAGTAAGGCGAGGTAACAGGGCAGCTCCCAATGGGCGTAAGACAGGTATGACGCATGCCTCTGTCACACCAGCTGGCACCTAGTCAGCTGGCATTGCGCACATTTTGAACCGTGATACCACTGGGATAACGATACTCATTTCAAATACTGACATCAGGAGAAAAATGGTGCTGTTACTCCCTCTCCATGTGGCAAGTACTCTGAAGACAGAGTCCAATGCACTGGATGGGTATCTTATGGGAGATGCTTTCAGAAATACCCACTGATTAGGGAAGAGTTGATTTCTGGGCACTTGGCTATACCCTGTACGCAAAAGCAGATGGACTTGTCATCAGTAACTATTAAAAAAAATGATACTACTTTAATTCATCTTGGCCAAAAATGGACAAAATAAGGTATGCAGGCCAGATGCAGTGCAGCTGGAGGAGGGTGAAAACTGTGAGCAGAGGGGGTACTTCAAGATATTTTCTACTGCTTCTGCACAGTGAATTTTCCCATTAATAATTTACTTTGCTACCTTTTCTAACTACGGTTGTTTTCTGTTGTTTAACCAATGACTGCACTCTCTCAGGCCATCCGCTCCTCCTACCCAGTCCTGTATCAGCCCAGAGCTCCAGGAGGTACTAGGGTCAAGTCCTAGCCAACACACAGCATAATGGCAAAAAAGTACTATTACATATTCACATCAATATGGGGAGAGAAGTGGGAGGGAAGGAAAAACTTACTGAAGCCAAAAGCTGTGACCATAACGCATCAACAAACCAAAAATTTGGAAAGAATAACAACAAAATAGTATTTTGTTATGTTTTCATGGCCACACCTTAATGCCACTCTTGTCTCCTCTCAATACTGAAAAGAGAAAAAAATTGGTGCCTCACCTGTATCAGGAACTACCAGACTCATATAAATAATCAGTGAAGTTGCCAGTGTAGAGCTCAGCCAGCTCTCACTATCTGCAAGCACGGTTTCACCTTCTCCACATTACGTCAGCCACATCTACCAGCCACAACCCACACACCTCCTCCCTCAACCCCCACATGAACTGAATAACCGTAAACTCAAACTGTGTGGCACGGTTTGCAAGAGGAGCAATTATGTGGATCAGTGGTGAAGCAGCTGGGGTTCAGAGTATATGGTCTCAGTGGCTGGTGGAAAGGCGCTACGTAAGACGATGGTGGGTGGTGCAAATCTTTCATTTCCTTGTAAGCGGGAAGAAATTGTAGGAGAGTTCATGGTTTTGAGAATTTCTTACCTGCTCCGTGTGCTAGTAGTGTGTGAGTTAGGTGGTAGGAAATACGAGTACTAAGGAAGTACGGTGGTGTATTTTGTTTTCTTGGCAGGAGAGGTTTGTGCACGGGGTTAAGGTTAAAGGTTTCGAGTGGGAAGGGAAGGAGGAAACCTGTGGGTTCTAGAAGGTGATGGGGTGACGTGCTGAAGGTGAAACTGCGGTTGAGGGCTTCAAAACCTGAGCGAAGGCTTGGCTAGAGACCTCATGGCTTTCTAATGTTTTTTCTTGGTGGGATGTGCCATGAGTAACTTTAACGGATTTTTAACAATGTTTTTGGTTTGGTGGGATTTCTGTGCAAACATTGACAGATGGCATGGATAGCTCATATATTTTCATCTCTGTTCCTCCTTTAGTGTCTTGCAAAGCCCTGAATCTTCACATACCACCTCTCTTTCTGGATGACATCTTTACTTGACTCTCCCTCTCTGCCTTCTTTTCTAGACCATGTCCTGGATTAATTCTGTGTTCTGTCATTTCTAGAGCCCAGACTAACCCTTTTCTTCATTTTTCTCACTCTTCGTTAAGCTTTTTCACTGCTTTCTTATAGAGAATCACTGGAAATACCCATATGAGTTGATATATATGGGCACTGAGAAAAAAATAAAGGTGGTAAGGGAGCAGGGAAGGAGAAAGCGGATATGTATGGGATAGTAAGGAGAGGCAGCATAAGGAGGGGTGGTGAAGGTATTGAAATGTAGGTAGGGGTTTGTGCTCTGAGATTTTGCAGGACTGACAAGCTCCAACGGGGTGGATGATGTGAGAAAATTGGCCCTGTAGCCAGTCTGGAAATGTGCAGAGAGAAACAGAGGACCTGCATGCTGACAAAGCCTAGGCCGCCCCTCTCACCTGAATGCCTCTCATTTAAGTTCTATTTTCCTTTCCATGCTGTCCCACACAACTCCACTGCTGCAGCTGCACTGTATCCCCCCTGCCCTTGCCAGCCCAGCCAACTGTGGTGCAGCTAACCAGTGTGCTGAGGAGAGAGACTGAGGGACCAGAAACAGGTCAGGGTTCCCCAGGGAGTGAAAGCCCAGGAGCCTGCATGCAGCCCTCAGAAGGAGCCCCTTGCTCTTACCTGGGCTCTGTGGTACAGTCAGAGCCAGCGCACACCCGCACACAGGTGCAGCTCCTTCAGCACAAGCCAAGCGCAGAAGAGTGGGAGGTGACACAGGAGAGACATCCGCAAGGAGAACTGCGCAAGCACTGCTGATCTGGTGCAGTACCTCAGGGCCCAAGGCCAGGCTTAGTCCTTTCCTTCTCTGCTGCAGAGATGCTGGAGCACTTGGGACTTAGGCAGGCCTAACCACTTACACAAATCCAGTGCTCAGTCACCTGCTCTTCACATCATGTGCCTATGCACACACGCATATCTCCCTTACTTCGCTCTCCCGCTACCTTGAAAATCCACCTCCGTAATTTCTGTTATTGGTAAGCAATGCAAAAAGTGGAAAGCTTTTAACCCCGTATTGCTGGCAAACTCAACCAGTCCTGTTTGCTAAACTTGGCATAACTTGGATCTGCTACCCGAAGCAGGAGGAATGATTTGTGGTGCCTGAGATTTCCAACGGACAAAGCAACAGAAACCTTGGAGTACCACTAGATTTTTCCATCTGTAAAGTTTGGTATTTCGGTTTATTTGGAAATAAATGTGAAAGAAAACCAGCAACATTTAGAAATCAGTAGATATGCCAGAAAGCAATGTGTTAACCCCTCCCTGCCTTATGCAAGCGCCAGTCTCTAAAATCTGGAGATTAAGTTAGATCACAAATATTTGACACAGAGGGATTTGATTCTGTTTTGGCTGCAAATTCCAAACCAGCTTTAACTGCTGCCTCAATACTGATATCCTCCTTTTTATTAGATTGAGCATGGTTTGTTTTAGCTAGTATGCACACCAGCTTCCCCTGATACGAATCCCTACTCTAAGAAATCACTGACATCCCTTCAAAATGCCACAGAAAGCATTTGGTCACTGCTTCAGAGCAGAGAAGATATTTCAAAAGGAGAAGATGACTGAGAATGGAGCTTGGAAAAGGAAAGATTTAATATTTAAATCAGTCTCCGAATTCCCCCCATTCACAGAAGCACAGGGAGTGAGATTTGGTCCTTTCTTTGAACTGTCATGTGCACCTCTGCAATAGTTACCGTGCCTTTTTTGTGGCACAAGCCAGAAGAGGAACCGATCCAAGCTTTGGAGCAACAGGCTGTGCGTTATCAGCATCACAGGGTGGCTGGTTTGTTTATACAGCTCCTAATGGAGGTGATGGATTAACCCCACTTCTTGCAACCTACTGACACTAAAAATGTTTCTGGCCTCACCGTAGAGGAATAAACTGTGTAGTTGCATCCATCTTCACAGTTTTGAACCACATGGCCAGAGCCAGACAAAACACAGGTGTAAGCTGAATTACAAGAATGTAAACATTTATGACAAATCATTACAGTAACCTTTTTTCCTCTCTTGACAGCTTAATGTTGCTATAAACCTTCTCCTGTAAGGGACAGGTAAGAAAGCTGGTAGGGCTTTGTTAAGTATCATTTGAAATGTGAGATTAAAAAAAAAAAAAATTAAATTTCACCAGGTTGTGGAAGACTGGGCTCCTTTGACAGTGATTCTTACTGAAGACAAACTTTAATGGTATTCATGTCTAAAAATACTTTAAAACCTGCTTCTTGGGGAAGTATACACACTCCAGGCGCCTAACCACAACAGTAAATTGCTGTCAGTGACAGAGCCTATGCATATTTAGGGGACCCAGCTTTGCCCTCTCCTTGACAGGATACTGGGTTGCCTTAGGGTTCATCTGCTCATATCACTGTCATCTGTCATGACATATTCATATGGGACCCAGCTGCTGAAGCTTACACTAAGAAAGAAAACACATAAAAATAATTGGTTGATGTTTATGTGGTTCCTTAGGCTACACCTGCTCAGTCCTTTTCTGGGCTTGCTATTTGAAGAATCATTAACCTTACATATATATGCTGTCCTATATCTTAAGTGGTATGCCCTTCTACTGTTAACCTTTAAATAATGCAAGTGCAGAAAAAGCCTCATCATTTTGAACACCTCCCAGTAAAATTTGGCTGCAGTTTAATGTTAATACTAAAAGCATCATAACTTTTCAGTAAACTTGTTTCTGAGTTGAGATTGGTTGGCTTTTAGATATCTTTTCAGCTTTGAGAGTTTTGGAAATGCTTGTTGCTGGAGCCAGCAGTCTGAAGATGGTGAAGGATTTCGTACCAGGGCCGAGCTTGTTCTGGGTGTGCCGCAAACTAGCCAAGACAAATGAAAGTCAAATTGTGTTCCACCACAGGCATCTGCCTCAGACTCACTCCCTGCAACAGGGACATCGGGATCTGCTGGCAAAGCAGCTGTTTTCGTGGCGGGCTCTGCCTCCTCCAGTGCTGGGGCTGCAGATGATATCCCCATCTTGCCATAGCTCCCCATTAAGAAGCATTCTAAGGGCTCAGACCTCCACCACACAGAGGACTCAACATGGAGAAAAGAGGGAAGCACCAGCCGAGTAAAGCGTGTGGCAGTGGCTGATTTCCTCTGAGATGGTCTTCCAAAAGGATTTGGGATGAACAACATTGAATCATTGTGGTAACAGCAGTAACAAAACAATGATCATTGATTTGAGTATCCCCAAGACAGCACTGGGTCTAAGATATTGTCATTAACCTGGCTGATACGGTTATAGGGAAAATGAAGTGTGTACCCACTGCCTTTCAGGTAAGAGATTGATTAAACTGAAATAGGGAACTATGGAAATAGGTAGAAGAGGATGCCTATATTTATGATAGGTGAGAGAAACCACATGGGTAGCTTCAGGAAAATCAGCCAGTGAGCAGTAAGCATAGCACTACTTGGACCAGGACTGAGAAAATGCTCAGAAAAAGTGCTCTGAGGCTGAAGTGCTTCCAGAAAAAGAATTGAAGAGATACGCAAACAAATTGTCTCCTCTTGCTTGATTCCCTCTGCCTTCTAGGAATGAAGTGTTTGCAAATTAAACAGGGCTGCAGCAAACAAGTAATTCACTGCTTCCAAGTTCTAATAGAAACAAATGCTACATTTTAGCTGTGACACCCATAAAAAAAGAGTAAAGGGGTGTTGAAAAAGATGCAAAACTATAATCACAATTTCAAGGAATGAAAACTGTCGATGTTCCATTTCGATAACTCTCAAGTTGTGTTTTCTATGATATCTTGCTCCTGATTCTGTGAGGAAAGAGTAATAAAAAATCTTGCAGGTTACCAATACAGCAAAATGCCCTTATTTGTGATCTTTAAGGGCCAGGCTTGCAAATGCTGAGCCCTTGTCTATTCTAGAGAACCAGCCTGCGGGGACTGCTGCCACTGGTTCACTCTGAGCTAGCGTAAGCTCCAGGGCACTCAGGGTTCTGGCTGCTGCTGGCTGTGCTCAGCACTGCCTTGCTCCCTTTGCTCTCAGTCGAGTTAGCGCTGTACGCAGCGCTGGCAGAGCCTCAGCTATGCTTGGGTTACGTGCCTGGGCGATGTTCTCTCTCTATAGCAATCTGCTCTATGTGCGTGGTATTTGCTCAGGTGGTACGTTACTAGAATTGGGAAAGGTTTAAGGGTGGGGAGGGAAAAACTCTGCCCTCTAACACAGAGGCTCACACAGCAAAGGCTCTGTAAAAGAAAGACCCATATCCTCGAAACACAATTTCAGATCTATTGTTAGAGACTAAAAAGGCAGTAATTATGATTGGAGACCAGTTGTGTGCTATTGCCAGGGAAGATAATTCTCACTACAGATACACTGCTGGCTCTATTTGTATTCTATCATTTCCTTTTTCAGCTTGCTAAAAAAACTCGGACAAGAATAAGTGACAAAAAGAATTCAGTGGTGTCCAAGTAAAGTTACTTTTGAGCAAAATGTAATCCATCAGGATACCATTTAGAGTATCTATTTCAGTAAAAGTCCCCAAACTACAGTCTTTGGAATTAAAATAAATATTGATATAATGGATAATATAGGCAGCTGGTTTCTGGATTGTATTGTGCTGTCATCTATCATCGTAAGTAGTTTTTAATGTAAAAATGAAATATACATTCTGCTTCAGCTACTTATGTTTTTTACTGGGATGGCTGTTTGTTTTTAACCACGTTGTGTCAACATGAATTGACTGTCAAGACAAATGTGGTATATGGGTCTTTTTCAACCGCTAGCCTGAACAGTGCCTTGTGTGAAATTGTATTAAATCAGACCATATTGTGCTTAGTGCATGTCCCTAAGGCCTACAAAACCAAGGCCAAGACCAAGCACCGGGACTTGCTGAAGTGTGGTGCCAGAGCCTGCAGGTGTAACACTGCCATTCGGGAGTCCTGACCCGTTCATTGCTGTGCATTGACCAGGCAGCTCCTCTCCAGCCCCTGCCTGCCTGTCACATGAATCCAGTGACACACACTTGCTTCCCCAGGCATTAGTAGGCTCTTTGGATTTGCCTCAACATACTTAGATGTGCTTTCTTTCAAACCTAAACAAACCCAAATATTATTTTTGGCTCAAGTGAAAATGCTCAGTGCACAAAAAAGAAACATCACAATGCAGAAAAGCTCACAAAAATAGATGAACTAGATATATACTTGTTAGGTGAGCTGAAACTTGTGGCTGTGTCATCTGAGCTATCATTTGTTTTAGAATACAATAACCCGTGATCCCAAACCATGAGTATATTCTGTATATCCTAACTCCTGCCTGTGGCTTTCCATGGTGGAGCAGAGAAGACAAAAGATCTGTCCAGAGGCAGCCCTGGTTTATCCCAGTGTCAGCATCTGGAGGGTACAACAAGAGCAGGCCACATCAGCACCAGCATCGGTGAGGCTCAACCGCATCTTGAGAGACACGAAAGAGCAGCTTCAGAGAGCTGCACAGTCAGTGGGACGTGTATGGAAAACTATCCGAAACTGCAGATGGGAGACACTGGAGGCAGGTTTAGGCAGCTGGAGACTCGCAAGCCAGGAACTGGTAAACATCTTGAAGGAGTTATCTGTGCCACCCTGCACATTTGGGGAACAAGATTTCATCAGCATTTAGGACAATAACTGCAAGGGCACCTTCACAAACCTTCACAGACTGCAGAGCACTGCCTTACTTCTCCGGGTTAGAGAAGTAACATCACTCTTATTTAACTGGATTGTGGTTTTTTTTTAAGAGAAGTGGAACATGTTTCTTCCTTTCTTGACTGGTACAGAAAGACCATTTTTTCTTCGAATCACCATCTGACAAAAAAACAGAAGAGCGGACAACCTGTGTTTTTCCACTGTGATGTTCTTTGCTTCCTTTTATACCTTTCTTTCTGAAGAGTGTATGTATACTGCTGCCTCCTATTTCCCAAGGTTTTTCTGGTGATAGTTTGTTATTGTGGGGATTAATGCAGGGGAAATGTGAAAGTAGCAAGAGAAGCCTGCAGGCTCTGTTGGATATGAGGGATGGGCTGTTATCCCTCACACCTCTGTGTTGCAAATCCCATTTGTTGGCATGCTAGTGAAAAGAAAACCCGCCATTTGCAAATGTTTGGATCAGTCAGGGGAGAAAAGAGCCTGTGTCAGGGTTGGTATTAGCAATAGAAGGGTCTGACTTTGCTCCCACACCGATCAGACCCCTCCTCCGGCCAGTGAGAGCCTTCTTGAGAGCCCTCCCTGCTGTTATGTCCCACTCTGGGCTTGGCTTTCCTATCCTCCACGCCTTCCATGCCAGAGGAAGGACCCTGCCAGAGGAAGGAAGGGCACCCTGCACCCTGCCCCCGCCCCACAGTCCTGCCGCCTTGTGAGGTGGAAGTGCAAGATCTCGACAGAGGCATCTGGACCTGGGTTGAAAACCCGAGTGCTGCAGAGAAGGAAACATGCAGCTGTCCTCAGCTGCGAAAAAACTGCCCATGGGGTCCTGTCCTGCCTCTGCCAACATCGGTGGGAGCTTGGCCTTTGATTTGGATGTGCTTACTATTTTCTGAACTCTTTCTATTAAGTTCAGGCTAGTTCGAGTAGTCAGATCTATCTCAACAGTCCTTCCCTTCCCACAGACTATAGAGGAGCAGGTTTCCCTTTCTACAAGCTAGTGATTTACAACTCTTCAAGGCGACTTAGTACCAATGCTCTTTAGCAAATTAATTTTTTTCCACAAGCCAGTTGCTAAGGCCATTTACTACTTGCTATTCACACTATGCTATTATGATTGCTGTCTCCCAAGATATTGCCCCTGCTCCCAGGCTGGCCTCGCTGGTCTATAAAGTGGAACCCCCTCTTTACTCACAGATTGTCCACAAACATGTTGAATTGTTCCTTGGATCCATTGTGCTCTCCAGGAAAAAAAAAAAAAAAGGGAGATTTCCAAAATAGCTGCAGAGCTACTACCAATGCAAAGGCTCTCCAGGCCTTGGGGTTATGCCAGAGCATTTTATTTCCTACAAACACTCTGGGAATAAAAAACTGATGTACCTGGGCATTGCTGAATAATATATTAAAATTATTAATAAATATAATAATAAACCCAAACTAAATATAAAGTAAAAGAGATTGCATATAGCAGCAAAACTAAGGAAGGGACTGATTCACGGACTGATGTGAAAGCTTTTCTGTAGATTCTCCTTGCCGACATACATAGAACTGGAGAATAATGCTAGGAACTAAACCTTTTTCACTGCCAGCACAAACGGTTAAATAGTATGTTACGCAGACTTCCTGAAATAGCTGCCCCCTGTTTCCTCAGCCAAACTGGGAAGGAGGTGGGAGGGAATATATATGGATGGTAAATGCCACCGCAGGCTCCCCTCTGCAGGCACCCCCATCGATGCCAATTTTTGATCCAGCAGCACAGGGCGGATTAGCAGCAGAAGATTAATTCCTTCCTGTCATCTCCCCGGGGAGGTTAAATGATCTCGCGAGCAATTTTGCTTGCTAGGAACACTGTAATCCCAAAGCAGACTGCTAACTGCTATGGTTTATGTGGGGCTGTAATGATGGCAAGGAGGTTCCAAGTTTGGAAAAGGGTCATTGGCCAAAGAGATATTTATTTAATTAAATGGTGATTTCTTGCAACCCTTCGCTCGTGTGAAACCTGTAGTTCAGAGGAAATCTTTGAGCCATTTTTAAAATATCCGAAGGAGAATAATCTTAATTAATTAAAAAGGGAGTCCTACTGAGTATGAGCTGTTGAACGCAGCCTGTGAACTTGGCCTTAACAATGCGTGCCACCCATCTGTGTCCTTGCCCCCCTTATCCAGCACAGCTACTTAAAAACGAAACTGCAATTTAAACTTTTGGGCTTGGTCGTACAGTCTCTCCGCACCCACAGCTTCCCGTAAATATCCTCCTCTGCAGCTTGCCACACCAAACTGTTCTGAGCCTGGTCTCCTGCCCACGCTAGAAGATGGCCCAGAGGAGAGCAGATTAGCTCAGATTTGCAGGCAGCTGTGTCGCACCTCTGCTCTTGTACTCTCTTGCTCTTGGTGCAGGAAGCTGCCTCTCTGGTGGGAAGAACACATTGGAGTATTCCCAACTGCAGAATCAGGGATAAGAGTTAAAAATTCACCACAGTGCCATCCTGTCTGCCTTCAGATGGTGAGGCACCCTGTTCTCCAGGCCACTTCTGCATGGCAAAGAATATGCGGTCACATCATTCCTGCGGCACAGTGCATACACGTGTGGGGCTACCCTGCCCCAGAGCACTCACTTGCAGACAAAAATAAAACGCGGACCAAGAAATGAATAGTAAGGAAGAGCTGAAGAGAGAAGAGATGAGAGGAAGGCTTCTGGTAATCATGGGTTTGAAAGGGAGTCTCAAATAGAGACAGTTCTTGGCAGCAGGAAACAGAAGACAGCTCTAAGTGGGGAGAGCTGCGTGATTGACATACAAAAGGGAGCGTGGGAGCAGCCAGCCCCTGCGGCTGGAGCAGCAGCGGGAAGGGGAGGGAGAGCTGCAGAAAGGGTGAGCTGAGCCATCGGTGGACTCTGGGTACATCTGGTGCTGGAGGAAAGGAAGAAGGCGTTGAACTGGTGTCTGTGGGCACTTTTATCACGAGAGGTACCGGTGTGTGGATCTACAGCACCTCAGTCAGTCCAGTGCAATGCCTGTGTTCATACTCTCGCCCTGGAGATGTGTGAAGCAGGGCTGGCAGAGACACGGGATGTATTGCATTCTTTTGCAGGCAGCACCAGCTAAGGGCATTTGTAACCAGGCAAATTACTCCAACACGGCTGATGTGTGGTAGCTTGTTACTCCCCCTCAGCAACCTGTTCCTCTGTCGGAGTTCTTATTCAAGGGCCCAGCTTCGATTTAAACCTGGCTTGTGGGGCTTTAATATGCACTTGCAAATTACCGGCTATTTAAGACTTGTCCCTACACAGAATTCATGTTACTTTAATTTAAATCAGACGAAAAAAACAGTGGAGACCTCTCGGTAGGTACAGTCTTCAAGTAGATCCTGGGGGTTTATTTTGCTCTGTATGTTTTCAGGTGTAGCATAAAATCGTGTATGCACTTCAACCTGTATGTGCCTATTTGTGGAAATGGACTGTTCTAACTGAGCCACCTCGACATCCTGCCTTTGGAGAAATCGTGGTGGGGAACATCAGAACAATAAGGACGGAGAAAGGGGAGGGAGGCAAGGGTATTTTGAAGTGAAAAGCAGGATGGGATGGGGATTAAAAAGATGAAAAGCAGACTACTAAAACCAGGGGGTCTGATCCTGTCTCCTGCTAGGAATTAATAGCAATGGTTATATGTATATGTTATCTTGAATCTGCATTGCAAAGGAAGAATTTTGGGCAGCAACAAAGACAATAGTGCTGAGGGCTTCTTTGCTGACCACATTTTCAGTTCCAGTCACTTTATGCACTAATCCAGCAAAGCAGTCAAATATATGGTTAGTTGTAGGCACGTGAGTAGTTTCACTGATTGCAAAGGCACTACTGGGTTGTTTTAAAGGTAAACGCGAGCCTGAGTGCTTTGCTTGCTTCATCAGGCTTTGCAAGAGCTGAATTCGCAGCCTCTAAATCAGCACCTTAAACGATACCCCAACAATGAAATACAATTGCTGAGAATTGGAATAGAGGAAAAATCGGAGACATGCAGGATGGATGCTTTTTAAATAAACTATATATTAACAGTTCATTGCAATGGTTTACGTGTGGGTTTCTTCTGTAAAGTTGCAAGATTACTGCTATTCTGTTAACCTAACAAATCACTAGTGGCACCCAGTGGCTAGAAGGGTTAATCAAAAATTTATCTTTGCCCCTCATGATTCTCCTTGCACAAAAGACAGCATTTAAATGCAAACACCACTGTCTTGATATTACACATATTGAATGCAGACATAGCTGTTCTTGAGTGAGGTTTCAGCTGGAAGGTATCTGCTGAGTAATGATTGCAATTTCTGTTCACAGAGGCATTTAGCCTGCGAGGTGAAATGCTCATGCTTCCAGCACCGCACACGACCAGCTACAAACTGACTGCATTTTGGCACGGTTGTGGGATAGTTAATGCTTATTTATTCTGCGAGAGCACTAAACCTGCACAAATGAAAATTATGCCTGTTGTACGAGTTCCAGGACTTTCCTCCAGAGCACACTTTCCAAAATTTGCTGACTTTCAATACTTATGGAATTTCAAGAGCCAAGTGATCCATACAAAAGTTAAAACCCAGCTAGTAAACGAAACGAGCAATTAACCAAACTGATGAGTAGGAACGCCAAAATTCCATAGCCATAGTTTCTGGATCTTAAGCCTCTACTTGGTGCATATATAATGAAAAAAAATGTCTCCTAAAAGACAGGTAAAAATGACCTGCTTCATTAGTGAATGATACCTTAAATGGGCTTAAAGTACATGTCTGATCCTGCAGGCTGCGGTAGTGATTTAAGCAGGATGAATTGTGTGACCTGAGTTTGTAGGGGTTTTATGCATTAGAACGCTAGAGTATGGGCAGAGGCAAAGGTTTGGTTTTGCTCCATGGGCTGTGCTGAGGTAAAGCCCCTTCACAATGTGTTGTGCTCCTCTGCCATCTTCTCCTCCAGTGAATGGCTTGCAGCAGGTCAGAGCCACCTTGTCCCCCGGTGATGCTTCTGCTATCAGGCTGATGACAATTTCCATCAAAACTCACAGCTCTATCTATACATCATTTTCTGCCCCCCCCATCTCCCTGTGTGTCAAAAGCTGGAGCAGCAAGAGACAGAGAAGATACTAATCTCATCCCTGCTCCATTTTAGAGGCGAGTATCCTGTGTGTGGTAGGAGGATGACACCAAGAGCCTCAATCCCTGGGTTTGCAGTGCCTCCCTGCAGTGCTGCAAGAGCAGAGAGGAGCAGTGAAGCCTTTTCAGTGGGATCTTGAGAAATAGGGCAACTAAACAGGAATCACACGCCTATACTCTGCCAAGCCTCATGTCCTGTGGTGTCCAAATAAGGGCCATGGAGGAAAATAACAGGCCATGGCCAGAAGGTTGCTACAGCCTTGTTATTTCCAGCAACTAGAGCAGCCTTTTGGGGCCACAGGACAATATCACCCAAGACTAGGTTGTCCTGTGGCAGCCACTATTCTGAAGTCCAAACACAAGGTGGACAGCAACGGTCCCTACCTCCTGGCATCAGACAGCTGGCTCCTACTGGGGTCTGTTGGGTGAGTAACAGCTTGCATTTGGTGCGATGTTGTGTGGGCTGCTACACCTTCAGCAAAGCATGCATTTAATTCCCCATGTTCTCCATGCAGGACACCTCCAGAAAGCTTTACTTGTGGCATTCACACTTTGCTGGAACAAGAGTAAAAGTGTAGCAGTAGTCTTCATTTCTGTTTCAGTCATTTTGTGCATTCCTTGCCATCACAAGGATGCTGACCACCAGTCATGGCCTTTCCGGCTCCTTTTTATGGAATGTAACACTTGCGGCTGTAGGTAATTTCTGACAGTTTGCGATGGGTTGCAGGGAAGTGTTGGTAGCCCTGGTACACAGGGTGGATGTTTTGCATATCCTTTATATGCCTCTAATTCTTGTCTTTTCCAATACTACAAATAGGTAGAAATGTAAGTATTTGGGCAAGAACCTCCTGACCATTAGGGTCAGATCTCTGCAATCACAGCTGTCATCTATCTTTGCCTGATTTCTCCTTGCAGAAACTGGATAACCTCTCTGTGCCTCAGTGTCCCCACCCATAAAATGAGTATGTCATCAGGCAGGAGTTTGGTAGCAGGAGGGCTGAGCTGTGGGATTATATTACTTGCCAAGCACTTTATGATCCTCCGCTGGGATGTACCAGGAAAGGAAGCATTAACTTTTAAAACTTACATACCCTTCCAAGCGATCTCCTTCAGAAGTTTTTATGTTACCGTCATCACTCTCATCTCTCAGCACATTCCTTAACTGAACTGTGTGGTGTTGCCTTCATTCATCCCCACATCCCCCTCACCCTTCCCTGCCTTCTCCCAAGGCTGGTGTGAAGTGTGTGTGCAGCAGAGTGCTCTGCCATGGTTCATTGCTTTCTCTTGTTGGTTGCTTTCTTTGGTTGCTTTCTTTTCTTTCTCTGCAAAGAAAGGAATGGAAATGCAATAGGTGATGTAAAATTTGCAAGCCAAAGGGAGCAGACATTCATTCCCATGTGCACTGCTTAACAGGAGACTGAAAAGTCCTAGCTCCTCTTGTACTTGCAGGAAGAGCTCCTCGTCCAGCTGGTGAGTATGGAGTTTAACCCACGTGGGCATACTGGTATAACAGGGTTCAGATGTCCTTCCTGGCATGTCAGCACATCCTACCTCGGCCTCAATTACATACTTTCCAGCTTTTCATTAAAAAGTCACAGTTCTGTGTGACGTCTCGTGTTTGGAGGTGACTACAAAAACCTGTTGGGCACTGGCTGGTTTCTTAATACAGTAATCAAACGCAGACTTGCTAGGCCATTAATTCTAGAGAGAGTTATAGAATTGTTTGTTGTTTGTGTTTTTTTCTTTTTTTTTTTTAAACCCCAAGAGTGAAAAATCCAAAGAAGACTTAATACAATTATTCCTAGGGGATGTTGTTCATAAGTGTTGTGACCATCTGGGCATGCAGCTGGCTAAACATAGCCTCTACTGCCATCTCCTCCAGGAGGGATCCTTGGAAGAGCCAGAAAAGGGCTAAAACATTACAAAAGCCGACATCCTTTCAGTAAGAACATCCTCTCTGTTTTGGAAGTGTTGCTCGTTTGGCCTCCCCCAGCCACTGAAGCTGCTTTATTGTGTATTTATTACTCAGATGAAGGCTGGAGCCAGAGTTCCTTGGCCCATTTATAAAGCAATTTAAATGAGACGGCTGCTCTGGGCGGCGGTGCTCGGGACCAGGCTGAGCCGCCGCAGCAGGCGTGCCAGCGGGAACTGCCCTCAGCCTTAGGATTGGGGATTTACGGTTCATGTGCAGTTCAAGCATGGCTCTCGCTCTGGGATTATGTACGTGGCCAGTGCTGGGGCATGTGAGACAGGCTGCTAGGCAGCCCCCAAATCCCACAGCCAGGCAGAGAGGTTAATGGCACCAGGCAATTGCATGCCAAGGGGCCTTACTGCTCATGCTGGCTGGCTCTGGGCAGCAGGGAGCCCCAGGACCCAAGAGGTACTGCTCCATCTCCCTGGCCCTCAGCTCTCTGCTCCATCCCTGCATGCTGGCTGGGCTGCCAGGGCTGACTTCTCCCTGCCCAGCCCAGGTGGGGAGGGAGTGCTGCTTTGGAAGTGGGCTACAGTTTGGTAGCCAAGTGGCATGAAAGGACTTGCACTCTCTTCGACAGTGCTCTCGCACCGGAGACAACTGGGTGATGCCAGATTTTTGGGTGGCTGCCTCTAACCCCAGGGTTTCTGTGCTGCAGCGTGCAGCATCACAGGTGGGCTCGAAGCTCTGACAGGACCAGTGCTGCCCCTCCTCCTGGCACAGCCTCAGGGCCGGGCAGGGGGGTGCTCCATCCCACTCACTCATGCCAAACTGCGTGATGGCCAATGCTTGGCTACAGTCTTTTAGCACAGGGCTTTTAGCCTCCGGCTGTGGCTGCATGAGAAATGGCTGTATTCCAGCAAATCTCACAGCCCGCTGGGCCTCACTGCAAGCTCAACACAGCCCTGGGGAAGTAACAAGTTAGTAAGGAGCAAAAGGATATGTGAACAGACCGTCAGTGGGTTTAAATCATCAGCTGGGACTAATTTACACCACTGAAAGATTGACATATATGTTCAAACCAGGAAAGTCCAATCATTTTAAAAAAAAATCCAATCTGTTTCTGCTTACAGAAACACCTTTCTTATCAGGGCAATCCTTCAAAATCTAGCAATCACCAGCAAAGCCCAAATTCACTATCGATCCACCTTCAGCTCTCACGTAACTTCTACACCAATATCACACTGCCTTCAAAGCCCCCAGATCTCCTCTTCTCTAGTCTTGTTTCCAGCATCTGCAGCCCGGAGTGAAGCCCAACCTCCCTGTCCCTCTGGACATTCTGATCTTCCCTGGCATGTCCACACAGGAGCCTCCTGGCACACAGGGTTGCAGTAATACTGTCACCATGTTTTTCCCAAGTAGGAGCTCAGGAGATTTCACAGCTTTCTAATGTATTTAAAAAGCACTGGGAAGGCACCTTGTGTGCCACAATATGCCTAAAGAGAGAGGGACTAGGTTTTACGGATCACATACTGGAGAATAAAACCCACTATGCCACGTCAGGTTAAAGAGCCATCTAAGCCATCATTTTTTCTCCAATAGCAGCTGTCCACAGCTGCACAGGGAGAAGTACAAGCAAGGAACACATACATAGTGATCCCACTGTCAGAAATATCCTCTCAGTCTCAGCAAAGTTTGGCTCAACAGCTCCTGCCCTACAGGTATTGTTATGGCATGTCTGACTTTCAGCTCCAGAAGAGAGGAATGTCCTTGCAAATGCAGGATTGTTACAGAACTAAATGGTCAGAATTGTCTCAAACAAAGAAGTCCAATAGGAGCCAACTTTACCTCCACCACAGAGGCCACTGCTAAGGATGCCAGCCCTGTTGTGCTGTCAGAGCCAGGTGGGCCATAGTTACACGTTAGAGTACTGCTTTCCTGGATGTGCTGCAACACCCACAGTTTTGGGGCTTTTTAGGCTGATTGGTTTAAAGAAGCACTCCATGCCTTGGTCCCATGTGCAGGAGGTGGCTTTCATACCCTTTCGTAATAAAGCCTTGTTGCTCTCACCATTCCCTCTTTCCTCCTTCCTCCTTCTCCCTTTTCCCTTCCGTGCCAAACACTATGTTAACAGTCATTAGACCCACACAATTAACTCACAAACCTTAAGCCAGGAAATGGAATAGTTAAGTCTCCAGGACAATGTTATCTTGGCCATGGGCACATCTGTAGTGCCTTCCCATTAATATCTTTTGGATCTGAAGCTCTCCAGACCTGCCAGACTGCCTGAGCATCCCTCTGAGCTTCCCACGGGTGCTGTTTGCCTTTAAGAACACCCCTACTTCCACACATTTCTGTTGATATGAGTAATAGAAAATAAACACAACACCCAAACTAGTGTTTCTTTCTTTTTATGTGTAGCCTAATGTTTTAATACCATGCCGCCTCAAAATTTCTGTTCAGGACCTTTATTTTGTTGCTTGTTTTTTTGTTTTTGTTTTTTTTTTTTTTTTGTGCCAGAGGGAGGGAAGGGGAGCAAAAATCCCCTTCATTTCTTCAGAAGAGTTTCTGCAAGAGCAGCTGAATGCTGCCATGTGGGTCTGCCCCGGCAGGCTGTGACTAGGGGAAACGTCACCGTCCCCTCACACCCCTCATAGCTCTCCTGTTTGTCTGGCAACACCTCTCAGCAGCATCAGATCAGGAGGGCAACGGCATCCCTGTCTGCAATGAAGCAGCTCAGTCCTTGTAATGGAACAAGGCAAAACCACTATCCATGGTTTTTTTCTTATTAAAAAGAAGGAAAAGAAAAAACTTCAATCTCAGAGAATATTTACAAATAGTGCTGACAGATCCTCACATAAAGGATTTTTTTTTGCTTCTGCATACATTTTTTTCCCTTACCTGTGAAGGAAACAGTCTTTTTGCTTTTTTCCCCCTTCCCTTCCCCTGAGGCAGCGAGGACTGGGGAGTTGCAGAAGTTTCTTATTTTGTTTTACTGAGAGAATTGTAATGCCTCCCAGGTAAATTATCTCATCACCAGTCAGGATGGGCAGAGGAGTTTGTTATTAATACAAAAATGTGGTGAAAGTAATTTTTCATTTTTACTGAACCTAGAAGTGGATGAACAAGATCTCTTCACATTTTTTCCTTTCAAACTTTGCTGAAATGCAATGTTTAAATGCCAGCATAAAAGTGCCACTCTGAAGAAAGTTAGGCAACCTGGAAAAGAATAGCTATAATGGAAATGGCAGCCTGAACAGTTGTGACAAGTAGGATAAATCTTCCAGTCCGTGGATGATTTGTTAAGCATTTTGCACATATGCATACATATTGCAGATATATGTTATGTGTGTATGTGTGTGTGTAATCAATAAAGTATGTGTACAACAGATGGACAGATTAGACATAATTATATGATTGCGGGTTGGCTGTTATATTTATATTCACTCATTAAAGCCACTTGTGAGTTATCCCTCCTCTCCTCACTCCTGGAGGTCATTAATGCCATCAGCCATCACGTGTGCTTCACACCCAGAAGAACCACGGAGGTGTCAAGCCAGAGACCTGACACCTGCTTTGGCAGCATTGTACAGCTTAGTCTCATTTATTTTTAGGGAAATTGTAAGATGGAAAAAAAGGCCATTTTTTTCACTGCCTGCTGTAGCAGGCTTAGGTGGGATAGTTATTAATTTTGCTATTTGAGGAAATGGAAAGGTGTCTGCATCAACCAGAAGGTGACCTTGTGTAGAGGGGCAGGATGTATGCTGCTCTGAGTTGGGCTAAAGGCACGGCCGGGCTGTGCCAGCAGGCATGGAGCCGCAGAAACCAGAGCTGCACCTCCTGCAATCGGCCAGCCTGGGGTGCAGTCAGGAGCTACTTTACCTTTGGCTCAGCCCAGCAAATACTGGGGGGTCCTTGCTGCACTTTGTTAGAAAGCCTGATCTCTGTGTGCTGCAGGGTGACAGGAGGAGAGCCAGGGTGGAGCAGGCACAAGAACGCCTTCCCCTGCCCCTGACATATCAGTCAGCTTGCTTTGCAGGGCACCAGCTTCCTTACCCAATCCCAGCCCCACATCGGTCACCGCACATCCCAGCCAACTCGTTGGGCAGAGGATTTCAGTCCACACCCGTTTATTCACTACTGTCTGACTTGGAAGTCTCTGGCTGTAATTAGGGGTTGGATGTAATGTAACCCAGATAGGTTGCATTCCTGCCATCCTGACTTTCCCTACACCCATACCTCGAGTCCGCAAAGCAGGCTGAAGGTCCAGCAGCGATGGGGACAACCCACTGATGGGTCTACGCCGGGACTGCAGACAATATCCTAGCCCCTGCCTACACCATCCAGCCACACTGCTCCAGATGGCTTCACCTACACAGCTTGCCTGGGACTTAGTGGATGGAGGGAACCCCCCCCCCCCTCTCTCCAGGGCCAGTGTTGTCAGCTCCCTGGACCCAGACCCCTGTAGCCCAGGCCTTTCCAGGCAGGCACAGAGCACTAAGAAAGAGTAGAGAGGGACCCGCAAGCCTCAGTGGTGCACTGACCCCATAGAGTCACTAAACAGCCTCATTGAACTCTTCATTTTGTCCTTTTTAAGTCACTTCTGAATCTGGCTCAGCCCCTGCCTGACCTCAGATTAAAGGAAGCAGAAATGGGGCACAAAACAAAGTTTTCTGAATTCTAGAGAGGGCCTTACTTCTGATAAAACCATCTTGTTTCCTATTTTACTGAGAGAGAGAGTGAGGAAGATAACTTCAGAACTCAACGCTCCTGGAAACAAGCTAGGGAGGTGGGTCCTGGTCCCCTGCCTCCAACCCAAAGTCTCCAGTGGGCTTGCCTTGCTGGAATGGAAGTCTGCATTTTAGATGTAGGCTAAACTTTAGATTGCTAATTAATGGGATTTGAGTTCAAATGTTGAAAATAAAATACGTGACTTTGGACTCGCGTCCACCTACACCACCAGCAGGAAGAAAAGGGTTTGGAAAACAGCAGCTGCTTTGCTGACCTGGTCTTATGAATCCATGTGCAAGAGATAAAACAATATCAGCCACAGTAATTGTTTACCTCCTGCCTCTCTGCAAGGTGCAGCCCAACTGAGCCCATGGATATACCCCCTGCATCCCGTTCCCTAAAGAAAGTACAAAGATTGGTGATCTGTCTGCTCCTGATCTATTGATGGACACAAATGACAGGTTTAGCACTTTAATTTCCACGCTGGGAATAGGGGAATTAAAATGCCACAATCTCCTGATTATAATGCTTTTTATGCAGGCTCTAGGTAAACACTACACTAGTCAACAAACCACCGTTAATAAAAATCGCTAATTAAATGAGGGCCAGTGGCTTGCTTTATTGACATAAGTATTTATAGGCTTTTTCTGCTTTCCTGTATTTTCCAAGTCTCTGTATGTTTTGCATTTGCTTTTGCTTTCTGCTCCTGCTTGTCCTTTTAATTATTGCTTTATAGTGTTTTTTTTATTGTTGTTTTAACCACTCTGAGTCAGATATATACATCTGCCTTATACCAAGCCCATTTTTTTCTTGGAAGAACTTCTCTAACACAATACAGCACAACACAATATTTCGGAGTTTATAAAGAATACAATATTTTTCTTAAATTAATATTTGCAGTGTATTACTAGCCAAGATAGCTTATACTTTGGGATAAGATTTGGCTTTTTAGAGTACTCTTGTCTAGCTCCTCAAGAAATGGAGACTTAAACCCTGAGTAAAAGGAATTTTTATTCAGCTGAGCTTATCTGTGTTAATTCAGGGTGTGCAGTTGACTACCACATGAAGACATCCAAACTGCAGCTCTGCAAGGGACTCCAATGTATTTGGTCATCTTTCTGCAGAATGTGCAGACCATCATCTTTAATTATTAGCATGTTAATTCTGTGCAAATCCAGACTAGATAGGACACACAGGACTGAAATGGCACACAAAAGCAGAACGATGATGATGTCAACTGGAGTCCCACACTGCTTCATCACTCAGAAGTCTCCTGTGTGATAGTGAGATCTGAGCATCACGTCGGCAGGAGAAGATTCCTTGGCAGAACATACCCCAGAGATGTGACACTGCTTCTGGTTGCCGTGGAAGCTAGACTTGCACTAAAGCAACTTCTCCAGGTCTCCCATATGCTATGTGCTATTCAGCTTGCCTTTCTGCTCAGATATGCTGAGAGGATGACGTCCCATGGTTTCCACCTCTACAAGGTTTTATTCTAGAAGGCAGCAAAGCCGGTTACCACCTTCACATCATGGCCCTTTGTGGACGGGAAATGAGAAATTCAAGTTGTCATCAGAAAATGTGCTTTGCAAATTGATCTTGGATAAGCACTGGATGGGAATACAGCGTTATTGGTGAGCCAACGTTGTTGAAAATGCAAACAAATTTGAATGGTAGTTAATATGACATAGATCTTGTGTCCTTGAAAGCTAATTTAAGCTCTCTTGGTTTTTGTTAAGTTTTCAACTTTCCTAGTGGGATGAAGGAGACAAGCAGCTGTAATAGAAAAGATAAGGTCTGGAGTCTGATTAATATTGGTGTCTTGAAGGAAGGGTTTTCACAGCCCGTTTGGAAGTGATTTGTCTCTACTTGGAGACACCACCAAACACAGAGCCACTCCGGAAATGAGCAGCCCCCGAAATGATAGTCCTCAAACTGGAGGAAGAGAGGTTTAAGTGCTAAGGATATTCTGAAATAATTACTCTAGTCAGCAGGTGAATACCAAGGAATGCCAGTTAATTAGAAACAGGAGAAACTGCAATTCTGACCATATTCTTAAAAATAAAAAAGAATAAAAGGGCATTAAAAATAGGTTAACAACATTTCTGTGCTAGGCAGAAAGCCTGGCACACTCCAAAACATTGCAGAGCATGTTTTAGTCCCAAGGGAGATTGTGAGTTTAACACATGAAGAGCTTACTGCTGGCTAACAAATTATCAGGTGTCTGCTGATCCATGGCAACTGCCCCTGCTGATTCACACAGTGGCTTATGTGGGATAATTTGAGATCTCTGCATCTTCTATGGAAGATGAGAGAGGTCTTTGCTAATATGAGTGACATCACATTTCTGCAGCCTAAGAGTAATCACATAGATAGTTGTCTTCTACACGGTGACTGGTGGCAACTGGTTCTCCTGTGGCTTCTTGTTTCTGTGGCTGATCCTGGATGACTGCATTTTGGCCATAAAAGCTTTTCTTACTGTGATGCAATTCTTTCCTCCCCTCGTCTCAGGTAACCAAGTCAGTGAGTGCACTGCTGCTCCCCAATAACGGGACTGTTCCTGTACAGAAGGTAAAGGGATAAGCGACCATCCTGCGGTGAAAAGTGATTTGTGGACCCTCTCATAGATAACTACCATGATTTTGCCAATACGATTGCGTCCTCTTAAAATGTAGGTCCCATGTGGCCACTGATTTACCTTCTATCTAAGGTTCTCCTTGGTCTGTAGGGCCTGAGCACATCTCTATATTGGAAATTATGTGGTGAGGAACATTTGTTATAAAAAAGGGAATTGCACAAATCTAACATGAATTTAGATTTCATTACAAACATAGAACCTGGCAAAGATTAATTGAAACATTTGTCAAGGGCCAATCTAAAGTTCGATGAAATCAAAGGGAGACTTTAAAATGACTTTAATGGTCTTGGGGTCAGGTTGTAAGGCAAATTGGACAAGTTTCAAGGTCCCTAGGTCAATGGATTTTTTTAAATCAAACCCCTGCCGCATTATTAGTTTAAAAGACATTTCAGCCATAGAAATCACTTTGTACCTGTTTAACAGGAATTGGATCAGTTCTGCAGACCATGGAGCACAGTCCATAATGCCTGGCTCCTTGGCTATCACAGAGTCATAGAATCACTAGGTTGGAAAGGACCCACTGGGTCATTGAGTCCAACCATTCCTAACACTCCCTAAACCATGTCCCTCAGCACCTCGTCCACCCATCCCTTAAACACCTCCAGGGAAGGTGACTCAACCACCTCCCCGGGCAGCCTGTTCCAGTGCCCGATGACCATTTCTGTGAAAAGTTTTTTCCTGATATCCAGCCTGAACCTCCCCTGGCAGAGCTTGAGGCCATTCCCCCTTGTCCTGTCCCGTGTTATATCACCCTGGTGGAAAATTCCTGTCTCTCTGGCAATGGGATAAGGGAGAAGCCAGGCACCGGGTACTGCTGAGTCTGAGATCCCCAGACCTCACCCGGGGTGACCTGTGGCAGGGCACTGTCAAGAGAAAGCCCTCATCGATGGAGCTCTCCACTGTAGAAGGCAGCCTGAAGGTCTACAGGACACAACACAAACTCGATGATCTCTTCCGCTATGTATTTTCTTGATGGAATGGGTGGGGATGTTTATCTTATGGCGAGGAGCCTTTTCCTTTTGACTTTTGGGAAAAAAGGAACCGCACTGTGTATGTTTACTGAAAGTCCGGTGTGTTCCCTGAGACATGAAGATAGGACACATCCTTATAAATCAGGGTGGAGAAAAAATAAAACTAGAAAGAAATGGGCTGGGAGAGCTGCAGAGACAGCTTGTGTGCGTGTGTGTGCTCAGCCAGCAAGGGGAATGACACTGACACTGTTTCAAAGGAAGGTCATCACATAGACCATAAATCTCAAACACTTAGAATTTGCTTCATTCATCTTCATTAACTCCTTTTTTACAAGCAGTTCAGTAACTATCAGAAAATTTTGAAATTATTATTTATTTATGTGGCCCTGCAGCTCTTCACGGCCGGTGATTTAAAGTTTGATGCAGCCAAACACAGTATGACTATTCTGAGACTTCCCACAAGGGATTTGTCCTTAGCTGGGCGACCAGTGCTTGGAGCAGTTGTGTGATTAAGGGCCAGTGTGCCCAGGTGAATGGCACAGACATGTGCAATATCAACGCCCAGGGAAAGCACTAGTGTGACCGTTCCCTTTGTCTGGGCATAATGAGGAGCCAGTAGCAGGCAGAGAAGGAGGAGAGCCTTCTGGGAGGGAACAGACCTTTCCCATGAGCTTACAGTCAACTGCAGGCCTCCCATTTTGAGCATTCTGGGGGATGTGGACTTCTGCTTTGAGGTGGTGGAATCCTTCTTACAGCTGCTATTGGTCTAACGCTGCTTTGACTCTTCCAGATAGCTTTGGCCTATGAGGTTTTGCTGAACAACAGACTTGATTCAGGAGTCAAGTTCTCCTAAACCCTTTTGTTCAGACATAAGGGGGAAGGGAGAGTTTTCTCTGATGACAATTAATGTAATTAGTACAATTTTTCCTATCCATATTTCTTTACCTTCGAGATCTTCATTCATCTTAACACCTATTGCCATTCTTAATTACTTCTAGTGAGCCCACAGCAAAGAACAGATTAGGCCATTCTCTTCTCTGATCAGCTGCATGAAAATATTAGAAAGAGGTGAACTGACCGGACTCTGTCATTAACTTGCATGGTGGCTATGGCAAGTCATTCCACTTTGCTCTGGGCTGTTTTATTCATACAGAAAATTGAAATAGCACGCTGATCCATATTAAAGGTCTACTCCAGCCCCAAGTTAAGATAATGGAAGCATTGCTTTGTTTAGCTTTGCTTGGCTCACTAAGTCTTTTTGGAAATGTAAGCCTCATTGTTTTGAAAAACCTCTCTTAATCACACAGGGAAAATCTATTGTGTTGTTTAAATAAGCAAACTAAACAGAGGAAAATAACTGCAGCCTTCTCAACAATTGAAAAGCAAATTCTGTAGGCCCATGTTTATAACATGCAGAGCATCCTGATCTCGGCATGCTTTCCACCACTGCCTCTGTTTCCACCAGGGCACTAGACCGCTACCTTCAGAAAGTCCAGGTCCACCAGAGGTCAGAGAGGATCTTGGTTTGTAAGTTTAGTTTGAAGCCCAAGAGCTCCTTCCCAAGCAGATGGACACTTTATACCAGCCCTCGCTTGCTAACTAGGAGGATTAATGAGCATTTTCCAATTCCATCTTCTGCTGCCCACCGCCGTCATGCTTCACTGCCTCCGTTTCCAAGATCAAGGGGCTGGAGACATCTAACGGCAATTGCGTGCATAGCAGAGCATCTTCTCCCACTGTAGCAGGCTGTCCTGTAAGACAGGCTTCCGATATTTAACTCTTACAGTACCTCAGAAGCATATATGTGCAAGACCAGTGGTATGACAACAGCTCTGTGCGTGTATGACATCATGGCATCATACTAGAAGTAAAAAATAAGTTATGCAGACGACTCCAGAGCAGAAAATGGACACTGGTCATTGAATGCAGTCAAAATTTGTTCAGGTGCCTACATGTCGTTGGGACCTATTTGCTCTGTTCTTCTCTCCCTTGAAAGGTGGAAGAAGAATTTAAGACAGGAGAGGTGAGTGCACCATGAGGGAGTTACTATATGACGATATCCTCACTCTGGAAAAACACCACACAGAAAAAAACATTGTCTTCCATGGAAGAGAAGGGGAAGAAAAGAACAAATCCCTGGAGATTAAGGAAGGGAAAATAGACTATGTCAAATGGATAAGTACCCTTTTTTCTGCCTTAAGGTGTCCCTGTGCAAAAGAGGCCAGATAAATAAGCAGAAATAAAAGAGGGACATGATTCTGAAGTTCTGAAGGCCCCTAATTTTTACAAAGGAATCATTTGTATAGCACTAAGTCCTGATGTGCAGTGAGCATGTGAAATGCCTGGGGATTTCCAGGCATGTTGCAAGTGCTCAGCTCTTCTCTGCAGGTGGCCCCTGGCTACCAGAGGTGGGACAGGAGCTGGGACAGGGCGCTGCAGACTCCGGGCCTGGTGGCGATGCTGGCTCCTTTTTGGACATTCCCATTCATAACATTCCCATTCCCTGAACAGCAATCCCCTACATAGTCCCCAATGGTGCTGTGAGGCTCACTATGGCCATTGACAGGTGAGCCATGGAGAATCTCACTCAGCGCTGGAAAACACCCCTGTCTGTCCCTTCCCCTCCCAGGGCTGCTCTCATCTCAGAGACTTTGACGTGAGCAGAGACAACACAACTCCTTTCATGAAAGAGCCAAAGACTTAAACTGACTGCCATGGTGGAAAGCTGTGAGCGATTACTTTTTAAACCACTGCAGCAGGAATCTTAGGATTGCCAGTCAGCATCCCAATTAATTAGTGTCCTAGGATACCATATGACATACAGCTGGAAGGTGGAGAAGCAGAGTCCAGGAAAAGCTATAGAATACACTACAATTAAAAAAATGCAGAACAATAGGCAAACCACCCCAAACCCTGAAGTTTCTAAACTACAACTAAGGCCACCATAATCCCAGCCTGGCAGAAGCATCCAGCTGTGCCTTCCACCTTGAAAAAGTGTGGCTAAGGCAGAGAGTTCCAAGGAGCAGAGCTGGGGAGGTGTCTCCCTGCGTGGTGGAAGGTTGCCCTCACCAGATCCTCAGCTGTTGTGTTCCCCTGACTGCTGTGAGGCACTGTCCTTTCACTCCCTATGTATCTAGTGGTGGTATCCTTGCTTTCTGAGCACACAAGGACTGAATGCATTGTTTCCCCAGGAAAGACATTTAAGAGAGTTGTAAGTGCCGTAGCTAGCCATGACAGGAAAGCAACTACTGCCCAGCACATCTGGATTAGCAGGGAAGTTACAGCCCAGCTCTTCCTGACACCTAACACAGGGTACGTTCCTCCAGGGATGCTCAGAAACCAGGTGGAAAAAAAGAGCAGTGTGACAAACCCTCCTTACTCTAGGTGAACCTGCTTTAGCGGGGGCTTTGGACTAGATGATCTCCAGAGGTCCCTTCCAATCCCTACCATTCTGTGATTCTGTGAAACACAAGAACATATTTGGCTTTGATGATAAAATTTTCAATGTTTTTATTTTACTTTTGATATGCACTTATATGCTATCTGCAGGGAGTTCTGTGGCTTGTCAAGGGAGTTCCTTCCATTGTCCATGGCCCAGTGAATTCAGTGGCTTCGTGTCAACTTCATTGAGTGCTGGATCCTACTTGGGCTGTGAATTGGACCTTTAGTAAGTACAGTTGTAAAAATAAATTAGCTGTAGGCCTGTCTTTTTCTGTAAAAAAAAATAGTGCATTTGCAGAAGAACAGAGTTTCAGATCAAAGAAAACCATTTTCCATTTCAAGTTGAATTTGAGATACAGTTATGACCTAATTAGAAAAAAAAAGAAAAAAAAAAGAGGGAATGTCGAAATTCTGGCTTATCTAAGCTGTTTTGCTATTTTTTGGGGAGTGGCCTTTGGATCATGGTGGTTCAAGGGATAGAGCACCATCCCAGAATGTGGGACACGTAGGTGTACAAGCCTCATCTGCTTATTTTGGAACAAAAATTATAACCAGGTTCTTGACCCTGCCGGGAGCAACTCCTAGCCAGCAGGTGGTTTTAAGAACGGTGTCTAAGCTACTGTCTAAGACTTGTGATCTAGTCTTCTGTTTCTCATTCATTCTTATTTAAAACACCCCAAAAGAATTTTTTTGTTCTTAAAAAAAATGGCAAGGTCAGTCTCGAGTGCTTTTCCTTCAATTTTTGATCTCTAACACTGCACTGAAAAAGTGACTTTTGTTGCAAGCTGAGTTCCACGTTTTCCTACCAGACTGTGTACACTGTGCTTTGATACTAAGCTGTCAAATTCCATGGGACCCTACCACCCTCTGCTCACCTCTTATTGATTTTGAACCTGGGAACTGCTGTATGAAATTGGGTGTTAGTCTGGGTCTTGAGGCAATTCAAGGGTGAAATGATCTAATGCGACAATATATGAGAACTCAGCATTCAGGGTATTATCATTCTTGACTAATTGCCAGTGCCATGAAACTGGCCTTCTGTCAATCACAGCCAAGGAGAAGGCTGACATGGTATCTCAAGGCACACACTTCTACCTAATCTGTGTCTTGCAGTAGACTTAATGACCATAAAGAAGATTTGAGAAAGAAAAAACAAGGCAACGTCTATGAAAAAGATAATAGCTGATTCAACTGGGCTTCATTAGTGGAGAAAGATGGCTAGCTATGGGATGAAAAGAGGCTCTGACATTTTCTTGAGCTGGAGTCCTTTTGATCTTAAGCATGTCTTGAGATTTTGGGTTGCTTTCTTAATCTTAAAATGATTTTAAAAAATCCTTTTTAGAAACAGGCTGCCCCAGTCTGTGCCCTACTTCCTGCACCTGGACACCGGACAAAGATGTTATGGCTTTCAGGAAACAGCACATTTGTCAGCGTGCAGTCGCTAGCTGAACAAAGGGCTGGATTCACGAATGCAGTATCAACCATGGAAATGTTCCACCCCTGCCCCTCCCTGCCTTCTAACTCAATCTGTTGAAACAAAAAATGAATTGTCATTGGATTTTGCAGACTTTGAGGTTCCTCAGCAGATCAATATATCCTAGATATATTCATGGCCCCTAATTTGACTGAAACTGCACAAGAATTGCAAGTATTTGAGCTTAGATTGTGAGCCACGTTTTTGGGTTTTGTTTCTAATAAGAAGTAATATAAAGCTGCTACTAAAGAAGAGATGAGAGGCAGTCTCTGCAGCAAGGGAAGGTAAGTGCACAGTGAATTGCAGTCAGTTCTGACTTTGCTCCCACACAACAGCACCACTTCAAAACTTCCCTCGCCCTAGAGAAGCACGGTACCCTTTTGACAGGAACTTGGTGTTTGTTAGCAGTGTTTGCTCTGCCTAACATGACATTTAAAAGCTCCAGGCCTGTATCACATTTACTCAGCATTGTTATATTCATCGAGACATTTAAGCAGTTACCTATCTTGAAGCACCTAAGCAGTCCCACTGTCGACAACAGGATTTCTCAAAGGCTTAAATTTGTGTATATGTTGAAGTACCTTGCTGCATCGGGGCTTCAAATCCTAATAACCTGCTGAATCAGGGTGATCATTCCAGTCTTTACCCTCGGACCCTTACAAACACCTCCGGCACATGATGTACAAAACTAATTTTAGTTAATTGGATAAAATTGTGTATGCACACTGAGTGACCTCTGAGAGTTTTGAAAACTAATTATGCTGGTGTCAACCTGCATACCTATTTCTGTGATTAGTCACATCCACCTGTAGTAAACATGGCTCTGTCATCTGATATGCTCTGTGATCTGTCCTAAAGGCTGGCACATCTCCAGTGCCGGGCAGCTTTCCTCCACAGTTGTCACACAGCTCGGTGTAGCTACCTGTGATAACTGATGAGCAGACAGACGTCTTTTGCACTGCCATTTTTAATGTGTTTCACTACATACCCTTTTCAAAGACTAATAATTTCCGCCGGGCAAGAATACTGTCAGCCTGGCATCAGATAAGTTCTCAGGCAGAGAGCTGTACCCTGCATTACCTATTATATCTAATAAAGACCGTTCCATCTCTGGTCTACTGCTCATAATTTAGCCTTCATAAACTGACTTGCCTACATGGTTGGACAGTGAAAAAGTAAGATGCTAATGTATCTTCAGACTCTTTTCAGCTGACGTAAACCACCCATTGTCAAAATAGGGCAAGCAGAGGGGAAAACATTTTGGCAATTAGAAACTGAATTTCAACTTACCATCCACTTGCTCTTCCAGTACTGTGACAAGAAGTAATGCTTCCGTGTTCACATGCTGAAACAAGATAACATTTTGAGGCTGGAGCTGAAACTGAGTTTGAGAATAACTTTTTTTTTTTTGTTGTTTTTGGGATGAGAGTAAATGCTCAACCTAATTAACCAAAAACTTTAAAATAAAGCAGAGCTGTGAACAGCACAGGTAGCATCAGAACGATCATCATCTATTTCCACACGTAAGGACAGCTCTTCAAAGGTGTTTATTTCCCTGACCCTTTACTCCTTTCTGCCCGTGTGCAATTTGCATTTTCCGTGTTGCCTCAGTTACAATGAGCATTAATATGTGTGTTGTTAATGAGATGAAGTGTCCAACTCCCTGCTGTGCTGACTTAGGGAACAAGCATGGCTTTTACCACTCTGGCTCTCCCAGTGCTGAGCTAAGGGGACGTCTGCCTTGGCACACACAGCCCAGTGGAGAGATGTGCTCCTCTTCTGCCTGTTGTCTTCACCTGCCAGTACACCTGAGGCAAGTGGTGCTTTCCCTCCGCCAGACCACTATGTACCACAGCCTGTAGACACCTATGCGCACATGAGAGACGCCATAGAGGAAAGCTGTCAGGGTCCTGAGAACAAAAGTTTGCATGACCGAGACCCAAAGTTCTTGTTACATGGGAAAAATAAGATCCAGCTCCTGGCTGTGCAATAGAAGTGTGCTATACTCTCACCCTACTACATGGGGTAATCATGCTTTAATAATTGCCTCTAAAATTAAGTTTAATAACCGCTAAAATGTTTAAAGAGTTTCCTTGGCAGTAGTTTATAGAAGGTGCTAGCTACGCATGCTGCAAAGGCAAGCACAATTATACCATCAAACCTTTGGGAGAAATATCACCTCTAAATTTTGGACAAAGTATAAATTCTTCAGCTGGCACAATTTTAAACTACAGTCCCATACAATGCATCTCCTCATACTTTTATGGCAGCGATAAGAAAATTAGCTAAAAAATGGTAGTGCCCCTTCTGGATCCTAATGAATCTTTCGAGTCTCACTTGTTTACTTTAATGAAAAAAACCCAAAGTTAGTGTGGCCATGTTTCAGTCCTAGTAACAGTATCCTGTGTTGGGATAATGAATGAATGATGGTAGGTGGAGGTGGGGTGCCTCCACGTCACGGCAGAACCAGCAGCCACTCAACAGCCCTCAGGAATAGGTGACTCTTCCCAACTTCTCCACATTTAGCATAAAACAAACATGCAAACAAGGCAGAGCTCAGTCCTGAAGACCTCCTCAGGTGGCCTGAGGGGTGCTGGGTCACCCAGGACAGGTATGCAGGCTAGTACCTTTGCCTGCAAGTAGCTGTTCCCACCTCCTTAACTCTTGCCACACTGGAAAACCAATGTCGGAATGAAGACTCTTACAGAAGTTGTAGCCACCAGAAAACAGCTCTTAACCCTAAAATTTAAGGAGTTAAGCTGGTAGCTGAATTGGAATTTCTTCTGCACATAACACAGGCAGAAGAGAAAGTAGAGATGTTCAGATGAAAGTAAACAAATACTTTTTTATTTCTTAATCATAGCATGTTCATCAGGCGTTTGACAACTGGATTGAGCCTTTAAAGTCACAACATGTTACCTGAAGATGTGGCTTGATTACAGCCTAGACATGAATGTATAATACCAGTTTTCAAGGGGTGAATTAGAATCAGTATTTCATATAGTTGTTCCATAAAGAATGAAATTATGCCACTGTATGTTGTACATGGATAATTTTGAGTTTTAGAAGCCGTTTCTTAGCCCGATGACAGTAGCTTTCAGAGGTAAGAATGCTGTCTACAGAGACTGCCCCCCAACTTGAGATATGGCTAAAATCCTGAAAGCTGATTTAATTACAACTACTCAAAGAGAGTGAAATATTTTATTCAGAGTTTCCTGAGATAGAAAAAAAGGAGGTAATGGAAATTCTTTTATCATCCTAACAGCATGCTCTAATTTACTGCCTATACAGCTGTAATTAAATCCCCCAGCTTTCAGAATTTTAGCCATACCCCGAGTTGAGATAAAAATTTGCAGTGAAAGAGATGAGCTAACACCACATGAAAGCAGTCAACACAAGTAACTAAATGCAACAGCAAGAGAGCTAACTTTCTTTCAGAGAGTTAAAGAATGAAGCAGGACATTAAGGCATTCCATGCTGTGCTGGAGCTGCTGGCATGGATCCAGCTGCACCTTACAGCCACCCACAGTAATGCAGGATCTAGACAACCGTGGCGCTGCTGCTGTGTCCCACCAGCCACATCTGCTGGTTAATGAAATAGAAGCTTAATCCCATCTGTGACCAAAACTTGAGAAAAGAATTTGGAAAAGTTCCGTTCTCCCAAGGAATCTGCAAATCTTTCTCGCCAAGTACCCTGAAGAACCTAAACCCATTTTAACTGAAAAAAAAAGCACTCCACAGTGGCAAGAAATGGGCAAACTCAAACTGATCAGATACTGCATTATGGAAATCAAATAATAATAATAATAAAAAAGTAAAACTAAGCCTCAGAGCAGGGCTTTGCTATAAATGGATGCACTGGTCTAGTCCCTACATGTTTGGAGACAGATTCTTGCAGCTGTTACCTGCTGCTCTCCTGGCCAGGACTGCAGCCAGGCTGCTGGGGGTTTAGTGAGGTTTTGAGCAGGATGGCAGTGATGGTGGCAGTATGAAAGGTGTCTGTCTCCTGACATTGCAGAGGTTACAGCAAAAGTATTCATGTCACTGCAAAACCCAAAAGATTCCTCACTGCAGGTGAGACAGTGGCCTGTTGTACAGGGACCAAATACAAACTGACCCAGACAAAGACTAATTAAAAAGTGTTGAATCTCTTTGTATCCTCCGTAACCAGTTTGGCTTGTAACTGTTGGAGTTTCAACAGCAAATAGCTTAATTTCTCTCTTTGTAAAAAAGCTCCTGGCTTTCAGAGGTTCAGCTTTTTGGCTGAGATCACCCATGCTCAGAAGATAAGTGATTTTAGGAAGTTCTCCAGAGAAATGTCACTCAGATGACTTTCTCTTGGTTAAGTGTTCTCCAGCTATACCAAAAAGCATAACACTTTTCTCACCGTTATGGAAGTGGTCTAATGGCCTGTTTCCAACCCGGTTTCTGAAGGCTGCGTGAACTTTAGCAGAAAATTGGCACAAAGGCGTAGGACTATTCATATGCTGCAGTTTGGGAGGTGGCGCGAATTCAGTGCTATGCAACAGGAAGAAATCCCCTGATGAGCATGTTCGTTGAGGATAACTTTCTACCCTTTCTATGACAAAACCAGTAAAAGCGATATGGTGAAGGAAAAAAAACTCTGCTATGAACCTGCATGCAGACACTTTGCAAGGCTTGTGTTTTCCAACAAGGTTCTGGCAAGCACAGTGATGTCGCTTGTGTAAATGCTGGTGAAAAAAAACTATAGGCAAATCTTAGAGTTTTCTCTGAATGAATGTTCACAAATAAGGTTTTAGAGAGCTCTTGGCTGGAACAAAATCTATTTAGTCAGAATTTCCAGCACAGCTAGGGACACTAGGCTGAAACAACAGATGAGTTGGAAAAAATACACCCTACATACAGAAGTGTCACAGGGACCTTTCACGACCCTCCCAGTGATAACATAGCAGAAATAACTAAGCATATAAACCTGTAAACTTCAGTACTGGGAATTCTCCTTGAGTTCTTCCTTAAAAGCATGTGCGTAGGATATTGCTGTAAACTGGGCAGCACTAATGCAGTCATTGATCAGACAGGATGTATCCACTGCAGTGGGGGCTTTCCATTTGTGTACGCTTTCCTACATTTCAGTGGCATTTTCATTTAAGCAAATTTCACATAATCACTGTATTTGCTTAAACCTGCGCATGTGCAACAAAGCCATTCCTAGCCCATCTGCTCTGGCAGCCTCTGTCATGTAAAATGGACACACATCCAAGGTGCTGGAAGCAGAAAGAGGGATCCCCCATCACATGTGCAACGGAGGACAGAGGTGCAAAGACACTGGGGAATTGTTGTCACCAGACACTAAGAGGCACGTGATTCAGAGTCAAGGTTTTACACCCCTCACGCATGCATATGTATTTTACCTCATTATTGGCTTCAGCTCTACTTATTGTTACCAATTTGTGTCCCGATGCTATTTTTCTAGGCAGCCTTGGTGGGAAATACTTGTGTGCAGAGCAATATTTGCATTTCTGCAAGCCTTTACGGGTATACATATTGTTAATACGCACATAAACAGAATGCCATTCATATTTAAACAATGCTTTTGGAGTCTGGATGGCATCACAGCTGAGGGAATGGAAATGCTCTGATTTGTATCACTTATCTCGTTGGAGGTTGCTTGCTTCACATATTCTGACTTCTGCAGAGCCACTGGAATAAGGTAGTTACAGTCACGTAGGATGAGACACTAGGCATTTAATAATCCCGTACTCCCTCCCCCCAAAACCCAATAAGCTTGCTTTGCCAGTTGATTTTTACAGTCATTCGCCTCTCCATTTTTTTCCAGACTACTGCTCTTCCTTTATACTTCGTCTCTTTTCTTCATTTTCATTTGCATATATTTAAGGCCCTAAAGAAAAACAGCTCTGCATTAAAAAGCTATTACAGAAATATATGCCATTTAAGTAACAATAGAACATGGTTTTCATTGGGAGGGAAAAAAAAAGAGGACATTTCAGTTCCAAATCAGATTTTAAATGTTGTCACATGATGTTTGGTGTACTTTGGCTCACAGAAATTGTCCTGCTGTTTATTGAAGCTTCCGCTTTAGTCAGGTCTTCTCTTTTGCAGAAACAGAACTGTAATAGAACTCTGTGTGTGTGCGTTCAGACACACCACCTCCCTCTTCATCCAAGGCTTTCCTCAAGCGCAGAAGACCTCACGCGTCACTGCACTGCACCCTCTACTGTGATTTGCTGCGGGGGTGTAAAGCAGCGCCACTTGTGCTGGGCAGCATTTCACACTGCCTGCAGCAGGCTGCAGAGAGCCTGGCTCAGCAGGGCTCATTCAGGCATCCGTTCCAAAAGCTTTTCATTCCTAGAAGTCACGGCTGTGTCAGACAGGATGCTTCTCCACTGCCTCTACAAGATATAGTGCCAAAAGGGTATGCATTTGCAAAAACATATGGTGGAAAAAAACACTCCTCCTCCAACCTTGTGGGTGCTTCTGTGCGTGCCTGGAGCTCTGCTTCGTTGCCCCTGATGGGTTTAATAGCCAGGACTGAGGCAGTGCTTGTCCCTGTGTTGTTTGGCTGGGAGTCACTGTCACTCAAGGAAACTCATTGAGTGGGCTGGGTGTCCGCTCCACGACTTTCTCAAGGTATGGCCCTGCTATTGGCTATTGGACCCCAAGATCACATTCTCACCTAAAAGACTGCGTGTTCCCAGTGCCCCCCCGCCCTGCCTTCCTCTGGTGCCACTGACCCTGCAGCCGCACAGGGGGGGCGAGCAGCACGCTGATGGAGCTAAAAGCCCTTCCAGCAAAAGGAGGATAAGATCCTTTTTCACCAGGTCAGCAAGATGACCTGTCTCACCCTGTGATGAGGTGGCAGGAGCACATGGCTGGGACAAGTGGGCACTCTCCCTTTTATTAGTTCATTAGTCATTAGTTCAGCTAAGCTGACGGCAAAGTCACGTTTTAAGTTTACAGCTTGAACGCTAATTTAAGCTGCTGTCAATTTTTGGTTTGCCTTAGCATCCGAGGCTGGCAGTGGCAGAGCCACAGAGACTTCCCAGTGCCACTGCTAGGAGATAAGGCGCTCTACCAGAGAGAGAAAAGGGCAGAGGATGGCAGCAGTATCTGCACCTGCTGCAAATCCATCTCCTCTCTTCATTCTTTGGGAAGGTTATTTTTAACAGGATCATCTTGGTGACCCAAGATGTCAAAGTACACCTTCACGAACAGTTGCATCAGTGCAAATAAGGTAAAAGCAAGCTGTGAGGATATGGGGATGGGGGAATCCCTTAGACCAGCCTCACCACAGGAGCCACCGTGCTATGAGGACCGCTGACAATATGTGAGCTCTGGAGAGGTTCAGGAAGGAAGGGGCTTCCCTCTTGCATCTGGGTGTACAAATGTGGTGTTATCCTTTCCCTTTAAGACTCAAGCTGACTCTCAGGCAGGAGCTTTGCCTAGACTCTGTGAAGGATTGAGCGAGATACATGAAAAAATCTTAGTGCTTTCCCCAGTGACAGAACTAATGGTATAAAAGGAACGACAGGTTGGTTATATTTTCAGTATATAAATATATATAAATGTATTTGCCCGTGAATAAAGAGATGGTGCTTTATAGGTGTGAAAATGAGAGGGAAAGGACAACAAACTATCACTTCAATTCCCGTGTTTTAGAAAGCAGTAGACAAACCAGGTGGTTTTGAATGCAGGACAAAAGGTTCTCTGAATAGAAATGCTCAGGGTTGTGACTTTTCAGTGGCATTCTCATGAAGGAACAAAGAAGTTTGAAATAAAAGGAAACCCTAAAACACAATGACATATTTACTAAACTTGTGTATGAAATAGCAGGAGCAACTGATTTCTCCACCTTTATCCAAAGATTTCTATAGCCCATTTTAACCAGGTATCCAGGGCAGACTCATGGATAACTGCGCTTCATCATTCTACCAGGAAGCTCATTCAGACTGAAACTTGGACTATTGGTTTTTAATTTTAATGCAGTTTTTCATTTTGATAGCTCTTCTACCTGACACGGAATTGCCGTGGTGCAAATTGAATACAATAAAATTGCTAATCAGCCCATTAGAATATGTTGATGGTATAACATCTATTAGTTGTTGAATAATGTCTTCCTCCAATGTATTATGAATTAAGTCTGCATGATAACAAAATTAGTCCAGATAAGTGTACCTACCCATAAGCAAAGCACATACATGCACGTGCAGCTTTATCTTGGAAATTCATACAACTTTTATCACAGTAAGAATCCCATACAAATACTAGTGAAATAAAATTCATCTTTAAGTAGGGAAATAAGCAATTAAATACAAAGAAATTATCTGTGAATTAATACAGGCTACAACTGTTTGCTCCGATCATGTGTCTTTCATGGGAAACAAAACCTTTTCCAGGCTCTCATCTCACATCATAGCGAGTTCCTCTGACTCCAGGTGCTTCTTATCCCAGGAATACCTCCCACATTTTACCTCCCCAACAGTTAAAAACACCCACTCTCCTGTGCTGACATTGTCTTGCCCCATTTTCTCCTGCTTTTTTTCCAAGCCCTTGCCTGTGGATTACTTAGGTGCTTAATTTTGATACACAGAGGCTACAAGTATTCTCAGCGCCCCAAGAAGAAAAGCCCTTAGCCTGTTCCTTTTAAGATCTCATTTAATTTCTCTGCCCTAGTGCAAGTTTTTCTTTGCTCTACTACTGCAAAGACCCACAACACAATCTTATTCTCTCGGCTGGTTTTTCTTGGGGAAAGCTAATTTCCTACCCTGGCAATTTCTCCAATCAGCATCCTTTGGTGCTACACCCTGTATGGCTGAAAGCTGCCATGCCGAGAATGCCTTTGTCTGAATCTGAAAATAGAAAGTAGCAGCGAATCCAAAATTTCTCTTATTTGTTTTATAGATTCTGTTAAAATTTGCTAATCATTATAAAATAAGAATTGCTGAAGTTGTTGAGGGGAAATGTGTCCCTGTCCACACACATAGTTCTTCATATCCAGCTGAATTGACCTTTATGGTAATCTTCTAAAAGAAACAGAGTGGTCCTCTTGTAAAGCCCAGTAGTGTGAGGGAGTTTGTTTCCTGATAGGAATCCTGAGATTTTAAACGGGTCAAAGTCCAGACTTATCTGGTAATGTGTAATAAGAATATAATATTATAGAATTTTTCTCAGAAAATATTACAGCCTGCTATGAGAGAAACTGTGGTCAGAATCTTACCAGCAGGTTGATGTTCATATATTGGAAATGGTAGTGCAGGGGGATTTGTAACCTTGGGCATCTGAGAAAAATGTCGCTAGGCATCTCTGTGTCTTTATGCATCTAAATACCTTCAAGGACCAGGTTCTCAATGCACCCAAAGCTCATACAAACCAGCATCTGTGTCACTTACAGCACAGGTTTGAGAGTAATCTACTAGCAAGAAACATTAAGACTCTACCATACACAGATAAGAAAAGGAACAATATAGTTGAAATGAGCGAAGATGATTCAGTTCAATCTGAGGAGAGTTGCTTTGTATTCTCAGTCAGTTTAACAATCCTTTCATCTTTCAAGGAAATTATAACTGTGATTCACTGGGACAAAGTTAGCAACTTCTCTTTTTATCTGAGGCCTATTATTGGTGCTTGTCACAGCCATTCAAGGACCTCCTGGGAATAAAAACGGACAATCGCATCCTCCTCTCTCTGCCAGCAAGAGGCAAGATATTATTAACAATGCTTAAATTAATAGCGAATTTTGGAGGGTGTAAATGTACGCCTGCAGGAAACCACGGATGAAGAGACAGGATATACATTTCAATTCAAAGTCCTGCCTGTGAGTGGAGGTCCGTGACATTTTCCCATTCAAAATTAGACATTTGTAAGTTCGCTGCAGCAAGGTGCACATTATTGTTTTGGTCTATGGAATCAATAGCTGTGAGGGAGGGGGTGGACGATGGCTTTTTGAAAAAGGGACTGTTTTTCACAATGGAAAGAAATTCGTAATGTGTAACAAGTGGCTGTAGGTGGTTCCTCGCCCTTGCTCTTTTGTTGTGCAATATAGGTCTCAGGGTTCTGAAAGGAACTGGAACACAGAGTGAGGTCTTTTATCAAACTTTGTACTGCCACGGATAACATAGCATCCAAATTTTGCCAGATTATGTGAGCAGAGGAGACGTGTAGAAGCAAAATAACTTGTGCTTAGCTTAGGTAAGGTCAAAACTGGCTGGTACGCAGAGGGGAAGCCTGGTTTATGGCCAGCTGCAGCCTGCTGAAACTTTGTGTGCAGCCAGGCCAAAGGAATTTATTTTCATGGCTGAAATCCAGTTGATCTTGGAGGCTGCAGTGATTCTGCCTGGCAGCAGTGGATGAGGGACTATACTAGGCTGAGTGTCCTGGTGCTCCAGGGTTGGAGCAATAAACTGGTTTGAGCTGAAAGCAGCCTGCACCCCTGGAGTTACCAGGGTTACCTGTAGAAGGTGTTTCTGTTCCTCACTGCTTCTCCATCATCCTGAGTAGATTTTATCTGGCAGTGAGAAACTGTTGCAGGGCTTGCTTCATGGGTGCCACCACTGAGGCTCAGAGGACTCCATGTTTTCATGGGGGGACGGGAGGAGTGAGAGACATGCAGATGACAGCCCCTTCTCAGGGGAATGAATTGTCTTGAGGGCTGGTGCATCTGGTGGTCAGGGCTTTTCCTGCAAGCTGCGGTACGTGTCAGATTGAGGTAGTGCTCACCTTCTGGCTGTACTCTGATCTAGAATAAACACAGAAAGTTTCTGAGTTTATGCTGTTGCTGCTTTGTCAGACACACATTTGATTGCAAATGACTTTTGTTTATGATCTCCCACAGCAGTGTTCTGTCTACTAAAAGAAACAAAACTGTGGAAACCCTTGGTCTTGGGGCAAATGCCGGGGTTATCCCTGCACCTTTTAAAAAGAATGTACATCCGGTCTGGGGTAGGATGATGGCATCAAAAAGAACCCACCACCACTATGAGACTGAAGGCAGCAGCAGAATTATTTAACGTCTTATCTTACCTAAGGCTGATCAAAGTTACTATATTCATTCCTTTCTGAAGTGGACCAGACTCATTGTGATTTGGAAGCTATGTGAATGTAAGTTTCAAGATCATAAACTGAGATAAGAGAGAGCATTAAACAATCTACTTCATCTTCTGTCCCTTGTAGCATCTTTCCCTCTTTAGTCCCACTAGCTCTTTTTTGTATATGGCAGAACTTCCACTCTTCAGAGACTATTTTGAAACTTAGCAGGAGTCTCCAGAAAGAGTTTTTTTTGTTGTTGCTAGCTAGTCTTACATTTTATGTCCTTAGAATTAACTCCACAGTGCCTGTTTCAGCCTAAAAACCTACTATATATTGACCTTGGTTCCTTTCACAAAACACAATGAATTCTTATGAGCATCTTCAGAAGCGGAGAATGACTACAGCCACGATGAGTCTAAGAAGGGAGTGTAGGAACGTGCATTACTATAAGCACCTGCCCCATCATTTCTTGCCTGTCAGGAAGCATGCAGCACAGCACAGTACCACTGTAAGCAAGCAAGCTGGCTGAACATTAACAATACATGAACATTTTGAGCACATACCTGAATAAATTTGATTGTCAGGATTCAGAATGTAGAATGTCAATGATTCATCCAGTTTGTGACTACCTGAGCAGCAGCAAATCCCTTCCCATTCAGTCCCAAACATCAGCCACCTCAATGGCACCAGCAGGAGGCACTTGCTAATAAACTAGCGCTTGTCTATTTCCTCTCTGTTATCCTTTACTAGAGCATCTAGTACTGCAAGATTCACCTCTTTCTAGTGGTATTTACATACTTCAGAAGCCTTCTGTTGGTTGTTTTTTTCCTACTCTTGTCTGTCACTTTATTGAAATTTACATTTTTCTGTTGTCTCCTAAGTCAGTTCCTCCAGCCTCAGCTGAACACAGCTTAATTTGAGTGACCTTCAGCAGATACCATTATAATTATAGCCTTCTCCTCCTGACCCTCTTTCACACATTTTATCACAGACTAACACCATTTACCCTTTCTTCAGCAGCTGAACAAGCTGATGAGCTCAAAGTTTAAAATCAGAGGATCTTCTTGGTGTACTTCAGTGAGAGGAGGTCTTGGAGGTAATAAGAAGGATGTAGTGTACGGCTCTGCCCCCTCTCTGAAGAAAAAGCTAATTGAAAAACAGTTTTCATGCTGTCAAAGAAAGTCAATCATTAACAGGCAAGAAATAATCCTCTTATGTAACAGGTCAAATAATAATATATCATCAAGGTGCTTTTACATTCATTAAAATGTGTCCCTTGATAAGTGACATTTTAATTATGTGATCAGGTAATCAAATAATACATGCCTGAAGACTTATGTCCAACCCACACATCATTAATGGTCCTAAATTAACCCTGGATAATAGCCTAAAAGTTAATCTTAGATAGAAAATACTCTGCTGGACATTTTTCACATGCCTGAACTGATGGTTCTATTTGGCAAAATAACTGACTTGTGACATTAATCTAGGCTATAAAATAAACAATAAGGGTAACAAATGCTTTTTAATCTACACCATAATGGTAACACAATCCAACAAAATGTCAGAAACTTGAGGATTAAACTTTTATATGGCTTTAGCACAAGTATTCCCCTATGGGTCCTGGCGGTTCATCTAGATCTGTAGCTGGGAGGTGGGTCTCAAAATCATGCATCTCTCTCTTATGAACCAAATAAGACAGTCACTCTCCTGAACTGAGGTATTCTTTCAAGACCAGATGAATTTGTCTAAATGATTCTGGTTTCTGATCCAAATCTAGCCAGGCAGCTAGTTCTCCCTTTTCGTTATTGAAGAAAAGACATCTTGTTTGCTGTTTCCTGAACTACAGTCTTGTGTAGCAGATTCTCCCTTGCCACTGTCCAGAGTACATGTGGTTCCTTGGAAACTGCTGTGCAGCTCACACAGAGCGCCCTGCATGATTTTGGTAGTGTGCTCCGCACAGCAGTAAACCGAGAGCACAGCAACCCCTGCGCTGCACTGCGCATTGAGAGAAGCAATACCCGCCTGATAAATCTTCTCTGTAGAAGAAGATGCTATAAAACCCAAGGAGCTGACTTCCAAGGGGAGAATCTAATGCAAAAGGAATACACTTACTTCCTAGTAAAGACAAGGCAAGGGGGAGGTTGACGCAGGAATAAAGCCTTAAAATCCAGAGCCAATTCCTATTAGTAGAGTTGATTAGCTCTATGAGAGAGCAAAGCCAGCCTGGGGTGTGTGAATGCTTCACTGGGGGAAAACTACAGCTGCAGCAGTTTCACTCCTTGGAACACAAGCACAAGCTTTGCTCTTCTATCTTTCAGTAGGCTGGCATAGGGGCATCTTAGACAGTAGAATTTTAATAAAGAATGAAGCCTACTTCTTGATTGGAGAGGGCTTTGTTTCATCTCCACGAAGCCTTCTGCATCGCTGGCTGGAAGGCTTTTCATCCCTGTGGGAGAAAAGGTGCCAAGTCCACACAGGGAGGTAGCAAACACCATTTTAATCTTGGGTACATTTCAATGAAAGGTGGCCTGGAGAGCATGTTTCAAAGGTCTGGACTTATAAACTTGCTGCTAATCTGTGAAAAAGCAATTCTGGAGTGTATTTTTCAAGCATTGCTATGAAATAGGGACATAGATTATATAAGTTTAGGCACATAGAGGCTGATCAAAAGAGAATGCTTGTGTACTTTACCTTTTCTATCAAATATTTGAAAATGTCTGTTCAATATGGAAGTGGTATTAGATGATCTGAGTTTTTATTTAGTGATTTTTAGAAATAATAATAAAAAAGATTTATGAAATAAAACCAGTTTGTGCAACAAAATCTGAAAGGATTGCTTACTTTTAAAGCTATTTGTTGGAGCAAAATCCCTGAAAGTAAAAGAATAAAGTGTGCTGGTCAAAAATCTCCATGCAAGTCATAAACTCCAAAGGCATAGTTCCAGAATTCAACAACTGTGTCCTAAAAAACACAAGTCACATTTAAAGTATAAAGGTCTCCAAAGCATTTATCACAGTAGTATCTAGGCTGTGCACATAGATTTTGGATATAGTGGGATCTGTCCAGGAAAGACAATCAATTTCCCATTCATCTGCTGTGCTGCCCTTTGGCTCCACCATTACATTTTAAATAATAGAAGTTACTCTGTGATCACAAGCATGTAATTCACAAATGTGGTGTCCTGATGTGATTTTTGATGCCAGCATTCAGGTAAGATTTACAGGGGTTTATATTTGCTTTTCTGCATCTTCCTAGATGTTTCCCAAAAGTAAGTCTATGGCTACGTTGCTCCCTTCGCGTTCTGTTGCTCCCAAAGATCAATTTTGGGTATCAGCAACCCCAGGAGTAAAATCAAACTGGGACAAAGTAGGTATACTATTTAAAAAAAGTCCATGTCCATCTGTCACCTTTTTTATCCTGGAGAATGGGAAGATATTGCAGTGCTTTGATGTTCTGTGGGGAGACGTAAACCAGACAGGGATGGGACTGGCCTAGCCTAGACTGTGGGTTGTTCTCTTTTATGCCTAAAGGGAATACGAAAACCCCCATACCACATGTGAAACAGCAGAATCTTCTCTCTTCCAGCTTACCCAGCCCCTAGTATTTCCACTAGTGGCCTGTCTCTGATTCTGGGTGTAAGCAAATGCAGTGTCCAAATGCTGAAAGATGTGGAAGTTAACCCCAAAATGCACAGTTGATTCTCAAATAGTAACCTGCAGGTGCAAGAAGACAAGGGTAAATTCACACCTTAGAAAGACGGGTGCCCAAGTGCCTAGCTGTCACTCTTGTGGCAGTGTTCCTTCAAAAATAAAGCAAGCATGCAGTGAGAATTGGAATGGTTCTGAAGTGCAAAGCATATAATAAAAAGATTTATTTATTAATAACGCTACTGGAAACTCCCTGGGAATTATATCTGCCAGCAGTGATATCTGCATGTCAATCTAAGTCCCTCTCTTTATTCTGTAGCAAAAAAGCTGCATTATTGCTCTTGCTGCTCTGATCCCCTCTCAAGTTGCTCTAATACATCTCTTCTCTTGGGATAAATCCCCTCCTATGCCACATGTCTTATGCTCCAGTTCCTCCTTAACATCCCCTACCTCAGTTCCCACACTCAGCCTGACTCAGAGGATCCTCAGCACCCTGCCCGAGCCCACGGTGATAAGCCCTGTGCTGAATGAGACTTTGGGGGACGCTTCTGTTGGCCCAGAGCACCTAAGTGATGTGACTGAGATAGCGAGGGACACTGATGGAGCGTGTTTGTGTCATTCCTGTAGGCACCGGCTTTGCCAAACACCAGAGTACACTGTAGGTTTCCTCTCCCCTGTGCAGAGCTTGCCTGACCAGGACAGCATGTTCATGAACATTGGCATGAGATACATCAGGAGGTCATCAGATAATTACAGGTCCTGGTGTTTACTTCACACCATACCCCATGTTTGTCCATGACTGTTTTTGAGGATGCTGCCCACTGGTGAGCTAATGAGACCACTCTGACCTCGGAAGACTGGCAGAAAAATGTTTTATTACAGATAGCAGTTGCAGAGCGGTGGCACGTTTGGCAGGACGAAGGAACATGATACTGACTCCAAAAGCATTTGGATGCCCCCCAGCTGAAGCAACTAAGGTTATGGGGTAGAATCTCACCCAAACCCTTGCAGGAGACAGAGTGGGATTTGCTACATTTCCAATCAGCATCACCTAGCTGGTGTAAGGCCAAGTTGGTGTACAGCTTATTGTCTGTGCTTGAAGTTTTTTTACTAGACAGCCCCTTCCAGGTGCTCTGATCCAGACACTAGCTTTGGATGCATTTCCCCGAATCAAGTTTTACACTTGCTCTTCCCAGATATTAACTAGCAATCTGGTGTGGTCCCACAGCCAAAGTATAGCGCAGGGGAAAAGGAGCTTCCATGAGAGATTGCGCGATGAGAGTTGGATGCAGTAGAAAATGAGCAGACCTCATGGAAAGCAGTCTTTGGACATTTCCAAAGATGTATAAAAGCCAGCAGGTAGCTCCCAGCACACTGGATGCAAGTAAGAAAAGGAAAGGAGTAGGAAGTATGAGACTGGGCCAGTACGATATGACATCAGAGAACAGTGATATCTGCAAACACTTCCCAGGTTTGGACAGCAGAATGCTGTGGGTGAGGAGCACAACACAAATGAAAACGTGTTTGATGTGGCTTCCTTTCAGACTGCAGCTCTTCATAAAAGCTGCCTGTACTGGGGCTGCATTTGGCACAGTGTCCTGTGGGGACCCAGTGCTGCATCACACACTCTGCATTGGCAGCATGTAGCCAGGCAGACGGCACAGTCACCAATTAATAGCAAACAGCAATATTTAAACTAATCATTAAGGGGATTAGCATAAAACAACACTCTTGTTAAAATTAACAACATGGTCACTAAACCTGATGCTATTTCAAGCTATTCATTATAGCTAGCAACCAAGTCCCACCAACAGCACTTCACTGGGGCTCGTGTCATTTTTAGTTTTGTGTCTTCTGGAGATAAGGCTTACCTGATTTCAGGTACTCTGTGGACACATTGACATAACCAACCAGAGTAATGCTAAGCAGGAAGGACTCTAGTTCACTTTGCTGCCACTTGTTCCAAGCACTCACGTCCACATCATGTCTTTACCAGTCGTGAAGCCTGTGCCAGTGCAGTCTGTGGCGCAACAAACCACACAAATTCAGAGTGCTAACAGCTGACAGACCTCCTGTCTGCTCTGCAAGTGGAGCACTCTGGGTGGCACATCAGTGCACGACTCCAACCTTGGATCTAACAGAGGGGAAGTGGCTCTGTTGTACTTGAGTGCAACTGCAAGACTCCAACTAAGAACACAAGAAGAATTAACACCAGCCCTTCCTGCACACTAAATTGCTAAGGCAGATACCTGTTCATAATAACTTTTGAACACTTTGATAAGGTGTGAAAGGCTTTAAAGTTAATCAGCCTCCAAAATGTGTATGCAAATGGGCAGGCAGACAGAGCAGCATTTATGTTTCGACTGAAGGAAAGGCTGCAGTATGCATTTGCATCTGCTCTGACAGGAGTGAATCCACACATGACAGTACCTCAGGGTGCACAGAGCTGCCCTGAGTGATCAAATTAGCACAGCTTAAGAAATATTTGACCCCTAAAAGGGGAGGTTCCTGCCTCTCAGGTGACATGATACGAATCTGTGGTGCATTCTTTCCTGGTCCACTGCAAATACACAGTGAAGCATTTGTTTGAAATGCTTTTGTGCTTTACTTTAAGAACATGAACCACCACTTACCGTGTCTCTTAGGAAAAACTGCTTAAATGTGATTTCCAAGAGATTGAGTTGGTACAACAGCAGATGCTAAACTGGCAAAGAAAATTGCCATCATACTTCTTTTTTTTTTAACCTTTGTATCTGTCTATCCATATCCTTCATTTGACCTCCCACTCTCCCTCCTGTACTCCCTTGAACTCTCCACTTTTTAATCCAAACACGGTCACACTTTTGCTTGGTGGCTTCAGATCCAGCACTGTCCCTGCCAACCTCGAGCCAGCTAATTGTTTGACTCCTTAATGTTCCCAAGGTCGAAGGATGTGTCAGCTCCCCCCTGACCTTCAGGGCACTTTCAGTCTCTTATGAGCCTAAGCTAGCAGCCTTTCACTCTAAACCCTCCTCATCAGCTGTACTGCAGCAGCACCAGGAGGACCCAGGGAGGACCAAGGCCCCATTGTGTTCAGATCTGCATAAGCACTCGGTGAGAGACAGCTCCTGCCCTCCTGAGGTTATGGCTGAAAGGGAAAGCAGACAGAGTGAAACTGAGTGGGAGACATGTTAAGCAGAATATTCAAGGTGATGTTACTCACATTGCTTGTTAGTCTCTTTTTTTCTCTCTCCCCTGAAATGAAAATGAAATAAGTTGTTGCCTTGATTTTGGGAGCGTTGTAAATGCCTATTTGCAGAAGTGATCATCTGTTTCTGTCCACTCTGGTTCTGTGCCAGTGTTGCTCTGGGCTATGCTTCCTGAGGAGGTCCTGTGGCTCTGCAGGAGATAGTGCAGCATGGAAGCACCAGAAGACAAAGGAAAAATGCTTGGTGGCCCACCTGCCCCATCAGAGATACCTGCGGTCTAGCAATAAGCCCACCACCAGCAAGCTGACAGCAATGTAGCCCAATATGTCCTGTCAGCCACCGGTTTAGGGCTAGAGAGGACGAATGGACTACATTCCTTCACTTATCCTGATTACAACCCAAAAGGGAGGGAGCATCCTAGGCAGTTCACTGAACTTAAACCTGTCAAGGGAGAAGGAAAGTTCTGAGAACTGGGAAAATTACTCTGAAGTAGGGCACAATATCGTTTCAGTCTAACCCTAAGAAGAATAATTTATTCTCCTCTTTTTGGGCAGCAGTAGTGTACCAGCGTAGCAGAACTGCAAGGACAAAGGACAGCCTGTCCTGTCCTGATGCAAAAAAGTCCTACCCTAAAAGCGGGGTTTCAGAATGGTGTGAGAGTTTGATTTGCATCCAGAGTGGAAACATGCTTGCCAGCCATCAGGCTGATGTGATTTGAAGCAGCTGAGATATTAAATGCACTAAACCGGAATGTATAATAGCCATGCTGGCAGACCTTTAATTATTGTCGTGCTTGTGGGCACTGATATCATTCAAATTAAAAGCTTTCCTCACTACTTGCATTTTTTTAATACCTTGATGTACTCTGCATTGATGGATTGTCCTCTCTTGCCCTTCTCTCACAAAATGCTTGGCACAATTTGCTTCAGTGCAGGAATAAAAATCATTGGCACCCCCTTGCCATATTTTTGGTGCTCTTTCTGTTTTGTTTTAAAGCATGGGCCCCTAACTAGAAGAAAGGTTTGACGAGTTTGGAGGAGCAGTGTCAATTCCTCAGTTACCAATCCTTCTTCTGGGAAAAAGCACATTGTTAATAGCAAGACTGAAGTGCTGGTGAAAGCTTCCCTAGAGTGGTGCCTTCAGAAGTTCTGACTGATGACATCGCAAAATTTCCTTGCTGTGTCCTTCACAGATGTTCTAATATTCCTTTCTCAGCTTGTCTAGAGAAAGATATGTTGGGCCAGTCCAGCACTCAGATACAACAGCAGAAAGCTCAAGAACCTCGTCTTGAAGCAGCTTCACTGTTTGCACTGTATCAACTGATGTCAGATTCTGGCTCCTTCTCCAGTTCCATGATAAGGCTACTTGTTCACTGAATGCAATTGTGGAACAAGTTGAACTCTTTTAAGCAGAATGAGCACAGTACCAGCACGAAATATTTATCAGAAAAGTTGCTCACACTCTCTCCTGAGGTGGAAAAAATTTAAGATAGGCAGAGGAATTTTCATATTTATTCCCCTGGATGACAGGTATAGCACATCATATCTCTGTCATATGGAGATTCATTTGCAGGAGATGCAGAATTCATGTCTTCCACACTACTTTCAGATTATAGGCCCTGATTTGCCTGTAAAACTGCCACAAAACTCCTTTCAACTCTTGCTACTTTCTGCAGCTCCTCTTGCAGTACATTATGCAGATCATTTTAGCTTTGAGATGGTGATGGAGGGCAGTTAGAAAGGGAATGGGGCTCAAACCAGCAATGGAAAAGGGTCTGCCTGGCTGTGCTTGTCAGCTCACCTCTCCCTAGCTCTGAGCCTCAGCCCCACTGCAGACCCCAGAGCAATGCTGTTGCTTCAAGGGGATGGTCACATCTGTAGCCGATTTTATCCATTGGAGACCTGATCTAGTTGCCCACATGCAGAACCAGGAGCCAGAAAACTCTTGTGTTTATATACTCTACACTTCACTGCAGCACTAAATCTTTTATTGGCCTTGAGCAATACACTACACCTTTCTGCCTTAGTTTCCCCATGTGTAAAAGTGAGATAACGCTTACTTTCCTCCGAGGGATTTTGGAAGGATTAATTAGTTAACTGAGTTTGCTTGAAAGGTGAAAAAGCGTTTTACAGTATTAAGTACTGTTGTTTATTTGAAACTAAAAAACCCTCCCTTCACTTTACAGGAGTGATTTTAAAAGCTCAAAACCAAAGAAAAGTAAATCTGAGGATACTGTCTAACTCAAAGCCAGTAGGATGTAGGAATGCTGAGGAATGGAGATCACCATAACATGGGGAGGTTTGCAAACACGAGACCTTTAAACCCTTTGGTAGCCAAACGAGCTAAAAATGAGCAGCTTGTACTGGATATGTAGGATCTCTTCCTTGGTTCCTGGCTCAAGCCAAATGGAGTCAGCAGCCAGCTATCCTGACTGTCTGGTGCCCTCTGAATCCAGCCAGTTTGGCAGCAGGCGCAGCATGCAGCTTACTGGAAAACTAACTATCCTAGTTAGGCTTCCAGAAAAGCAAACAAGTTCAGTGCTCTTTCAGGTGTGCTTCTGAGAGAGACCAATGAAAGGCAAGAAAATATGTACTTTCCTTGCTCAGGCTAGATACAGACGTTGGGATTAAAGGCAGGATCATACAGCTATCCCCCTGCTCCTCACCAGCATTAAATTAAATTAAAATAATTCAGAAGTAAATTCCCAGGACACAAAAGGAGCTTCTGTCACAGAGGAGATGAGAATCTGTTCATGAGATTAGGAAGACCAGCAGCACTGGCTCCTGACAAAGAAAAAAGGAGGGAGGAAGTAAATGAAAAACAACAGCTCTCCTAAGGTGCCATTTAAAGAGGTAAACCTAGCAGGACAAAACCAATTACACTGCTTACCTTTGGAAGCGCTGTTCTGCCGCTTCCCAATATGCTACAACTGTCTGGGCATAAAGGCAGCATTAACAGGGTGCCTACAGCGACAACCAGCCAGTCTCTTCCACATGTAATGATGTCTCTAGGCTGGGAGGCATCCTCAGGTCTGCCTCCTCACCAGACGCTGGTCTTTCCAGATGTGCAGAAGAAGTAGCCCACGTGTACACTTTCTAACCCACAGCAGGAAAGGTCAGGCATAAATAGACTGAGTTGCCTATTTATTTTACCTAAAGTAAAGTGGAGGAAGCTTATGCAAGCTGTTTTCCTGCCAGACCCGTAAAGAAGGGATTTAAATTCTATCAAGGAGGTGCAAAAGCGTACTTGCTCACTGACACAACTGAATCCAAACGATGGTGTGTACTTGCAGCCTGAGTGATGTGAGAGCTAGCAAAGATGAGGCTATGTCATCAGCAACTGGCAAAAGATGAGATGGCAGGTGCTGCAGTGCTCCTACTGTTTTCTAAACTGCATAGCCCCTTGCATTAGCTGCCACAGCTTGCTCAAATCTGCCCCATCCCCCTTCTCTCCTTTCCTATATTTGTACCCACTGTGCCAAGATGTATTTGCATCAAAATTGCTACACACATTTTGGCTTTAAATGCGCTTAACGGTCCTGTATTTTCTTGGTTTTATACCAATATATGTCAGGAGTAATCCTAAAGGAGATTCACAGGGGCAAAATCGGTCAAAAACGAGTGGAATCAAAAAGAGGTTCAATTTATAGAGATTGAAAGCTGATTTTCCTTAGAATGGAGGCTAAGTCAATCAAAAGTAAGAAGCTTCCAGATTTCAGGACTTCTAAGAAAGGAGGTTTTTAGATATAAAGAACTGATCATTCTGTACTGTCACAGGCAGTATAGATGATGAAAGCGATGGATGTATTGACTGGCTCCAGCTGCGGATCTGGCCAGATGGAATTAATGCTGTTCTAAAGAACAGCCTTGCGTGAGCTTACAAGCAGAAAAAAGTCCATGTGAAAGGCCCTGGTACAATCTTCCAGGGGAAATGTGGGCTTGAGATGTGCTCCATATTCACTGGAAGGGCGGAAAAGAACTGACTGTGAGGCATCTGCACAATGTTCTCCCCATTCTGGTTTAGCCTAACAAACATTAAGTGTTCATGTGCTCCTGTCTCACTGGTATTAGCAAACAATTCTTACTATTGCTCAGCATGAGAGAAGGAGGAGAAGTTGAGGGGAAGAAAAAGGTATATACACAGTATTACGACACTGCTGGAGCCTGAAGTCAATATTGCTTGCTGTTTGCAGAGTTACTGCTTCTTTTTGAAGGACCCAATGCCTCCTTTCCTTTATCACATTTGCAATTAGGTTTCCATGCACATCTGCTCCTCACCTTAAAATAATTTCCCCTCCATGTCCAAAGGAAAATGATTTTGTAAGGACATTGCTTCCAGAATCACAGTTCTTTTCTCATCCTTGAGTGGTTTTGGCAGGCAGTCTCATACATCCCAGCTTACTCCAGAAAGAATTTGTTCTTTGCCAAGCATCACGTTTCGTGGCCAAGATTTTGAAGAAAGCAAACGAGACCAAAACTTCAAGCCCCAAGCCCATACTTAGGCACTTGTGTAGGTGCACTTCTTCCAGCAGCGTGTGGTGCACAGTAGCTCCAGCTGACTTCTTTTCATTCTGCTCCTCTTTTCCATACCAACTCCCAACATAACCAGAGCAGTTTGATACAATGATAGGAGTATATGCTGCCTGTAGACTCGAATCTGTATTTTTGCATGATGTGATGGTGCTTCTGTAGAAAGACGGAAGGGCAGAAAGGGGAATATCCCTGGATCTCATGGCTGTTTAACACAAACGGAAAGCCAGAGCCAAAGCAGAATATTTCCATGGCATTGAATAATCTGCTGTGCTCCATACAGAAACACTTACATTCATTCCTGTTTTCAGTCTATGCACTAATTACATTCCACCAAAATTATCAACAATGCGCTGTAAAGGGGGCTTATGTAACTCAAAGGGCTTTTGCTGGTGTAGAGAAGTATTTTGCCAAGTAATAGCTGGGTCTTGGTTAGTCCTAGAGTAGATAGTTAAGATTTTAGTCTTGTTTAGTGGATTTTTTTCACCCTGGTTTGTTCAGCACCTGCCCTAGTGTCTAGGTGCCTTCCTTGGCTGCAGGGAAACTCCTGCCACCCCTGCAGTGTCCCACTGAGTAAGCCAGAGCTGCTGGCGGCAGCAAGGAACGTGTAGCTAGGAGGAAGCCCCTCGATATACGCATGGTGGGAGAGGCCTCTGAAAAAAATAAAGCTAGGAAGATGGAAAATATGGATTTAAGTTACCTAAAGGAAAGAGAAATTACAAAGTGCTGATAGCAGGAGACACACTGGGCTACATAAATTCATCCCTGATGTAACTTTTATTTCAGATGGTTGCCCAAGAGCTGGATTTGGCCTGCCTGGCAGAAATTATTTGCTTTAGCCAGTAACATTAGCTGGAAAGAGTGAGCAGTATTACTTTAATTGCACAGAGGAGAGGGAGGACAGATCCCATTTCAAATTTCAGAATAGGGCTTTCTTTAAGGGGGAGGGATAAATATTAATACTGAGACTGTGTTGATGAGCTTTAGGGGAGTTGCTAAGCAACACGGTGCTTTGTCTATAGCCCAAGTGATGCTTGGGAGGGGACCATGTAAGCATAAAATTCATATGGCTTCTATAGAAACATTTTTGTAGATTTTTAAAGATAAACAGAAACCCAAATCTGTCTGCTTGACTTTTTTTTTTTTTAATCACAAGAAAGACTATCTACTGAAAATGTAGTTATGGCTGCAATCTAAGAGCACATATTTGGAGGATATCGTGAGCCCAACAGCAAAGTTGGGGCATCACACAAGTTTTTAATATAATATCAATATTCACTGAATGTATCTCAAAATAAAATGTTTTTTTTTTTTTAAACTCTCAAATTCAATTCTGTGTACTAATTTGCTGTTCGTGGCACCAAGCATTACATTTTAATTCATTATATTTTGGCTTTTTTCCAGGTCACCTTAAGGAATTTCATAAATGTATCCCAGTCTAGCAGCGAAATGGAATAGCTAATAACGCACCGTTACATAACTGATAAAATAAACCCACACATTTCCAGATATTAAAATCATGTATTTGTTTGTCTAAGTCTTGTAGTAAAATTCAGTCCCACACTCCTTCAAATTCAATACGTTCATTTTTATTTAATACTTAGAGCTCAGAAATACAGGGCAAAGAAACGGCTTTTGATTTGAGGCTTGCAGAGAGATTATATTTTATTAAGTTGGTGAAAATGCTGACTGCAGAGACATTTTAAATAATTTATTTTTTAAAAATGAAAGTACTCTTATGTCCTGATATAAAAGAAAAGCTAAAGCTCTGCGTTTATTTGAGGGAGCAGAGGTGAAAACTGGTAAACTCAGTGAACTGCTAACTGTCAGTGCCTTTCTTCTATGATTAGTCCTGAAATTGTCTCCTCGAAACATACACACTACCGTTTTTAACTACTGTAGCAATATTATTGCAGAAAAATATAAGGAGGACTGGAATAGCCCACTGTTCCCGCAGAAAGGTTGTGCATTTGATATTTACTCCATACAGCACATGCCAGTGTGAGAACCTCAGTCTGCAGCCCCTCCACAGAAGCAGCACAAGGCACTGGACAGGGAGCATTTTATCTTAGGATCTATCTGCCACACACAGCACTCAACAGTGATCCAGACCCAGGCTGTCAAAGACTGGCTTGGAACCCCTGCCAAAAATTATATTGAGCCATGCTGTTCTCCTAAATCAGCCTACAAATAGAGAAAAAGGTAATATTTGATCTGAGGATTGTCTGCTCAGGCAGGCAAGTAAATGGCCTGGAGAGAACAACACTGGGCAACCATTCCCAGTGTGCTGGGAACAACAAAGAACAAATTTTGCAAATCCTTTTCAAAAGGAGGCAGATCTGGTGTCTGGTTTTCTCTCTTAGCAGATATCTGCATCACTTAGTCTTCTGTCCCAGGACGGGACTTTGGAGGTGGTTTAGAGCATGTCTGTGAGCACTTTTCCCATCTGTGTGTAACTGGCCTCCTCCAAATTCTTTTTGATATATATTTGGATTATGCCAGTCAGTCTCTGGTCTGGGAGAGAGTCAGCTCCACTGTTTTGTTCCTTTGAGGCATACTGCTCTTCAGCTCAGGGATGAGGAGGATGCCTGCAGGTGCCATACCTAAGATGAAATAAGCAGTCTTTGTTCAACCCTCAGAATACCTTATATGCAAATTCTGATTCCTTTTAGCTTTTCTTACTTCTGTGACTGCATTCATACGTGTTAGCTATAGACAGCGTTGTTGTGTCATCAGAAACGTCTTAGCAGACTCAGCTGTGTTCTGGTGAGGGAGAAGAGGGTACCAGCACCAGTTATGGCCTGTTATGGTGTCTGCTGAAGCTATATTGTCATTTAAATTATATCTGTATGGGGCTAGTTGCCCAGGTACGTTATGATTGGTCCTGGGTTTGGAGCTGGGTGATTGCCAAGCACATTTCAGTTGCCCAGCAGTTCCAGTTGCAAAGTTTGCCAGTAAATAGTAGAGCAGGACTTCCAAGGGGAATGGAGGACGCACTGACTACGAACGCCAAACAGCCAGGCACCAGTGCAAATGCTATGATTAGATCCATGCCTTCTTCAAGGATCATAGTGGGCCTGGAGCAATCCCTGTCTCCGTAGAAGGCAAGCTGCAGTTTCCCACTGGTGGGAAGCTGTGGGATTCCTCTCTGATTCTACATCCTGGCAGCTGGTGGGACAACAGCATCTGCTCATGGCATGGGACAGCCGGATGGCCTGCGTGCACTGTGGAGCAATTGGAAAGGTGTGTTGCAGGCTAGGGAATAAGAATGTGAGCAACATGACAGCCCACACTGGGCTTGCACCTCCTGTAGATCAATGTCAGGGGCATCCTACAAGATCTGGGTAGACCAAATATTTTGATCTTGGCTATCTGCTATTGCCAAAGGTGCCTAAGATGTCACTCATGGCCAGGGACTGAGAAGATACTCAGGGCATCATCAGGGTGCTTTTAACCTCACAGACTAGGTCCAGGCAGCAAGCATGAAACACAAAATATCTCAAAAGGCCATGTGTGCCTTCAGGCTGCTATACAGTTTTCTTCTTTATCCTTTTCACGCACTGGTGTTCTCATTTAACCGAAACCAAATGGTAAGGTAATATAAACTAACGTGGACTTCAGCTACCAACAACCCTTTTCTTTGACGTAATTCTCATTTAAGATTTTCTAAACCAACCCTGAAAACAGGATACTCTTAATAGGATCCACCTGCACAGGAACCCATTTCCTTATAATTAAGAGTGATAGGGGAGAAAATGTTGATTTTTGTGCTGTGTGTAGCCAGTACAAAATCAAAACTCTTCCATAGCAACATTACGGAATTTCATATCATGGTAAGTTATATGTGGAATCTGTGCATGCCAAAATTAGAATATGCACATATAAGGTTTTGAATTCACCTTACCTCGGGCAGAAGGGACTGCATTTTACAGTGGAGCTCAGGGTCGGTTGTGTCTATCAGCTGCAATGCATAACTCAAAATTGTGATGAATAAATGACAGGTGAAGAGCTAAAACATAAAGGGTTTTTCTCAATGAAGATGTATCATGTCCTTTTCTTCTACCTGTATATTATGTGTTCTACAAACAACTCAGAGTCTTGATTACACCTATTCAGATAATTTCCTTTCTTGCCGCAAAGACACTTGTTCGGAGAGGCACATCACTCCTCATCTTTCTTTTGACTTGTCTCAAAGGAGTTTTCTGCTAGTGTTGTAATACTTTTGAGCTTGTTCAACAGCAAACAGACAGATGATGTCAGTGGGAATCTTGCTTAGCAGTCCCTGTCTAGAACATAATACTCAGCTACCTGCTAAGTGACTTCCTACTAGTCAACGTGAAGAACTGTCCATGTTCTAAAATCCACTCAGGCAAGCACCACAGACCCCACCTCATCAGAAGTGCAACAACAAGCTTTCCAGAAGAAAGCCCTTAGAATTAGTTTTTGTTTCTCCTTTTTGAAGGTGGTGTGTATGTGTCCCATACTTGGAGTCTCACAAAGAACAAGGAGAGGAGGACATCTTCCCTCTCCAAAGCTGAATGCATCAGCAATGGTAGTAGAAGAGATGCATAGCATCTTCCCTGCTGCACAATACAGAACATGTGCTGTTCTGGGGAATACCAGCTGAAAGATAACTTCTCCTTTAGGGCATGTAATGCTATGGATAACATGGTAGCTGGCTACATGTAGTGTTCATTCAGAGCAGAGGGGTTTCTGCCCTCCTCTTTAAGTCTCATCCTTCTCCTGAGCAGCAAAATCCTTGGGTCAAGAATCTTTCAGAGCAGCTGTGACTGGTTCCTCTCCTTTGTAAGTGATGGAGCTCAAAATACCCACCTCCTTCTGAAGAATGATGTTTCCAGATCATTTTTATGCAATTTACTGTTTTTCAGAGCACAAACTTTGTGTCAATTCACAACCTGCATAACTTAAGTTAGTGGGGCTATCCAAAACACAAGCCACTGCCTTCTCTACTCTCCCTCGTAGCTGGCGTTGCAGACAAAACCCCCAACCACTTAAAAAGTAAACAAGATTAAATGAAATAAGCACTTCAAAAATAAACTTGTTTCAATGAAATGTGAAAATAAAAAAAAAACAACCCACATATCAGGGCCTAAAATTACACGATTAATTAAAATGACATTCATCAACGTATTGTTACTGCTGACATTCTAGTCAGGTGAACTAAGCGAGCTCCCTGGAGGAAGAATTTGCTGAATTGGAAAACCTGATTTGGAAGCAGTAGCCTCTTTGCACATAGAGATTTAATTACTTCATTTTATTTAGTTAGTTCCATTCAACAAGTTTATTTCAAGTTGAGAAACCATAGAGATAAAAAAAAACATAGAGAGAAAAAAAGGGGAAGGACTTGGTTTTCCTTCTCCATTCTATGAATAAAAATGTGTGCAATGAGTTCTGCAGTTTCTTGGGTATGACTTACTTCAGCGACTGATAACTTAATTACTAGTAGTAACAAACCAGTTAGTTACTTTTAAACTTAGAAAAAGAGGTATTTTAAAATTTTCTTATGAGATATCACTTAAGGTAGTTGATTTAAATGACATAGAGAGTATTAGGCTATTTTGGGAAATTTTTATTGAATTCTAGTTTTCGTTTAAATATAGATTCATAAAAACAAGAAAAAATCGGTAAATAAATGAATCATCCTTCATTTTCTAATTAAAATATGCCAAAATTAGTAATCTGCTAAAGTGAGTCTTAATTTATCATCATAATAAACGTGCATAGATAAATACTTCTGGTCAACAAGAAGAAAGACCTCACTGTGTATTTTCTCTTGTTATAAATCAAGGTGTTCTAATGGTTACCAACCCATGAAAGCTAACTTTTTATTTCAAAAAAAAAAACTAGCATGGCTTACAACTGCAAAAAAGAGATAAAACCTACTATTTAAACCAACACTTCCTGCCTGTTGATGAAGATTTAAATCAAGATTTAGATCAGTTCACTGTCAGTGTTCTAGTTGGCTTACAGCCTTCAAATAATTGTAGGGAAGAAAGGAAACTCTGCTGAGCCACATGCTACAAGTGTAATATTTGCTGGTGTCTGAGACTGCAGAGATACCTTTATATTCAGAACTGCTGCGCTAACAGTGTTAGAAGACCAGGTAATGCCTCTGAATTGCACAAAAATAAGTGACTGAGTCTAAGGAAAACCACAGGAATCAATATTTGACTATTTTAACACTGACCTAAAATAGCGTGTATAGCTTTTGAACACAATTTAACAATCAATCTGTTGGCCAGTTACTTTCTAAATTCATCTTTCAATATAGGACAGATCCTGTGATCCCAAAGTTTCACAGGCAGCAGAAATAACCTTAAATTATGGGACCAGCACACATCAGAATTCCTGCAGGACAGCAAGAAGAGAAGAAGCAGAACCATACGCCATAGAAGTATGGCTACAGACACGGACCGCTACAGACACCTGCAAAATGACAGTTTGTAAAGCATACATATATATAAAGACTGAAAACTTGCACTGGTGAAGTAAGTTGTTGTCATCTCTGCCTTCCTATTTTCTTCAATCCCTGGTGAGCTGACTCCAAAGAAAAGTATTTTCTTCTCTTTCAGCTGTGTTAGCAGTCTCCAAATACAGGCAGACAGCAACACGCCTAGAGCTGGTATATATGCTCAGAAACAGTTTCTCAGTTTATCTGTTGCTTGAGTGCTTATCCTGAATGGTTTGGATGGTTGGTGTTACATCCTACATCTGTATTTGTTTGGTTTTTTAGAAAGTATTATGTCTTACTGTGGTTCCCAAACAAATCTGAGTCAGTGGTCTTAAAAATTCAGATGTTGGCTTTTATATCCAACACAGGGACATTCAGATCCAACTCAGGAATAGCTCGTATCCATTTAACTTAAGACAGCAACTACTTAGATTAAAATGATGTATTACTATGAATCGTTTTAAAACTAATTTAAGGGTTCATCTGCACTTACTTTCAAGTGATGTAAGACCAGCTGTGATTTACCAGTTGCATGGTTTTAAACTGGGTACAATATCAATACTACCTGGTGCAGTGCTTAATCTCAGACTTGTGATGGCAAAAGACTTCAACACTGCACAATGCTTCCCCTTACTTCCCAGTTTCCCCCAGTTGATATAAGAGATGTATGAAGCAGTACATTCTCCTTACTGGGGATACAGTTTTTTTGGTACCCAGATGTGGTTTGTTCTGGTAGAAATGTTTCCTTGGGGGATGAGGAACAACTTTGCCACTTACTATTTACACATAACTACATCTACAATGGTATTTTTTACAGATAGGACAGCACTGGTCACCCTCACAACTGATATAATTACTTGTGTGCAACTTTTCGGTTCTGTCATGGGCAAAGAATGACCACATCTAGTCAAATGCTATACAAGCGTGATGCTTAAAGCGCAGTTTGTGAACAAGCAGTCAATAACAGCTATGGTATCTATCAGAGGGCACTCCCAATTACACAACTAAATCTACTTTTCTCAAAATTAGATGGCAATCTGACCATGGCTAGACTGAACGCTAGGCACCGTAGTAGCATTCACATTACTCCATTCACCATAGAAGGAGAGATAAGCTCTTTCAGGCTTGCCTTTGTATTGAAGCCTTGACAGCTACGGTACAAAAGTGAAAGCTTTTTTTTTTTTGTGTAAAGAACTGGAATAGTTGTTGATACACAGCTTAATCAAGAAAAAAGCATTCTTTCTTTTTAAAGATTCTGCACTGCTTACAGACATTTTATCAGTCTCACAAAACCATTCTCTGATGTAACCAAATATTATCCATTTTACAAATGGGCATGCTGTGATATAGCAGGAGAATCAGTCACAGAGTTGCTGGTACTAGATGACCTATAAAACACTTCAGTTTTGACACTTGGGAACTATTGTACCTATTTGACAAGGCTACCATCTTAGGAATGCACAGATTCACTCGCAAAGAGTTTTGAAAATAACAGCACTCACTTGACTTCAAAGCTGAAGTCATTGGGATTTCCTTAAGGTCAATAAACCCCAGAGCATCTTGTAGGCTGAAGCCTGTGTTCATTGGTTCAGAGCTCTTCAGAAAGGCAGATGGACTGTGTGAATGAGAAACGAGCCTTCTCACTTTTCACGTTTGCAGCACGACTCAGTGGAATGACCAAACATGTTAGTATTTGATGGGATCCATTTGGCTGGAAAAGACTTTCTTCTCCCAATGGCTTCTTTTTACAGCTATCTCTCTCAGCTGTGAAGGTCTGGAGGAGGCTCCCGATGGATCTTATTTATGCTGCTTCTTGGCTGCTGCATAGTGAAGTAGGCTTTCCAAGCCTTAGAGGAACATACAAGGCAGAAGTCCTTTACCAAACTCTCAGAGCCCAGGTGACAGTGCTAATCCTCTAGGCCAGTTCTACAGCTTATCCGTTATTAAATTTCAATCCTTCATCACTTGTGATAATGGATATGTGAGCATTTTTGAGAGCCCAACTTGTGTGATAGTTTACTCTGTAGTGGCTTAAATACAGACCAGGATGAATGCTTAAATCAAAGCACAAACTTCTTTGGCCTCAGGGTAAGAAAAGCATTTTAAGCATTTCTGGCCTCAAGGTACAAACCCAAATACTTTCTAAAATTCCAGGCTTCAGAGAGCTGGCTTTTCTAAGGCAATTTCATATTGCTTCTTCTCTGGGAGGTTTTTCTCTTTCTCTGCATCCAAGCTTTCAGGAAGAGCACAGGCAAGGGCTAGGCACACGGCCTCTGTCTCCAGCACACGGCCTCTGTCTCCAGTTTCCCGTGCTCCTGTGGGATGATCACTGCAGGTCCTCACATCAGCCAACACTGAGAAGCAAAAGGAAAGGAAGATGAGAGAAATATCATCCTCTGCAGATGGTTTGAAGGTTACTTTAATCTCAGGCACTCAGTTCACTACACATACCTCAAGGAAGAACTGACCTCATCACATCTATCACAGGATTAGGAAGTTTGCTGGTACTATGTGTAAGCTTTTCTGTGCCTGGCACAGCACACTCTCTCGCTTGGTGAGAGAGGATGTGTCTTGCAAAATGCCAAGAATGACTAAACAAAGACCATCACCACCACCACTTCTCTTGGCTCCAAGGTCCAGTCAAGATATCAGTTGGGATTAGGTACAACAGAGAAGGTGTCATCTATTTATTTAGTTGTCGTCATCTTTTAGAGCCTTTCTGAAGTGTCAGCATGGTCATAAGTTCAACTTAACCTTCCTCCATCTCCCTAAATATTATACAAACAACTTGCTGGGAATTTAACCTGTTATTGCACGTTGGCACCTGGGCATGGTTTTAGGCATAAACTTAGAAGCATACTACTCACGAACTCACAATTTGACCCAGTTCCCTCATGGCTGGCAGCAAAGTCAGGGAGAAAAGGAAACCCTTAGCGTAGTTTGATGACCATTTCCTTCAGCCTCAGTGTCAACAAGGGTAGCAACCACACCTTGTTCCTTGTTCCTATGCCACGTTACTCCTTGATTGATTCTCACTGGAACAGGTTGCCCAAAGAAGTCATGGAAGCTCTATCCCTGGATGTGTTCAAGGCCAGGCTGGATGAGGCTTTGAGCAGCCTGGTCTAGTGGGAGGTGTCCCTGCCCATGGCAGGGGGATTGGAACTGGATGATCTTTAAGGTCCTTTCCAACCCAAAACGTTCCATGATTCCATGATTATATGGTTGTGCTAGAACATGAGACCATGATGTGAATCAGACTGAAGAATGGATATGAGTTAAAAATAACCAATGAAACAACAATAAAAAAATGTATTTTTTAACCTAGAATGGTTCTCTGATCCAGCTGGGCCACCACATGTCAAGCTGATCCATGTTGGCCAGGCCACATCTTCTACATAGTAACATGAGATGTAACTTTGATTCCGCACTACATCAGAGACTGAGGCACTGCAAGGAGATACATACAGACTGTCCTGTCAAGAGCCAAGCTCTTAACAGAGAATTTGAGCATCTGATATTTGTTACATGTCCCATGGGGTGCCACAGCTTGCCAGACTGAGGAGGTTAATGTCATAGTGAGCTAAGCAGCAACAGGTCCTCTTACTTTACCTAGTGCAAATCAAGCATTGCAGACCAGGAGTATCCGAACTTTTTGAGAAGACATTTTGAAATTAAACACTTCAAACTGAAATATTTTAGGACATTCTTTCCCACTGAGAAATTCTTTTCAGTTCAGTTTTCATCCTGAGTCCGAGTGAAAACAGATTTTAAGCATTTGACTAAAATTGAGAAAAATTCTTTATTTTCAGTGAAGTAAGGATTATATTTATAGTAAGCATAAATGACAACAGGAACAAGTAGGGTTTGCATAACATATAATGCACAAAGAGGATGAAAATCCAAGGATCAAATAGGTATTATATTGACACAAATCTTCTGTAAATGTAATAAAATAACACAGCTAGATATAATACATTTAACAATTGCTATTCAATATAATACATTGTCACACCATAGTCACAAAATAACAATTTAAAAATTGCACATATGCATATAAGGTATTCACTTCTTGCTTCTCCGATACTTCAGTACAGTTCCAGTATTATTTTAATCATAAACACTCTGAAGTAGCTCTAGGGATTCCAGAATATGGGAATTGTTGAAGAAATTTCAAGAAAAGTGTATGTAAAGGGACTGGTTCTATCAGTGAAAGGTAAAAAAGGATTTTATTGATTTGGTCTTTTAAAAATGCTTTTTTAACAGACAAGCAGATTAGAATTTATTGCCTGTGATGGAAAGTCTCAAATATTGCATAAAAAAAAAGAAAAATATATCCACCAAAAGAAAGACTTTCTACTTTCTGTAACATATCTTGATCAATCAAAGATCTACTGCTCACAGATATAAATGCTTTGTGTTGCAAGCATTAGTGTGATGCAAAGATTTCTAATAATAAATACCTATGACTACCTATATACAATCACTATGCCACAAACATACACTGAATAGTCAAGAAGATAATAGAAAAAAGCTTGGAAAAAAGCAGTTACAGCAAGCGAGAAGAAGCTGTGAAGAACTTCTGTACAAATTATGGATTTACAAAAAATAGGGCTGAGGAAAAGACCACAAGAGATTTATAGTTTGATCAGGAGGCAAAATTACAAACATTTATGACATAACATAGAATCATAGAACCATAGAGTCATAGAATCATAGAATGGTTAGTGTTGGAAGGGACCTCAAAGGTTGTCCAGTCCCAATCCCCCCCTGCCATGGGCAGGAATGCTTTTCACTGCATCTGGTTGCTCATCCATGTTTCCTTATTCTCTCTTTAAGATCTTTCTTCCTAGGAAAGCTACTGTAACGCATGCTGTTCTGACCTCTTATCACCAGGCTGGGAGGAAGTCTGGTGCTACAATTAAAAACCCTTACAGCCTGCCCAACCCAGCTCAAATCTGGCGAACAAGCTTATTCTTTTTCCTCTTTGCAACAGACTTTTCCACAGGATTCAGGGAGTCATTTAAGGCTGGAAAGAAGGAAGTTATCATGAGGAGAAAAAAGTTTAAATGAGACAGAGCTTTGGGCACAGAATAGCTGAATGTTATTTATCCAAAATAACCAACTGACCTTGGAGGAAAAGCACTGTGCGTTACTGAAGGAGCGAATGGAAGAAACAGCGAAGAGTCAGAAAGAAACAAGATCCAAGATTTCATAAAACAACTTAAAAATGGAATATGTGAGGGCAAGTGAAGCAAATACTTCCTGAGCAAGAACAGAGACACGGTGGCAAGCTGAAGCCTTTGCTGGAGGGGTGATGTCCTTTATAACATTAAGGACTGTTCTTCTTTTTTGGTGTGCCTAGAATAAAAAGATCTAGGATATATGCACAGCCTCTGCTTTCCCACATTGTGCTCAGGTGCAAAGGGAATGTAAACATTAACCAAACTCAATGCAAATGAGGGGCAAATATTTACCTTAAAAACCTTTTTCTGCAGGCCTGGATTTGGAAATCTCTGCACTTTCTAGATCTGTGGGAATGACTAATTTTTATGATAACAACTCAGTGATGTTCACTGGACAGATTATTACCTATAAAACACAGAATCACAGGATCATAGAATTGTTTAGGTTGGAAAAGATCTTTAAGATCATTGAGTCTAATCATAAACCTAACATTAAGTTCACCATTAAACCATGTCCTTAAGCATATGCTTAAAAAACAAAAAGCTTTTTAATAAAAAAAACCCTGCTTTAGCTGAGCCTACAATAGGTAGGACTGCAATAAACTAAGTTAATGGTATACTGTCTTATTAATAAATGCTGGCTTATGAAGAAGACGCTGCATGGCTTATGTCTCAAGCTCTCTGAATTATGGGTTTCTCTAGACTGCTCAGAGAATTCCTGGAAACGAATCCTTGCATGGGAAGGACAATGTGAGGAACCCACACAGCACAGATTTTTCATTCGGAGTCTTTTGCATTGAGAGGATAAACCTTGTAAAGTCTGACATTCAGAGCCTAAAATCAATGTCTTGCCACAGTTATTTCACACCTTTTTGTGATCTGCTGTGATTAAAACAGTGGTTCCTGCAGCACAGCTCCAGTGGTCCCCAAGTTCACCTATTTACAGTACCATGGAGCCAAACACAGAGACCAAGCCTTGGACAGGGCTCAGGACTGATATTTTGAATCGTCTGTTCTTCTCTTCACAGCAGTGTTTAATTCTCATAGAAGCTACTCAATAAATTGGATTTGAGAAAATTATACCACCACATTTGCCTGGATTTCCTCCTCTCTTCCTCCCTGTAGGTGTCAGAAAAGGCTTAAAATAGTTTGTGACTTGTGGCACTTTTCCTGTACTATCTATTGCAGATCTCTGAAAAGAGTAGAGAGGGAGGTTAAGATCTGAGGTAGTATTTATAAGCCTAGTGAAATCACTATACCGATCCTAACCTTTGTCAACACTAGCCATCTTGTGGACTGAGAGGTCATTTTTAATTCCACAGCATCTCCTGACTTTGTTGTTTCAGAAATGTGCACTGCTTTTAAGACAGGAAGCTGTGTCTCCTTTTGTCTCAAAGAATTTGGCTTCATTCACCATTCTGTCAGTCCTCTATGTCTTTCGGAATAAAAAAACCCTGTCATACCTGTCGCTATTTATAGTGTGTGTTTTTGAAGGAAGAAATCTGTCTACATTGAACAACCCAGTGAAGACAGTCTCCAGTCCAGGCGCTTAGTGACATGAAAATGAGCACTGTGCTCTGAATGTTGTGCCTCTGCTTCATAGGATAATGTTGCAAATCTACCACAGTTTGTGATTCGCAAAAGTTTACCTTATCCTTTTACACACAACTCTAATTCCCTCCTTTCCTGCATCAACCCGCCAAACCACTAATTTGTACAGAACGTAATGTTGTCTGTTCACGGATGTAAAAGGCTCCCAGTACAAAAAAAGCAGGTTTTCCTTTACCGCCTGTGGTGGGAAGCAGACTTCACACAGCGAGGTGATGTATGATTATAACCAGTGAAATCCACAAAATTTCTTCATGAGATTGAAATAAATTCTGTTTTGTTTGTAACCGTGTCTGCTATTTTTGTTAAACTGCTCCCTCTCAGGTCCTATCCCAAGAAGAAATCCTGTCAAGAAGTATTACTTTTTGCCAATTCGCCTACAAAGAGTCACAATCAATAATCTGTCTTATAGAAGCCAACCTCTGGGAACACAGTAAAGGATGTTAATAGTGGTTCCTATGGACATCTCACTTTCTCTAAGGGCAACAAATGAAATATTAAAAACTAAGTAGCATTTAAACGAGTGAAGTCTGTCTCAAAGCACACAGAGTAATCAAAACCAGAGCAACACAAGGGACCCTGGCTTTATAAAAATAATCTTTCCTCCTGTATCATCAATCTCATAAAAGGCCCGCAAAATCCAGAAGAGTAAAACTGTTTTTCACTTAGAGTGAAAAAAAGTAAAAAAAGCGTTCCAGCATTTGGGGCCTTTTAAAGGAAGTAATGTAGCAAATTATAGCCTTGTGTAATTCCATTTAAGTAAGCCACGTTAAATATATAAGGCCTACAAGGTTGTGGGGTGGGGATTTGGTAGGCTCTAAAGATTCAGAAACTTCATAATCTCCTTACTACCACCTGTAAGTGGGATTTCACTCCATATTTTTTCAGCACCAAGTGGCTTATTAACACAGACTCTCAAAGAAGTGCTTCAGATTTTGTTACATACCCTGAAAACCTTCACTTTGAAACAATGCATGCTGTTTATCAATCAGCACCATAACTATATACACAAATAAATACATGTTTTTGCAAGAAAGCATAAATGGAAACATCCCATAATACCTTCCCTGCCAATATCTACCTATAAAATTATTATGAACCTAGTGCAAATTTGGGTAGGGCTCTGATCTGTCAGGTATTAGAAGTAATAGTCGGGGTCATTTGCCTCTGCAGCTGTAAGCAGGTGCAGAAGGAGGTGCTGGTGATTCTGGTTCTCAATAGTAAGGCCATATATAAGATATGCTGCATACAGCCTTTTGCTCTCCTCATTCCCCCTTCACTCCAGAAAGAAAATACTGAGCTTCACTGAATCAGAAGTGACTCAGAAGTGAGCCTCTTTGTTGCAGGAGTGAAGGCAAGATCTTTGCCGTTACGTCAGCATTGGCAGACACAACAAAGATCAACCAGAGCCAAATTTTGTTTCTCACTAGACAGTGAGATACCACAGATCCTCCTCTCTTTTATCTCAGAGAGATAGTAATGACTTGTCTTTTGCCCTGTTCCTCTTTGTTCCTAGCTGCCCTTCATGTGTTTCTCTGCATAAGACCTCTGCACTACCCACGCTGTGTTGAGCTCACTAGAACTGCAGACGGAAAAGCAAAGATCTACCCAAACAAGCGAAATGGACGGCAGCCTCCTGTGAGAGTCCCTCCCATGCAGCACATCAAGTGCATCATGTGCTGGAGAGCCAATGATGCACTGTGTTCGTTAGCCAGCACAGGACTTTAAATACTGCAGACAGCTTAACTCAGACTACAGCTACCTACAATTTCACTCTAATGAGTGTTATACATATATATTCTTCAATCTATAGTCGTGAAAATTGTTCTGCCAGAGCAACTGTGCTCTGGCATCTCCATCTAGCTTTTAATTGCGCTTCTAGACTTTCAATTGTGAGGACAACATAAAGCCCATAAGCTGAATGCAAACTGAGACAGGATCACTGCCAGAAACTGCAGAAACCCACAGCCATCAGCCTGCAAGGCCTGCCCTGCCCTGCTCCCCTCGCTGGGGACTGTAGGACTGTAGCTATTGGTGGCTGCCCTCGAGTGCAACTGGGAGGACGGCATGCTCTCCCAGCATAAGCATAGCCTGTTTGGGTGTGTGCACCAGGGTACAAGACCTCCAATGCCCGGAGATAAGGCACTCCAGGGCACCCTCCCATCCCACCAGAGGCTATGCTTCCAGCTTCACACTGGTGCTAACAGGTAAATCTGACCTCATGCACCTGCACAGGCTCCCTTTCAAGAAATTATATACCCAGTGAGTCCAGAGCCATGCAGTGTCCACCTTTCCCAATTCAGCACAGAGCTTGTCACCCTGCCAGAGGTCCCCGCTGGGAGGCACTGGGGTGTTCTCTTTCCTTGCCCTGCTAGGTCCTTCCCCTAGCTCCCTCTGCGTCTCTGTTTGCAGGCATTACCTCCTTTGCAGCATGTACACCGCAAGGCTGTGTGGCCTCAAGCAAGAGAATCGGACTCCACTTTGCCACAAAGATCAAGAGCAGACAAAAGCATGGGATGGCAAACTTTCTTGGCTTGAGGTTAGTGCAGCAGCTCTCTGTCACCTGGAGAACAGGGGAGATGATTTCCTAAAGATGGCTATGAGCTTCCCACTTTCCCAGCATATGTGAAGAACATGTGAAGGACATCGAAAAGGCCAACCCTGAAAGCCTGTGAGACACACTGCTGAGACAGGTACACATTCTTCCTTTTCAAGGCATTGGGCTCTTCAGATGGATGCAGAGCATGAGTCCTCATCCTCTCCACTGTTCCTGAAGGAGGGAAAGGGATGTTACCCCTCTCCAGTAAACAAATTAATTTACTGGACTCATATGTTTTCTGTTGGTATTAGGAAAAGTCTAGGACATTTGACTGCAGAACTTATACCCCTTTTAAGCCTAAGCATGATAATGTTGTGTAAATGTTCAAAGCAAAACTAACCAGCAGCAAATTTTTGATGTCAGCTGCTCACTGACTAACTGTGGAACAAGAATTATTTACAGAATTTCTTCTGTTGGGACATTTTCAATAGAAACACTTAGTATTTGACTGTTTGATTTGAATGGAAGCAGACCTCATCCTTTCCAGCCAAATAATTAAACAGGCCAAGAATACATCAATCATGTCAGCAGCATGGGCACAAGGCTAGGTTTTTAAGCATTATTTAAATTAAAACCATCACTAGTAAAGATCTGGAAACAAAATATTCCATTATCACAAATATCAGAACATCAGAAGGAAATATAATATTAATGTTCAGGAAATATTCTAGTATAGCTTTCCAGATACGATTTGAACGAGGCTGGTCACAATACCAAACAGACTGTTCTCCAAGTATTTGTACATGTGCTCAAATGGTAAAGAAAGCAAGTGATCTGGCTATATCTTCTTTGTTAATACCAGACAAACTGATCCACCATGGTGAAAACTCATTCATAATCAGACATTTGAGTTGGCTTTAAGTCACTGCATGCAGCAGAAATGTGCATGGCTCTTAAAGCATGTGTTGACCTTACCGCATACCTAGCATTACACACATTCTTAACTTTAAGCACGGGAATAATTCCTTTAATGTGAAGTATTTCTGTGAATATTTGCAGGATTGGATCCTAACTCTGAACTGGTCTTCACAAAGATATTCAGGAAAATTAATCCAAATTAGCTACAGGCTTAATTTAAAGCAGATTAGTTAAAGTGCATTTAACCCTGTAAAGACTTTTCGAAACTAAAGTAGACTTAATTCAGCTTTGTATAAAGCTTAATCCATTTTCAATTTATACTTTAAGTGAATTTGGACTAATTAAGTTGAATGTCCTATGTAAATGAGTCTGAGACTCTAATTCAGAACTGTGTCCAAGTACAGGTATAAACCTATCCCTATGCAGAAAAGCATATCCTTAAAATTAGCTGTTTTCAATAAGACATGTACAGGTAGTTAAATATTTTCCTGATGACACTCTTAACTATTTTATATTATTGAACTATTTGAGAATTATAGTTTGATGGTAAGGAAAAATCACTGCCCAAAGGGCTGAAAGGCTGATAAATATATTTAATTTACTGTCCTTCAGATGATACCAGTTTCTCCAGTGTATGTATAAGAAATCTTCAGTCATTGTGTTCCATAGGAAATCTCTGATTGATACGGAATTAAAAACTGGTTCTTCAAGGTGGAATTATTTTTTCCTTAGAAGGGGAAAATAAATGAACCCTTCATTTTCTGGGAAGACTTTATAATGGAGTGTTGTTTTCTCAACCTAGACTCGTAAAGCACCCTACCCCTTCCCAATGGAGATGAATTTCAGCAACTCTATTTATCTAGAATTTTACATCTCAGATCTTGCAACTCTTTTTTTGAAGCTCCCTTCCATGGAAGTGTACTTGAAGTGACTGAATCTAGATTATTTCCTTGCCAGATAGGCAGCAGGAAGCTGAACGGAAAACAAGCTTTATAACAAAGTCTGAATAAGTATCCCACCTCATATCTAAGTTTAAATATTCAATGTTAGCTACATATGTGCTTAACTACTTCAGTGAAGAGAGGTACAACTGTACAACAGTATTACCCCTAGCAAAGTAGCATCAAAGGCTTATTAAGTAGCAAGTTGTCCGGTCTGGCTACCTAAAATGAACTAAGAAAAAAACACTACCTCCAGCATAAAAATTGCCAACTAAAGCAGGCATGGAGCCAGAAAATCTATGTAAGTTATGTAGCCTAGGCAGATATCCCACATCTGCTTACTCAGAGTAAGTCAGAGAAGTCAGCTCACACGTGAAACAGCTCTGCTCCTGATCCATCCCCCGTGAACAATCCAAATATGAATTCCTTCAGCTCCCCTGGTATTTGAATAGTCATATTCACACAGTGCAACAGAGCACGGGACAGCAGTTTCCAAGATGCTGAAAACCTGGGATGTTATGATGTATATATGATGTGATGTATCCTAACACAGTGAACCAGTACATTCGTATTTTCATGGCACAGAGTCCAAGCAAATATTCTTCACCTCTCAGCAAGATAGTACAGCTTCTGGACACAGGCTGGCACAGATATGGCCGATTCACGTACCTTCACCTGATCTTCCTCTACTAGGATGAGTATATCTGGAAGTAGGTTGAGTACATCTGCAACATTATGTACCCACAGTCCATTCAATGCAGTGATGCAGTTATGAGTGATGCCCACCTCATGGTCACAACAAAACTGAGATTTGACAGGTCTGTATATCAAATTGACCAAGTGTCTGTATTTTAGTTAGTCTTCTGCAAAGAGAAGAGTGTAAAGACATGACTTCATCTTTTTCTAACTCATGCAGTGAAAGAGAGAGAATTTTATTCTTTGTGGGTTCTTCAACTTCTTCAACCACTTATCACTATCTTAGCTGAGCACTGCCCAGAAAGAGGAAGAGGAGGTATTGCAAAGAGATCCAAGGACTCTTACTACCATCCTGCTCAATGACTACCTAATTTCTGCTGCCAGGAATAGCTTGTTTGGCTCTCCTTTCTTTTGCTTCCTTTCCTCAGATTATTTTTCCACTGTCTGGTGAAGTTACTACTACCGCCTTTCCCATTTTTCTAATTAAAGTGAAGACAAAAGATATTCACAAGAATGTAGACATGACTGCCTTCAATAGAGCTTTGCAGAATGGCTGTGTTGTGAACATGGCAGTCAGTAGCATAATGTAAATGGGCCTTCTTTCTAAATTCATTACCTTAATCTCCAGAATTTCCATGGCTCGTTTTTAGTTGAAGGGACGTTTGTGCCACACTGAGCTAAAAGAGCTTTTTAGATGTGTTTGGAGGTTGTTAGCCACTATCACTTCAGCCATCCTCTCCTTGTGTTGTGTAGCTTCTTCACTTCAAACACCCTGTGGTCTCTGCACTTGCTGTTATCTCCTCTGGACCCAAAAGCTTTTACTATTCTTCAGTTTGCAGATGTGGTCCAGATAAGGACCAGTGCCTAGCTGAGGTGTATACAGTAAAACAACCACTCCAGACACAGAAAAGCAATTTGTCCCATGCACACATTAAGCTGGCAGCATTTAACTGGCATTTAGATAATAAGGACATATATTTCGCTGTGAAACATGGTCAGAACTTGCAGCCATGAAATGTACTTGATAGCCTTTAAATTCTGTCTCCCTGTGCTGGTTTAGAGAGATGGCTTGGAGCTGATGTGGCAGCTCATTAACACTCAGTTAATGCTTCTGTATATAGAACAGCATTGACTTTCACATTTTCTTATTTATTTCTTTTCACATTTTTCAGGGGAGCAATGCATGTGGAATTAAAAGGAAGAGGGGCACACAAAATATTGTGAACAAATCAGTTTTAAAATCACCGAAATAACAAAGCTACAATGTACTGAAAAGACCATTTGTGAATACAGAGTCTAGGACAAGCATCACTTTTACCGCATCAAGTTTCCAATGCACATGATTTTTGAGAGTCCTAGCTTCAGGTACCAAAGACAGACATCTACAGAATCATAGAATCATAAGATCACCAGGTTGGAAAGGACCCACTGGATCATCGAGTTCAACCATTCCTAACACTCCCATAAACTATGTCCCTACACACTTCATCAACCCGTTCCTTAAACACCTCCAGAGAAGGTGACTCGACAACCTCCCTGGGCAGCCTGTTCCAATGCCCGATGACTCCTTCTGTGAAGAATTTTTTTCTGATATCCAGCCTGAACCTCCCTGGGCGGAGCTTCAGGCCATTCCCCCTTGTCCTGTCCTCTGTCACTTGGGAGAAGAGGCCAGCTCCCTCCTCTCCACAACCTCCTTTCAAAGAGCATGAGGAAGCATGCATCCAAATAAGTTTCTGTTTTCAAACTTATAGCAGCATTTGTTTTATTTAGATAAACTATTACTCAACCTGCAAAGCCTTGCTAGTCAAGGAGGAGGAGGGCATGCCAAAGGTGGCCAGTAGATACCGACAGCCTACACAACTCCCCAGGGAACCTCCTGCTCTCCCTGCCTCAATGACTTTTACCAAACCACCTCTTGAGTGCTCAGCAGAAACAAAAGCTGCTTCTCACTGCACAGGAATTTGGCAGGCTACAGTTTCGCTCTTCCCTCCCTAAGTCAAGCCTGTCAGGAGAGAACAGAACTTTTCTGACAGAAGGAGACAAGGAGGTCATGAGGCTTTTCAAGGTCTTTCCTTGTTAATCCAGGCACTCTGTGAACACTGGGGGCCTAAGCATGCTGCACAACAGGATGCCCCACAGAGCTAACTAGCTAGTTTTAAGAGAGGTGGTATGGTAGGAGGAGCAGCACAGCTACATTACGGAAAAGGTCCACCTGGCCCAATTAACCCCACAGGAATGCACTTCGGTTGTCTCTGCATGACCTTGCATTGCGCCAAGTAAACAAACACATACAGCACATTTGCAAAGAGGGCTTTTACAACCATACCAGAAATGTTGACACACACTTTGAGTCATTAAGCAGATTTCAGCTGGATGGCCGTGCATGAACATAGATATTTTGCACAAGGATGATGTCAGGCAACAACTGAAGAAGCAGCTCCCGGCCTTTGACAGGAGCCCATCTCACAAGGAAGAAGCTGTACTGCCTGTGGAGGCTAAAAGGCACTGAGCTTTCTTTTGGAAATGTGATTGCCAATGGAGACAGAAAGTGGTAGAAGAGGTGACATATTCAGACAGAAATCTCTTTTTGGCTACAGTGCCCAAGAGGACCGCCTCCATGCAATGCAATGAATTCCTCTTTGGTAAGGGGGCAGATGAGACAAAGGCAAGCCTGACACAACCTAGGGTTTTACTCATATTTGCCAGTGAAGCAATTATAGTGTAAGGAGGACTTCTAATGGTCTCTGCTCTTCCTTTTTCCTTTCTTCCCAGATAGCCCTAAATACATCCAGCTGCAGTCATCTTTCTAGTTGACTGGTCAGTGCTGGGTCTTCCAACTAATTTCTTCTCAGGTATTTGATAAACTGTAATTCATCATAATACTATCTTTGATTTTATTTTTTTCAGATCTACAGCTAATTCAGTGGGGTGATAAATGGCAAATGTTTACGCTTGTGTATTGATCAATAGCAATCATCTAAGCTGGTGTATCTTATAGCTGTATGTGCCTTGAGAAATGTTTTTCTAGAGGGGGAACCATTGTGCAAGGAACTGGCATCCAGTAAGATAAGATAAAGAAGCAGGGAATCCACTCTGCTGCGTCAGCAGAAAAGGATCTTTTTTTTTCAAAGTTTGGGCTGCACTCCCCTTGAGGTCGAAAGCTTAACAGCGAGGAAGACTTTGAGCCTTCATCTTTGGACCCCAGGAGAGGTCCTCACGACCACTCAAAGGATCGACTGCACATGAGAACAAGGCATGGAAGTATGTTAACAATGTCTTGGAAAAAATTAGTATGTAGGACATTTTCAGGAAATGCAATGAATGTGCATAGATCTGTAACATAAAACACACATGGTTTTCTCACTCAGTGTGTGTGGTTTTGCAGGATGAATCCCTCCACGCACCCAGTGCTGCAAATAAGGGAATACCTGCTTAATAACGACTATGTAGTTGTTATTGAGTTATTATCTTGGAATCCTTGCCCAGCCGCACTTAGCCTCCCACTTCGGTGAGGAGTGTTAGAAAGCAAGGGGATTTGGAAACTCTGTTCTTTGAATCAGGGTATATCTCATCCACGAAGCGCAGTAAAATCCTTTGTATTTTTGATCAATAAATATTAACTGACAACTTACTTTCAAATATTACATCAATTACATGGTAGAACACTGATTTCAAGTATTGATCTTGATGTAAGTTAAAAATCTGACATCTCCACATTCTACATTAATTTCTAATTTTCATCTGCCATATCTTCTGGACACAGGAGGCCCAGAGTCTTCAGCAGGAAAAAAAAAAAGTCACTTTCCACAACCACAGAAAAAGGAAAGCAATTTTACAGAACAGATTACTTGGAAAAAAACCCCAACTTTGCATCTCCTTTCAAACTCCAGAGCACAACAGGTCAGAAATACAAAATATGTAGGTGTTCATAAGTTGGCCAAATATGACTGTTACAGCAAAATAAAAAAACAAGTGCACCTTACCACAGGGAGAATCTCGTCTATTTAAAACAGTGTCCCTGTTATGGATGCATGAATGCCGAATTTTTATATTAACTGAACGTAAGCTGTTTGACATGGAAAAAATGAAGTTTTATAGCCAGTTTCATTTTGAAAAATGGCTAGATTATTTTATATGCAACCTCATCATCCCTGTCTCCCTCACACAAAAAATAATAATCAACTGAGTGTACGAAGAATGGGAAGCTGCAACCCCAACAGTTCAAGTTTTGGAAAAGGTCTGAAAAAAGAGTTACCATGGGAAGTGTCAGGTGAGCTTAAGTGGAAAGAGTTACTACCTGCTTCACCTGTAATGTCTTCATTACTGAGGTGTTGGATATTATGGTGATAACGGCTACTAAATCACCTCAGACTAATCCTTACATTAATCTCTTTTGGTGATATTGGAAAAATGCCTGTAAGCTAATAAGTGCTCAGCACATGGGAGGTTCAGATTTGATATAGATGAACTATATTTTTCTGATGCTTTGGCACTTGTCTACATACATAAGAAGCAGAAAATAGGACGAAAACACCAAAGTGAGATGAGAGCATGTGATGGCAGTTTATTAAAAGATGTAGAGCTGAAGAATATGAATGTCTCCTTTTTGTCTCTATCCTTGATGTACCAGCCTGTGTTTCCCACAGCTCTTTGAAGGCAGAGAATCCAGAAGTAATAGGTGAATTCTCGAATCAAAAGGACAATGAGCTGGAATATTGCCCTTGAAAGAGATGATGGTAGTGTTATTGAAATGGCTCTCCAAGAAGTGGCTTGCTCCCAGACTTCTAGTCTCAGGACCCCTGACTCCAGGAACACAAGCTTCCTCCTGGCCAGCAGCTTTACTAGGTCTCATTCAGAATAAGGAATCCACAGTAACAGAACCAGGATTTTCAAGAAGGTACATGGTAGGGCTTAGTGAAAGGGAATATGAGCCTCAGGGAAGAGACTGCAAGGCAGCATTGCCAACTTACGATGCTAGAAACAAAGCTCTTGTGATAGAATCTCCTCTGCTGGGAATGAGCATGAATACCAGCCAAGCTTACATTCCATCAGACTGCAGAGGTATTTGAACAAAAAAGCCATTGACTATCCTGAATGGAAGATTACTTTGCTCTTGCCTGATGTAGGTGAGCCACTATATTTACAGATGCCTTAGTTTGCAGAAAAACAAAGTAACTACAAGTAACTCCAAAAGCATCACCACATTTACTCAGTATAAATAAACTTGTAATGAACACATCTTGCACACAAACTGTTGGGATTCTTTAGCACACCATGCTGTGGCTCAAGACCTTACAGAACAAAAGAAAGCAGAGCACTTAAAGTACTGTATGTTTGTTTCACTATGCAGTATATATAACACAAACTTTGCATCCAAATTTAGCAATAAGTCTTTATTGCTTTCTGTCATCCAAACTGTCAAGTTGCACATCAACAATTGCACTAGTTTCAGGGACAGTTGCACATAAGATGTAGAATTACTTGCAAAATAAGTGTTGATGATCATGTGCTGATCATACAATAAAAGGATATTTCTCTGGCCTTCAGGATGCAGGGTAACAGCATGGTCCCTCCTGCGATCTTGCTCAGGGAAAGGGCAGCTTGCTAGAGAAATTATATTTACTTTTGGAGCATTCAGCTACATAATCCACCAGCTGGGAACAAAGTGTTGAGTAACTCAGAGTGAGATGCTTCTACACTCTCAGCATGAATTGAAGTTACAAAGGGTTAACAATGAGAAACGGTGGAAGATTGTTTCAATCAACTCATCTGCATCCACTGCCCCAAAAAAGAAAGCCCAAATGTTCCCAAAGTATAGAGGATTCTCCAAAGCATTTAAAGCCATTCTTTTTTTCACAGATGAAAAGGTGTGTACACATCCACATTACCATGGAGAAACCTACATCTCTGCTCTCCCCTACTTGTGGATTTTGGGCTTCGAAATTTAGATTAATACAAGTTATTTTTGCCCTTCACCACAACACAGATGGTTCTGAAACTGAAAGGTAAAACCATTTACTAACAGACCCATTGGATTAGGTTAAAATCCCAAACATCGCCCTAAAACTCTCAGACCTTTGGCATGTTTAAACCTAGCACTGCATTTTTGCGTGGTATCTAGTGCATTGGATCAAATTCTGAAGTCTGACCACTCGGGCCAGATTCTGATACCATTCACAATGGGTAGCATTTTCTACCCTCAGGAGCCTCTCACTAATGGAATTTGTATGAAGGGAGGAAGAAATGTGACAGTTTCTAGCATTCAAAATCTGTATTCGAATTCATATTTCACAGGTTGGGTTTAGTGCACAATCCAATTCACCCGGCAACACTTTTTCTTCTAACTGAGATCTATATTTCAGCATGGATGAAATACTTCCACATTTAAAGAAAACACTAAAGAGCCTTTTTCAAACAGTTAATTGAAATTAATTTTTAAGTAGTAAAAGTCTGATTACAGAATGATGTCATTTGCATGGACTAGCTTCACTTTAACACTAGGCTAAGTCAAACAAACAAAACTAATGAAGGTGAGAAGAGTAGCAGTGTTTCTAGCTGAAATTAATACCTCCATCCCTGTATGTTAAAACAGGTAATGATCTCCTAATGTTTACTTTGATATGTGCTTTATTTCCATATAAACATTAGTGGTAGGACATCAGTTAATAAGTAAAATGAAAAGAAAGATCTCTAAGGCATTATTAATATCTAAAAATTCCAACATCATTGTTCCTTAAACTGTTCTCTTTAATCTTAATTTTTACTCTTGGAAACAAAACGTAACTTGTCCAATGCATGTATTGCTCAGGGTTCCCGAAGCTAATCTTACTGTTGTTCTATGTGGGTCTCCAAAAAGTGAGAACACTTCAACTATAAAAGAAATACAGAAAAAAGACTACGCAAAAATGGTGCTTTGTCATTCCACATGCACCAAAACAGCAGGACAAGGGAGCTCCGTGGCTGAAGTGCACACTGTGATTGCCCAGCTGCTCCCAAGGGAGCTCTTGGAGAGCACCATGAATCTGTCCCTGCCCCACTGCCCACAGAAACCAGGGCTCACAGAGAGCTGGGGGAGGGAGGTGAGCATCCATATCTCCCCTCCATGTGTAGGCAAGTATCTCTGGGATGCTCGTTCAGAGTCAGAACTTAGGACTCCACCCTGGATCCCATGGTTTAAATGTAGCCTGTATCTACACCCTTTACATGGAACAGCTGCTCACTGCTAGCACCCCCAACCCACTTGAGAAAACTCCAATCTGAGAAAATGAGCTGACTTCTATCCTGAGTCCTGCTTTAACAATAACATTTTCTGTTAATAACATTGGAGCAGAAAAGATCTCATGGGTCATTGAATTTGAGGTCCTTTATCATAGAAACTACATCACAATATCGCTTTCATAAAATTACCAAGCACAGTCTAATAATAAGCCAAATTGTTTGTCACTTCCACTCTTCCTGAGACAATTTTCCAGAACCTTACTATTGGGATGACTGGAAACCTACTTCTACTTTCTAGCTTTAATTTATATACCCCTGGGGATTTTTACTATGAGAAATGACAAGCAAGCCAAAATGAGCTTAGTTTAATTCTTGAACCAGCATGAGCAAAGAACGAAAGTCATTAGGAGAAAGTACCTCTTGGAAAGCCAGCAAGTTAGAATTCAAAGGTATAAGAGAAAATAAGCATCCGCTGTTCTCATAATCACCACAGACAGGTCTCAATTGAGTTTTCTGGACCTACATAAACTTTAATATGCTTTGGCTTCATTACCAGGAATTTGGTTCTGTTATTTAGAACTAGGGGAAGTTGTACCTCCAACTCTCTTCTCAGAACCTAGCCAAGAACATGAACTTCAGATTTATGGATAGCAAAGAACCAAATCATGTTTATGAGAACCATCACAGAAAATTTTAGATATAATCCAGCCTAGAAAATGTTCTGATTAAAAACATTTATTATTTATTTACAGTAGAAAGGGGCACATGTTTCCACAGATGAAAACTGTAATTTTCTAGCCAATCTTAGTTGCAAGCGGGAAAGGATATAAAATCTTGAATATAAGTTTAATTTCTGACTTTATAAGTGACTTAGCCTGCATTCTCACATCAGTCCCTTGTCCTCTTTCTGTATCCATCTCCTCATCTTTAAAATGTGGGTAATAATACTTCTGTATCCCTTGAGTGTTTCTTAAGCTTAATTAATTCAATGCTTTATGAAGTGTTTTCTGATCCAGAAATGGGAGCACTACACATATCCAAAGGATTCTACTTTAGACCATTTGCAAATAAATAAAGCTGTGCTTTCTAGATCATATTTTTAAAACAGGAATGACCTGGCCTCAAGCGATCTTCTCTCATGGAAAAAGCATTGGAAGCCAGGTCTGCAGCCAGCGTTTTCTCCCAGGTCAGTAGCCCTCCCTTGCCTGGGGAATGTGAGAACGTGGCTGCAGGCCAGGACTCACATGCACAGAGGGAGGGAATAGGAGCACAAGGCCTCTGGCCAGCACTTGCCAACCAAAGCTGCAATTTTCTCATAGAAAGCTAATGGGAAAATGCATGTGCACGCCAACGGGTCTTGCTCATCTGAGAGCTTTGCAGCTGTCCTGCTAGGAAAAGAACATGACACGGGAGCAGCGAATTGTACAAGAGCTCAGGGGCCCCTTGTACCTTGGAGGAAGGGAAGCAGAGGTCAAACACTCCAGACAGTCTCGTACTTCATTAGGACCAAAGCCCTGCAAATTAGATTGCTTAAAAAACATGAATTTTGGAGCTGACGCTACACTGCAAGGCTGCAAAGCCCAAGATGGGACCAAGGTTTTTCAACTAGAGTTAGTGTTTGTTTATATTCAGTTACAAATGTGTGTGGGGTAGGGAAAGAACAGAAATTATTGGCCTATTATTTCTTTAGTCAGGAAGGGTCTATTACTCTCTAAACTGAAAGTAACCAGGGCAAATGGGTTGCTTTCCCCACAATACCTCTGTTAAAGTTGGTTGACTCCTACACATTATGGAGAACACTAACCAGAAGGCATCTTCTGGCTAACCACGATGTTTCTTTAAAATGAAGCATGGAACTTGTCATGGAAAAAGCATGGCCGGGGGTTAAGCAGCAAGTTCAAACTCAGAAAGCCCAAGGTCCATTCCTTATCCAATCAGAAGCACAAGAGCAGTACTTGTATTTTCTGCAGAACTCCTCATGTGCGAAGTGCCTTGAGCTATTTTAAGTCACCCCATCTCTGTGTCTCAGTCCCCCATGTGTAAAATGGGAGACAATAGCAAAGAAGTCTCATGGGGACGGTGAGATATTCAGATGCTAAAGAAAGAGGGGCCATATGTGTTCCTAAAATAAGTATCAGCCTGGATAGGTCTATTTTGGGACAATAGATCTGTGCTAGCTTTGCATGCCTCCAACACAGCAGAAATGAAATCTATAGGAGTTTTAAAAAACATGTATAAAGACATACACGCTCCATACAAGCACGTTTCTAAGGTAAATGATTTTGGGTTTTAGACTGCTCAAGTGATTACATTCAGAAATACTGGCAGCTACTGAACTCCACTTTTAAGTGGCATAGACAATGCTGTGAGCTAGTGTCAGGTAGCTCGAAATTTACAGCGTTACTGGTTGGTAGTGTTAAGGGTGATGCCCATGGAGGGGGACAGTGGTTTAGTGACTCCCTGAGGTGCCCAGTGTATGTTGGCTGCCTACACAGGCAGAGAGAATGAGGTGAACAAAAGTGCCATGTGGAAGAGCAGAGCGGTGTTGTGAAGAAGCAGCAATGGTCATAACGTTGTCTCATTTCAGTAAGTTTCTGGCTGAGGTTCTAAATATCAGACTTATCAACCTAATGTGCCCAGTGGTGGCTTATATCCTCCACCAGGTCTAACTGTTTATACCTACCTTTAAACAATAAAAGATAAAAGCTTTGAAATATAATGCTATAAAATAAAGAACATGTGGGGCACATATATGGCCTATGGTTGTTTGTCACAATTAAGATCTGCACAAACTCACTTTTCCTTGTCAGGAAGAGCCATGCCCCAGGTTATTCCATAATCCAAGTACGAGGGAGAAAAGAGGACACCATGCAGGATCACTTGAACTTGTAAACAGACCTCCAGCAACTGGAGATGAGAGCAGGTCACAAGGGTTGCTCATTGTATGTCTGGCACCCAGGTACCTTATCACCCAGAAAAACAGTTTAGGTATTTCTTTAGACATGGACCTAGAAATCTGGTTTGTGTTCAACATAGAGATTCAGGTCAAATTTGATCAAATATCCGATAGCTTCACCTTATAAACTGGTCATTTATGTACTTGTGTTAACATAAATATGATAGATAATGTATCATACCATGATACATTTCTCATTGTTGTTTAAATTAGAAATGTCACAGTGATGGTCACTGCCTTTTAAATTTGTGAACAGAGGCAAAAACTAGAGGATTGTGAAAAATAGTTAAAAATCATCCACATTTCCCCAGATCTCAAAAATACTCACAGTTGTGTTAAATTTCTTAATATATTTTAATTTATTTGCCTTTATTTAAGTGTAGTTCCAGGCTTCTTTGCCAGTAAATAAAGTGCATAGGTATGTGAACATGCAAAATAAATTATTAGACCAAATTGATACAATCATCATAATTTTTACTCAGGGCTCATCTCCAAAAGGTGCTGAGCACCATAGCCAGATGCACTTGAAGTCAAGGCAATGAATATGCTCACAGAGAGCAGTGCAATATACATTAAAATGAGATAATTGGAATGACTTGCTATACTGCCCATAACTGCAAGGTTTTTGTAGGAGAAGGCATTGCAGAGGTGACCTGTGTAGGAAGAGATGCGGGGCTGTACTGTGCTGGTCAGAGCCATTTCCAGCTGGTTTCACAACGGACAACACCGACCCACTCGTGCACCAAGACTGAACCAATGAGAGGAACATATGGTGCCCCTGCAAAAAACATATTTAAGGAAGGCAGTAACCATTAAACAAGAAGAGCTGCCAGAGAAGGAGGGATGTCAGAGCAGGCACAAAACAAGAAAAGATGCCAAGCACAGACAAGAGAGATAGAGCAGGGGAAACACTGGCGTAAAGAAAGGAGAAGAGAAGCCTGACCCAGGGCAAAACAAGAGCAGAGCAAGAGAGAAAGTTCAAGGAGGGGTAAGGAGTCTCCTGAGCAGGTATGCCTCTGGGGGGACTGTGGCCTCTGAAGGAACCATAGGATCATGGAATCATTAAGGTTGGAAAAGACCTCTAAAACCATCCGGGCCAACCATCATCGCAACACTACCATGCCTACTACACCATGTCCCAAAGTGCCATGTCTACACACAGTGATGGAGACTTCACAACCTCCTTGGGCAGTCTGTTCCAATGCCTAACCACTCTTTTGGCAAAGGTCCACCCTATCAGAACATTTGAGTAAGAAACAAGGAGCAGTGAAAGAAAAGAAAAAAACATGCACTGACCATCTTTTCCTGCGATGCTCACTGTGTCATCAAAGGGACAAAGCATGATGTGCAGTGAGGGGGCTGGGAATGTGGAAAGGGTTTTGCAGAGGGAAGTGGTATTTTCCCTAAGTATTTATTTCCCTTCTATATTTCTCAATTCTGGAATCAAGAATTAAAATTTTATGTTAATTGCAATGAAGTAAATTCTGTGAAATTCTCCAACTCAAGACTGCTTTTTTGTTCATGACACTTGGATAACAAAATAATAAACTGAAATAACCCTATAGTTTAGCAAAAATGAGAACCTTTCCCCTCTGCTGTCTTTCTTCATCTTTTCTTCATTCTTACCCCAGATACAAACAGGCCTGCATTTTATAAATTGGACAGTGCCCAATAACTATGAGAATCAAAAGATAATAATGTGCTAAAAAACTGACTGCCAGAGCTAGACAGTCACAAGGGACAAGAAATGTTTTTTCCTGACTCTCCAGCTGCTTTGAATTCAGCTGAAACACAGTCTTGCTCTGAGACACCACGTGAATATGGCTTGCACTGTGCGAAGCTGACCCGCCTGCTCACTTGGGAGGGACTCAGCCAACCCAGGACATGGAAGCAGCGACATGATATTTCTGAGGAGGGTCCATATTGCCAAGATATGTTGCGCTTAGGAGAAGGGATGGGATACTAGTGAGCCCATGCTGATCTCAGACAATGCTGGCCCTCGCCCAGGCTCAATCATCATGGGATGCTTGAACTTGTGAGAACTGGACAGGGTTCCTGCAGGGCTGGAGACAAATAAGCAACAAGACAGTGGAGTTTCTCCTCTTCTGCAGCTTCATTTCCCTTGGTGTGTTGAGAATTTCCCATTGCCAGACTGACCAGACCAAAAGCAACGAGGGGCTTGAGAATGAGCCTTGATTATTGTTTAGCACTCTCAACAGCTAGATAGAACCTTGAGGCTTCCCACTTTTTCCACCCTGAATGCAGGAGTACTGCAAATACTGAAGTTAAGGTAAACTCATTTTAACAGCAGCCCCTGCAATTCTTCCCCAACATACCCCATTTCTACAAAACTTGTTCAAAAAACTACTTAAGTATTTTATGGACAGAAGCTGGAAAGGGCCAGGAACTTTGTAGAAAGCTCTTATGTATGATTGATGGGTAAACCATTGCTAATTCACAAAGGTTGTCCAATTTTTAATTATGATTGCCTTTTCAGTCACTCCACGCAGTTCCAGATAGAACAAAGGCTAGGATTAGCACTTTGGGGATATATAATCAACAATCAACAAGGCTGACGTATGCAGACACTATTTATCTCTATAAAACTCTTTCCACACCATGATGACCTGAATTTAATTACATCAGCTTCATCCATCAGCTGACACGCCGTCTCTCCAATTAGAATGTCTCTCAGAGCATTGAACTTCCAGCATAACTAAGAAGACATCAGCCCTTAAATCATCTTCTTTAAAGCATGAAAACACACAAGTTCATTAGATAACAAAATATTTTTTAAAAAATTTAGTATGGCTTCTTTGTTAGGCACGTTGAGTCTAGTATATCCATGTCCTATAAATCTTCAGTGGCTTACCTGTTCTGTGTAAAGTAGCACAGCACAGCTGCTCTTCATAGACTGAAGCTTTTACCTGTCACTGAAATGATTCTTGGCTTCATTTTATAAAGCTGTTGAAAAACTCATCCTGTGGTTATTTTGTTAACTTTAAAAATTACTTTTGTTTTCACATGCCTTTAATACTTTCTAATTGAGTTAGGGAGTTAGATGCATAAATTTCCTGTGTTGATTTAGAAATTACTCTTTCTGCCATAAGATCCATGTGTGTGTTTGTAGCATGGAAAGTTCCAGTTTGTGATTCAAAAGCTGCCATTCAATTAGATAGGGACATTTCAACTTCAGTCTGGCAAAAACAGTACCGTGATTTCCCAACATCACAGATGCTTTATCTGCACACAAACCCTCCAGATGCTCATGCTGTCACATACATATCATTGAAGGCTGTCCAACAATACTCCAAGATCTTAAAAGCATTTACAAAATCAAGATCAACTGCACTTTCCAACAGAGAAATCATACTAAAATATGATGAGAGTGAGGACATCGCAATGGAAGAAATGACCAAAACGGGCAGGCACCAGAGTAAGCTCAGCACCTCTGGACAACTAGGGAGAAAGGGTAGAAAGGGACGTCCAAAAGGCCCAGTTGTTTTGTTCTTCATTTTGACAACCAATCCATCAGTTGATTTTAAAAACAGGCGAGAACAGGTTCAAAGCATTTAGGGTCTGACTCAAAGCCCCGTGGTAATCAGAAAGAAAATGCCATTGCTGTAGGGGTTGGTGTGGTAGGTCTGTGATATGTACTTCAGAAAACTGAAAATTGATCATCTTAAAGGTGCTTTCCAACCTAAAAGATTCTATGATTCTACAATCAACTAAAAGATTATAAACCATGACAAATTGCCCAATTTCACATGGAAAACTGTTTTCTAAAGCTTTATTGTTTAATATTAGTTTTATATTTGCCCCTTCTATTTGTTTAAAATTCTGCTGATTGTATCCACATCCTAGACCAAACAGAACGGAGCTTCATTACGCTCAGTTGCAAGGAACATCCATCACAGACAAGCCCCTGCTCTTGCTCAAATCCAACTCTATGTTACTTAGGGTCCTCAGATCAAAACCGCAGCCTCATGCTCACAAGTAAAGAGGAAAAAAGTTCTTGCCATCATGATGACAGGTCAGGGCAAGACACAAGAAAGAAAAGAAAATGTTGCCTGAACCTATCCGTGGGGAACAGTCAGTTTCTACTGGTGCTTCTCTGTGAGGAAAGTTACGGTCATCACAGGGATTTCCCCTGCAGCAAGAGAAATAACCCTCTAACTCTCCCTGTTGAGACTGTACTTCTCTTAAAGTCATCTTCCAGTGGAGGAATGGAGCAGACCATTGCTCCACTCAACATCAGCTAGAGGGAGAGAAGAATTTTCAGTCTTATTTTTTAAGTTCTGCTTCTGTCAGGGGACAAGGCTCTGGAGTGTCCTCTGGGCCATCAGTAAAGGAAGGAGGGATTTCCATGAGAAGGAAGTGATGGGTAATCAAAATCAGTCAAATCACATTAAAAGCAGTGTTTGGAGGAGTTTGGGGAATTATGAAGGGTCTGTCTCAAAATTCATTTCAAAGCAATGTGTTGAGAGACAAGTAATATCTGATGGAAACACCAGCTCAGCAAAACGTTAAACAGGTACTTAATGTAAAGTTAAATATCAAATAAAAATTAACTGAAGGCCAACATAGTCCACAAACCTCCCATGGGTCTTTTCAGCTACTTTTTTTGCATGCATTTATTGCTTGCTTGACCCAAGATACCATGATAGCAAATCTATTCTCATTTTTCTCTTCCAGGTATGGGCCAAAATATCTCTTTTTCTTTGCCAGAAAATTACTTCAGAAAAAAAAAGGAAATATTTCCCACCCTCCTGCTTATGGAGAACATGGGGTTATACCATGGACTTCAACAGCTGTTCATAATTACACAAGAGTTTTCCTGAATCAGAGTTTGGAAGAGAAGATGGTATATAACAGTAGAATGCCAATTATTACCTGCTGAAGACACTGAGGAATGCCTGGCACTACCATGGCTGAATTTCCTTGAGCATGCACATAGGTTTGTTTTAAAAGCACAAGATTACAAAATGTCAAAAGTACAGAATGATTATACTTAGATATATTCTCATCTTAGAAGACTGTGAGCAGGTTCTGCAGTAATGAGCTTGATAAAACCTCTCAAGTACATCAGTGTCATCCTGCACTCCTTAGAGGCACAGAGAAAAATATCTTCCAAAGCAAGAGTAACAAATTTTGGGTCTGAAAAATATTTAGTTCCCAGGACAGTAGCTGTGCATGCAGATATGAGGCAGAACTGAGAAGCACGTTAATCTGATCAACTTCATGCTAGGCCAAGGGTGGGACATCTTTTGTTTTTTGAAGGTGAAAGAGACCAGTCTAGCCACATTACCACTCACCTTATCTAAAAAAGGAAAAGAATCCCACAACATGAAATTAAGTCATGGGTCACAGACAGCCAACAGCCAATATTTCCCATCCTTGCCCTAGATGAAGCTTTGTTGAGCATGAATCTTATCTTGTTGTCTGTAACTGTAAAGCCTAATGCACATGAATATCACACTGTAAAAATTGCAGTTTCCGTAGTGGAAAACTAAAGGTTCTGAAATGGCCCACACTTTCGTAAGTCGTGTTCTGTTCATAGCCTTGTTTATGGAATGTAATGTGTAAAGACTTTCTGTAGACTTAGAAAAAAAAGAAAAAGCATGACTTAAAGACGTAACTATAATACCATACAGATTTCAGAATGAGGCAAGAATTTTTTCAGTCTTCCTGATGTAATTCGTCTATTTTCCTGCTTTACAAAATAAGAAAAATAATGCTCACTTTTCCTTTCTACTTCACTAGGATGCTATAAAACCATACACACAGCAAACTGAATATGCAAAATAGTATTTAACTGTGATATTTGATCTCACATTCAGTAATCAGAAAAACATGTACCTTTAAATTCCATCTAGTTTTATTAGAAAATTATTTCCTTCAGAAAATTTGTTTTAGGCACTTTCAAAAACTGTATTGTGTGATAACTTTTTTTTCTCATAATTTATTGGCTTGTTAAGCCATTTCCTTTACCGTTAATGATGCAAACCATCTTGTTTAATGCTTTGAAGCTGCCCAACATGTTACTGCTTTGGTCTGCAAAACAGGGCACTTTTAATACCTCTTTAAAAAAACATTATCATTATTTAATTTTTATTGCATAAGTTTTACAAAAATATCATCTCAGAACAAGTAATTTATCGATTAACTAATACCACAATAGCTTTTAAAAATCACTGTAGTGTTCCGGAGCATTGGCCTAAGACATTATAGCAAGAATTTTATGAGCTCTTGTGTGTGGGACAAATACTGTGATTTATCCATACTACCATGTCCCTTTTTTAACAGTCAAACGCAGTATAGTGCAATGCATCACTAGGCTAGAATGCTGTGTTTATTGACACGAGCATATTCTAGGCATAAGTTTTCTAACGAAAGAGACAGAGTAACTTTGGGAGCAATCTTTACTTAAAGATTCTTTGCCAAGAGAAAGTGACTTTTCTGATTCTTAAGAGACTGTTGACAGTAAAAACCATGGGGTGAGGTGAACAGCAGTGGCAAGCTGAGCTGCTTCAGGGAAATACTGCAAAGATCTTTGTTGACTAGCACCAACCTGCTGGCAAGGCATCAATGGGATTACACTGAGATCTCTGCAACAGAATCACCAAAGAATGCAGCCCTCTTTGTTACTAGAGGTAAGACCAAGTCCTTGCAACATTACATGGGAGAAAGAAATGGGAATAGGTTCAAAATTCAGAGTTCTTGCATGGTGGCATAGAAAGATAGTAGAGGTACTTTGTTTTGCCTTATACGCTCAAGCTGCAGTCCCTCAGACACCCCTCATTACACCACCACTAACTACACATTAACTTCAACTTGGAATTTCTTGTTACTTCAGTACTTCTTCAACTTCAGCAGGCAATCATAAAACCTCTTTGGCACCTGTGAAGTTGTTCAGACCTGTTGCTCTGACCTCACTTATTCCTTTCAGGAAGGTGCCTATGGCATCACAGACTGTCAGCCCTGGCTTAACATCGCTGCTGACATTTCTATCCTGCTCTGAATGGATGTAGCAGTTCTTGGGGTTTCATTTATGTTTTGAATGGTTTATAAGGAGGTAAATATTTTTAATGCGCTGCAACAACAGATAGTACAGAGATTCAAGAAGAAAACCCACTGAATTCTGCAAATATGCAGTAGACATTCTCTGTTACTAGAGTAGTATACATAAGAATAGTACCCTGTGCCTGTGTAGTAGGGTCCACCAAAAGTTACTTTATATAAGTAAGGTGTTTGTTTTTATAGGTGTTTCTGTATGATTTGTTTTTTTAAGAACTAGAATAAACAAAATGTAATTATAGAAGCCAGGCTAAAGCACCTTTTACTGACCTCCAAAGCAGGTTTTATGAGGGTTTGATAGGATATTTTTGTTTACTTTTGGTTTTTTAAAATCCCTTCTCCTACTATTCCAGGTTACACCTTTTTCTTTTCTGTTCCAATAGTTCCGGTAACTGAATTGTTTACTTCAAGGCTCTATTTCTTCCCACACAATTCTCAGCTTCTGTTGCACTTTCCATTATATAAAAGACATTTTTGTTCGGTATTTCATAGAGGCTTATCAGAATAATATACCTCATGCATCACCTTTGTATTCCGTTTCAGGCCACTAAAAGCTAAACTCCATTCAACTCCCTTGAGGTTATCTGTCATATCCCAAGCCCATACCGGCTAGGAGAGTTCTTTCACACAACTGCTCAGGCAAAGCCCTTCATTTTGCAGTGCTAAGGCTGCTTGCTCACCCACAGCTCAGAGCCCTTTTGACCACTTTCTGTCTTTCACTTTATGAACAGGTTTTTTTTTAAACATGGGACCCCCAAAACACTTATTTGAAATCTGACAACTGCTCTCCAATAACCCAATGACAGACAGAAAATCATGGGATGGAAATTAGCTGAACAGGTCTATAATCAGGTTGAGAGACCACTAGGGAAATATTTAAAGCAAGCACCAAAACTTACTTATAGAAGCTGTTAAATGAGACAAAGATATTGCAAACCTGAAAAGCCTTTCTGTGGCTTGCAGTTCAAATGTTGATTCCTTCTTTACCATCCGAAAAGTGTATGTAGCTACACTGTGGTTTCAAATTCCATGAGGCAACATGCAATGGGAGAAGAGTCATTTTCTCATACAGTATATTACCAAAACCATTCTCATATCTCCCTAAAGTTCACTCTTTGGCCTAACTATTATACTGCCACCCTTTCAGCTCGCAGGCATGCTGTCTCCTTCCACAACAAGTATCGGTAACAAATGAGACTCAGGATGCAGCGCAACTATGTATGACTGGAACTGGCCTGATTTTCCCAAATACTAAGGCACTACTAAAGAAAGCATTAGTAACACAAGAATGGTCAGCATGTTTGTATTTAGTTATCTCATTTGCAAGCCTGATTTGAAGGGCACAGAAAAGAAAAATCTGTCTTAAAGCCACACATACATAGTCACTTAATTTAGGTATGAATCCATGGTGGTGCTTAGACAGTCCCATATCCATTCAGTGGCTCCCACCTCACTACTTGCAGCAATGCTGATATTCATATGGCCACATGCGACCTAGCTCATGGAAATCTCGGCAAGGAGTGACCCACCCCAAAGGAAGAAAAGCTCCCTCAACTTGAGCCTTGGCACGGGGAAGACAGCACAAGCAAGGGGTGCTAGCTGGGAATTCTTCTGGTAACAGCAGCAACTGGATTAAAATGACTGTTTAATCGTGACCCTTGACCTTAGAGGTAAGGCCAAGAGTCACGATGCAACCTGCACTAACAAAATGCTATCAAGGCACTGAAACAGGGAGAAGCCCACTTTCTGCACTCCCATCCACACACTCTTGCCCCTTCCCTTGCTCTAGCTTTGATACTCATCTTGCCTCTCAACAAGTCAGTTCAGCTTCCTGCTGTTTAAGAAAACCAGCTCCACAACAGAGCTAGCTCAGAATAACCACACAGTAAACTGAGAGGAGACCCACAGCCAGTGGAATACAGAAGGGGGCATAACCAGTCCTGGGGGAGAAAAGAAGCATTATCACCTCTTTCAAAAGCAAGAAGCTATAAGCTTAACTCAGCAATCTTCACACTAATGGTTGCAATGATTACCTTCAAAAGATAGGACTTATCTAAACCACCTGGACTCTTCAACAGGAGCTTCTATTGAGCTCAGGATGGAGATAACATAAAAGTTTAATGACAACAATTTATATTTTAAATCTTAACTACTCCATTGTTAACCATTTTGGCAGAAACAGCAAGCTAAGATGTTTATCTGCTGCTAGTGACTTCTCCCCTGGGTGAGGTGCAATTAAATCTCTTCAAGTATAGGGGGAAGAATGTCAAATTTAACTTTCTCTCTCACCACATCCTAAATCTTCTCAAAGTGGAAGAAGAGGTGCATTTCCAGAAAGGTTGAGTAGTCACAACAGGATATTAGTTTGCGAGGCTGCAAAACACACGAGGTCAAAAGCAGAGTGGCCTCATTAACTGAAAGTATAAAAGACCACATTTGCCCTTCTCAGTTGGAGAAGCGATAAAGGCAGATTTCAGAAGCCAGCTTTTAAACCTGCTAGCTATGGAGAAAGCGTAAATTAGATTTATCCTTCACTGAAAGGGAGCCAAAGCACCCTGCCCTGCCATCACAGCTGTGTATGAGTACGCACACAGGCAGTTACTGCCAAGCTGATGACCTGCTGGAGAGTCACTCCCCAACTTACTGTGTGACAACTGGCTGACATGTTTACACATACAAACTCAGGTTGCGATTTGATGTCAATATTAGGCAGCTGTGCCAGAGAAGGGATAATTCTCTCGGTACACTGTGTATATTCTGCATTTAGGACACGACGGAGGAATGCCGTTTCACAGTATCTAAACCAGTTGACCAACACCCTGATGCCTCCTCTCTAGCTGATTAGCCTCTAGGATTTCTTGGAAACTGAGGGAAACTGCAGAAACAAAACTGAACATTAAAGTTGCAGGTGGGAGGCCAGCTAGAGACAGAACTGGAGTACAAGAGAGGCTTTTTGGGAAAGGAGGATTAGCACTGTTTCCCTATTGCATATGACCAAGGCCTCTCTCCTGTTTTACAGCTTTTCCTTTCCAGAGCTCAAAGCTGTGAATGAGAGGACGCAGGACGGATTTTAAGACCTCTCAAGAAGGAGCTCAGAATCTCTAGGAATGGATGTGTGTCAAATGAAAACACAGTCTAATGTATTCTTTTAGCCTTTGGATGACTAAGGTACCAGCTTCAGTTTTTAACAAGAATTAGATGTTTTAAGTGCTGTCAGCTAAAATGTGCTAAGCTACCTACAGTGCAGCTTATGAGATTTTGCAGATTGTCTGTACAATTCAGCCAGGCACTACTGAAGGCAAGTCCCCTCTAATAAGCTAATAAATAGTTGTGAATGACCTTCTTACCTCTTATGAAACCATGTAAGCTCAAACAAGTGGGAGACAATAACCTAAATTCTCTACTGAACTGGAAGGAAACAGTGAGTGCCCATTTCACCCCAGCTCCTTCCAAATGCTCGTGTTTCCTTGTTCTGAGCCAATTTCTGTCATCCACTTCAGTGATGCTCTTAGCCACTGTTCACTAGAAAGGCTGCGTAGTGGGACACAACAGGAACCTATAGAGGGGGGACCAAACCAAGTGCCCCCGAGAGGCTGCGGTTCATTTAACTTTTGGTTTGCTTATGAAAATACAAACCTCGAGAGGCTGCAGCCGTGCATCCGACCACTAGATGGTGCCAAAAGTGCTCATGGTCTAGGGATGCTAATACAACTTACCTACCAAAGGCAGCTGACAAATCCCTGCTTTCCTTAAGACCTTACTGCTAAAATTCTTAAGAATAAGTGTATTAAAATGTAATGAACAAATAAACTCTAATTCGTATGTGTCACAGACACACATATCTTATTTTCTCTCCACAATTTCAGGAAAAGACTGAGTTTCTTCCTCCTGGGTTTCCTTCCTCATTAAATGCTACAATCTCAATGCAGAGAAGCCACGCACCTTTAATTATATCAAATATCCTTAAAACCATACTTTCTCCTACCTTCAATGCCATTAAAGCAGCAAATTAAAAATGTGTTTTTATTAAGCTCACTTAATTACAAGATAGTGATTAACGTGACTTTAAAACTACTAAAATTAAGTGGATGACAGATGACTGTGTTCTTCAGAACTGTTACATCAGATTTATATTCTTACAGGATTGCAATGCTGCGTACAGGGTCAAAATGTTCGTAAAATGTATTTCTAATATTCAGCTATGATCACTGAAGGCAGAGACATCTCGCAGGGGCTGTGAGGGCAGCACAGGTTGAAGTGAAGACAAGAAAGACAAGGTCTTTGTCTTTCCACTGATCTGCTGTAGGCACTCAGGCGAGTCAGTCACTTCAACAACACTCTGTTCCAGCCACTATCACTACTCAGGCTGCAAACTCTGCAGGATGGGGACTGCCTTCAACAAAACAAGTGTATGGTGGCACTCTCATGTCCAGTGAGACCGTGGCTGCTAGCAAAGTCATAAACAAGGCTGTAAAGAGTCTAGAAAATGTCAAGAGTCTACAGGAGCTGCATCACAAGATCACAATTCTGACATTGTGACATTTGTACTGATATGCAAAAAAGGTGTATGGTTCTCTTTATACAACGCTTATGTAGAACAAGCAAAAATAACCCCAAAATGCGTTTCTCAAGCATTTTCGGAGGCTTTACCTTTAGCTCAGTCCCACAGGTGAGAAAACTAGCAATCGTCTTTAAGACCACAAATTCAGCTACTGACTGACAGAAGTAAAAGAGAAAGGCACTTTTCTTCCTTTCACAAAGAAGTACAGAAGACGTTACCTTTTAGAGATAGCAGCACTTATATTTTGGATACGATCTGAGTCTTCATAGAATCAGTTCTGACACAGCCTAAGATTTGGCTCAGTAACAAAGATCTGTTGGGTTTTTTTTTAATGTTTTCAGGGGTGGGGGCTTCAAATTATTTGAGCTGCCTTTGATTTACTTAGACTTGATGTCCGCATTTACAGGAACAACAACTGTTTCTGCTTACAGAGCTGGAGTCTACAAGTTGGGACAGGAGAGTTGAGACCACAATGAAATTCAGCAGCAAGGACTAACAACTTTTCAAGTGAAACTTGCCCATCAGTTGCAACCAGTATAAATCACCAAATCAGGCACAACTGTCTCTTACCTCCCAGTATGTCAGCAACCCCAAATCTAACTGCCCAGCAGAGTCTTTCAAAGTTGCTCCATTCTGCCCACTACACCAGGTGTCCAACTAACTGTAGTACATTAAGCACATGGGCCTTTAGTGTGTCAAGTTCAGAAAGCATCACAGAAAACACAGAGGGTTCCAGCCAAATGCAGTATCCAAACACCATATGAGGAATTCCTGCTGAAGACATTTTTGCACAGCACAATACCAGAAAGGGCTAGTGGATATTGGTATTCTGCCTACAGCGGACGCTTTGATTTTGTGACTCCTACTAACAGTATATAGCTTTATAAAAATTATTTCTGACCTAATATGCATGTTGTCTCATTGTTTTACTTGCCCTGAGCAGAAGCTCAGAATGGAATCAGTTTAATAGAATAATTTTACTGCAAGTAGACTTTGTCACAAGTACTGCTTACAGAATTATAAAACTCACTTCAAAGCACAGCTGGGATCTAAATTAAGCATAGAGAAAAAAGCCAGAACTCTGCCAGCCTGTAAAGTGATGCCATTATGCTCTTATACTGGCCTTCATTGACATACAGATGGACCAAGCGGGCACTGAAACCCAGTGTACAGAGTCAGTGAGACTTGACTGTTTAATAGTAAAATGTATCGCTTCTTTTTGGTATTTGCCAAAGAAGAAACCAAGATGGAAACTGGAAAACATAAGACAGAACAGAGATTTCTTCACAAACCATGCTTGTATTGTGATTTCAAGAAGAAATGTAATTCAAGTAGCAGAGAAGGAATATAAGAATGCAGAACTCTCATATCTCTTCTATTTTTTAAATTAAACTATATTACAGTACTGCCAGCACCTGAAGGGAGAAACTTCTTCCCTCACACGCTTGTTTCCCTGCTCTATACTTTGTACAACATTCCCATCTAAAACACCACCACATTCATCTAGTGCCCTCTAGGAGCTTCACAAACCTACTGCTTTGAGCCACCCTTCTTGCATTATTTCTATAGCCACTTTGGGTGTAGTCCCACTGTGAAGGGTACGGGGAAGGCAAGGGGGACAATGCAGCTCTGCAGCTGCTACTGTGACAAGACAACCCAGCGTACACCCATATTTGATCACCCACTTCAGACTACAAGCATCTTGGTGCAGGAACCACATTTTCCAAGACAGGTAAAAGTCTGTGAAATTACATTAAAACATACACTGTAAATAGCACACTACACTCGCAAGATCAAGCACCCAAGAGCCAGAAAATGCCAAAAATAAGTTAACCCATATAACCTTAACCCAGAACCCATGGGCATCCATGTTGTGGTACAATTGTCAGCTTACAAGATAAGATAATACTTTATTTAATATTGTCCTTCCCTGCTCAAGGCACAATATAGGCTGGGCTCATTGAAAAAGCAATTATTCAATACCCTTGTCGTTCAGCGATCCAGGCCTTGCCTCTAGTATGCTCTTCTAATCCTGTTCTGAGGCAGAAAAGCCCATAAGGAAACAACTATTTCGATCATACTCTTTGCTACAGTATACATGTAATCTCACAAACATTTATTTGTATTTCTTTTACAAAAGCTGCTAATGCAGAGCTGGTTTTGTGATGCACAATACAGAGCAAAGAATAAGTGAGTATTAATTTGAAGTGCCTGTGACTTCCCTGGATGCTGAATTTTAGTATACTTTATGCATTTGGCATGGTTTACATATTCAAAGTATAGTTTCCGCCTGACAACAGTGGGAGCAGTACCTCCTCTTCATTTATGCGTATCATCTCACAGACAAGGAAAACCTGTGAATAGCTGGGTTTAAGTGATTTGCTCATCATCACACACTACCATGTGGTAAATGCAGGGCTATAAATTTACTCTCTTAAATACCACTTCATTGTTCTACACTTTCATTTTACTACTTGCAGTTCCCCAATTCATTCACTGAGTTTCCTAGAGAGCCCATTTTTTGGTACAGAAACATTACTCAGTTAGATTTTCCAATTATTTTGAAAGCTGGCTGGTATTTCTAAACGCATAGCAGAATAGCCCTGGCCAGACAGCTGCGTGGACAGTAATCTCTGGCATATTCAACACATAAGAACAGTCCTACCATGTGGATGCGACATAGTTGCTGTGTTCCAGCAAAGCAGATAAAATACTCCCTAGCACTGCTGGACTTGCTGTGAACTTACATGTATTGTGTTCTGAGGAAACCAGGACAGAAATAAGACAGTCTTACCTATAGGATGTTCTCCATAATGAAATGGAGGTCTTAACCTCATATACTACATGACAATTGCCCCTCAAAGCCCAGTTTTCTCTGCCTCAGCTTGCAGAGAGTCTCATCAAGTCCTCTGAGCCCAATAGTGTACAAAGACCCCAACAAATACAACTTCTTTGGTCATAGTGTATTACTGTAATGCTACACATACATGGAACATGATGCACCCAGCTTTCTGTTTCTATTACAAGCAGAAACAGCTGAAATGAGCACAGCTGGGACAGCGAGTGTATATGTCACCATAACTGTTCTCAACAGCAAACCTTCAGGGAAGTGGGCAGGGGTTTTCCAGATAAACACTTCATCTTGGCCCCTCTCCTTTACCATCTTAATAAACCCTTGCCAGCTTAATGAACCCAATCAAGACCTTGAAGGCTACTTCCCCCATAAATATTCAAACCACAAACTATATAGAGGTAGAGCCCAACTCACTGATTCAGCCCCTTTGCTTTCTTTTCAGGGGTGATGTGCTGAAGTAGGTGACAGGCATACAATAAAAAAAAAAGAATTATTTTTCTATTCTTTCAAACCCGAACAGCCACTCTTCCCCCTTGAAACAAGTCTTCTCACTGGAGGGACTAGCTCCCCCTGAGCGTGGATGCTTGTCCAGCCCTCTGTGCTTCCTCGGATACACCAGGTGCACTCCCAGAGGGACGTAGGAAAAACAAGACTAGCACAGCCGCTGCCCAAGCTGCCGAGGATGAAGGTGAGCGCAAGGACTAAGGCGAGGGTCCTGGCCTACCATCATGGCCAAGGTTTCACACCCACAGAATCCCACACTACACAGGTGCAAAGACAGTGGAGCAGGAGTCCTTGCTCACTGAACAGTGCATTTAACTGTCAATCAGACCTCTTTCCTCCTCCCCACGCTGAGGCTGCCCATACAGGGCCAGTCCTCTGTAATAATCTTCATAAATGACTTGGATGCAGGACCTGAAGGTTTAATAAATAAGTCTGCAGACAACATAAAATTGGGGGGAGCTGCTGGCACTCTTGAGAGCAGACAGATCTGGGCAAATTACAGAGCTGGGCAATCACCAATCGCATGAAGTTTAACAAAGGCAACTGCTGGATTTTGCACCTGGGACAGGGCAACTGGGGATATACATACAGACTAGGGAGCAAGAGGCTGGAGAGCAGCCCTGCAGAAAGGTATCTGGAAGTTCTGGTTGACGGCAAGTTGAACATGAGCCAGCACTGTGCCCTGGCAGCCAAGAGGGCCAACCGTGTCCTGGGGTGCATCAAGTATGGCTTTGCTAGCCAGCTGAGGGAAGTGATTGTCCCGCTTTGCTCCACACTGCTGTGGCCCCACCTGGAGTACTGTGTGCAGTTTTGGATGCCACAGTATAAAAAGAATGTAAAAGTACTAGAGAGTGTCCAGAGGAGGCCACGAAGTTGGTGAAGGGTTCAGAGGGGAAGCCGTGTGAGGAGTGGCTGAAGTCACTTGGTCTGTTCAGCCCAGAGAAAAGGAGGCAGAGGGGAGAACTCATTGTACTTTACTGCTTCCCCACAAAGGAAGGAGGAGAAGCAGGCGCTGATCTCTTCTCTCTGGCAACCAATGATGGGACCCGAGAATGGCAGGAAGATGTGCCAGGGGAGGTTTAGGCTGGATATTAGGAAAGGGTTCTTCACCCTTTGGTGATGCAGCACTGGAACAGCTCCCCAGGGAAGCAGTCATGGCACCAAGCCTGGCAATATTCAAGAAGCATTTGAACAACAACCTCAGACATATAATATGAATGTCAGGGTTGTCTTATGCAGGGACATTGGACTCAATGATCTTTGTGTGTCCCTTCCAACTCACGACATTATAGAATCATAGAATGGGTTGGATGTGAAGGAACCATGAAGGTCACCTAGTCCAACTCCCCTGCAGTGAGGAGGGACATCTTCAATAATCTAATTGAACCTAATCTGTGGTTGCTCAGAGCATCATCCAACCTGAACTCAAATGTTTCCAGGGATGGGGCATCTCTCTGGGCAATCGGTTCCAGCATTTCAACACTCTTGGCAATAAAAATTTCTTCCCAGTATCTACGCTAATCTTACCAACTTTCAGCTTAAAACCATTACCCCTTGTCCTATTGCTACAGGTCTTGCTAAAAAGTTTTTCTTCATCTTTCTTATAAGCCCCCTTTAAGTACTGAAAGGCCACAATAAGGTGTCCTTGGAGTCTTCTCCAAGCTGAACAATCCCAGCTCTCTCAGCCTCTCTTCATAGGGCAGATGTTCCAAGCCTATGGTCATTTTGGTGGTCCTCCTCTGGACCTGCTCTGACAGGTCCAAGTCTTTCCTGTTGATACAAGAAATAGTTACTCTTACAAAAAATGGAATATTTTTTATTTAAGCTAAAGTAGAGCTAAGTTTCATCTAAGTAATTGTATTTTTTTTAAAGTTCGACACAATGTCCTTCTGACGGCATGTTTCCTTTCAAGCCATGTTTTTTCCAGACATTGCTCATTCTTTGAAGATGGAAACGTCTTCTGTTCAGTGTGATCTGTGCTGAAGAGATGTCTCTTCTTCTGTAATCACCCCTGTTTGCAGTCTTACCCTGTCTCAAATGCAAGGTCAGACAGAGCTGGAGCCAGCTCCAAATTAACAGTTTTCACTGCTGTGACATTCATAACAACACCAAAATTAGTCACAGAATCATAGAATTGCAGAATCATAAAATAGTTTGAATTGGAAGGGACCTTAAAGATCATCCAGTTCCAACCCCCCTGCCATGGGCAGGGACACCTCCCACTAGACCAGGCTGCCCAAGGCCCCATCCAACCTGGCCTTGAACACCTCCAGGGATGGGGCAGCTACAGCTTCCCTGGGCAACCTGTGCCAGTGCCTCACCACCCTCACGGTGAAGAAATTCCTCACGTCTAGCCTATCTGCCCCTCTCCAATTTATACCCACTGTCCCTAGCCCTACCACTACAAGCCTTTGTAAACAGTCCCTCTCCAGCTTTCTTGTAGCCCCTTCAGGTACTGGAAGGTCGCTATAAGATCTCCTTGAAATCTTCTCTTCTCCACCCTGAAAAACCTCTAATCACTTCCCGTCCTCGGATGGGAGGTGGTCCAGCCCTTTTAAAGTAATGGAAAGATTTCAAGGAAAATTTATCCATGTGCTTCTAAGACGCAAATCCATCCTGTCCCAGCACTTGTCTCTCTGCACAGCACTGACGGAGGTCGCTCCCGCCCAGCCCCGACAGAGGATGCTGGCTTCCTAAAACTCCAAAACGAATCTCAGAGAGTTTATTTGCTGGCATTTTCAGTATCACAGTGCTGGGGGATCCAGAGCTGGATCCGGTACTCCAAGCGAGGTCTGACCAGAGCAGAGCAGAGGGGCCGAACCCCCTCCCTCGCCCTGCCGGCCACGCTCCCTCAGCTGCAGCACAGCTCACAAGTGCAGCACCCCACGCCCCCCACGCACGCGGTTGGGGCACAGCCCACTCCCCTGCGTCGCGCTTGGCCCCGCCCCCTCGGCGCTGCGGTGCCGCGAGCTCTCTCGATCTGATTGGGCGAACGGACACGTCACTCAAACCCAGGACACGCCTCCTTTCCTTCCCCGCCCTTCCCTGACTGTGCCGCAGCTGACCGATCAGCCACGTGACAGGGCGGGGGCGGGCTTCGCCGGCGATTGGTCAGTTCCGCCTGTCCCTCCCGCATAGCCCCGCCCCCCGCCCCCCTCCCCGCCTGCTGGTTGGCTGCGGCGCATGCCCGTCCGCGCGCGTGGGCGGGGCGCCCAGGACCCCCCATCAGTCTCGCGGCGGTGGCGGCGGCGGTGCGGTGGGTATGGGGTGGCGCGGTGGGGCTCCCCGCGCCCCGGGGACGGCGGCAGCAGCTCTGCTGCTGGCATCAACTCTTCTCGTCGGTGAGCGAGCGGGGAGGGCGGGAGAACCCGGCTGCGGCTCTGGGAAAGGGACGCGCGGGACCGGGGGAGGGGGGCGCGGGCCTGGGGGGGCCTCAAGGGGAGGGGGCAGCGCTTGGAAGAAGGGGGGGCGTATGGTGTGTGGAGGTTATGGGATGGGGGAGGATGGCAGAGGGTGGGGGGGGAAGCAGGGGGAGTTATGAGGTGAGGAGGGGTGTCGGGGAGTTACGGGTTGAGAGAGTGGCGGGGGAAGCTATGGGGGGTGGCAGGGGGAGTTAAGGGGGGTGTGTGGGTGGCATGGGGGTTATGGGGTGTATGGGTGTATATGGGGTGGCACGGAGATTGTGGGGTGTGGGGGGGGGTCTGGGAGCTATGGGGCAGGGGAGTTGGCAGGGGTAGCTATGGGGTGAGGGGTGGCAGAGTAAGTTATGGGGTGGGAGGGTGGCATGGGGAGTTATGGGGTGGTGGTGGAGTTACGGGGTGGGGGGTGTGTGAGATGGATATGGGGTATCGGTGGGGGTACGGTCTGTGTATATGTGTGTGTATGGGGTGGGTATGTTTAGGGGTGTGTGGGGTGAGTGTGTGTGTGTGTGTGTGAGGGGAGTATGAGGCGAGCGTGTGGCCTGTGGCGGCCTGCCCTCTTGCTACAGCTCCCTGCCTGCCTTCTCCCCATCTAGCCCATCTTCTCCAAAGGCTGTGCTAGGAGACTTTGATCTCCCTTTCTAGCTAAGGGTGGTGTGGAGCATTAATTTATACGTGCATCATTCTGTTACTTTGTATGAATTTTCATAGTTTGGGGAGCTGCTTTTCTGGTCACTGGAGGCTTTCTGTCATTTGTTGGGAGTCAGGTTTGTGATTGGCAGTTAAGATTTTCTAGGCCTCATAAATAATTTTCACTCAGTATACCTTAGCTTTTCACTCCAGGTTCTCAGAGACTTTTGAGAGCCAAAGTTCTCCTGATGTACAACTTCCATACAGTTTGATTAAGTTTTCTGTGGGTGGATAACAATATACCAGATGAATTGCATCTCAGAATTTACTCACTAGAACTCACTGGGCCAGTGGGATATCATGGTCAAGCAGTTGTAGTGTGCCAAGGAAAAGCCTTGTATTCCCAAGTTCAGATCCAGTTTTACTCATTGAGGTCTTGAACAGCCTTAGCAGGGCAAATTTGGTTAAATAAGGTAATGCTCTAACTTTATTCACCTAAGCAACCTTGTCCCAAGTAAGCCAACTTGTCCTAAATAATGTGTGTGACTGTCTTATAGCTTTGTGGAAAATTAAAGCAATTTGTGAAAGCCTACAGAGTGAGCAAAAAATGTTTATAGCAATTTTCTAAATTCTTTTCTAAACAAATAGGTCTGGAAGCATTAATCTTATTCCAAGTCGGGGTTGATACACTATTGAAATTGATAGCAGGCTATCCCAAAGGAATATGTGTATGGAGCAAATGCGAGCATTTTTTGTTTTAAATTGATACATCTGTTGGGTTGGCCTGTTCTTTTTGCCACCCTTCCCTGACCTGCATCGCAGTACTTCGTTCCTTTAGTGTGTTTATCATAATACGGTTCAGATTTACTGTCAACATTTGTATGCGTCATCACGATCCAGGCTTTAAAACAGCATCTTCAAGGTCAGATTGTATAAATGATGTTAGGGAAGATTATAACTGTGCAACACATCGGTTTATTATTGCATTGTTTTTGTAAGTAGCCTTTAGATTTGCAGATGCTCTGGAAAATGTTTGTATAGGTGTTTGGATTGATAACTAATTTTCAGTGATCATATGAGTAAATGCTTCTATTTTCTTTTTTTCAGAAGTTTATCTTGCTCATGTAATTTTGGAGTATGTAGTCAGACCGATTGTATAATTGGAACTTAAACTTAGATTGCCTGCAAATATTTCTTGTTCTCTTACTTGATTTTCTGGAGTCTTATATCAGATTTAGTTTTCTGGTAGTAACATACACAGATTGTTCATTGGGGGGATATATCTCAAGTTTTGCTTTGTGCATGTTGCTGCTTATATATACCAAATCTGTTTTAAATTTATTTAGATGAATGTTTGTGTACACAGTGTTGTAGCTACGCTTAAGTGACTTGAAAATGGGAAGCTGCACTAAAATAAACCCATCTGTTATTTCGTGGAGCCCTCTCTGACACAATAAATTACTGTCATCATAGTACAGATCAGAAATAATGCTTTAGTCAACTTTGCTAATCATGGTAATGGGGAAGAGAGTGAAGTTGGATCCCAACTAAGTGAAAACCCAGCATGAGGGGTGTTGCGCATTGTGGCTTCAGACAATAAGCTTAGTCCTAGTACTGCATGAGAGGAAGAAAAGTGTCTCATAATATTATGTGCTTGAGAAAGCAGAGCTGAGACACCAGAGCTGGTCTGCAGAAGCCAGATTATTCCTGGCAGTGCTCTGTCTAGGCCAGTACTGACTCTGCTGATCCTCCTGGCTCTGAGTTCAGTGGCTCAGGCTGTTGTCTGCATGGAAAGAGGCGTTAAGCAAGCAGTCCTGGAAGCAAACGGAGCTGTGTTGGTGCATAGCTGCTGGTGAACTAACAGGATTTTGGAGTCCGTCTGGCTCTTCTGAGTTAGCTTTACTAACTCTGCACTGTAACACCACTTGCATCCTGCTGTGAATCACCAAAAGTGCACTTTGCTGTTGATTAATTGTCCTGCTTTTGTTAATGTAGATTTGTCCATCTTTAATCGTTGCTGTATAGAAACCTTATGTTGTATTGCAGAGCATTAAGGTGATCAGTTCTTACTACTTGCATTACATAAACTGATAGGCATGAGAAGAGAGGAAGAAGAAATGAAAGCTCTAATTTTTTTTTTTCTGTGTTATGTAAGGGAAAGATTGTAAGAACTGACAGCCTTTTTTTTCCTGTTTTACTTTTAGGTGTATGTGCTGATGAATTTAGTGTCTTACGATCACCTCAATCGGTTGTTTTTCGAGATGGAAGTTGGCCCATTCCCGGCGAGCGGATCCCAGATGTGGCTGCATTAACCATGGGCTTTTCTGTTGAAGATGTAAGTTTCAGGTCTTGATTTTGAAACTAAAAACTCTAAAACTACAGACCTGCTCACTTAGCATGCAGACCTTCCGTCATGTGCTAGTAGATAATCATCCTGTTTTGGCTTGAGGCATGTATGACTTGTACAGGGTAGTTTCCGAACACAGAGCTCTATTGGTCATGTGAGCTGCAACAGGCTCTGCTAGCTGGCTAATTTGAATCATCTCCTATATAGGGAAGCAAGCCTGCAGAGTCATTATGGTGCTGTTCTTCAGTTCCTCTTGAGACCGTCTACATGCTGTATTCCACCATCTGTGGTCACGTGTTGAGAATCCCTGGAAACCACTGTCAATTTTGAGCTCTCTGGGGCTCTGCTCTTGGGTACTCTGTAGATTGTGAGAAATAGCTCGGCTAGGAAGGCACTTTGTCAGGGTAGCAAGTTTGTCTGATGAGTGCAGTTAATATGAACGAGTAGACTGGATACTCAGGAAGTAATCCAAAGTCCTGAAACCCTAATTTGTTGTGGTGTTTTCCCAAATTAGGTTTTTGACTGTAACTTTAGTGATGCTTAAAGTTAGGGGCCTAAACACAGGCCTCCTGTGTTTAGGAGGCCTTGGATTGATTCAGTTTTGCCTGCTGAGTGTTTTGCTGGGCTTCAGTAGCTGTTGTGGCTGTTGAAGCAGCACCTAAAAGTGAAATAGCCAGGCAACTTTATCAGGGTCTATGTGTGGGCAGATACCCAAAGCTACAAGCTGGGATATTATCACAATGCTGATGAAGGAGGCCAGTTCCTGTTTCTCTCATACTGCAGCTAGGCATGAGGTCGGATAAGTCTGGTTTGAACATAGGTCTGTTTAGCCTGTGTTTCAAATTTGTGTGAAAATATCTTGCTGTCAATTAATTATGCTTTTTTTTTGTCATTAAACTAGTAACAAACTCTTATGGGTAGTATCCCTAAGAAGTATATTTTGATTATTTTATCAAGAAAAGACAATAGATCAGATGACTATCGTGTGCATTGCATGTAAAAACACCCAGCAAAACAGGGAGAGCCATTTTCAACACTTCTGGCATACTGGTCATCTGGAGATATGGACTTATTTGCTGTGATGGGTCTGTAGCATCCTTTAGAAATAGTTCTCTGTGAGTATTACTTCAAATCCTAGAAGCAGGCAGAGAAGGACATGATTTCTCTATTCAGTTAAGCCCTGAAACTGAAAGTTACCACCATTGTCACTAAGGCAGGTCTGCAGTGTAGGCAGCTTCCAATCCTGATATAGAGAATACTGCAGGGCCCAGACACTCATTTGAGGTTTCCATCAAGGCTGTAGTCTAGGAACATAAACTGACAGTGCAATAAGGTGCACTGTAGAGAATTTAGAATTCTTAATACTTTATGCTGGGGATTCTCAGAAACAGTCATTCAGTGTTCCTTCCCTGTTAAGGCAAGATAAAACTAAACCCCTTTTTTTGTAATTTGTGATACATTAAAAGTTTTTTTTGTTTGTTTCTTTAAGGTGATATAAATTTAACATAAATGGCATTTAATTCTCAAATCCAAGTAAATAAGTTTAATGCAACTTAAACAAGTAGTTATATCTTTTGCACAAATGGAGAAACCCGTTTTGAATTCATTGTAAATAAATGCATTTGTATTTTGTGCCTGAATGAACCAGCCAGGTAGTCTTGCCGGTGCTCTTACCGATACATTATGTAACTGTAGTAAGCTACTAAAGGAGCTTTTTGTGTTTTGATGCAAACTTGTAAGTTTTGGGTGAGTAGACTGTTGGTATGATTGATGCCATTCTCCGCACCCTCACCCCACTTTTTCTTTCTGGTACTGAAAATATCAAGATGTTAGTGTGTTAATGTGACTAAGCCTGGTTTTATGGTGTTTTGTAGAAGAGTTTGTGTTTGGATTTTGGGTGTGTTTTTTATTTTAATTCAACCTTCACTTACTAAATACAGACTATGATTTATTTAATTATATCTTGATATATCCAGGATGTATAGTGCTTTCTCAGTGTAGACTTTGCTATGAAGTTGCTGGCAGCTTTTAAACTGTTTCCTCATGGTTAACTTCAGACAGAATTGTTTAAGATGAAAGAATTCTAGTATTAACTTTCTCCATGAAATTTCCAGTAGGCTGTCCTGCACAGAGATATTAGCAAGGTAGTATGTTATTTTGCTGTAATGATGGATGAGGGCTCTTTTCTTTCTCCCTGTGAAATACAAGTCTTTTACTGTTTTTATAATAGGACCTTCCCTGGCCTGGGCTTGGAGTGGGTGATCTGTTTCACCGACCACGAGCTACTGTGCTGGTAACGGTGAAAGGTGTAGACAAGCTGGCGTTACCTGCTAAAGGGATTTCTTACCCAATTGAGAATGTGAGTATCCACCTTTGGAACTGTTGTGTAATTTCTGAGTCTTGTGATCTAACGAGCAGCACATGACTCTCTCGTGTAGTTCTTGATGTTTACTGGTTTCTTACTTCACTTGAAGATAATAATTCAGTGTGAATCCTGTACAAGGTGAGAGGCCTTTAAGATCACCTAGGGCCTCCTGTGTTGAGTCGAGTAACTTATTTGACCAAAGCATGTTCTCCTTGAAAGGCATGTAGTTTTAATGTATTTGCACCAAGAGGCAGAGAATCCAATGCTTCCAATGTTAACTTATACTTTTTTTTGCTTCAGCTGAGTGTTAGCAATAGTGTTTTATATTATGTTGATTCCTGCATGTCCTGTATCGCCCTCTAAGCAGTCTGAGTTTTCCTCAAGTACTTGGAATCATAGAATAGAATCATAGAATGGTTTGGATTGGAAGGGACCTTAAGAGATCATCCAGTTCACACTCCCTCACCGTGTCCCACTAGACCAGGCTGCTTAAGGCCCCATCCTTAGAATCATAGAATGGTTTGGGTTGGAAGGGACCTTAAAGATCATCTACTTGACTAAAATATTGCACTTTGAGACAAAATTTGATTATACTGTATCAAAAAGAAAACGATAGACAGCATCACGTTTACCTGTCATTGTACGTCTTTGCTGAGACTCTTTGTCACACTTGTCACAGCATCACAGAACTGTTTAGATTGGAAGGATCCTTTTAAAATCTTGTCCAACCCTGTGATCGAGTAGGGATAGCTAGAGCAGGTTGTCAAGAGCTGTGTCCAGTTGGATTTTTAATATCTCCACAGACCCCACAACCTCTCTGGGCAAGTTATGCTGGTATTTGACCACCCTTACAGTAAAAAAAATGGGTTTTTATGTTCAGATAGAATTTCCTGTTTTTAAATTTATGTCCGTTGCCTCTTCTGTGGTTGTGTGATATTTGAAAAGTCCTGGCAGTCAGAAGTCATCCCTGATGATTGGAAGAAGGGTAACATTGTGCCCATTTTTAAAAAGAGCAGAAAAGATGACCCTGAGAAGTACCGACCTGTCAGCCTCACCTCTGTGCCTGGGAAGGGCATGGAACAGATCCTACTAGAAGCTATGCTAAAGCACATGGAGGACAGGGAGGTGATTATTGGCAGCCAGCACGGCTTCACAAGGGGCAAGTCCTGTCTGACCAACCTAGTGGCTTTCTATGATGGGGTAACCGCAGCAGTGGACACGGGTAAACCGACGGATGTGATCTACCTAGACTTCTGTGAAGCCTTTGACTCAGTCCCCCTGCAACACCCTTCTCTCTACATTGGAGAGATACGGATTTGATGGGTGGATGGTACAGTGGATTAGAAACTGGTTGTATGGTCGTATTCAAAGAGTAGTGGTCAATGGCTCAAAGTCCAGATGGAGATCCGTGATGAGTGGTGTCCCTCAGGGGTCCGTACTGGGACTGGTGCTGTTTACTATCTTTATCAGTGATATTGACAGCAAGATTGAGTGCACCCTCAGCAAGTTTGCGGATGATACCAAGTTGAGTGGTGTAGTTGCCACACCAGAAAGATGGGATGTCATCCAGAGGGACCTGGACAGGCTAGAGAAGCGTGGCTGTGAGAACCTCATGAGGTTCAACAAGGCCACGTGTAAGGTCCTGCACCTGGATCGGAGCAATCCCCATTTTCAGTACACGATGTGGGGGTGATGTGATTGAGAGCAGCCGTGCAGAGGAGAACTTGGGGGTGCTGATGAAAAGCTAGACATGAGCTGGCAGTGTGTGCTCGCAGCCCGGAAGGCCAACTGTATCCTGGGCTGCATGAAAAGAAGTGCGGCCAGCAGGTTGAGGGAGGTGATTTTGCCCCTCTGCTCCTCTCTTGTGAGACTTCATCTGGAATACTATGTCCAGTTCTGGAATCCTCAACGTAAGAAGGATATGAAGAGTTTGGAATGGGTCCAGAGGAGGGCTACGAAGATGATTGGAGGGCTGGAGCACCTTCCCTATGAGGAAAGGCTGAGAGAGTTGGGCTTGTTCAGCCTGGAGAAGAGAAGGCTCAGAGGAGATCTTCTAGTGACCTTCCAGTACCTGAAGGGGGACCTACATGAAGGCTGGAGTGGGGCTATTCATAAAGGCTTGTGGTGATAGGACGAGAGAGAACGGGTGTAAACTGGAGAGTGACAGATTTAGACTGGGCATTAGGAAGAATTTCTTCATCGTGAGAGTGGTGAGGCACTGGCACAGGTTGCCCAGGGAGGTTGTGGATGCCCCATTCCTGGAGGTGTTCAAGGCCAGGCTGGATGGGGCCTTGGGCAGCCTGGTCTAGTGGGACATGTCCCTGCCCATGGCAGGGGGGTTGGAACTAGATGATCTTTATGGTCCCTTCCAACCCTAACAATTCTACGATTCTATGTGATTTTTGTCCACACACATCTTAACAGGAACACAGTAACTTAGAAAATATTGGTAACAGTACAGTGTCTGCTCTGTTCTCCTTAATAAATACATCGTCTGCTTTAATCGGTTTTGCTGCAATGTTAAACAGTTTTTTTCAGGTTGAGCTGTTGTTGGTCCAGTGTGAACCTGTGGACCTTTTTCAATTAAGTTGTTTTTCAGGTTATTTCTAGTTAGTTAATCATGCTTCTGCCTGTCTTGAAAAAGCGTTTTGCTCCAGTTTACCATGCATTTTCGCTCTGTGACTGTTGCACTCTTGTAAAGAATCATTTATCGTTTTATTATTTCATCAAACTGCAGACTGATCAGTGGCAATGGTGAATAGGGTTTTGATTTCTATCAGCACCTTATCGCACACCTCAAGATGTGGCAATGGTGAATACGGTTTTGTTTGCTATCAACACCTTATTGCACACTTCAAGATGCGATAATGATTTGCCTTGGAAATTAATTTTATATCAAGCAGTCTTTTAATCTATTTAAAAAAATTGGCAATTAATTGGGATGTTATGTGGCTTTACATTGAACTCTGGTCAAATTCAGTTTGGCACAGATCTATTTTGACATCAGCTTTCAAGCACAGCTCATTTATTCAGCTACAATTGTATATTGGTATTGCTGAAATGGTATCTGGACCAAAACTGAGTTAGGATTGCCTTGTACCTAATTGCGTAGACGTTATTAACTTGCAGAAACTGTAGATATGCTTAAAGTCTGCAGTCATATTTGTCCTTTTGACTTTATCAAAGTTCACGTGTGTACATAATGCATATTTTCTTGATTTCCCATTAATAGCAATTAATATTCCTGAGCTTTAATTGTTTCAGTTAACTGCTACCATGGCTTCAGATGAGCTGTCCCAAATGTGTACTGTCAAAGTATTGGTTCTCTGATGTTCAAGAATAGTTTCAAATGATTGTCACAGAGTTCTGTGTTCAGGACTGCTGGGTACAAATTATGCTAGCTTACAGACATACTAAAATGTATTAGGAAAACTAATTTTTATGCTTTTTAACTATTGAATGGAAATGTACCATTCTGCTGGTATTTTTAGATGAAACCCAGAAGTGAGTTTTTAGAAAAACTAACAGTTTTGTTAGCTTGGCAGTAATGGCACTGTACTGTTCTAGCGTTTCTTTTATTGTCAGTAATTTTTATATGGCTCTTTTCTTTGGTGTTTCAGCAGTTGGTCTTTCTGCTGGTATATTTTCATTCATCAGTTTTCTGTGGTTTGTAACTTTGTTTGTACTAAGATTGGTTTCCCATTTTGTATTGCTTCTATATTTGTTGGTCTTGTTTTAGTGATAAACAAGGCTGTGCTCTTAGCTTAAGTAAACCTCTTCATTACACAGTCCTGGCCCTTTGGTGTTCTTACAACATATTGTCTTTGTCATATATAGAAATAAATTGTTCATAGATACACAGTCGATGTTTTGTTTTGCACATTGGCTCCTATTATTTGTTATTGTCACTTTGGAAATATTCATACTCTTTGCTTAAAAAGATGTTGTCTTAATTTTTCCAGACTTCTGTAGTTAAGCAAATGATCTCCTTTTATATCGTTAGGCTCTGTTTTGACCCAACATGAACTTTGTCTTCCAGGCTGTTCCTTTCAGTCTCGACAGTGTTGCAAATGCTATTCATACTTTGTTCTCTGAGGAAACTCCTGTGGTCTTGCAGCTGGCCCCCAGTGAGGAAGTGAGTATTGCTTCACTTTGGGTTCCAGATGTTCTAAACGGTAAACCTCTTTCCACTTGTGTGGCTTGAGCAGAACCAATTGCTTATACGAAAAACTTTGCATTGGAGAGAAATTGCAAGTATGATTGATTATTAATATGTGACTGGAAAAAATAAATATAAGCTTGGTTGTTATTAAACGACGGCTGTTCCTACAGAGAGTATACATGGTGGGCAAGGCAAACTCCGTATTTGAAGATCTTTCTGTCACACTGCGCCAACTGCGAAACCGCTTATTCCAGGACAACTCCATTCTCAGCTCCCTTCCTCTCAACTCCCTCAGCAGAAACAGTGAGGTAAAAAAATGTAATTAGTGTGAAATCCTATGATTTTTTAAAAATTTTTTTCTAATATTCTTAGTTAGGTTGTGCTTTTCCTTTTTTTTTCTCTTTTTTTTTTTCTCCTTGCTTTATCTAGCAGAGCCCACTATCTTTTTGTAGTTGAATTCGAAGAACTAAGTTTTAATTTCTTTTGTAAGTAACTTTATTGAAAGAGTAATTTCCTTCTATCTATCCTACATTCTGATGCTGTAACCAATAAAACCTGTTATAAAATACTGAAACTTGCAACAAAATGAGACTTCTCTAACTTTGGTTTCATCAAAGGAAATGCCTGTCTCTCTCCCTCTTCCCCCAGGCTGACTTGCTTTTTCTGTCAGAACTACAAGTCCTACATGATATCGCAAGTCTGGTAAGATATTTTGAAACACTTTCCCCATCTTATGTCACAAACTTCAGATCTCATTTAAAGGTGGAGAAGCTGTAGCCAGGATACTTGAAACCGGTGGTATCTATTCGAGTATATCGTCAGTTGCTTCCATAAGTTTAAATAATGCATTCTCAAGCTATTTTTATCAGCCCTGTCACTGGCAGAAGAAAAAGAAAATCTTAATCACCTGTAGTTTATTTTGCATTGTATTTGGTGAGAACGGGGAATTCTGAGCTGCTGTTCCTCCATACCCAAAGACACAGGAAGTACTCAATGAAGACACTGTCAGTGCTTTCCTTCTTTTCTTACTTGAGAAGTATAATGGTAGTTAAGGATGCGTTCTTTGCCCTGTCCACCATTTAACTTCAAAATATCACAGTAACATTCTATCTGAAAAGACTATGGTGACGATAAAGCTACTTCCTTGTTGCTGAGGTTTAGGGTTTCTTTTGGAAGGGGTTCCTGGGTGGGGATTGGTTTTTTTTGGTTTTTTTTTTTTCCCCTTTAAGCTGCAGCCATCGGCTACTTGAGGCGAAAGAGTCATGAAAAACTTAAAAGTTCACATTAGGTGAAAGGCTGCTGGAGAGAAATGGGGCTCTTGAGAAAATGAGGTAGAACAACTTGTTTTTGTCTTGTAGACTGGCAGTGCTGTAGTTAAAGTGGAAGGGAGATTAGGAACAGATTAAATTAATTGCTTTTGGAGACTGTTCTGTTGTGCAGGCCAATGTCAGTGCTGCAGCTTCACACAGTGCAAGAATAGCACTACTCTCCTATGAGATAATTTGGATTATATTGATTGGATTTTATGACAATGGGATGGTATTCCTTAGGTAAATTACTTTTGTACGTAGGCAACAGCAGCATGTAAGTTGTAGCCTACTCAGTGCTGCAAGGGCCAGCTTCGGCAAAGGGAAGAGTAGTGTCCAACTATTGTAGTTACATAGCTTTTTTTTTTTCTCCAAGGTCTATTTTTACAGCAATTGCAGGACAAGGATTCTGATGTGAATAAGTATATTTCTTTTTAGTAGAGCTCTATGTTACATGTACATAACCTCATGTTAGGAGTAGGTGTTACATGATGATCATCTGCTTTCTTCTGTAGAATTAGAAAAGGAAGAATTGTGAACATCATCTAGTTAAGTTGGCAAGAAATTCAACTTCCTAATCAATACGGAATATGACTGGAAAACAAGGCTAGATTAGTCCCAGCAAACTGATTTTGTGAAATGCGTTTTTAAAGTAATATGTGTATGAATTTAACTTCTTTCTGCCCTCAATGACGTGCTCAAGCTGTCTCGACACAAGCATTTAGCCAAGGATCGCTCTCCAGACCTGTATTCTCTGGAACTGGCTGGTTTGGAAGAGATTGGAAAACGATATGGGGAAGACTCTCAGCAGTTCAAGGATGCTTCTCAAATTCTTGTAGACTCTTTGCAAAAGGTATAGTTTCTACCTAATGAACAGGAATACTAAGGAAATTTTTTTTTGTAAACTGCAAGGGAGGTAGTTTCTTGACTATCATCTTGCACTTAAAATAGTCACTTTGTTAGTGATGGCTTGAGTGATGCTTGTTTTTGTTATTGAGTTTTTAAAATGCAGTTGTTCTGTTATAAAATCCAATGTTCCACTTCGTTACTCTGTGGAGTGTTGATGTGATTCTACAATGTGTAAGATATTTTGCCTAAAGGAGTAGGAGTATATTGAAACCATATATCAACGTGACTCAATAAATTTGTTTTTTGTTCAACAAATATCTTGCATTTAAAACCACCAGTATGCCTCACAAAAACTGGCTCTCAGAAATATAGATTCATCCCAAGGTACAGAGGTTTGTTCCTCCTTGCCAACAAAGCCTTGTAAATCTAAATTTCCAGGCCGCTGAAATGACTGCTTTTCATCTATTGGTGTGCTTAAGAAAGTAATTCTTTAGCAGGTTTTATATAATCATTGGATAAGATCTGTATTAAGACCAGTGACTTTTGAGAGCTTCAAAAGCATGGTGGACAAGTGTAGAAGCATGAATTTTCTAAGCCACATAACTGTTTCCTCTCAACATTACTCTTTGGCCTCTTTGTAGTTAAGCAAATGTATTGAAGTACTAGACATACTAGTCTTTAGATCAGATTGAAATATTCAAGTTCATCATTTCCCCAGTGGAAAGCTGAGAACCTAAGTATTTTGTTGAAACAGACGTATAATTGGGAAACTGTATGGTGATGGGCCTTTCACAAAAGGAATGAAAGAACCAGTTTCTGCCCAGAAGGCAGTCATAGGCTACAGCATCTGACGAACAGTGATTGAGGGATTTTAAAGAGATGTTGCACACCAGGTGAAAGTTGGCACTTTCTTAGTGGAATTCTAAAATACTATAAATGTTTACAACTTCTGTAAGCTTCTTATTGCTGGAGCTGACATCTTATGGTTTAGTACATTTTGCTAACAAAACTCTCCTTGATTCCTGACTACAGTGTAGCTTTTAATTCATGTCACTTTTGCTTTTCCAGTTTGCAGATGAAATGTTTAATCTGTATGGAGGGAATGCGGTAGTAGAAGTGGTGGCTGTAAAAGCCTTTAATTCTCCCCTCACAAGGAAGTCTCGCTCCATTCTCCAGTCTTCACAGGTAGTAGATGTGCATTTTTCTATATTTCACTATTAGAAGCAATATAGATCCAAACTGCATTACTCCCTCACTTGAGCATAACTTTTTTAAGGACTAGAATGCTGACTGATTTAGGCACGAGTGTGAAGAGGTCGGGTTATCTGTCTTGATCTTCACTTGTATAGCAATTTAGATTGAAGAGGGCTTCTGGAGGTCATCTACTCCAACCTACTGATCACAGCATGATTAATTTAAGAGCTAGATGAGGCTGGTCAGTCCTTGTCCAGCCAAGTTCCTGGTAAGTGTACTGCTGGAGATCCCAGAGCCTCTCTGAACAGCTTGTTTCAGTGCCTTAATCACTTTCACTGTGAAAACCTTTTCCCTTATGTCTTGTTAGAATTTGCATTTCTGCCATTTCTACCCAGTACAGTAGTGCGTGCAAGTCCTGCCTCACTGTGAGGAAAAAAGTTGTTTTCCTTGACTTGCTGCCTACGCTCCTGATGCAGCTCAGGGTGCAGTTGCCCTTTGTCACTGCAGGGGCACTGCTGACTCCTGTTCACCTTCTCTACCAGGACCTCCAGGCCCCCTCTGCAGAGCTGCTGCCCTGCTGGTCAGTCCCCAGCGCTTGCTGTCTCCTGGGGTTGTTCTGTCCCAAGTGCAGGGCTTCGTGGTTGCCCTCTTTGAATTCAGTGAGGCTCCTGTCAGCCTGTTCCTTTGGATTTCTTTGATGTCAGTCACATAATCGCTTTTGCATTTTGTGCCCTAGCATCAAAATTCTCTGGACAAAAATGCATTCTCCTGTTCAGATAGTTCAAATTTTCAGTGTAGTTGGAATGCATTTTGCATGCAAGCTGACTTGAAAATAATTCACCTATTTTCTTTACTACAGAGTGAAACAGAAACTCCGTATAACCTTGCCTATCCGTATAACTACGATTACTCTGTGATCTTCAACATTATTCTGTGGATGATGATAGGTCTTGCTTTGGCTGTGATAGTTATCTCCTACAACCTGTGGAACATGGATCCTGGGTACGATAGCATTATTTATAGGATGACGAATCAGAAGATAAGAATGGATTGAACTACATTGTATTTCAGCGCAAGGAGTTGATGAAGAGTAAGGTCTTATTTAAACTGTGTGGAAAACAAGTATTCTGACATGGTTAATTGTGGAAATTTTTTTAAAGGTGTATTTATTTCTAAGGGTTTTTTCCCCTTTCAGGCTTATGTTAAATGTTAGTAGTAGCAACAGATGGGATTTAGAAATTTAAATCTGCTTGTTTGAAAAAAAAAAAACCCCAACCAACAATCCCCAACCTACTTGTTATTAAAGTAACATCATTCCATCTTTTTTGTCATGTAACATGAGTTTTTGAAATGCCCTGTGCTGCTTGTGACTGTGTGCAAAACAGATCAATTGAAATTATGATAGAAACATGTTGTTTGAAACTTTTACACCGGAAGATTAGAAATTATAACTAAATTGTTGTGTTGTGTATTATGAACCAGTTGTAAATGTTTGATGTAAATATTTATAATGCCTGTATGTATCTTCTGAGAGGATAGTAATTCTTCTTCTTCACTCAAATACTAAATATAGAAACATTTCTAAAAGACTATGATTCTAGTGGCACAAATGGCATTTTGGTCTCACATTGATGGCTCAGATGGAAACTGTAGGCAGAAGGATTCTTTACCTACAACTTCAGTGATTTGGAGGTAATAACACAAGTGTGGCTGGTCTGTACCATGGAGAGACTATAAATACTGAAGTAGCACCAGTCTGATCATGGTCTAAGGTCACCTGCAGTTGAAAGTTCCTACTATGCTTCATATATTCCTTCCATTGTGTTGATGTTGTTATACAAACGCCTAAATCAGTTCTTTTTGATTCTAAGAGTGGACCAACACTTGATTTAAATATACCTGGTTTATAGTCCTGCTTCAATCATGCAATAAAACAAAGAAAAGTTGTTCTGGAATGCGTATATTCTTTGTGGCTTCATAGGTGTGGCTACTTCTATTTAGTATTAGCTCAGCAGAAGAGAGTCCGTGCTGGCAGCCTCCTGTATGTGGCAGTGGGCCTAAGTCTATAGCAGTTTAGTTTTAACTGTCTTTCAAGAGCAAATGTTGGAAGATCACCTCGTATGGATTAATTTTCCTAAACCAAATAGCGAATAGTTAAAACGAGGTTAATATCTGGCTTGAATCTTTTTTTATAAAAAACTTTTTAATATAAACTACCTAGTTTTTGGAAACCAGTTTGCTCTTGTGGTAAAAGGAATTCTTCCAGACTACAGCAATGTGGATGGAAATACTCTTTTCATCTTGTTGTGTTCCTAGTGTTCCCTGTTGTTAGGAGAGATTTGTTCCACTTCCAGAAAAAAACAGTGTGTTGAATTCTTGTCTTATTTACTGGCAATGTCAGATTGAAGAGGTTGAAGTTTTCCTGTTTTGGAGACCCTGGACAATGTCTTGTGTTGAATTGAGTAATGTGCTGCAGCTTTGCACAAAATATACACAAAGTTTATATTTTACCATCATTTGAAATTACTTTTAATGACATTACAACTTAATCTGTGTGATTAAGATTAATAGATAGAAAGGAAGAGTTGCACTGCCTGCTTTTTTAGAAGAATGTGTAGTCTAATTGTTGAGCACTCTAACACAGTGTTTTGATGAGAATCAAACCTGATGAAGCTCTCCAACTTTATTATGAAAACAATTAAAACACAGCTCTGTCATCCTGTTTGATGGGCATGAACCCTAATGTTTTAAGTAGACTATTATGTGATAGTCTAGTTGTTGTTCTACATTTCTTTGACTGTTTTGAGATCACTTAATATGGAAGACAATACCCCAGAACTTCAAAGAGCACAGTCTAGGGTAAAAAAGGGAGTAGTATATTAATACTAGAACTTTTCCAACCAAACTATGCTGTAAAATACCTACCTCTATGACAGGAAGAATGACCACCGTCAGGTTACTGTCAGTTTGCAGTGAAAAGTTAAGGTACAGTGATCACGGAATGTACGTAGGGTCACCTTAACAATGTTAGAAATGAGGAGCTTGGTTCTACCACAAGGGTGAAGCTGCTGTAATTCATTTAAAGTAAATGGTGAGCATTACTGTGACAGACCTTTTCTGAAGAACCTCTCCGAGAGGTTCTCACATACAGAAGATCAGTATCTCTGGGGTCAAAATATCCTACGTTGTGATTCTGATAGGCCAGGCACTGTTGTAACAGAAAATTCAATCTCTCACCTGCTTTTATCAGCAATAAGTAAATCAAATTGCAGTGTTGTAAAGAGTGTTTCGGCAGGCCTTTGAAGGAGGTTTGACAAAACACCAATAGAAAAGGTATAAAATGTGTTGCACGTGATAGAATCATAAGAGTGGTTTAGAGTGGAAGGGACTTTAAAGCTCATCCAGTTCCAACCCCCCTGCCATGGGCAGGGACACCTCCCACTAGATCAGGCTGCCCAAGGCCCCATCCAACCTGGCCTGGAACATCTCCAGGGATGGGGCATCCACTGCTTCCCTGGGCAACCGGTGCCAGTGCCTCACCACTCTCATTGTGAAGAAATTCTTCCTAATGTCCAGTCTAAATCTGCCTCTCTTCAGTTTGTACCTGTTCCCCCTCGTCCTATCACCACATGTTTTCCTTTATGAACAGTCCCTCAGCTGTCTTCTAAAATCTCCTTGGAGCCTTCTCTTCCCCAGGGTGAACAATCCCAACTCTCATAGGGAACGTGCTCCAATCATCTTTGTAGCCCTCCTCCGGACCTGTTCCAGCAGCTCCATATCCTTCTTACGTTGAGGATTCCAGAACTGCACACAGTACTCCAGGTGGGGTCTCACAAGAGAGGAATAGAGGGGCAGAATCACTTCCCTTGACCTGCTGGCCATGCTGCTTTTGATGCAGCCCAGGATACGGTTGGCCTTCTGGGCTGCGAACGCACATTGGCGGCTCATGTTGAGCTTCTCATTGACCAGCATCTCCAAGTCCTTCTCTGCAGGGCTGCTCTCAAGCACATCATCCCCCATCGTGTACTGAAAACGGGGATTGCCCTGACTGAGGTGTAGGACCTTACACTTGGCCTTGTTGAACCTCATGAGGTTCTCACAGCCCTGCTTCTCCAGCCTGTCCAGATCACACAGGAATTGTGTTTAAATGCAAATGTGGAGTAACCTTGCAAGTGATTGCTGAGATTTACAGATCAGCCTTAATGGAGGGAGCAAGAACACTGCTTGACTTTAGTGTAAGGTGATAAGCATATGTCTCAAACTCCCCCACAATTGCAATGACCTTTGGAATCGTATTACTATCGCTGTTGTTTTTTTTTTTTTTTGATATGATGAAGTGAGTTTTAGCTTTGAGCTAAAATTCACAAATGTTCTCTAAAGAAAAATACTAGGCTCTTGCAAAATTTATTGCCCTTTTCGACTGTCAAGTTTAAAGTGGTATATCTCGGCTTAGAATGAAACTTATTAATCAAAACAACAACCATTTGAATCTATGTATTTTTGCCAACAAGAAACAAGTCTATTTATTCTAGTAGCACATAATTCTGGAGTCCTGGAACTGATTAATTCTTCAAAGGCATTTTGAGCTGCTGGTTGGTTGTGGAAAACCTCTTGAAGAAAGTTGTTGAGATGCTTGAAAATGTGGTAATTGGTGAGAGAGAAGTCTGGGGAGGAAGCTGGGGGAGGTGGAGCTTCATAGCCCAGTTCATGCAGCTTCTGCAAAGTCATTTGTGAGACATGCAGCCAGGCACTGTCAGAGAGAAGAACTGGTCCTTTCTGATTGACCAACATTGGATGTAAACATTGCAGTTCTTGGTTCATTTTGTTGCTTTCCTGGCAATACTTCTCTGCTGTGACAGTTTCACCAGGATTCAGGAAGTTGTAGTGGATAATTCCACTTGCTGGCCACCAGTGACCATAACCTTCTTTGATGCAGCTTGGGTTCAGGGAATTGTTTTGGTGCTTCACCTCAGCCCAGCCACTGTGGAGAACACCGTTGGTTGTCATATAGAATCCATTTTCCATCCCATGTCACAAAGCAATCAAGAAATGGACTGGTTTTGTTGCACAAGAAAGTGCAGAACAGACTTCATAATGACAACTGGTTTTTATTTTCATTCAGCTCATGCAGACCCTGTTTGTCAACCTTTTTCCAGTTTGGTGCAAACATCAGACAACTGTTGAGTGGTCAACATTTAGTTCTTCTGCAGCCTCTTGAGTTGTTTTGTGTGGGACTGCTTCAATGATGGCCTTCAACTGGTTGTCATCTAATGCAGAAGGACGTCCGTGACCCTTCAACGCTGTCATTTCTGTATTCAGTTTTTGGAGCCAATGCCAAGCTGTATGTTCATTTACCAGCCCTGGCCAAATGCTGTGTTGATATTGCTAGCAGTTTTACTGCTTTATGTCCCCTTTTGAATTCATACAACAAAATTGCTTCAATTTGCTTTTTCCCCATCTTTAATTTGACAGCAGAATATAAAAAAGAATGAAAAGTGAGAAAACCACTAGTGTAAATAAGTAGAGCGAATTTTGGGCTTTAAAATGGTATACACAACATGAACACAGTTAAATAAAGATTTAATAAAAAAAAAATAATAAATGTAGTTTACAATGACAAAACCAGCAATTATTTTTGCACCAACCTAACACAAAAGGCTTCTGCAGCTGCCAATGCGATGGATGGAAGAGAAATGAGTGAAAGTTAGCCGGTGTACAGAGAAGCTGTTATTCCTGGAGGAGCAGGGCTGGTATGTGGTGTGTCACTGGATCAGAGAGCAAAGACTCCCAACAACTCCTTTCCTATAGGGTTAGTACAGACACCAGCACCACCACTGCTCCTAAACCCTCTCCAGCTGCTGGCGACCACCGCAGGTCTCTGAGCTGGGACCACTCCCAGACAAGTCTTTGGTCTTAGTGTAAATGACTGCAAGCTCTTGGTCTAGTGACAAATTCGGGTCACTCAACTTGAGTTCTTTTTTTGGGAAGGACACATCTCCTGTAGTCACTGGAGCACTAGCAGATAAAACATTTCCATACTTCTCAGAGACTTGTGCCCTGGCACAATGCAGCTGCTGTGAAATCACTGCTGTTCTTTCTACTCAGGCTTGTGTTACGTGTGTCCTGCCTGACCAATGATGAGGTACAGGGTACAGAAAGCCCAGGTGAACACATTCTTTTCAAATAAACAGAGCAGAAACTGATGGATGGCATGAAGCCATGCATCCAAACAGCCTGCTCCAGTGCACTCTCCTGCCTGAACTGCTGGAAAATCAACTCCTACAGATGGTGTTTATGACAGGCAGGAGATGGGGCTGCTGAAAGGCTGTCTAACACCAGGAAGTGCCCTGAAACTGCAGAGATTCTGATAGATGTCTACAAGAAAATTATCAGGAGTTCTTTTCTACAATAGGTCGAAAAGGCATGTTAAACTGTCTGTACGCAAGAGTGGTTGAGGACAGGTTTTAGAATATAAATCCCATCCTTAACTAGGGACTTACTTTGCCAGTGTGCTGTCAGAGATTAAAGAGATTCTTCTGTTGCTGAAGAACAGCTTCATATTAAAGGACTGGCAATCAATTCTACTAATGCCATTGATGTCACCCAATATCATCAAAAATAAATAGCTAAGTTCTTGGCGTGAATACACATCATAAAACATGTAGAATGCTTCATAAGGGAAACAAAATTCATGATTGCACTAAATGTTTTTATAAAGGCAGTCAGATTCCACTTTAATTATGCTCCAGTGCATGAATTTATGATGACTAATTTACATGCCCTTAATCCAGTGAGCATATGCTTTTCATTAGGCAACGGCGATAGAAGCAGTGTGGCTAGGATAAATTCTAAGTAATTTAGGTTGTATCTTATGCCAGCACTGAAAGGTCACTAACTTGAAAGACTTCAGTGCTGCCTACCTACGGACCTGCTCAGCCCCCTTATTTTATGTACTTCCTTAAAATGCCATGGCCCAAGGAAGTCTGTCGCAATGCCCCTGTAATCAATTACAGCATTTGGAACACAGCAGAGCTAAACGGGAGCTCTAACTACATCCTACAGTAGGTCATCAATCAAAGTCTTGACTAATGTACAGCATCAGCTCAGAAAGAAAAAGATGTTTAAGTGATCAGACAGCTCTGAACTCCTAAGAATCTATTTCTGTCACTCTTAGTCTCTGCTGCAGCAAGAAAAGAGGGGGAAAAACCACCCCAACATAAAACTAGTGGAACCAATTAGTTTCAATTGACCTACCTCAAATGTTTCAGCTAGCTGATAGAGCCAAGAGGAGGCAGCGAGACTCCACTGCCAGTGCTCACCATAGCTGAGCTGCCACCTCCACAGCTGCTGGAGCACTTCTGACCGGAGCAGCCAACCCCCTGAAAGTCAGCAGCTCTGCAAATGGGTGAGTTAGTAGAACCTAAGCCACAGTGATGAACGTGCAGCTCTGCTCTCTGGAAATCATTAAGTAGTTATACACATACATTCATAGAATGATTTGGGTTGGAAGAGACCTTAACGATCATCCAGTTTCAACTCCCCTGCCATAGGCAGGGACATCTCCCACTAGATCAGGTCCCATCCAACCTGGCCTTGAACACCTCCAGGGATGGGGCATCCACAGCTTCCCTGGGCAACCTGTGCCAGTGCCTCACTGCTCTCATCGTGAAGAAATTCCTCCTTATGCCTAGTCTAAATCTGCCCCTCTCCTGTTTATGCCCATTATTCCTCATCCTATCACCACAAGCCTTTATGCACAGTCCCTCCCCAGCTTTCTTGTAAAATCTCCTTGGAGCCTTCTCTTCTCCAGTCTGAACAACCCCAACTCTCTCAGCCTGTCCTCATATGGGAGGTGCTGCAGCAGAGAGGCTGGAGCCTCTATTCGGGAGCAGCGAGGCTCTGTTTCACGCCTGAATGTGGTCTCATTTCCAAGGGAAATAAGTCAGAGTAGTTCTGGGTACCCTGAAAGGTTGTGCTAGAAAAAGGAAGGGCAATCAACTGTCAGTCATGCAGAGGAATGGATGGGGTGAGAAGGTGTAACTGGAAAAGCAAAAACTAAGATAAGCACTCTCCACATATGAATTGGTCATGAGCTCTTTTGTGCATGAGCACACGTGTGCACACATGCAGACACAGATATATTGGTCTTTACAAATAAAACATTGTTGGAAGACGTTTCCTTCCCTACTAAAAACATTACTTGTATTAAACAGTAGAAATATTTTTACATTCTTTCCATCCTTTAAAGGAGATTTTTTTTTTAAAAAAAATGCTCAATATTTTGCAAAGATGAGGATTTATAAGGAATAAATCCACCTAAAAAGATGTCCTGTAAAAACACCTGCAGGAAAATTGTGCCTGTACCACTAACATCCCAAAGGTGATGCTGATGACCAGAAAGTGGCTTTGATGTGTGTTACTTTTGGAGATAAACAAAATAAATATACCAAAAAAAAAGCACAAGTGAATCAGAAAAATAAACATACTGGGACACAAATAGTAGCATCAAAGCATAACGGCCTCAGTGGCAACCTGCAGCACAGAGGCCACTTGAATTTTGCCTCTGTCCCCGAACTACTCGTTTTTATCCAGGGGAATGGGAGAGTCAGTACTAAAGCAAATACAGAAGGAGTCATGCACAAAACTAAAAGAAATTCTATCTCCTGCAGGCAGCTGCTGACACTGCAGGACACGTGCCAAGCCTGTGGTCACCAGCCCCCTCCATCTTCTTTCCTGGCTTTCGGGGAACGCAGGGACACAGACTGCCTGTGGCCCTTGCAGGGTTCCACGCTGCTGGGCACAGGCAGCCCAGCCCACTGCTGCTTCCTCATACTTCCCCACCACTCTTCCAAGAAGCAACTTGGCCAAACAGCTGCGGAAAGTGCAAAACTTTAGAATTTGTTTCTGGGCAGCACTCCCTCAAAGACTCTTCCCTGCCATATCAGTGCAGAGCCAGAGCCTCCTGTGCTCCTAGCAAGGAGCTGTCAAGCAAACCGCTCTATCCTAGAAACCTTGCTTGGGAAAGCAGCTTCTGACATGTTGCAAAGGAGTCGTGATCATTATCATGAGACCGACTTCCTTGTCTGAATGAACAGCCTAGACTTAAACATCACAACCAACCATTCTGCATTTTAGTTCCTACTCTGCTCTCGCTTTTTTTCCCCTCCTTTTTTTTTTTTTCTCTTAATCCCAGAGGTTCCTAGATCATCCACACAGGAATCACCTTAATTTCTTCCTTCCATCCCCATGTTTGGCCATATCCACACTACAGACCTGATTCTTAGCAAATTCCACAGCTGCTGAACTGTTAAGATTGTTGGCAGTGGTAAAACAAGTCCCAGCTGCTATCAATTCCAGCACTGTGTAAGAGTCATTGGTTACTATAGCCTAAATTAACTACTTGGCAGAGAACAAAAACAAGTCTAGAAAGCAGAAGTCCTTAAATCCTATCACCTGCCAAATTCCTTTATGAATTTCCCTGTAACATGCGACATAACCTTAGCTAGAAAACAAGTACACTTACATTCTTAGCATCATTTTTTAATTCCTTAAACTCTTCCTCCCCAGTCTGTTAAAACATGGGGTTTATCACATTTCTATTTTTCCAAGCATTGTAGCCTCTGCACTTTGTCCTTCAAAAAGTTCTTTATAATCTGCATCTCCTGGAAGCACTGGAATAGCACAAATAGACAAAAATATTCTGATGGAACAAAGTATTACCACATAAAGTAACAGAGCTCTGCAAAGGCAGCAAGGCAGAGCAGCACAAAGCTGCTCTTGTAGGAAGTCAGGACACCAACTTGAGCTCAATAAAAAAATTGAGACTACTTATCCATGAGGACAAATGGTTAAATGGCAGAGTAATTCCTAAGGATGGAAATTTTATTCAATTACAAGAACCTTCACTCATCACTGACAAAGTTATCTATATCCATCTAATTCAAGAAATGTGAGGCTGCTTCTGTTCTGAATCAGCTTTTTTGGATCAGCCTCTCCAGTGTCATGGTACACAGTTCAAGCTTCTTCCTCACCTGCCTTTGCAAGAAGATGAAGACGAGTCTATTAACTACAGAGGTACCTGTAACTACAAACTATGTGAAAGATGAAAAAAAAGGTCCTTTCTCCCACTGAACTTTGCTTTTGGGACAGGAAAGATGTAGTTCTTCATGTAGTTCTTCATGACTATAAGAAATGAAGCATTGTTTTAAGCAATTACGGGTTATTTATACAGCCAAGAAAATAAACAAACTTTGTTTTCCTATGACTAAGGACAAATCAAACCCACAGAATAAATAAATAAGGCTTTGGTTTTTTTCTAAAGTTAGCAGCGTGTGTTTGTAAACAAACCCACATACAGAAGTAGCCAAGTAAGTGTAAATACACAAGGACAAACGTTGGAACAGGCTGCCCAACGAAGTAGTTGAGTCACCATCCCTGGAGGTGTTTAAAAGACCTGTAGATGTGGTGCTTAGGACATGGTGTAATGGTGGGCTTGGCTGTGTTAGGTTTGCAGTTGGGCTTGATGATATTAAAGGTCTTTTCCAACCTAAACTATTCTGTGATCCGGCCAGTGGCTCTAGTGGAGAGGAATAAAGTTTAAGATTATACAACATAGAGTTTAAGATTTTTTAATCCAGTTTATTAAATATTGCTTTTTGGGGACATGTTTACAACAAGCCCAAATAAATTGTTTAAGGATTCAAAGCAGTCATATTAAAATACAGCTTCAATATAAAGTTTGTCACAGTTTTACAGTATTCAAAAATGACAGACCTGCCTTAAAAAAAGACTATTACACCAAAACATAAGAAAAACAGAAAAACAAACAAGTTTGGCATTTTCATAATCTTTATAGTATAAAACAGAATATTAAATCTATTACCAGCAAGCTGATACTTCAATCTATTACCTAGTCTGAAGTGTCTCCCATTAAAACACACTATACAACAGCACTATACAAAAGTCGTGGTGATACTCATTTGATGAAAGTGCATCCCTGAAAGTTTGCCAGTTTATTATAGTTAGCTCTTAAAAAAGGGTAAAATTAAAATGTCCTCTTTTAACCGAAGGCTTTATTTTATATATATATATCTTTTTTTTTTGCTGTTTTGTCTCACTTTCAGCCTTCTTTTAAAAGTGTCTACGGACGCCCACCAGGGGGCAGCGTAAGATTAACCATCAAATCACGAACGGCTGCAAATATTGTGCATTCACCTGGAACAGGGAAAAGAGACAGGTTAGCATCACGCCACAGACAGGCCTTCATCTAACAACCTCGCGAGGCAGCGCGCTATGCCAACTCCCACCACGCTGGCATAGCTACTGCTCTGTACGGGGCTGATGATACACGTGAGCACGACTCACAAATCCCAGTGACCTCCAAGAACGTCAGGATTTGTAATGATTTTAACTGAAATAGCTCCGGCTTTCCCAGCAGGACCACTCTTGTTGGGCATGAAATTGCAAGAAGCTCTTAACTTTTAATTGCTTTTCAACGTCAGATTGAATCTATACTAGAATTTAACATAAGCGGCATGGCAATAGGAATTTTTCTGTATGTTATTAATTAAAAGCACTACATCTTACAAAAGAAAAAACATTTGTCAAGTTCTATTTGTATTGATTAAGAGCAGAAATGAAACATTTTAAAAGATTCAAGTCTGAAACAGCCAGGATATGTTTTTTGTCATAAGCCCAGTTTTGGAAACATTTTTAATTGTTTCCAAAATTTGGAAATTTTTATTTTTGACTGGGCAAAAGTCAGAAATCTGTTTCTTTCAACTGAATTGCTCTGGCTTCACCCTTGATATCCCAACTGCAAAATAAAATACAGAGCAAATGGACTTCTGTTTCAAACAGTTGAGATCTAAGATAGAGAGGAAAAATCAGCCACAGCTGTCTCAAGTTTTGAATACTGGCATTTTTTGACAAAATATACACACACATTCTGAAACAGCTTAAGAAAGCTAAAACAAATACAACCAAGACAGTGTAATTAGAACAAGAAAAGGTGAAATATTAGGCAGCTGTGACTTTCATCTACTGTTTCCTGATAAGAGAATATAATTATCAGCCACTATTGTACCCCAATCACTGCAGGCTGAATTTTTCCTGCATATTTCGAGAAACATCAATTAGAAGACATCGAATTTTGTTGCTGAAGGAGCAATAGCATGAGCAGAGAGATAAGAGCAGAGCCTGTTTGGTTGCATTAATCCTAACTGCCAAACTAAGGATTCCCAAGATTATTTTGGGTAAGGCATTATCATATCAAAGCTCCAAATCTGGGCTGAATATCATCCCCTGCACCACTGGGCATTATCATATCAAAGCTCCAAATCTGGGCTGAATATCATCCCCTGCACCACTGAAAACAAGACATTTTTTGAATGCTCAGTCGTGAAGTTCTTTAAGAAGTATCACGAGTCCCTTGAGCTCCCCCTCTAAGGGTCACCTCTAGCATCTGTAGGGACTTTTTTTTCCTTAGCAGACTGATGTCCTCTACATAATGCAGGTTTTAGACTTACAGCTCAAGTTCAACCCTATTATTCCAGGGCATTGATTCCACCTCAGTTCATGTAATTACTTCCCAAAAATGAAATCTTTTTTTTTCCCATGGAGGCATAGGTAAAGTGACCTCAGAAAGCCAGTGTTCTCACAATGAGTCAATGTTTTACTGTTAAACACAACAGGATGTGTTTGCCCCCAGATCTGAAAAGAAAACTCTTCCAAAAGAACTTACTTTTCAGGCACTAACATTTTATTAAGAGGAAAATTAAGCTGAATACAAAATACTTTCTCACAAGGAGAGAAAGGTAAAAAAGATACAGCCAAAATGAGGCAACACTGATTACGGGTTACAATGAAAGTGCCAGTAGTATCAAACGTGCATGAAGGGAAGCCCTGGTTCTGACTGAAACAGTGAAAAATTCACTTAACCAAGCAAATTGCAACTAGTGCAGGAGAAGAGTCAGTAAGGTAGGAAAACCCTAGGAACAGCACAATAGCACCATAAGAAAAAGGATACGCATCTGGGATCTCCCATGTACTGCCATACTAAAAGAAGTCTCCCAACTACTAGTCTACTTTGATCTGTTGGCTCTCATATCACCTTTCAATAGCAAAGAAATGAAGGTATCTTGTTCTCTTTTATCAGATATAAAAAGTTTTGACAATAAGAACACAGGAAATCACAGTTTTAAGTGTACTCAGGGAAGATTTGACTTTGGCTGGGTGGTGGTGGAAATCTACCTAAATCCATACAGTCTCATTCTTTCTTTCAGAAGTCAGAGGAAGGACTATTAGAAATGTCCTCTGCTCAGTTAGCTGCATTCTTCTTTGCCTGGATAAGGTCCTGCTTAGGGTCACCAGCTCTTATTATATGTGTTTTTTTCCCTGTTTATACTCTGCTTCCTGTACCTTTCTCCCAAACTACTTCAAAACTTGTGTGATGAACAAAAATTGTCTATCCTGATTTATCTAATGATCATCAGACTTCTCACCTCGGATACTCAAGAGCAGCTTTGACAATTACTCCCTATGTGGCGGTATTTTGTGGAGGGTTTACTTGAAAACACAATTTAGCACAGTAACAAACAGCAAAACAAGTATCTCCCCTTCCCCACACTAGGGGAACTCAGTGCGGAAGCACCTTCCGAAAGAAACATCTGAAGTTAAGTTAACGTATCTTAAATAAAAAGTGCTCTACAAACAACAGTTCTGTTCCTCATACAGAACTCTTAAGAGGTAATCCCACATGACCTCAAGGCTATCCTCTCTCCTATTTACCTACACTATTACTATATGTTAAACAGAATGTGCATGTTAATTTAATCTCATCACAATTTTCAGAAATGTACGCATACCCACATCAATTTAAATAAACATTGCTCATGTTCTAGCAATCAAAATAAACCATTGAGCACAGTTCAAATTACCGTATCACAACGAGATGAATAATTATACATTAGAGAAGTAGAATTCAATCTCTGGATTCACAACTTCAATCTATTCACTGGGTTACTGCAAAAAGGCTTTGTTCTTCAGTATGTAATAACTACAGCAGAACTAAAAGTTATTGTCCTTATGAGCCATCTGTGTCACTAGAACCCCAAACCACTGCTTACAGACAACATGCTGCCCAAAGAACCTGCGACTGTTGTTCCATGTTTCAGATATTAAAAAAAATAAATAAAAAGCATGACAAACAAGAGAGAAAGCAAAGCACGACGTTGCTCACAGTGCACTACCTACAGGTCGATGAACATTCAGAACAACCTATCTAGCTCAAGCACTTCACAGCACGTTTGGTAGGCAGAATCGTATGCACCTTTGTTAGTATGCACACTGACAAAGGAGCATACAATCACTCCAATTACTTCTTAAACATTCACAGCACATGGACAAGTTCTGATAACTATTTTAACATCCCTTTATGTTCTACCGTTAATCTCCATAACTTCATAAATATCCATGTAAACTGACACTTGACCATAGCTTATTTTTTGTGACTCATTCTGGGCCCATTTCTGAAAAAGTATGACTCCTACTTTGGTTTTGTGCAGCAACAGTTGGGCCAACAAGAGGTGTGTTCTATCACTCTGGAAGAAGAGCAAAATCCAGCCTGAATCATCAGTGTAACTTTCTGGCGTAAATGTCTGCTGTGCTGCCAGTACTTGCTATTAATTTATGCACTGGCAGTCGCACCAGGAGTTTATAATCACTAGAGAAGTATGACAGAAACCAGAATTAAGAGATATTTAGTTTTACACTGGAGATTTGTCACAGAAGTCTGGGTGAAGAGAATATATCTATTGGACATGTACAGTACCTGGTCGTGGTGAATTCAGTTCAGCAAACCTCTTTAGAATATTGCTAACCATCATTGGAGCAGCAACAGAAGAGTTCTGCTGCCTGGGAATGTCAGCCTGTTGCGTTGTACCCGAAGCCATATCATAAATAATTGGAACAATAATACTAACAGCTTCCTGTGGGACTGTCGTTTTCTGTGTTAGCTGAAGCTGCAGGAAGAACAAAAAAGTGTGTTAAACTGAATGACCATCTACCTTCAGTGCAACTTTCAATACTGTTAAACATTCTAGACCTACAGACAGCATGCACTCCCACCCCATCAGTTTTCAGACATCAATTCTGTAAAGCAGAAGTTATCTGTCAGGTGTAGACGATTTTATTGTCAAAAGCACCCTACAGTGAGCATTGCTTCAGAGACAAGACCAATACAGATTTGTCCTAAACATCTCATTCCTGCTATCCTCTCCCAGCACCACTAATGTGTGTATCGCTTAATCTAGGTGGTTAGTGCCTCAAAGAAGAACAAAGGCCCCAGAAGCTGAGCATTTGAGGATACACACAGCTCAGAGGGAACTGAGCTTTAGGATACATTGTCTACATGTCTCCAAGGACACAGAACACAAATATATTTTTACAGGAGTGAGAACACGAATACTATCTGAGTCTACTACAGAAGAGATGCATGCAAATCTAGGCTTCCAAATGGCAGAACATTTTTAGTTATTATGGCTGCCAGATACAGCATGCTTATGTTTTGCTACTAACTGGTGATGATTTCAAAGACATGCAGCCCACAACATTTTAAAACAGATAGCTTTACTTACAAAAAACAACATTTTGGATTTCAGCACAACAGCAGGTGTTCCTGGAGGTGCAATTGGTGGTGCACTAGGAGGAATTGTTAAACAAAACTGCACATTCCATTTCAGCTGACTTGCCTGATCAGGGAACTGTTTAGAAAGAGCATCACAGAGAAAAAACAGCAAACGTCTCATGTTAGTGACACACATTTAAAAAAAAAAAATTGTAACTGAAGTTGGGTGAACTCAACAGAATGGTTTACTTACCAACTCAAGTTTCATGATGTGTACGCAGTCCCTGAGGATGTGCGTCGGAGCCCCTAGTAATTTTGTGAAGGCTATTAGGGTGTTCGCTTTAAAAGGTGGTCCTGCAACCTAAAGACAGACACTATTTAGTGCTGCCAATTTACAAAACAGCTATATCATTTAATAAAGTATCCCAACACGGACAGCTTCTTATGTTTTGTAGCCCTTACGTGTGCCAAGCAAAGTCAGTGCAACAACTTAAAACACCAACAGAGATTAAAAGCAATGCATATAAATTTAAACATTAATGATTCGAGTACATACTCTTGTTTCAAAGAACTTCTCCAAAACTTGTAACTCCTCCGATTTCCACTGTCCTGTATTTTCAGGTGTTACTTTCAGTTGCAAGGTCTGGTTGGTTTTGGGATTGAGAGCAACTCTGCACTTCAGTGCCTCCGTCTTAAACATAATTACACCTGGTTCATTGGAGTTTATTAACTGTAGCTGCATAAAAAGAAGTATCACATTCAATCAGTTATTCATTAAATAGCATGAGCACACATGCATTCACTCCCAAGACTCTAGTGATCAATCTGACCTCTTTCCAGAAAGAAACACAGTGACACTTACATACAGGTAACATTGCCTTGAGAATTAAGCTTATGCAAGATTTGTCTTCTTTCTCTGTCACTGAATCAATGCCAAAAAAGTGAAGAGGTGGACACTGTCTGTCCCAAACCTTAAAGCAACATTAATGACTGAATAGTTCAGTTATTGTGAACTGGTAACTAATTTCTTGGTCACCCCTGCCAAGCAGTGGCATCCACAGGGACTCTGTGGCTGTTCCAGTAAACTCCCAACAAACATGCTAAACTCACAGAAGTCATGGCATCAGAAAATTTGGTCATAGTCTTGCTATCAGATCAGTTATTATATTCTACCTGATCAAACTGTTTTTCCATTCATAATTTGTGTGCAAAACAAAGGGGAATTATACACTTTCTCTAAATTTTCTCAAAATTTTGACATTTCAGATGGCAACGTTCAGAAGTGTATCACGAGTCCAACAGCAAACACTTATTACATTTAAAGCATTTCAGTTTGTGCCTGATTTGAAAGACATGAAGTACAGAAGCATGAAAAAGAAAAGTTGTAAAGTCATACTTGCAGGTCAATATTAAAACAACCTAAACCATACCGTCTCCTGCTGTATAATCCTCTGAAGATGCCTCCTCATAATAACCGATCCAAGGAATCGCTCAAGTGGGGAGCACAGATAGCTGCCAGCGAGTCCCGGCACAAGCCCAGGGGTAGGAGAGGGCAACAGCAAAATATTCAAGGCACTGTGGGTAAGGATTGTAGGTATAGATGCAGCCCAAGACCGCTGAGGTAGTTTACGAGGTGGAGGCATGCTAGTCGGCATTGCTTGGGAACCTATTGATATGGAAAAAGTACTTGCAGTAAGGAAGGATCTAAACTGAAACATATGTGTTCACTTTATTTGTTGTTGCTACACAAGCAACAAGTTCTCTTGACCAAAGCTTAACTGTTCTTATTTAAAAATTTGGCTGCGTAGTGATAGACAACAAAAAATAATTAGAATATTCACCCTCCACCCATGCAAAGTGTCTCAGTAGCACTAAAATCCTACTCCTTTTTCCTCTTTCTGCAGCATGCCAGCAGATATCAGGTTTGTACAACAAACTCAATGAAATGTAAAGATGGTTAAATCAGCCATGCAAGAGCAGCATTACAACCCCATGATGTGAAAAGTTAGTATTTGGGTAGGCAAATATGCCTATCATTGCCTTCACTTGAAGAATTTTCTCTCAGCCACAGAGTTCTACAGTTTAAGACTAATACCTGTAGTGCAATAAGAGGGATCTGGCCTGCTGAAGTTTACGCTGTCTGATTTAACTTGTTTTGCAATTTGTTACAGAAGACTTGAATAAAGACAGAATAAAGTCTTCATTTTCTGAGATCCTTTATTGCACAAGCACAGTGAGGACTGGTAGGCTGACACACCAAACTCCCAAAAAGAACAGAACTAGAAATGTTAAAAATGAGTGTTTCACAGTCATAACACTGATAAAGAAACCTACTTGTTCCAGCTCGTGGGGAATGAGAGGCATCTGGGATAGGTGAGTGAAGGGAAGGGTTGGCTGGTGACATTCCAGGCATTCGTGCTGCTGGTGATGGACCAGAGACCTGGGGAGATCCTGGCCAGTTCCCTGCACGCTGACTGGGTGACATCATGGTGTATGGTGAGCTTGGGTCTACAGTACCTACAGATGTTACAAGATGGTTGTTATTTTTTTTTAAAAGTGCGAGGTTTTCTAATCTAGAGATCTAAAAAAGGCTTATAAAAATCTGTAAAGCATGACAGGGTCTGCAAGCTTTTAGACTATATTTTACTACCATATAAAAACATAAGGCAGGGGGAAATCGAGACACAGATTTGAGAGTTTTCTGGTTGTATTTTTTAAAAAGTAAAATAAAAACAAAAGTGAAAACAAATCAGCACGTTTAACACATAACAGCATCAAAACTAAAGAGAGCTGTTGCCTACAGACTTGCACTTCTACTGCTCCTTAGCAAATGAAAGCCTCAGTTAGACCATTCCTTATCTATTCAGCACTTGCAGTCACCTCTGCAAAGTATCTTTTTTTTTTGTACTCTGCTACAAAGACTGATCAGAACAAGCTTCTTAAACAGCCTGTTGTATATCTACCTCACTTTGTTCATCTTGACAGTTAAATTGGTGTGCTAAAATGATAATCTGAACTGTTTATTGTGATCTACGGAACAGTTTCCAATGCCCTGCAATTACAAAAATACTATTGTTTTGGCAGCTTTCCAAAGAAAAAACTTAATAAAGGAAAAAATTTACTAAAGGAAACAACCAAAAGGCATGTTGCTTGTGTGTATATATATATGTCAAACCAGCAAGATTCTGACAATGTTTTCAAATTGCAAATATTTGAATTCCTAACCCGCTCCAGGTATTTTTCCAGGAAACGTAAGCAGTGGAAACACATTAACCAATCTAACAAGAGACAATGCTCATTAAAAGCTGCAGCCATTGTTCTGCTACAAGACCACATGGAATTTCCCCACATTAGTAAACAGGAAAGAGTGATTGATAGTCCATTTTTAAAATGTTAGGAACACCTCAATGTGCCATGCAGCTACTTTTGACAACTGTTAAAAGTTACACCATGTGTATGAAAACAGTTAATTGAGAAAAATTCATGTTTTGTAATTGGCTTAAGTAGCTGAAGAAGCTCCAGAAGACTTAATTTTAAGAAGCAAATGCACTCTCCCTATCACTACATACACACGCCTGCCGGTAAAGAACTCACCATGTGGGCTGGCAAAGTTAGCTGTTTGTCCCATTGTGATTCCAAGAGAGGAAGGTGAAGGAGTTGGACCAAAGGATGCTGGTGATGGCGCCCTTAAAGCTCCGCTAGGTGAGCTTGCAGCATGTAAAGCTCCTAATCAAAGACATCATATGACTCAACATACACAGTTCCCATTTTCCTGTTATTTTTTTCTATCAATTTCTACAGCTCTATCTCCTCTTTAGGGACACAGCAAACAAGATTAATGAGAGTTTGTTTTTGCACTCAAAGAGCTGCATTTTGTACCTTTGAGCATTATGTTTTCCAGATTGATTCACCGCACAAAAGAAACTTTCGAAGATATTTGACTTGAACAATGGCATTTCTCTCCACCCAGGCCTTCCCCAATTTAAGTATTTTCAGCTATTGCACTGTAATAGCTGGAAGGAAGCAGAGCTTTGGTGATGAAAAGCTTTTCTGAAAAAGCAGGTATTTAAAATTAACAGGTTTTGATCTGAGCAAGTTGTAAGCCATAAAAATGAAATGGTCCCAAATACTACACAGCTAAAGATGACAGTTTCATCAAATGCTTTTTTTTTTTATCTTAAAAATGTACTTTCCAAAGCACGTGTGGTAGGACTTTGCTTTGCTACTTTTCCACAGTATAAGGTGCACTCTCTTGGTTACCTTGGAGCGAAACACAGCTCAAAAAGCATGCACACACAAGAAGAGCTGTGTGCCTATTTCCAGCACATGATTAGCACACAAACTCAGCCATCTTACCTGGTGACTGCGTGTGCATCATAGACGGAGATGGCGTGACTGTATTGTGATAGGAGGTGGGTGGTGAAGTAAGAGGATACGCTCCCGATGCTCCTGTCTGTTTTGCAAATGGCTGAAATTGTGAACAAGGGACAATAAAAACCTTTGATCATTTTGTGAAAAAACATAACTATGTGCAGGAGAACACTAATGAGTTTAGTTCCCACCTATGAAGTCTGATAGGTCTATCAACATAGTTATTTGATTCCTTGTAATACCCTGTTCAGTGAGTTACCACTGTCTTTTTTCAGAGACTTTTTATGTTTTTTCCTCAAGACATAATACCTCTGCACCTCACTCCTTTTTATCTGCCTCCTGACCTCCTGAGCTCCCCCTCCCATCTTTTATCTTAAACAGGTGCTTTTCCTCTCTCAGCCCTTTGCTTCTAAGGCAGCCAGTCTCACGTGACCTTCCAAAGCTGCTGTTTGTATGCTATGGGCTATTTACACTGGAATGAGAAATGGCAAAATAAATTAATACGTTTTTCCCCATGGGGAATTCCACAACAGAACAGTCTTAGAGTCTCCCTTTCTATTTTTTACTGCTGAACATTTTAGAACCTAAGTTTTTAAAAACCTACAGACACGGAAGACAATAAACATTTCTTATTTTGCCTGGAGGGTACCTGTTGTTGTGGTTGCTGTGGTGGCTGCTGGGGTTGAAGCTGTGATATTAAAGAATCCATCATGTCTCCTCCAATAGGAGAAGGTGGGTTATCATCTTCATTTACAGATCGTCTTCGTGCATCCTGATTGCTGTCAACAAACATGTTCAGGAACGTCTGTGGAAAAATCAGTTTCGTTAGCAGTTTCCTCATTTAGATGTTATTACATGAATGAGCACAGTATTTGCTGTGCTCATTCTAATTCTAATTCATTTCTAATACTATCTCTATTGGCTACAGCACGTAAGAAACAGGCAGATCTTTAGACCTAACTACTAGTGACATTCATTACACACACTATGAATAGTTTGCAAAATGCATCAATTCATAAACTGAGCTTAATCTCCTTTTTATTCTAAAAAAAGGGGTCTTGCATCATCACAAGCAGGAAACTTTCTTCATTAACATGAACTATCTCTAGTTAATTAAAATACCATATTTTTTTTTTCCTTAAAAATAAGGAAAAGCCTACACCTGGAAATACCTGTTTCAGAACAAGTCATCAGTATACAGAACCTACTGGGCCATTGTATCACAACTACAACTGCCCAGATCACCTCCTCCATAGTATTTCTTTGTACCCAGAGGAATCTGCCAACCCTCTTGAATTAGTTCCTTCTCTACCTTCACAACTTCATTCTCTTATACTTTTCCACTTGTATGTACAGTTCCCTATCTCTTCCCATTAGCTTTTCATTTCGAATTTGTAAAGTGGTACATATTTAGGATCAGCTAAATGCAGTGCTAGACAATCAGTGTTCAGTTGCAACTGTCAGAAGACAAAATTAGCAAACTGTTGTTTCACAATGGGGGCCTCTTTCCAATAGCTAAGTATAACCAGCACTGGTACAAGCTGCCCCCAGCTAAGGTATTCTGTCAGATTATGAGCAGATTTTTTTTCAGCACCCTATTCAGAAGGCTCTTGCCACACACTGATGGAAACTGTTTTAAAAGACAACTTTCTCTCTACAATCATCTGATGTAGAGCATTTCCTCACCTGCAATGTATGAGCGCTGTCCGGCCACACAACACAGTTTGTGAGGAGCAGTTGCTGTTAATCCAAGAGAATAACAACTAGCCTGGCCACAAAGCTTCACCAAGTTTTAACAAATGGATACCTGAAGTAGCCTTTATGTTACTTTATTGCATAGACAAGAACCCTCCCCCAACACCTGATACTACTTTTCTTAAAGGAAGTGTTTTAATTCAAAATAATTAACAAATGTACTTAAAAAATTCCTTCTGTGCTCAGAATTTTGGAAGGATTGTAGCTTTTCACAAAGTTTCACAAAACTCTTCACATCAGACCCATGCTTAAAGTTAGAAGCTCCCTTATTTACAACATGCCAGAAAACACAGAAATGGTCACCTTTAATCCAGGCGCAGGGTAAAAACCTTCAACTATTTTGCTGTTGTCAAAGAGACTGTACGCTCCATCACGTATGGCTACAACACCACGACTCCGGCAGTAGATGTCAATGCAGTACATATTCCTAAAAGCCAGCCTGATATGCGTGGGTGACTGCGGTAGAATTGAGAAGCACTGATAGGCAGTGTTGGTGCGTTGAGTCAGACCCAGCATGGGCACAGTTGGAAGTTTGTTGATGGCATTTAATGGAGCCTGAGTATCAAACAAAACCTGAAAGAGAACAGATACTGAGAGATGAAGTGGCCTACCTTTAACTAAAGGTCAGGGAAAATTGGGCACAGGGTGGGTACAATCTTCCCCAAGCCACCTTCTGCCAATGAGATCCATAAACAATCACAACATACCCATGTAATTTTGAAGAGAACAGTTTAATCAGAATTCAGCTTTTAATTAGCCTGCACTTTTCTTGAGAGATTTTAAAACATTACCTGTAACAACTGCACCACATTTGGTGTTTTATTAAACATCTCCTGGAGCTGATGCAGAATTGTGTTGTGACAATTACTGCAACCGGAGTTTGGGCCAACAGTTCCCAGTGAAATGTGGAACTTCTGGAGTAAGGAGTTCCATTGAATGCTGATCTGCAATGTCAAGAACATAAAATGATCTTGAAAACTAGAGCAACTATAAGGTTATAACAAGAAAGCTGGTCTGCTGCCATTTTTCATCAAACCTAAATAGATTCCTAACTCACCTCCCTCAAAAGTTGTTGCGTGCTCTTAGCTTTAGCAATCCATTTAGCTAGTGGGATTGCTGGCAACCGCAAAACTGGGGTATTACTTTAGCAAGTCAATCAGAAAGAACAAAAGCCACTTCTGCCAAAGGTGAGCTAGAAAAAACTAAGCTTTGGGCATTCAAGCTACAGAGAACTGATTAATGAGTTACTGGAGGTGGACTGGTTTTCTCAGTCACATCACGCAAAACTGAGAACCGGACATGCTAATATGAAAGGAAGTGACATCCAAAATCCACACTGCTAATCCTGCTACTTATTGCTTGTCCCACTAAAATGCAGACAGAAATACTCTTTAAAAATTCAGCATAGAACATGAACACAAAAACCTTCCAGAAGGAAATTTCAAGTGCATCAGCTGCTTTGCACAGGTTGCACAGAAAAATGCATCCTTACTCTGTAATAAATGTGCACTTACTTCCTCTTCTACCTTGCATTAAATGCAAGGGTGTGAACAAGTACACAGTTACCAAAGTAATTAATAAGCTGTAAATTCAAATACTAAAGAGTAAGCTAGAGTTCTGAACGAGGGAACAGCACTGCTACAAAATAATTCAGCATTACCTCATTTAAAGGCCTGGTACTACACTTAAATCTTTGTTAGAGTTCTTTCTTCTAAGGCAGCATTAAGCACACTGCTTACGGATATGCGTATATCCCAGTATACAACAGCGACCAGTAGCAACACTTACCAAAAGGCTGCCATACCAGCTTTCATCAAGCAGAAACACTAAACTATCCTTCCCATAATTTGAAGCATCTTACACAAATTCTGAACATCTAGTAGCTTAGTAAATTAGTAATCTGACATCCTCTATCTCTGTCTTTTCTACACTCATCAATATTAACACCACAATAATGCAATACAAGCAAATATTTTGTAGCAAAATTCTGAGAACTTTAAGTCTACCCATTCTGTTTTCAAACATACATTTTAAGTGTGCTAAGGAATTACTTACTGAGCTTCCCTTGGTAGTTCCATAGCAAAGGATAAGTTTTCGGTAATTGTAGATACGAACTTCTGAAAAAACGTTTAAGTGATTGGGTATGTCTTTGAAGAGAGGAAGTAAAAGAGAGTGAGAAAACCATACTCATCTGTAAATTCATCATTTTAATGAAAACGAGATTATTTCTGTACCTGGTAAGGTTCGTGCAAACTCCAGGACACATTCATACAGCCGAGCAATACTGCTCCAGTCATTAAGGAACATCTCAACAACTTTGCGACCTCCAACTGGTTCAGATAACTGGTTTTCATATGTCAGGTAAACATGACGGGTTGGTCCTGCAGTGTTAGGACGTGGTAAATACTGATTAAACTAGTGTTTCTTAAACTGCGGTTTACAGACTGAGTGAACCATGGCAAGTGACCAGGAAGCATATTTAAATAATAAAATTGCATCAAGTCAACAGTCAAAAATTTGATTCATGTGCACTGTGGTTTATTAGCAATCTTAAGAGTTGTCCAGTAGCACCAAAACATTAGAACTACTGGAACAGACAATGTAAAACACAAAGAAACAAAATTTATCAGTCTTCCTAAATAAAACTCACCTTGCTCCCTAGATGAAGTGCTATTAAGTGGACAGTTTGCAAACACCAGCTCAGCCACCCACGTGCGATTATTTCTACCTTGTAATCGGAAAGTGCAATCAAGAAGAGATCGGTCCAGAGCCTTCTGTGTTTCCTCGTTTACACCTTTACAGGGAGGAATTCTATTCATGAAGAAAAAAGGATCTCAATTATACACAGTACAGTACTAAGACTAAAAGTACTACCTTTTAACATTTCTTGAAGGACTGCCCACTCTGGACATGAAGGAATGAACAAATCAGCAGCAAAGACAGCTGGACTGCACAGTGATACATCCTGTTCCTCTTCAAGGACTGTAATAAGTGTGTTATCAAGAGTTCAGACCAATTTTTATATGGATTCAACACTTGCAAATCAAAAACCTTTCAGGGATCTGTTGAATGCCCTAATCTCCTGGTGAAAATAAAAGCACACTGATCTAAAGCTTTTATACAGTGAAACAAGCCAAAAAAGGTAAAACCAGTAAGTTCTGTGGCAACCTGAATTCCTAAATCAGCTTGCCTTCTAGAACAAGCTCACTCTAAATGCAATGAACAACCTGGCAGTTACCTCAGTATGCACTAATTTATTCATATCCCAATGTGAGAATTGAGCTCAGGGGACAGGCTAAATCAAGCTTAAGTAAAAACATGCCAAACTTTTTCAAATCCCTTGACAGTCTATCCAGACATTTCATGTACCACCTTTCAGGTCATAAGTTCTCAGTACTTCTCTGCTCATTAGCAACGTTAAACATGTAGGTCCTGAAGCATTTAGAGACTGATGCCTTTTATCACTGCATATTTCTGCAGCATAGAAGAAGTTAAGAAGGTTTTACTCTAGAAGGTGTCCTGGGTTTGGGTTTGTTTAAAATCTCTTAAACTGGTAGAAGATGTTTTACTTCGTAACACAATTCAAAGTTTAACTGGTGAGGCTTGAAGAAGGTCCAAGAAGTGTGAAAAACTGGATGGATTGCCAGGTAGAAAGTACTGTGGTCAACAGTTCCATGTCCAGTTAGAGGCTGGATAATTGTGGCATTCCTCAAGGTTCAGACATACTTCAGCTAGCTGGAGCAATGAGTTAACAGGAACCTCATGAAGTTCAAAGAAAACAAATGCAAAGTTCTGCACTTCGACCTAAATAATCTCAAGCAACAGCACAAGGTGGGGACTGACTGAACTTGGGGGCCCAGCAGATAGACTGAAAAGGAGTCAGCAGCGTGCCTTTGCAGCAATGACAGATGTTGACCCTGGGTTCTATTAGCCAGGCAATCAAGCGACTGCTAGTCAGCTTTTGAGATCGCTGTGCCCAGGGCAGGCACAAAAAGTCCTAGAGATTGGAGAACACAGTAGATCAGCCATGCTTTGAGAGAAAGGTTGGACCAGATGACCTCCACTCTTAAACTATTGTATGATTCTCGTATGCTTCTTCTACAAATTTTTCTATCATGCCATTGTCTTTTCTTGACTCCTTGCATCTTCCTCTGCAGTATCACATACTGGTAATAGTCAAATACCATATGGAGTACGTAGGCCTCTGATCTGATCTAAAATTGTGATTATAAGCTCATGAATCATTACCACATCTTCCTTAGCACTGCCTGGATTTTAGGACTGAGGACTGTCAAATTGTTTCCGAGCTTCCCACTTCAGGCTAATGAACGAAACATATTATAGTTGGCTCTGTCTACTTTCATTGTCCTCCTTTTCCAGCACTGCCTCACATGAGAGTGCAAGATGCAGAAAACTAAAAAGATCCAGAACTAAAAAAAAAAACCCACAATCAAAAAACCCAAACCCCAAAATCCTCTCCATTACGATATATTTAGTGTTACTTTCCAAACAATCCTTTTTTTCCTCTTAAATGTATGTACAGTAATAAACTGAAGCACAAGAGTATATCCTCTTACTTTAATAAACGTATTGCATGGCTGAAGCCATCTCCTTCTACTTGTACTCCTTGGTGAGGAATGTCCATATTGGATAACTAGGAATGAAAAAGAAAAATGTTATCCCAAGCAAAAAGTCAGGCAAAATAACTGTAACTTTTTCAATTATTTTTTTTTCCCCTAGGGTGACAGATGTTTCACATCATCAAGCACTGCAAAGCCAAAAAACCGTCTATGCAAATCTCGTATAAAGTTGTTTCCCACCCTCTCCCACAAGTGTGTCTTTCATGCTCTCATTTTCCCTTTTCCCTCAACTTTTAAAGCTTTTGCAGTGCTTAGTGTCAGAGAACCAGCTACAAGACAAAAGCAACCCAGGGTAGAACATCCGTCACTCATTCCTCAGCTGGCAGAGGAAGGACAGTGAACACATAACCACAAGTTTGCTGCACAGTCGCATCTGGACAAGAGAATTAGGAGTAGTACAGAAGAAGAAAACAAACTATTTCTTAATACATACCTCCATACGAAGCCCTATAAATGGCATATTCGTATCACACATGGCTACAACATGAGCTAGCACTTTGTTGAAGGCACACATTTCTCCTGACCGTTTTGGTTTCTTAGGTTCCACAGAACATGGATCATCAGATAACTAGAATTAAAATAAAGGCAAATTTACTTACGTATTTCAAACAAACATTTTGAAAAGATGTTGGAGAATAATCTAACTTATTCACATTTTAAATTAATCTAACCCCGAGTACAGACCTCCAAAACGATCTGGTCCACTTCAGCACTGAAGCAATTCAGTTTTATACTCATTTTCATCTCTAAAACGGCATTACATATCACTAAGCCATGTCAGCCTGACCCTGAGAAGTAACTCTATCAGTCCCTGCAAGTCTTTCAAAGACTACACCTAACACAGCACAAAGAATATCACACAGATACCACTGCTCCGCGTATACAATCCACTCTAGCTGTCTCAGCACAGTGCTCTTTAGAACAGCTGAGAAGGCCTGCCATAAATTAAAAGATAACTGTTACAAAATAGTTTGCCAACATCTCCCTAGGGAAGCAGTCCAGAGAACCAAGCTGCAACAGCAGTAAAAGGTCAGCTAAACAAACTTTTGAAACAATTGTACTAAAGCTGGTATTGCTGTGCAAAACAAGTGTTAGATTTCACACCCTATAACTAGCCCAATGGCTTCTGAAGCACATACCTTACGCTTGACACCACTTTTCATTTGTTTCCCACTTTTTGTGTCTAGAACCAATTCTTCAATGTTTGGTTTGAACTGCTGTAGTAAAAGTGCAGTAGCAGGGCTGTCATCTCCTTCAGCGTAACTCACAGAGAGAAAATGGTACTTATACTCTAGTTCTGTGGGGTTGCCAGGAACATCAAACATCTCTACAACCTATATTTAAACAAAACAACAATTGAGAAAACCCTCAAGCTAAGAATATCAGTTCCTATCTCTCCCTCTGCCCCCAAAAGAAAAGGCATTAATATTTTTTAAGATATTAATACTGTGGCTAGGAAAGGGATCCAAGAAGGGAAGGAAGACTAGGAACTTCCAGGAAACAAAGAGAAGTGAAAGGCTGACGAGTAATAAACTTTTAGGTCTCCTCCTCTCTATGCTTAACAAATGCACTGACTGAGAGAAGGGAGGAAGAGGAGAGTTGAGGATTACATCAACTTTGTTCCTAACCTTATAGTTAACAGTACAAGCTGACTGGAATATCCATGCCTGGGAGCAAAAGACAGAAGCATTCAGTTACTTACAATGTAGTACTGTGGAAGGCGAGTGAGTTTGATAAACAATTTATGTTTTGAAAGGTTTCCCACTGGATGGCTAGCATAATTAGCTAGTTGAAGAGTTTCACTGCTCACTGTAGGCAGATGCTTTATAGACTGCTTGCAACGCTGCTGTCCAAGCCAGAACCTTGCATTAAAATAAAGGTATTAGTGCCCTGAGACTGTTTTAAATTATTACAGTATACTGCTGTTTAGAGTGTTAGTGTCAAATGAAGAGTCAGTCATATTCTAAGTCAACATCTATCATTGCTGCACAAGTTATACACAGAAAATCACACGAAAAAATTAATAATTTTACATTTTCTTATTGTTATCTTTACACATTGTCTTAAGCTGGAGTAACAGACAGGTGTTAAATTAAGAAGAAAAGCCCTAAAATTATCAGCTGAAGGAATACATAAATCTATTTTTATACATCACAACACATAATTACAATATAAAAAAGAAGGGACAAATTAAAAAACAGGCAGATTACAGTTATTTTGCACTATGTAATCTTTGATTACTTTTTGGTATAGAACAGAAAATCTTTGCTTCCATATGCTGGTAAGCAATACAGTAAAAAAAAAAAGCCACCAAAGTTGGATTAATGTCACTTTGGATTATGTCATAAACAAAATAATTCCCCTGAATAGGTTTGGACATGAAGAACCACATGCAAGACACCAAATTTAATTTCACGTTCAAAATTAAACTTGTTCCGTTCCAACCCACTTTGGCTATAGTGGCAAGGCCAGAAAGTCTAGCTATGCTTGAAAGTGGCTCAGAAATGCATGGCTTGTTTTTTTCAGCCAAACTTCCACTGAAAACAGCAGTGGAAGATGTGGGTGCTCAGCATCTCTCCACCACAACACACCACATTTATTCTTATAGATACACATTTGACATAGCTGTCCTAAAAGATGTTTCATGGAAATGCCTAGCTTCCTCAAAAACTGCAGCACTGCCCAAGCCATTATCTTGAGTACAGCATTTATATAACAAAGGGAGGTTGATTAGTTTCTCCAGGGTGCCAGTGCTTGATGTGTCATCATGCTTCTTTTAGAAGCAACACTTCTTAAACAGAGGTTTCACCCTGCAATTAGCTCAGAGCACTGGGAATTTCCAAAGCAATAGAGCCAGTGGAACTTGGTGTTCATGCAAATGCAAACTCTTATTTGTATTATTTGCTACAAACTCTTAAGGGAGCCTAAATCTCAAGGCTTTATGGAACAAAGATTACAGGTTTAAACCAGCAGGCACTGAACTATTAGACGATACACAGATATTATTTAAATCATTTTAAGCCACTTCATGCTTTTCCCTCTATTGTGAACAGGGAGATCATTCTTGATGAGGAACAAGCAGAGTTCAGCTGTACAAACAGAGTGGAAAAAAGGAGGTAGAAAATGAACATGAACACAAACAGAGATCTTCTGGAAGCATGTGATCTGCTACTGACTTAAAGTGAAAAAACTTCATGCAGAGCATGTGCACAGCAATGCATGAGGCTATGCGTGAGGAGGTAGACTGAAGGAGGACTATGGAATCAACTCCAAGCAAATGCAGAATTTCCTCCACCCATTTACAGAACACGGCAAATACTCAAAATAGCTTAAAACAGTGCCCTGGTTTCGGCTGGGATAGAGTTAATTTTCTGCCCAGTAGCTGCTGCGTGTTTTGGGTTTTAGTTGTTGCCAGGTAATGCTTATACTCAGCTGCGACAGAGCTAATTTTCTTCAACAGAGAAGACTGTTGATAATACACCGATGTTTTTAGTTGCTGCTAAGAAATCAAGGACTTTTTCAGTTTCCCATGCTCTGCTAGTGAGCAGATGTACACGAAGCTGAGAGGGATCACAGGCAGACAGCTGACCCAAGCTGGCCAAATTGCTGTTTGATAGTACATGAGGTGATGCTCAAATATATAAACAGAAAGTCATCTGAGGTTCACTGCCTGGGGATAGGCTGGGTATCAGCAATCGGTTGGTCAGCAATTCATTGCGCATCACTTCTTTCGTATATTCTATATTATTATTATTATTGCTTCCTTTGTTGTCCTATTAAACTGTCTTCATCTCAATCCACAAGTTCTCCTTTCTTCTCAATTCCCTCCATCCCACCAGGGAAGAGGAGAGAGAGAGAGTGACTGTGTGTTCTTAGTTGTCAGCTGGAGTTAAAACCATGACAAACAGGAGGAAAGTATATTCCCCTCTGTAATAAGACACACAGCCATGCAAGCGTGATCATCCAAAATACAAATATGGTCATTTATTCTATGCAAACTAAGTGAATCATTCTAGTGTCTTACTTGAGTTGTTGGAGCCAAGGAATGATACGCTTCATATCATCATTAACAGACTTCTCTATGTCATCGAGTGTCAGTTGATCTACAAGAACAAGAAGTGAGTGAATGGTCTTGAGACCGGCTCTTCAAACAAAACGTTAACCATTTAAGAAAGAGTCTTATAGATTTTAACAAACAATCACAGAACCATATAACAGCCCGGGTTGGAAGGGACCTCAAAAGATCGTCTGGTCCAACTTTTTATGCGAAAGGGAGCCTAGATGATATTATCTAACACTCTGGCCAACTGGATCTTGAAAATCTCCGGTGATGAGAACTGTACAGCATTGCTAGGGAGGTTGTTCCATTGACTGCTTTCACTGTACATTTTTTTTTTATATTGAAATGAAAACTCTCCTGGTAAAACTTGTAATTGTTGCCCCTCGTCTTCTCCATGCGGCTCATTTTGAAAAGAGAGATTAAGATTAAGATACACAACAGACGATCCATAATGCTTCTAAAGCCACAGCAATATGTTTGTAGGCAAATAAACTGAAAGAACTCACTTCATTTCTTAAGTGATCTGAAACTTGAAGCTAAGTCTTGAACAGTAACTCAAGATGCATATGGTCACATAATACACTTCTCAATCAGGTTCATATAAATTGACTGCATCCATTAACACAACTACCCAGCAATCATGAGTCATAATGAACATGTATTGCAATGAAGTCTAACAATATTTAATCTGTTGTCCTCTAAAAATATACCTAGCTGAACTGTGCTCTTAAGCACAAAGATCTACTTCTCTGTTCCTCAAACTCAGATACCTGGATGATGACACAAATGCAGTGTTCATTTACTTACAGAACTTTGCAGATTTGACAAAATTATCCGTACAAAATCACCTCAAAATGCAGTATTCTTGCAAGATATTAAATACAGCCTGGTTTTGCACCTACTTACCGACACCATACAGCATTAGTTGAAACATCCCAGAGTGAAGATCAACAAATACATGTAGGCACTCTGATCGACCACATGGCTCCAAAATTGGAATTACAAGTGTTGGAAGAGCCGTCTCAATGAACGCTAAAACAAAAATTGATGTTAATAATCTCACACAAAAATCAAGTTAATCATACTAAAACTTAGCCCATTATAATCACAAAACTTGTTTGTTTTTATAGAAAAGCACTTGTACATTATTATACAGTTAACAAAACTAGGGAATTGAATACAAGAATGTCTCTGTGTAAATAGCTCTAGTAACAAACCAATGAGAAAAGTCAGACCAAACTGGAAGATTATTAATCCTTGAACATCTTTTAACTCAACTGCTTCACAATTACAGGCTCAATTTGAATCTAAATAGTTTCAAGTTTAACCAAAGTCTCAGCCAAAGCTAGCTCAAAAAAGTAAAGGATTTGCTTTCATTTCTCAAAACATACAAGTTTAACAACAGACAATTTTTAAGCCATCAACTCCGTCTATAACGTTCTACCAGCTTCATCCATTATACTACATTTAGAGTTATGAGTGTTTTACAGTCATCAATGCAGAATAGTGTAAAGTTGTCTTGTTAATTCTGAACACATCTCCATTTATTTTTTCACATTTTTTATTTAAATTAATGAAAACACAAGAAACATTAAGAAAAAAATAAATCATTCCTGGCACAAACGGAAATTAACTTGAAACAAACTTCTGAAGACAACACCTACAATTGTCATTAGCATTGTAGCTCTTAAGAATGGCTTTCAGCTCTTGGAGTTTTTGATGAGATCTTGCATGGACACTATCTATTAGGAGTTTTTCTATCGATAGATGGTCAATCTGTAAAAAAAGAATGTACTTAAGCAAGTTCAAATTTCATAGGTAGACTTCATGCATTAGCACCCTCAAACAAAGCTACTTAACTTAATAAAACAACTACCTAAGAAAGATTTGCTCAGAACTGTAGTGAATCAAATGAACTATTAACTTCAGTATTTGGATCACTACAAAATACAGGAAATTAACATAAGATTCTGTCTGCGAATCACACAGTGGGAGGGTTTTTTAGAGATGATAAGAAAATGTAAAAGAAAAGAAGTTTCACAAACTAATCTGTTACCACTCCCTGTGCAGACCTGCTTGTTCTGGATAAAGGCCGGAGTACTTTCCAGCTTAGCATGCACCCATTTATGACTATCTTAAGCTCAGCAAAAAAAAACCCCAAATCAAACTACAACATCACTCCCCACAACCCCCCAGAATAAAATACCCAACATTAGAACATGGTTGCCTCCACACAAACATATATATAGCTGTACCATGAACTAGTGTACACACTAGTTTGAGTCCAGCTAATGGGGTAACAGTGCAGGCAGTGAAGATGCAGTGAATATGAGCAACCTTACTGAACCCAGAAGTATCTAAAGGCCTGTTGTGCTGCCAGTGCTGAAGCTTATGCCACCGCTTATATTAACTGCAGTTTACTTGTGAAACCTAAATTAAAGCATTTGCATTTATATCCATTCACATTACAGTCATATTATTACATATTTTGCATAGGCAAAGCTACAGATTCCTGCCAAACTTATTTCTAGTTAACCTCACACTGCTTTAAAAACTGTTCAAGGTGAAGTAAACTCAAGTTTTATTCTAGCATAAGGGATAAAAGCAGAATAGTTTAATACCAGAACAAAGTTACACAGAATTTCAGTACCTGCCTTCATATATACCAGATGACCTTTCCCTAAAGACTGGGTTTCCAAGACAATGCCTTAAAAATCAAATGTTTATCCATCCACAAGAGCATTTCAACTCAGCAGCTGCTACGAGTTAAATCTTCCTCACAAACGACAAGTTCTGTGACTACATCCAGTAGGTTAATGTATAATAACATGCTCAGACAAACATATTTGTTCGTGCCACTGTTTTATATAGTATCTTAAATAAACAGAAGCTCAGTGTCCTATCTACGTCAGTACAGCTGAGATCATTATTCAAACATTACAACAGCAGTGTATATACCATAGCTGATGATTTTTTTAAGCTCAGAGCAAGTAGTTAGAAAGGGAATTGTCATTAACTTTGCTAAATCTCAAATTTATAGCAGCCTCATATCTTAATCTGCAGTCTGCACACCTGGTTCAATGAGCTTAGATTGTGTCAGCTCCTGTGGAACTTCAGCAGATGTTCTACATAAAGCACATTTTCCTGTGCTTACGCATAAATACAGCATCATCACTAAATTAACTGTATATTTAGCAGCCTAAATATGCTAATTTGGGCTGTTAAATTAATATATTCATTATATAGTAGAAATTCTACTCTAGAAACACAGCAGAAGGCCACTATGTTCCACTGAGTTTTGCACATTCCTCTGTTGCCCAAACATAAAAAGTTCTTGACATTCACCATATAGAGACCTGTCTGTCAGACATGGTGAATGAGATGCAGGCAAGAGGGTCAAATACAAAGTATATGCAGTAGGCGAAAGCTATTGTCAGTCAAAAGTTCTGTAAGACAGCCGAAGAATTCAAACTGGAGAGTTTTTTCCAGGTGGAAAAACTGTACTCAAAGTTTGAAAACCACTCCATTCCCTCCAGTTAAATAACTCTTAAGAAATCCAAACACTGTAAGAAATAATGACAAATACACATTCTGATATATCACAGCCAGACTTGCTGAGGAACTTAGAAGACTTACAATAAGAAGGCAGTTTCTCTTAGATATCATTAATCAAGATGTAAAATTATCACCAGTGAAACCTTAAACAAGTAGGAAGTTTACTGCAGCTACTCATTTTGGATGATTTCAACAATGCCACCCTTAACATATGGCAATGTGAACAATACAAAGGCACATTCAGATAGGGCACATGATTAGCGATAATGTATAAACAAGCTTCACCTAGCACTGGTAACAGGTAAACCACATTAGCTCTTTTGCACAAGACTTCCAAATCATAATGTAAGATTTTCTAAAGTGAATAGCAGTGCCAGGTAGCAAACTCGAGCGATTTGGGGAAGCTTATATTCAGAGGAAGTTTACACAGCATCTCCAAGACACGAAAGGGAAGAACTAGCTGTGTAAAAAGAATTTCAAGCCAAACATTAAACAAAACTGAAACTTTGCTGCTGTTTCCCCCCCGAGCCTCAGCATTCTATCTCATAAGGGGTATAAAATGCACTGTCAAGTAGCTGTAATTTTTAAGACCAAGTCAAGGCCAGTAACTTGTAACAACAGTTTTAAGTCCCAACATAAACACAACCTAAAGTAACTGCTGACTAGATATCCTAGAAATGTCTCCTTAAATAGAATCCAAGTGAAATAAACTGACAATGCAAAGCATTTTTAATTTTTTGATTTATAAAACTCGATGCCTCTTGCCAAGCAAACCTTTACCTTCATGGCTCTTTCCATCAGTTTGGAATCACAGGCTGGCAGTGGAGGCTCATGAGATATTTGTAAGGGTTTTGAGACATCAGTCTCATCAATCTTAATGGTGACCTTATGAACAGATGCTGTCCCCGTTTTTCTGCCAAGCACCTGTTGACTTAAAATAAAAAGAATAATTAAACCATGTAAGTGGAATAGCATAAAATATGCTTGTCAGTAGCTAATCCTTGCTTCTGAGAGTTCGGCATAAAAATAGGATTGTCTGCTGAAGTGAAAAAAAAGCATTTGTTTTAGTTTATACTACAATACAGAACTGATGGTAAACTCTAACTACATAAAATTTAGATGGCTGAAAGTTCAACATAATCAGAAAAGCATTTGGAATGCTTTTGCAAATTTTGTCTAGTACAAATTAAGCGATAAATACAGTGAAAGACTACAAAGAATTGTCTATTTCATTTCTTGAGTTAGCTATCCACATAAATATGTGCTGATTTTTTAATATATTCATTGTTGTCCTGTACACTGATGTACATCCCTCACTTCTTTGCAAGTCAAGCAACATGTTTAGGTACATAAATAAAAGAATTTAGGAGTCTCAGATCAAAAAGAAAGTACAATTCTGAAAATTCTGGATCAAGCTTAGTAAAAGAGAAAACTCTTCTATTATTTCATTTATTGCCTGTTAATAGCCCTTTTAAAATTAACTTACTTCCAAACAGAGAGTGAGAGACATTTCCCTGCGTGATATCGCTCCACTTGCACAAGGTCACCCCAACGCTCTCGAATCAGCATTAGTGTTTGTGAATGCAAGACTTCCAACTGAAGTGCTAAACAGAAGGAGTCTAACAAATGGAGTTAAGAAAACATAAGAACTCCAAAGAGTCTGTATACTACATAAATCCATTTATCACAGAAGTTAGATAAAATGTTGTCTGTAAACATACTAACGTACTAATCCAGAGATAAAGACATAAACAGCATCAAATATTTCTCAAATACTTTTTTTCTGTTTTTCTAAAAACTCTTGTTTAGGGCAGACTGTTAGGCAAGAGTGTCATGATAGCTTTGTTTTGTAGGTTTTTAACTCTGATCACCTTTTAGGGAAAATAAGTTTACTAACAAAGAAATCCAATTCACCATATAGTTTCCACTAACCGCATCTTCCATGGTCACCCTAAAACAACATGACTGTATTTTTCTCTGCAGAAATAACTCAACTGAAAATTGTTTCACATTGTCAAGCCATTTGTCCTTTGCACATAGAATGTCGCTGCATTACTTCCTGCAAGTGCTATATCCCATTTTATTATTTGTATAGGTGCAATACAGTTAATACATCATCATCACCTCGCTGCAGTTCTCGGTAGTAAGAACTGCCAGCTCTCATAACTTCCAAGTCAGCACCGTATTGTGTCTCCAAAATTAGCGCATGAAGCCAGCTGCTCCTGTTCTGACTAACCACACAACTTGCTCACCCGGGTACCTCTCCTTTACTTTTGCCAATTAAGTGTGTAAAATAAAACTTTACATGCTGGCACAGGAGAAAAAGTGTTTCCACGGCCATTGTTTTTACTCCACATCCTAATATTTCCCTGTGGCTTAACACAAAATCCATCTTTCTTGACCTCCAGCTATTAGGAAAAGAGCAAGGCTATGTCACGCAGCTTATTCAGAAGCAACTTTCAGAAGGATACGTAGACAGTTGTACATGTCCTGAAGCGGCTTTTCATCAGCAAACAGTCGTGACTGGACCAACTGATGGATGAAGCTGATCTGCATGCTGTGAACCAAGGCTCGACCATCTTTTGTGAATTAAAAATAATTCACATTAGACATCAGGAAAACAGGTATTTAAAATAATTAAATAAAATAATAAATCAAAAAGAAAAACCACACAACTGTACTAAGCAGTATCCACACCAGAATTTCTAACCAGGTAACAACATTCTTGGTTTATTCTAGAAATTTCAGGCAGTTTACTACATAGTCTACCACTGTTAAGGAACGAAAAGCATACAGAGCAAGGAGAAAACAGCACAAGTATATACAGCAGCATTATCTTAAGCTATGATATGCAAAAGACCATGTATAAGCACGACCCATACAGCAACAAAGATGAACATCATGTTAAAAAGAAAGTGTAAAGGTTTGATTTTTTTTACCACCAGTTTCCTTGTCTTCAACTAAAATTTCCAGTTTGAGAAGGCGCCAGGGGATGTCAGGGTCATCACCCATTACTGTCAAGGTGGCTTCAAACTCACCCTCAACTCGGAACTTCACACGGCCGTTGGCTAAGGAAGAAAAAAGTGGTTTATTTCACTCAGCCTCCTAAAAGGCCTCAAAGCATCAGTGTGGTAGCTCCTGGCACTCACAATGGATTATTTCCCTACAGTTTCTGCTCTGCTGCACAAGTTTCTGTGGAACTCTGAAGACTTCACAGCTGCTTCTGCAATGGAACCAGTGTCAATAAGCAGCATGGACAGATGTCCCAAACTGTCCTGAATAGCAGGACAGTTAACAAAGTAATTTGTTAACACCTATGCTACTACAATACAGAGCTGACCACCAGCCTGACAAGTTACACAAACAAAACACCTATCTTAATTTTTCCAATTCTTTGCTATATCAACGATGAATACTTTAACCAATCCTCAGAAGAGGTTCAGAATGCACTCTCAGCTCGGGCTGAAACCTAGTCCTAGAAACTCATCTTACTGCAAAACATTTATTTAACATTAAAATACTATAACTCCATTTTCATGTGAGGAAGATAACTTTTAGCATAATTCATATATATGCACACAAGCAAAGATTACGTACAGTATCTAATTGATTTATATATCCTCAGACCTTTATGAACACTGCCTAAGCTACATAAGCAAAACCAAAAAGAGGATGAGTGCCAGAGCAATTTAGTACAAGTCCTTACTATAAACTGCAAGTATACCTTCTCAATCACTTAACAAAATATGCCATATACCTCTACAATTATAGACATATAAAAATATACCTATAGAAATTGTAAAGTAGTATTTGATAGAATCATAGAATGGTTTGGATTGGAAAGGACCTTAAATATCATCCAGTTCCAACCCCCCTGCCATGGGCAGGGACACCTCCCACTAAATCAGGCTGCCCAAGGCCCCATCCAACCTGGCCTTGAATTCCTCCAGGGATGAGGCAGCCACAACTTCCCGGGGTAACTTGTTCCATTGCCTCACCACCCTCATTGTGAAGAATTTCTTCTTAATATCCAGTCTAAATCTGCCCCTCTCCAATTTAAAGCCATTCCCCCACACGTCCTATTGCTACATGCCCTTGTAAACAGTCCCTCCCCAGCTTTCTTGCAGCCCCTTCAGGTATTGGAAGGTCACTTTAAGGTCTCCTCAGAGCCTCTCTTCTCCAGGCTTAACAACCCCAACTCTCTCAGCCTGTCCTCGTAGGGAGGGTGCTCCAGCCCTCCGATCATCTTCATGGTCCTCCTCTGGACCCGTTCCAGCAGTTCCATATCCTTCTTATGTTGGGTGATTCCAGAACTGGACACAATACTCAAGGTGGGGTCTGACAAGAGCAGAGTAGAGCAATATTGCATTTTCAGCAATATTATCAGTGCTGTCATTTTACAAAAGGGGAAAAGATATATTTTGATGCCATACAGGACCCTAGTCTTAATAGATTAAGCATGCCTAAGAGTCTCACTTAAGCTATCTATTAGCTTTGCTTTGGCACTAAAGCAACAATTTTAAATCAGCCTGCAATGACGTATCCTTTAAAAAGTAATTCCTGTTCTTACTTACCAACTGTAAGATTTGCCAGCTGTGGAGGAAGATCTGTAGTCACTAGTCGATGTCGAAGAATCTGGTTTAGCTGATGAAGCGTGGTTTGCTTCTCACTCTTTGTTATTGGGTCAGGAGGGATTATTTTATCCTGTTAAAATAAACACAAAAAAATCAACATATCTCAAACATATATAACACACTGACAGCAGTAATGGTGAAAACTAACCAGATTAGAACTCTGAAAATATAAATAATAAAGGCTATTCATTACACATGAGCGAAGTTTTATACCTTACATTCACTTTTGTTTTCTAGCTGATTACATTTTAACCGAGATTGAGCACTGAATAAAATTGCTCAACTTGGTTCAATTAAATAAATTCAGGGCCTTACATGAGCCTAAACTCATTTAATTTGAAAGCCAATCCTTATCTGTAGCTACAGATCTAACTCACAGGTACTACTGTTTGTTACTTCACCAAATCCCATTATTCTGCATTTTATCACTAAGAAGAGGCAGCAGTATAAAAGAGAGCTGCAAGTATTTCAGTACATTTCCAAACACAGGCTAAATCTCTGAGAACAACACATGTCAGAATCTCCTTTCCACACTTCATTTTTCTCGGATGGTGGCTTAACACGTGCAAATACTTAAAAGAACAAAGGAAAAAGAGTTGCCACTACACATCCTAGAGCAGAACTAGCTTACATGGAGAGAATGTTTTACTGGAAAAGTGTAACTTGTTCTAACAGAAACTGCTCTGCATGAGAAACTGACACTACAGAGACTTGGCACTAGGCCTACTATAGTTCCATTTGCACAATTAGTTTCACTAACATGCATCTGATACTGTAGTGGGGATTCTTCCTGTCCCACCTCCCCCCTTCTCCTGCTCAACATAAGGTAACATGATTTACCCTGATGCAGGTAGGCAGACGCGGGTATGATCCAGTTGTCAGGACATCAATAGCATATGGGATAGCAAAACTAGGTAGACGAGCGTGAACTAAAGCATCTCTAGCTAGCGATGCCAGACGATCAGCAGTGTCCACAAACAGAATAGCTTGCTGATCTAAAAAACTTGATATCATCTGTAGAGGATAAGAAGGAGAAAAAAAATACACAACGATGTGTGTCCAACAAATGCACAAATCAATGCCCCTTTATATTCAGTTAATCTGTTTCACACGACCAAGATGATTTTACCTGCCACTTTCTATTCAAGTAATCACACCTATAAAACAAAGAAAGAACACTTGTTCTGGCTATTTCTTACATTCGTACGCAAGGATACTTTAAATCTGTGTGTCATTTCTGATACTGTGGAGGATCTGTAAAGCCTCACAGGTCTTTATCTGATGATTGCTACTGGAATGCAATCATACTTGTTTGTAATCACTCATGGCTTGTTTTTTTGCAACATTCTGGACTTTCTTCCTATTGAACCAATAGCAGGATGGAAGTGATAATAAGAACTAACACACTGAGATCACCATCTTCCCTGTTCTATCACCTAGTCCTCAAGCACTCTTGAAACTATAATTTGCTTTTTGCTGCTGATGAAGATTATGCTGTTCCTAAATAGAAAGAAATTGGTTACAATTTAATAGTCATTTGTGTACAAAATAAGCTTTTTTTTTAAAAAAAAGAGAAGTAAAGATGTACCTTAGAGATTATTTCATACCAAACTCTGTTGCCAACTTACCGCACATTTTTCCACCTTTCCAGCATTATTAGCCCATTTCACTAAGGCTAATAAACGAACAAACAATTGACGAGTGCGACTTGCAAACTGCACTATTTCTATTTTTCTGGAAAAAAAACAAATATACATTAGGCCAATGCTCAGATATATAACAAAACTGCGATTCAACTCTCTGCCAATTAAAAAGCTGGAATGATAACTTCTAATTTGTTAATTGTCACTAATATATGGCTTGTTTGATTAAACCATCGAAAAACAAAACAGCTCACTGTTTTTAATACTGAAATGTTAACAACGTACATGGATTCTAATCAACCAAGACTGTCTGGGGAAACAAAAACCCAAATTCACGTGAATTAATCAGCAGTTTTACAAGAAACCATTCCATAGTGAACTCAATTGAATTATTTTTATACATTTTACAGCATTTCCCCAGGACTTATGATTAAGTTTAAAGCAGACAAGGCAATACACCTGGCAGTAACACTGTTTCTGGACCTGGCAGTAACACTGACTGATATTCACTAAAACAAATAAATCAGATAATAAATACAATATTACTCTAGTAATTTTAAGACATCTTTACACAGCATGTTACAATGTGCTACCATTTTGCCAAGAAACAGTGTGGTAGTGGGGAAGACCACAAAAATTCACCACCCTTTTACATTTCTATCCATTTCTGCCTTGCAAAGAAACTGAGATAAGGAAAAATAACTGAGAGCCAATATTCCTCCCACTGTGCTTTGTATGAAATAGTCAAAATGAAGCAGTGTATGTTTGCATGTCTTAAGAGAATGCAATAGAGACACATCCAGACTTTCCCCTTTCATTACAGATCTACATTGTAGATATGTTAGACAAGGCGCAGATCAACAATGTAGATCTGTAATACCAAACAGTCTGAAAAATCGTTTCACTTACTGTTTATGATTTCCTCTCTTTCTGCATCTTCAATCCACTATTTTCATCATTATTTTCTATTTATTTTGAAAAAACACCAAACCCAAGATGTTTTCCTGATATGGTTTTCTGAATTAAAAAAAAGCATTTGGACAAAAAAATACCACAAATATGTGCAACAGATAGTGGCCTCTACCAAACAGAAGTTGTACCTCCTTCTGATTCTGATCTGTAAAACACATACTCAGAAAATAGACAGAGCCTGTTTCTGCTGAAAGTGTTGGTGTAATGAGGTTAACTCTTTTGTGCAATACATAAAGCTTAATCTCCTTGTAGCAGATGAACATCTAGGCCAGAAGCACAATACCATCTGGTCCAGTTTCTTGCATTACATGCTACAACCCTCATCCAAGGACTTAGGCATCAAGCCAATAACTTCTCTGCCTTCTAGAGCATATGTTTTAGAATGACATTCAGCCTGATACTAAAATTTCAAGCGATGGACAAGCCACTACATGTATTACACATATTGCTCTAATATTAACTACACTATGAAAACAAGATGTTGAGCATTTTGAAAGATTCAGAAAAACTGTATGGGATTTGAAAGACTTCAGAAAGCCAGTAATCTCTCAAACTCCATAAAAAAGCTGCTAAAATCTACAAGTAGTTATATCAATTAAACTTCTGTGATGAAAATGGCACCACAGCAAGAAAAGTTCAAATTAATATTCTGTGGCCAGAAATCAATGGTAGATAAAAACAAAATAACCCCCAAACCCAGGAAAAAAAGCACAGCAATATAATAAATTTTTTTATAAAACTGATTGATAATTCCAGTAACTGTTCTAACAATATCACATATATGAAGGTACAGAAGACTTGTTACTTCTACTTCGCATAATCCTGCTTTCAGAACCATTCTTGAATGACAACTGCGATGGGAATTCATATCCAACTACTTCTCTACTACGAACCCAATTTTTTTCAGTTTTGCTGTGTTCCTTTGTCCTTCGTTTTAGCTCTAGGACCTCATGCTGGGCAGCATAAAAAAAATATTTGAGGAAGATGAAATTTTAAGGAAAAGTACATTTACAAGGCCTATAAAAGCAAAGCAAAGTACATGAAAAAGCTTTCTAATGACCACAGTACTCAGCACATTCTTTACCTCAGTCATTACTGGCAAGTTCTGACTTGTGTGTTTAGACCCTTTAGCCTAGTGGCTGAGTCCAGGAGAGTAAAGCATTAGCTACAGTAGAATATCAAGTCAAGGACCACGTAAGCAAGCTTGACATTTGCAAGTCCATCAGAGTACACGGGATGCATCAAAGGGTGGTCAGGGAGGTGACCCGTGCCACTGTAAAGTTGCTCTCTCTCATTTTCAAAAGGCCATATTGATCAGAAGTCTTGATGACCGGAAAAAGGCCTTCTTTCTTTATGAAGGCCAAGAAAGAGACAGGGAACTACAGGGTAGTCAATCTAAACTCGTTTAAGAAGAAAATGAATGGAACAAATCTTTTCAGAAGCCATGTCCAGATGACATGATAATGAACATAAAAGTAGCCAGCACGGGGATGGCAAACCATCCCTGACCAATGTGATTGCCTTCAGGATGGACAGCTCTGTGATCAACAGAAGAACTGAAGATGGATTTATGTTGACTTTTGCACAGCTTTTGACAAGCTCTCCCATAGTATCCTTGTAGGCAAACTGGTAAGATACGAAATTACTAAGTGGACTACAAGACAGTGAACAACTGGCTGGACTGCCAGGAATAAAAGGCTGTGAGCAGCTACCACCTGGATTTCTTTAATGCTGGTTACTAGTGGTGCTCCTTAAGGATCAATACAAGTTAGCACATTCATCAACAACCTGCATGATGTGAAGCAATGCACTCTGTGGAAGTTTGCAGGCGATGCCAAACATGTGGGAACAAACAGAGGGACCTCAGCTGACTGAAGGAACTGATTGATGGGAGCCTCATGAAGTTTAGCAAAAACCACAGGCAAAGGCCTGCATCTAGAACAAATCTCATGTAACAGTACAGGCTGGATACAAAGCAACAGCTGGGCAGCAGCTCTGCAGATGTGGACCTGGGGATCCTGGTGGACAGGTGAACAGGCATCAGCAATGTGCCATAGCTGTATTAGCAGCAGTGCAGCCTAGGTCAAGGAAGGTGGTATTAATCTTGAGTCAGCAGTCGTGAGACTGCATCTGAAGCACAAACAATATACAGTTTTACACTCCCAAGCTAAGAAAGATACTGCTGCGCAGAAGTGGGTTAGAGGCTGGAACACAAAGAGGGGCTAAGGAAGCTGTGTTTGCTTCTGCTTAAGAGAAGGGTATGGTGAGATCCAACTGCCATCTTCAAGTATCTAAAGGGGCATTACAGAGAAGGTGGAACCAGACTCTTCTCAAAAGTCTAAAAGGCTGAGGGGCAACAGCCACAAAACATAAGTTAGACATCAAGAAAACAAAGAAATACACAGTGGGACAGTCAAAGATTGAAGTAGCTTGTCCAGAAAGGTTGCAGCATTTCCATCTTTGAAGATATTTAAAACTCAACTGGCTATGATCCTGGGCAACCGAAATCAACTTTGAAACTGTGTTTTACTCCAAGCAGAGCGTTGGACTAGGTATCTCCAAAGCACCATTTTCAACCAAAGTTATCATCCATGTCTATGAAAGGAGTGAAATAACACTCACTTTGTCATTAGAAAATAATGGAACTCAATGGTTCACAAAAATTAGGTGTGTAATTGCAGTGTGCTTGAAGTCATAAATAACATTCTGTTTTTACAACAGATCTTAATGCCTTCTTTTTAACTTTATGTAGATGATAGAGCCGTTGTTGCAAATTTGAAAACTATGTCTTCTTCACTAACTACTGCAAAATCACTAGGAAAAGTGCCTGTTTTTAGGAAAACAGTATGATTATATAGTTCTTGGAAGTATTTTAACCATAATTCTCTTTTGAATACTTCTCAGCAAGAATGTTCATTCAGGAATGCAGGTGTAAGATTTTACCTTCCATTTCCTTACAACAGAAGACAGGGCTGTGCAAAGTCATTATAATCCAAGTTCCAGTTAAATTTGTACAGGCATTACTATGTTTATATAAGATTTTGTGACACATTACACTTTATTGGAATATAAAAAGGGAAACAATATTCAGCAAAAAAAAGTCTCCATTATGAAGAAGCAAGCCCCTGGATTTTCCCCAGAGCTCAGTGTTATTAATTTTACAGCACAGCACTAATATTTTTTGGTGTGTTTTTTTTTTTTAAATTCAGCCACTTCTTTCTTGTTGCAAAACTTACTTATTCCTATCATTGATAACCAATAAATGACCCTTTACAAAGAAAGGCCACATTATAGTACAATGCGTAATTTCCTGTCAGTTGTTCTTATCGCAGTATCTTTTAGCTGGGCATTGCAGTAATGAACTTAGATTTTATGTGAACTTTATTAGAGAATACCATCACATCTTCACCAATGTGTCTATATCATGTCACCAGGCTAGCTTCAAGAAAAAGACCTTGCAGCCCAGCTACTGCTGCCATTACAGCTCCCCAAGTTAGAAAAAATAGAATAATGTGGAAAATAATTAAACTACATTCCTCAGATTTCCTCCAAGAACTGGAAAGCCATTTTGCCAGGAAGAGTTGTAAGTCAAAGCTAACAAAGATGAGAACATTTGATTTCAAGACAATTTCAATTGCAGGACATTCTTTCTAACCACTGAAGGCCGTATTATTTTCTTTTATCTGTAATCAGTTAGGACACAAGTTGTTGCTCCAGACCTGTGTGCCCCATAAAGGAGATTCCAGCTTTACCAAGAAATGCAAAACATCTAGATGGGAGAAGACCCCCATTTCAGTATGGGAGAGCTCTAGACCTAAACTGAATGTAATTTCCTTAGCAAATAGAGTGATAATTAAAAAAACCCACAGAACAAATCACAAACCAAACAATAAAAAATCAGATCGTTTCCCTTCATAAAATATTATGCATAAGGAAAAAGGGCACAAGTAATCATCCCAGCTCATAATTTCCTGAAAATGGGATTAATTCCACAACATGTTATGAGAGTTTCGGAAGATTTGAGACAACTGAATTAATGATCATCCTGGTACACAGAATTATTTACTAACATTCTTAGGAATATCGTACCTACTATATGTCTCCAAAGAAAAATAGGTCAATTAACATGTCAACACAAATAAAGGAAACAATTTTCTGACAAAAAATTTATTTAAGGAGACAAAAAAGTAAATCAAGTGCTTTCAACAGGGTAGGGGAGGAAAGGCCTGTTCTGGTCTCTTACGTTTGTTCTCTACCGTGGTTCAAAACCACGTAGAACAGAAGCAGAAAACAATGCTCATGATCAGAAAGATCAGGTAACACCGGAAAAAAAAAAGCAGAAAAGTTTTTACATTGTTTCCACTGTTTAACTGCTTCTCCTGAAGGAAAGGTTTCTTTATCACACTAACTAGAATCTATTTAGGTTCTTCAGTTTTCTTCCACTTCAGCTTTACTGTCACTTCATTGCTTCAAGATCCACGACGAGTAAAATGCCCTTAGCCGAGTTCACCTACTATGAGCAATGGTAGGTTACTGAGCAGTGCAACCAAAAAAAAAGCCCAAGCAACAAAACGAAAGCCCAACAAAAACTAATATGGCCATTGATGCTAAGAAAGATCTTGAAACTATGTAGGGACAGCAAGACAGACAAGGTTTGTTTTCTAGCATAAAATCTAAAATTAGGATTAATCCTAAAATTAAATCTAAAATTAGGAGAGAAATCTTTTATTTAACGAGTTCTACATTATTCTTAACATCCTAAACAAAGTTCTATATTTTAACATTCATTACAGGTTGTCTTATTGCAACTCACCTTTCCATATCAGTCTTTCTTGGTAATCTATATCAAAAAGGAAAAAAAAACTGCATTATATATCGCTATATTACATTTCAGACTCCTAGAAATTTTGTTAGTAACCTTCAACTAAGTACAAGAACTTCTACATACCTCTAAAGAGCATTTCAAAATTTCTACGGTTGTAAATGTTTCCTAAATACAATGAAATAATGTTTGATAAAGGAAGTAGCTTGACAGCTCTAGAGAGCAGCCTAATTAAGGGGGGAAAAGTACATAAAGTCAGGCATATAACAGCAACACAGGCCACCTGCCACTACTCTGAACCAGGTAAGCTGGAGCTAGCCAAGTTAATTTAAAAGCTTGATGAAGAGCAGTGAAATCCCAAGATTTCTGCTAATCTAGTCAGCTACATAGTACCACTCCCTATGCTTTGTAATTGAAAACTCCCACTAAGCATCGATGACTAGAGTTAATTCATAGCAGCAGTCTTAGAACATCTGCAGGCATTAAATTGGTTGTTTCCCAACTTTCCCCAACTGAGATTCTCTTCCCTTTTTCATCAGCTTGAAAGTGAAGAAAGGCTATATTCTAGAATGTCATCAACAACCTGTGTGACATATACCACTGCAGAGAAGGGACTGCATTTCTGTCATGTTCTATAGGTATCACAGGCATTGTATTTAAAAAGCTGTGTTTTTTTAATTCTAGGACTAGGCTGGTGCTGGTAGAAGAACGAGAAATCATATTGTTGGAGGTAAGGAGGAGAATACCTTCCAGCTGGGCTTTCTAAAGAGCCAAAACCATAATTTATGGGGAAATAGAGCAGGAAAAAAAAAAATCTATCTCACTCTGGTTTTGGAGGAGACATCACATAGCTTATAAACTACTTGGTGAATCAAAGCAAGAACATTCATTCAAGAGAGAGGTGTTGTTCCCACCACTCATTTTATTTCATACCTTAACTATGTTCTTAAGGCAAATGGACCTGTCCTACCCCTTAAAACAAGAATAAGAGACATCACAGGCACATGCTCCTACAAGAACGCTCACAGTATCAATTACTGTCTACACACACTATAAAGATACAGGAAAGACTCCTTGACTGATATTTTGGAAGTCCTCCCAAGGCAAACCAGAATTCTAAAACTCCTCGTCCTTTCCAGAGTTTTGAACACTCTTAACCCCAACTCAAGCAAAACTGTTTGCATACTTACCAGATATAGTATTTTATAAAGAACTAAACCTACATTTTCCCTTTTGGTCTGTACGTCACTTCTTAAAATATACAGTTTCCCCACAAAAACTTCTAAAGTTAAACAAAGTCAAGGGGAAACTGGTTTATTCAGAGTTTGAATGCATTCAGGGAAGCTTTCATGGCCCAAAACCATGCCTTTGTTTTACCACTTAGAACATAACATTGGTACAGCAGTTCATGAAGTAAATCGTAATAGCTTACTTATTATTTAAATTTAAAAATAACTTATTATTTAATCAAATGGTATTTTTAAAAGTACCCAGGTAACTCAAGGAGTTGCAGCACCTGATTATCTCTCAGTTTCACATGTTTCAGTTTGATGTAATTTGGTGTCAGCACAAACATTACAATTGGTCTTTTTGACAGTAACTTGGGGACAAACTTAAATATTTAGCAGACTTACAGCAACCTTCCAGTACTTAAAGCAAAGTTGGGGGGGGCTCTTTATCAGGGGAGTGCAATGACAGGACAAAGAGTAATGGTTTTAAGCTGAAAGAGGGGAGATTTAGATGAGATATTAGGAAGAAATCTGTGTGAGGGTAGTGAGGTATTGACACAGGTTGCCCAGGGAAGGTTGCCCTAGAGGTGTTCAAGGCCAGGTTGGATGAGGCCCTGAATAACCTGATCCAGTGGGAGGTGTGCCTGCCCATGGAAGCGGGGCTGGAACTGGATGATCTTTAAAAGTCCCTTCCAATCCAAACCACTCCACGGTTCTACGAATCAACCAGACAACGTGTATCCAGCTGCTCTGCCATTCCTTGCAATCACATCCTCTTTCTGACAGACTGCTCAGCAGTTTTCCCCAGGCTCCCCAAAACAGCCCTTTGTAAAGACAAACCCACAGGAAGAGGTCGTTTCCCCGGGCTAAAGGAAGGGGAAGGAGCAACCACCTTCCCCTGCTCTAGCCTCCCCAGGGAGAGATCCCTGGTAAAGCTTCTTCATGCTCCCGGGATGCTGGGACATAGAATCACTAGCTCGGAGCAGATCCCTAGCAAGGCTTCCTCATCCTCCAAGGATGGTGGGAGGTGGCATTGCCAGCCCGGGGCAGATCTTTGGCAAGGCTTCTTCATCCTCTCAGGATGCTGGGAGGTGGCACTACCAGTTCAGGGCAGATCCCTGGCCACGCTTTCTCACCCCCCGGGGATGCTGGGGGGCGGCATCACCAGCCCGGTCTCGGGAGAGGCACGGGAGCGGTCCACGGGGGACCGAGGGCACTCACAGGTCGGCCAGCACGGTGAGCTCGGCGTAGGTCCGGTGCAGGAGAAAGTCGATGAGGGTGCTGAGGCGGTACCCGGGGCTGGCGGCGGCCGTCACGGCGCCAGGGGCCGGTGGGGCGGGAGCTGACGCGGGGCCCCCGCCGGCCGGCACCAGCTGGTTGCTCTCCAGCTGCACCGGCGCCATGGCGGCGGCGGCGCCTCAGCCCCGCGCGGGGACCGCTCGGCAGCCCGAGGCGCCCGGCAGCACCAGCGCCCGAGCCCGGCTCTCCCCGCGCGGAGAGGGCGGGGATGCCGGGGGCGGGCGCGGGCCCCAGCGCTGGGGCGGGCGGCGGGAGCGGCACTGAGGGGGGCTCCGCGGCGCTCAGAGCCCGCTAGGCACAGGGGCCGCCGCCATGATGGGGGCACGAAACCGGAAGCGAACAGCTGCGGCGGACCGGAAAGAGAACCTTTCCGGGAGGGCAAGACCTCGGCGGGGGAGGGGGCAGGAAGCGAGGGAGCCGGCAGGAAGCGAGGGAGCCGGGCCGCGCGCGAGTGGGCGGAGGTGATAGGGGCACACGGCAGGGGCGTGTCCATGCGGAGTGGGCATGACCGCTAACCGAGTGGGCGGGACTAGGGCTGCGTTCCAAGGCGAAAGCTGGGGGGGCCGGGACTGCGCACGAGTGGGCGTGGCCGTGGCCGAGTAGGCGGGGCTGGCAAGCTGTGGGGCGCGCGAGGGGCGTGGTCGAAGCCCGGGAGGCGTGGTCATGCTGAGCGGTCGCTATTGCTGCTGAGGGGGCGTGGCCGAGCTCAGCGGGGCGTGGTCAAAGCCCGAGTGGGCGGGTCTAGGTCTGCGCCTGAAAGGGGAAGCGGGGAGGCCGGAACACGCGCTCTAGCGGGCGTGGTCGATGCTCGAGTGGGCGGGGCCGGCAGGCGGCGGGAGCGCGCAGCGGAGCGACCGTTGGAGGAGGGGAGGAGATGGGGGCAGGGCGGGGCCGCGCTCGAGTGGGCGTGGTTTCGCCAGAGTGGGCGGGGCCGGCGCCGGGCGGCAGTTGCGCGGGAGCCGGCGCCGCGTGAGGGGCCGCGCGCGGGCGGAAGCCGGAAGCGGGAAGCGAGAGCGGCGGCCGCGGGCTGGCCCCTCTGAGGGCCCGGGCGGGAAGGGAGCCAGGGGCGAGCGGCGAGGCTGCTGAGGGGTCTGGAGGGCGGGAGGGGACTGGGAATGTTTAAGTTGGAGAAAAGATGTTGAGGGAAGACCTTGTCGCTCTTTACAACTACCTGAAAGGAGGTGGTAGCGAGGTGGGCGCTGGTCTCTTCTCCCGAGTAACAAGTGACTGGATGAGAGGAGATGGCCTCAAGTTGTGCTAGGAGAGGTTTAGGTTGAATATTAAGAAAATTGTTTAGCGAAAGAGTGGTGAAGCGTTGGAATGGGCTGCCCAGGGAAGTGGTGGAGTTGCAATCCCTGGAGGTTGGATCAAAAGATGCATAGCCAGCAGGTGGAGGGAGGTGATTCTGCCCCTCTGTGCTGCTCTTGTGAGACCCCAAGTGGAGTATTGTGTCCAGTTCTGGAATCCTCAACATAAGAAGGATATGGAGCTGTTGGAACAGGTCCAGAGGGGGGCTACAAAGATCATAGGAGGGCTGGAGCACCCTCCCTACGAGGACAGGCTGAGGGAGTTGGCCTTGTTCAGCCTGGAGAAGAGAAGGCTCAGAGGAGATAATGTAGCAGTCTTCCAGTACCTGAAGGAGCTACAGGAAAGCTGGAGAGGGATTGTTCTCAAAGGACAAGGGTTAATTGGTATAAACTGGAGAGGGGCAGACTTAGACTAGACATAAGGAGGAATTTCTTCACAATGAGGGTGGTGAGGCACTGGAACAGGTTGCCCAGGGAAGTTGTGGATGCCCCATCCCTAGAGGTGTTCAAGGCCAGGTTGGATGGGGCCTTGGGCAGCCTGATCTAGTGGGAGGTATCCCTGCCTGTGGCAGTGGGTTGGAACTGAGTCATCTTTAAGGTCCCTCCCAGCCCAAACTATTCTGTGGTTCTATGAAAAAGCGTGATGATGCAGTGCTTTGGGACATGGTTTAGCAGATACGGTGCTGTTGGGCTGATGGTTGGACTGGATGATCTTAGAGGTCTTTTCCAACCTTAACAATGCTGTGATTCTGTGATTCTCGTGGAGAGGGGGATGGAGCCAGCTGCCATTCCTGAAGTGCTTCCCAGCAGCGCCAAGTTTGAAACATCTGCACAAGATAATGGAGGGGAAAAATAGGGATGGGTCTCCCATTGTATCTGCCCATGTTAATGAAACATGAGGTGAAGGAGAACCAGATTACAGACTTAGCATCTGAAAGAGCCTTTGATGCAGTTCTTCAGGCTGTCAAGGAAACAACAGTCAGTGTTAGGCGCTGGGTTGGCTAATCCCTTTCTAATGACTTAGGAAATGTGAAGCATCTGTGCAGGGTGCAAAGCGATGCTGGGTAATGGAGACTAGAGGTAGCTGGCTATGCATTCTCCTTTAAAGTTGCTCTTAAAGCTTGGGAAAGAGGCAGCGAGCAGCAGAATTGTCAGTGGGGTCTTGTAATAAACATAAAGCTATGGGAACTGTTACATCTACCAGATGAACCTGCACTTCTGAGAGGAGAGGGAAGGTCAGTAAATGATTGAACGTGGATTTTTTTTTGTGTACAAGTTACCAAAGTGGAATGTGTAAGGAAAGGAACGGTATATATCTCAAGTGTTTTGCATCATGATTCACTCAAGTGTTAAATCATAAATTCTTGCCTTATGTTTACAAAGAAATCCCCAAAATACCCATTTTGTAGGCAATAAATATCCAAACTTCTTTAAGTGTAATAAAAAAAGTCCAACGTGTTTTGTATTAAATGTAGACTTAAAACCCACTTCTCTTACTTGTCACTTTCCAAGGGGAAAGTAAGCAAGAAAAGGAAACATTTTATTCTCAACATGAGAAATGCATTATAATGGTTTGATTAAAAAAAAAAAATGAAGAAAGTAGGTATCTATGCCACCAACAAGGAAAGTCAGTGATGTTCCCACAAGGAGCATGTTTCTTGCTCCAGGTTAAGAGCTGGTTGCTAACTGACAGCAGTTTCACTGGCAGGGAAACTCCCATAAGTTCTGAGAAACATAAACCAGTTTATTGAGCAAGATGGCCGGTTCAGGCCATGCTGGCACACCACCTCCTGCGTCGCTGTACGGGATGCCAGCTGATGGCTCTGTTCCAAGGAGAGAAGGCATCTGCAGTCGAGTGCTGTCTCTCACCCCTCTGGGTGGGAAGGGGCTGGGTTGCTACAATTGTGAGCTGTGCCAACCCAGAGCTTTGTGAGCTGCTTCAGTGTCAGAGAGACAAACTTGTGAGCCTTGGAGAAGGGATGGGTGCTGATAGTGCTCTGGGAATTTTTTACTCCTAAATTCACAAGAACATATTGAGATTTAAGTTTTGCAGTTGTTTTTGGGTTTATTTGGCTTTTTTTTTTAGGTTAATGAATTTTTTTTTCACTGAAGGTGAAGGAAACTGCTTTGCACAGTTTAAAAAATTAAATCTATAGAGGATGGAACAGCAAATACTCTCTGGATCATGTTTTGCCACCAGCAAGTTATTAATTCGCTTAGTGTATTTTAAGTTCTTGCCTCCCCATGGCAAAGATGCATTTTTCCAAATTTATGAAAATAATTTATTTCCCTTATATGCATGAATAAATGCAATCTGCCCACTTTATGGCCATCTAGTTCCACTGTTGAAGAAAATACCAACTTACATGTGCTATAATGTGATTAGGCTATCTATGAGTGCTCTAACTTGGAAGTACAGGCTTTTTTATTGTTCTTTTCCCTTCTTCCCATTTAATCCATAATAAAATTCCAGTTGATTTCAACAGCACAGACTCAGGCTTTATTGATGAAAAGGCAGGTGGGAAATTGTTGTGATACACTTTGACTTTGGCCCTCTTAGAGCTGTTCTTGCTTGGAGAAGCTCTGGTCTTGGTGAATTTGTCAGCATTGGCTGGGGAGGGGGAGGATATCCTCAGCTCCGTTGCCTTTCTCCACTTTTCTTGGAGAGGAGAGATTAATGAGAGCTGTGGCAGGTATCCTGCTGAGCTCTCCTCTCACATGGCTGCATAGTTTAGAAGCTCTGGATGGTTTCAAAGGAAGGAGGAGCAGACACAGAAATCCGAAAAGCTCAGGGCTTGCGCATCTGTGGACACAACAATCATGCTCCTGGGAGACTTGGCAAGGTCACTTGTTTCAGCACTAAGCAGGAGGGGAGTATTAGGAGTTAAAAAATCATGTGACTGTAGAAAGTAATGTACACCTTTGCTGCTTCTTGTTACCTTTCTGAGGCTGGCAGCACTACCACTCTGATACAAGCGCTTCTAAGAAGTATGAGCATCGTGTCTAAATTCAAAACCCCAGCTTGCAGGAGTTGGAAATAGGTTTCAGAAGTTTACTGGGATGGCAAAGGCAAAACTACTGAAGGGAGAAAACTGGGGCAATGGGGTTGCTGAAAAGAGTAAGAGGGCTTCTGGGGGAGAGCAGGCTCCCTGCACAGTGCTTTCACATGGACCTGATTAATTGCACAGTTGTTGAGTAGACTAGAGATAGCCCCTGTATAACGTATCATTCTCCCTAAGGATGGTGAACAGAGTTTGATTTTTCAGGCTATAAAAAAGGGTGATGCTTCAGTTCTGATTCGGGCTTTTGGTTCCTCCAGTCCTATAGATCCTCAATTTCTTAACATTTAAGTGCATGGATGAAAAGTGATATATCTGATTGTGGACTGCATATCAGGCCTGCAGTCATTTTATAGGCAAATTTGTTGCACATAGATAACTAAATTAATTCTTCAAGGTAAGTAGTGCTCTCTAAATGCAATTCTTCAAGTGGAAAACCGGACTCCAGGTACGGTACAACAGTGCATTTCAGGAGAATAGTGAAGCAGAAGTAATGACTCATCTGAAACATAATCCAAATTATAGTGTTTTGTTCAGCAGTGTGTGTTACTAAATTACAGACCCCAGAAGATTCATTGTGAGTTACAGAATTTTGCAGTTTGCAAGGGTAAAAGGATAATTCAGCATAAAATAAAACCTGATTTTATTTGATAGGTGTGGTATATTTTTGGTTAATAGCTGATCAACCGTAGTTGATCTGTTTCTATACTGTCTGGTTACTGGGATTATGATATTTTATTAAAACTTCTGAATCTGCTGTTGAGCACTTTTTAAAAGCAGTGACATTTTAACAGTCTTGAGATTACTGTTGTGCTTTCCTGTTGGCTCTTTGCCAAGAGGTCAGCAGTGCCCATTTGTGGGGCAGAGAAGGATGGCTGTGTTTGTGTGGGTTTTTCAGGCTACTGAAATACAGATTTCTACTGTATTTTCATTTGTGTTCATTCTCTCAACTCAGCAGTTTTTGATCTTCTGCCATTTTAAGCCAATGACATTTCCTAGTAGTAATGGGAAGAGAACAGGCCTGGGAAGTCTCATGCATAGAGCTGGCTCTCACTTCAGGCTTTCTTGCAGACAGGCACTACCTCACACATTCATGCTGTGCAGCATCTGGATGCCTGTCCAGCTGAGTGACCTGGTATATGAGGAATGGCTGGCACATATGTTTAGCTTGGTGACTGCCTCTACCTGCTTCATCTCATCATAGAACATGGGCAAGATCTTAAAGCTGCAGGAGAACCCAGGGCGTGCCTGGCAGGAGGATCTGGTAAGCACATAGGGGAATCGGAGTGATGTCCCAGCTCTATAAGCTGTCTCCAAATGTCAGCCTGGCCAGCTCCTGCTAGGTGCATTGTGTCCTCTGCTGAGTAATGGATATCTGGCAGGTCGCACGAGCAGCATGATAGTCTGCTACGTTAGGACTGTACTGTTGTTGTAATGCACTGCTTAGCCTGCCTGAAAGGACATTTGTGCTCAAGAAAGGCTTGGGCATTCCCAGCCCAGGAGTACTGCCAGATCTTTCCAGTGCAGATAGTGCTGAGAAATCAGAACATCAGCTTCTTCTTCCAATGTTGTTATTAATATGCTTTGTGACTCAAAGCAAGCCATTTCTTCTCCACGGTTAAACTTTCCCACTTGTGAAATAGCCGCAGTAGTGATTGCAGCCTCTGTACACGAATATTTATCCAGCGTGCAGCCAAATATTTTAAATTGTCTCCTCTTTATTACCGTAATGGGGAGCCTAGAAGCCTAACTTCAGACAGGGATTTGTTGGTCAATCAAAACTCGTTGATATTTATCTGTGGTGTGAGCAGTGTCGTAAAGCTAATGGGAACGACGGCAGATGACTTTTTATTTGCAGAGAAATTAAACATTTGCTGTTCTTTGGAGCTGTGGGACAGATGTTCAGTGGGAAGGAGGTAGACATACTCTACAAGACAGCCTCCTAGCTGTCCTCTGTTTGTGTGTTTTAGAGCTTGGTCATTGTGTTTCTCTGTCAGTTTTTTTAATCAGAAAACTATTTAATCACACAGGCACCTCCTGGACTTCATATTTAAATATTTTTTAATAATAAAAAAACAATAGTACACAAATATAATGCAAAGATTTCTTGTTAATCACTTAATTTGTAAAGTATTGTGACATTTAGCAATGTTATATCCAAATAGCTATATGAATTATGAGTAATAAGAGTTTGATATCTTTCATCCTTTTCAGAAGACATCAGAGAATCAGATATAGTGTGGGAGAGTTCCCACACATAATATCAGTTAGTTCAGAGCTGCATATTGTGAACTTGCAAAGTTTCAACCTTGTATTCAATAAAAGTTAAGGTATGTATTTAAATTCTAATGTGATATTGTGCATCACTGTACATCAAACACATACCAACAGACAAAAAATATTTAGACTTTTCCATTGTAGCACTTGCATGAACATAAGACTTTATCTATGATGTGTTGATGAAAGTCCAGTTGAAAAGTACCAATGACCTTTTCACAGCAAATTATTTTATGGCCTACATGTAATGTGATTACATTATTTGTTGACAGTGCAGTACTTTGTGACACAAATCACCAGTTTGTGAATTGTACAGGGCTGTTGTAGCTACAGTAGAGCTTTCTTTGCAAAAGTGTGTGTGTGTTAGAGAGAAGGGGTTTATAGCTAGTTACTGCGCAAGTGCTCTGCTTTTTTCTGTTTATTAAAAGGGTTACAAACGCAACTAGTTAAAAACTAAAAAACCTGGAATTTTTTAAAAGAAGTTGCATCTCTTTGTTCTACTTTGTTCATAGGATTAAGTTTGGCAACTATTTTTTGGAAGCATAGAAAACATATAGCAACAGATTGAGAGTCCTTAGTGAGTCACTCATGGTTTATGAGACAGTGTGCTACCATGAGACAGAGGATCTCTTGTGCAGCGTGTGGTAAAGTACACTACGGTTCTAATTATACGTTGTGAACAACTTAAGAAAAGAAACATTCTCTAATAGAATCCTTGATTTTATTTGAATTTACAAAAGTCTCCTGTCTTATAATAATGGAAAATGGATTATTTTTTAAATGCTGGACATAGCCCTATCAGTCTGAGCTTCTTTGGAGGCCTATTTACTAACAATGTTGATAGCCACTGTAAATTTTAAATCAATTTGTCTCTGTCAGACTGGAACTAAAGCTAGCTCAAGGCCTTGCTATTCTTAAAGGAGTTTATTTTCATTATTACAATCAAGTTAATTGCAACTCAGTTTACTATTTCAACCATACAAGCTGCATTTTTTCTGTGGGTGAAAAAAGCTTCGTTCACAAGTAATTCTGAAATAGGAGCAAAGCAGTAACGTTCCTTCTGGACCCTACATCTTTGAAAAGCTAACAAAGGGGATAGAACCCCTGATCTAGTGCATGGCAGTGAAGTGATGAATTGCACTGTTCAATCATTGACTCGAACAACTCGACGATACCATCCATAACTTGTGATTCTCCCTGTCTAACAGTCCCTGGGTGTTACTCACAGAATTTGAAAAAATATACGTATGCTGGAAAAATACGAAATGAGCACTTACTCAACTGAAAAGGACTTTTGGCCAAAAGGATTTATCTGTGCAAACACCTAAAGAGGTGGAAAGAATATCAGGGAGTAGATCTGATTAGTCATACCCACTGGGAGAAGGACTGCAGCTGTCAAATATTCTGCCCTAAACTTAGAAGTAGACAGCTCGATTGTATTTAACTGCTGCTGGCTAATACATTCAGGCAGTGCAAACTCACGCTCTTCTAAAGACAAGGGTGGCTACCAGAACATGCTTAATTGCAAATGCTTTGTAGATTGGCAGCTGTGGTCAGATAGCATTTAAATGCTTTAAATGGAACAGGTTGCCCAGGGAAGTTGTGGATGCCCCCTTCCTGGAAGTGTTCAGGGCCAGGTTGGATGGGGCCTTAGACAGCCTGATCTAGTGGGAAGTGTCCCTGCTCATAGCAGTGGGATTGGGACTAGATGATCTTTAAGGTGTCTTCCAACCCAAACTATTCTATGATTCTATGAAATGCTGACCCTTACTTTCAGAAGTAGAGACGCACAGAGTTATAACTGAGCTGCCATTATCCACCCAGACTTTGGATGTGAGGGGAATTGTCTTGAGTTTCTCAGTTAAGATGCTATCCAAGAAGTTTCCTTCTTGCACAGCTTCTAGAACGAGCTTTTATTTTTCAGAAAGGATAAACCAGCAATTTTTTTTGCAGTTAGGAGAAACTTACCTCAACTTCATCTGTGTCACAAAGCTCTGAGGTGTCAGCTTTGGCAGAAGGGGACACTGAAATGAGTTTGGCTTCAGGGACTGAGGAGCTGCTTGCATGTTTAGTTGTGAAACTGCAAACTTGTTTGACCGTTAGTGAACTTCAGCAACCCCTCGCTGTCTATTAAAATTGAAAGAAAAGTACAGTGAAAAGGCAGAATATCATATCCATAGCAATGCAAGAATATGGATTCTGTAGTGGATTATAGGATGTTTTGCTCACGAATAAGAGGAGCAGATTGCTCTCAGATGCCATAGGGGCCTGTGCATGGGCAGTGTTTTCAGTCAGTGCTAGTTTTGAAAGATCAGACAATGCAGGTTGAGAGTGGAATCAACTCTGTGTGAGGATCCTAGTTCCCTTGGAAGCACAAACTTCTTATACGTAACTAAATATTGGCTGTTGTGCCAGAGGGATGTGCAGGACCTTGTGTGGGGCCAGGCAGTACCTGACTGAGCAGTTGTTTAGAGACTTTTCTGGGTCACAGGCTTGATCCTGAGAACTGCATATAGCTCACAATTCATTCAACTTACATTATAGCTTAAAGAAGAAGGTTCCCAGCCCCACTGATTGCAAAGGTTGCAGATGGCACAGTAGAAACTCAGTAAATCCTAGTAACATTTTATTTTCAGTCGAGGTTTATTTGGGAAAGCTGTAGCTCCTTCTGTCTTTTGTTTGTTGTTTTTTTTAAGAAACGATCTGATCCTGAAACTGGGCACTTCTTGTGAAAGTGCCTTCTCAACAGAAAATACGGCCCTGTGTGATGATGCCTTAATGCACACTGAATAAATCACATGGCGAAATGACTGAGCTTCACCTCTATACGTCACTTATTAAAACTGGTTACTTCAGGCCTGAGAGCATGATTAGAAAGAAGAGTGATAGAAAAGCTGTCTCTCTTCCTCTAGTGCCGACAGAGTCAGACTTTTCAGAGTGTGACAGCTCGAAGTAAAACTGAAAGAGATGAAAAAAAAAAGACGTCTTTCTGCAATGTATTTAGGACAAGCAAAAGCACATTCACAGCTAATTTTAAGCAGCCTTCAGAATGCAATATAACACCTTATTAACTTACTTGTACTTAATCCTTGCATTCTGGTATTTTTAGAAGCCATCATGCAATTCAGCAGTACTTTCAGCCCATATTTCCTTTGTAATCGATTGGCCTGGTTTCAGCTGGGACAGAGTTAATTTTCTTCCTACTAGCTGGTATAGTGCTGCGTTTTGGATTAAGAATGAGAATAATGTTGATAGTACACTGATATTTTCATTGTTGCTAAGGAGTCAAGGACTTTTCACCATCTCGTACTGGTCTGCCAAGGAGAAGCACAAGAAGTTGGAGGGGAGCAGAGCCAGGACAGCTGACCCCAACTGGCCAAAGAGATATTCCATACCATATGATGTCATACTCGGTATATAAACTCGAGGAAAGCTGGCCAGGGGAACCGTGGCATCGGAACAGAGTTGGGCATTGGTCAGCGGGTGGTAAGCAATGGTGCTGTGCATCACTTGTTTTGCATATTCTTTTATCATCATTATTATTCTCTTCCTTTTCTGTCCTATTGCACTGTTTTTATCACAAAACATGAGTTTTACTTTTTTTATTCTGATTCTCTCCCCCATCCCACTGTGGAAGCTGGGAGCGAGTGAACAGCTGTGTGGTTGATTTAGCTAACTGCTGGGTTAAACCACAACATGGATGACACTGCTCTATTTTTCATTTTTAATTTACAATTCACTTTCTGACAATAAGCTTTGCTCACACACAGAAGTTAATAGTGATTTAGCTAAATTAATTTAGAATTAAAGGGAATTAAACATATGGGCTCTTCTTCCTCCTCTCCCTAATGTGGCCTTTTTAACTTGGCTAAAGAGTGGGCCATTTGTCACAATATAGGGGCGAACTGGTGAAGGCGTGCCTTGCCTGCTTGCCTCTGTCTGATTCTCTGCTATATGATGAGATTTCGATTTAGTTGAATGTCTTTTAATCTGAAACTGTAGGAGGGTAAAGTCGCTTTCATAGACTTGGGGTTCTTTGCCAGAAGGCTGTGTCCTTGACCAGTTTTGTAGAGCAAGTACCCCTGCAAGTACTGGATCATAGCAATTTGAATGGATAGGGTTTGAGGCTTTTGAAGACAGTGCCTCTTCCTTTGGTGTTTTATTATTTCTGATCATGTGGGAACTCAAGGTATGGCTGTATCAAGTGTAAACAGTCCTATTTTGTCTGTGCCTGGTTTTATCTTGGTGCAGTATCTCCCAGCCAGAAGGCTTAAGTTAGCTTTGGGCTGCAAATGAAAACAAAGTCCTCTAAGCCACGGTTTCTCTTTGTTATGGAATATCTAATCAGGACTCTGGAACAGGCCTTTGGAAACCTGTTCTCTGTACCAGCATACAGATTAAACTTATCAAGTAGATTGTGTTAAGGCTGTGCTGGAACACAGAGAAACTCACAGAGGTCTTTTTGATTAATTTTTTTTTCCTAAATGTATAATGTGCTATCTTACAGAGACGTACACAAAAACCCCTCCAGCATCTCACAGAGCGCTGGTCAGAGGTATAGTACATGTACCAGTGCAACAAGAGGTAAGAAGTTAGAACAAGGGACACTGAACATGTTCTGGAGGGAAACAAGGAATGCAAACCAAAACCAATTCTTCTTTCTTCAGCTGGCTAGAATGTAGATAAAAAGAAAACTAACATTTCTAGGAACGGGTTTGTGTATGTGGCAAAGCTGCTGGGAAATCAGTGAACACAGGTATTTAGAACATGGTGATTCTGCAACTTTCCATGTGTAGATCTTTTCATTCCATACGAAGAGTGTCCTTTTGTAGTTTAGCTTAATCTATTTCTAAAAGTTGAAAGAGGAGAGACCACATGGTCCTTTAATGTAGAATATCTGCTGCAGAATACTTATCAGACCAATTTCTCTATGTGAAGAAGTTCTAGCTTAGCTAAAGTTAATCTAGTCAGAAAAGAGCAACAAATCTGTGTGCCCAAGAAGTATTTATCAGACTAAAATGTGAAAAGGAAACAATGAAAACTTGCCCAGAGAGTGCTGCCTCTAAGCCCTCATCTGGAACTTACCCTTCAGTTCACTCCAAAGTTTGTCTGTGTAAGAGATTCACAATTTGTGTTTGTATTATATCACTGCTTTGTTTGTCACATTACATGAGGAAATTGTTTCTAGGACTTCACTGTGCTGGTAAATTGTATACCAGCCTCCTGGAGAGGGAGGCAAAAAGATGAGTGAATGATGTGGCAAGTGTTTATCAATTCTAAGTATTTTACGTGAGTGCCTGAGTATGGGAGAACTTGGACCCTTCGCATGCTGTGAACTGCACCTAACCTTGATGCCCAAAGGAGCTGATGTGAATAGAGCTCCTGTGCACATGCACAGGTAGTAGAGCTGTGTGTCTGTGTATACAGTAGGTAGCAGCAGGGAGGGCAGAACATGACCAGGGCCATCATCCTCACTATGATAAGTCATAAATCACAATATTCAGAAAGTGCAGGAGAAGTAGGAAAGAGCACTGAAGATTGGGACTGTCATCCTCCCCCCTCTCTGCCTAAGTAGGAAAACCTATCTTCTAGCCCAGAACAATTTCCTTTAGTGGTCTGTTTAGTCCTTTCCTTCAGAGCACTGTTTCATTTTCAAACACAAAACATTCAAACTATCTTGTAGTGATTAACTCCCCTAAGCAGAGGAACCTGCAAATGGTATTTCTCCCATTTGACTCCAGCACCTCAGCATGTCAGAAGGCCTTCCCTAGTCGTCTAATTTTTCAAAGAGTTGTCTGACTTGTTCTCTCAACACATGGTAATCTTCTACAACCCACAAATAACTGTTCTTAAACTGGGTCCATCTATGAACAGATGTGGTTTGCATTAAGATGTGTGATGCTGCAACAGGAAACCAACTTGCTACAGAACCAAATTCACTATTTACAGTAGTGCTGGACCATGGGTAGAAACTCGTGACAAACTTTGACTCAGAAAAAAATGCATTAGTCATAGGAAAAAGAGAGAAAGTTAGAGAAATGAAGAAATTGTAGGAAGCCAGAGGAAGCCGGATTGCTTTTAAGTTAGGCAAGAGAAATGTGATCCATAACTTGTCATGGTTGATGGGAATGAGAGCTAACTAGGATACTGATTAGGCCACTGGAGGACTCTGGTTTAAGGAGTCTTAGAAAAAACGTGCTTTTTATTGAACTGATTGCTAGGGCAGGTAGCTATTGCTTAAATGTCTGTAGTTCAGACTATATTTTTCTGCATACGTTCTGAATGTGAAAAGTTATAATGAAGATACAAAGTGAATATAGTTCTGCTTAGCCCATGAAAAGAGTCTGAGTGCCTTGCTGAAATAAAGTATCTATCATCTTCCACATTTTTGTAATCGGAACAGAGATTACATTTTGAGGGATTCAAAGATCTCCACTTACTATGTAATTTTTGCACCCTTTGGAGTGTGCATTCTGCACGTGCTTCTGTCACAGCCTGAGCAAGAAGGGCTGGGGCAAAGCTCTCCTGGGAAAAGCAGAAAATGACAAATGCCCATTCATGGTTAGGAGATTGCTGAGCTGCCACATGTACATTAATACATGTACACATGTACATTAAAAAACTACTCTTCCAAACAGAGAGAGGACCTGCAATTTCTGTCATTGCTGGTGTTTGTGTCCACAGATCAAAAGAAATCTCCACTTATTAGGTAAGGGAGGATGGTGGTATCGGAAGGGACAAACTACTGATCCAAGATGAAGGGCATAGGGTTAAGTCCTCTTTGTTTTGGAAGAACAGTGGAATTGTTTGTGCTAATTACCCCAAAAGTCTCGCTTTAGTCGCTTTTCTTTTCCGTTTATGTAATCTGTACTTTACAGATTTATGGAGTATAAGATTATCTCCTTTGACCCTCCTATATATCACAAGACCCTTCTGTTGCACTGAGCCAACCCTGTTACTGAGCATAACATGTTCAGTCATGTTTACCCTGTCTTTGATATTGCAAATCTTGAAGGGGTGTCCAGTCTTGGTCAGAAGATATCAGAAGATGGAGCACCCAAGGTTTCATTTCAGAGAGGAATCACTTTCCTAGTTTGACAGCCATGCTGCTCTTAGCTCTGCTTACGTGCTCCACCTTTAGACTCCATAACAGCACAGGTCATAGTTCATACTTATGGTTTTCAGTGTTTCATATATTTGCTATAACATCCCAAGAGACAGATTAGGAATAGTGTGCTGTACTTGAAGGGGGTCTCTATAACACTCTCGCGCTATGAATTGTGGTAGAACATGCCAGCTGAGCAAAGAAGAGAAAGAAATTGAACTACAATTTCATTACTGCATAGCTAGAACAGTGAAAATAAATTCCCTCTATTTCCAGGCATCTATAGTATATTCCCAACTAGGGGTACCATTAGTGGAGACAAACTGAGCTCTTTTGATCCCTTTCTGCTGTGAAAAGGGTCAATCCTCCTTGGTCTTCACACTCCCTCCTACATGATCCTGACTCATCCTTAGGCTGACTTTCATATTCACTGAGCTGATCCAGCTCATTAACCCATCGTCCAAAATGTCCCTTTTTTACTTCTCTGAATTTATTTTCTGCCAGTTCAGTGAGCTGAATCTGCTCAGCAAGGGGTCAAAGTGAGTGTCCAAAGTGCTGTGAAGAAGCGTGTGTGGGTGACATAGAGGTGGAATTAGGGGAGGAGGAAAAAGACAGGAAAAGGCATACAAGGTTAAGGAACAAGACTGCTTCTTTCAATGACAGAAAGCCTTAAGATCCACTAATCTTACCTTGTCTGATCATATCTTTAGGAATGTGATCAGAGTCCTGTGGAGTTAATGTCGACAAGGGACTAGAGTGCCTATGGAGTTAATGTAGACAAGGGAGTTTCTTTAGAGGGTGATTAAAAAGGAAATAAAGGGAAGTGATCCGATTTCAATGCATACGTTAGGCAAGGTAAATATGCCTGTTCTTTACTGCAAAAACACCTGTGGATTAAAGCTTTAAAACACAGTTAATGACTAAATGCCAGGGAAACAAAAACAATGGTCTTTAAATGCAACAGTAGCCTTCCAAGAGCTCTAAAAGGCCTCATGTACAAGCAGAAAGACCATCTAAGTCCAGAGAGCAGAGCATGAGCCCAGGTAAGTTGGCTGTGTGAAGTCAGTGTCGAGCAAAGGTTGGTGAAGCTTTGAGTTTACTCAGGCTCTGCCTGAGGAGAAAATCAGGAATGATCTTCCAGCATACGCTTTGTTTCCAGCAGAGTTTCTCCTGTGTGCCACCAGCTCTATCCTAACTTTATTTCTCTCTTGTTCTTTTCACTACTGCCATTATTTGTAAAACTACTACTGAAAATTACCTACATAAATAAATAAATTGAATGAATAAATTATGAGGGAGAGAATGAGTGTGTGAGTGTGTGTAGGTGGATGACGTGGAGAACCAGGCTGGTGGAAGCAGCAGGAACTCTCAGTTCATTTGCTGTCAGTGGCAGAGCCCCAAGGAGGATAAGGACATGAAGTATGTGATTGTGCAAGGTGTGGAGTCCCTTCATCTTCTGTCCTTTTTGGAGATAAATTATAGCATTTCTATACCTTGCCAGTAGAGGCTTCAAGGAAGGAAGAAGAGGACAGCAGCCTATACCTGTGATTTTCAGCCTTTTTTTTTTTTTTTTGGTTTGCAGATCCCTAAGGGTTTCTCCCCATACAGTGACTCTTTTCGTAGTTACCTTTCGTGGAGCCTTTTAAAATCACCAATGGACCCTCAGAGGCCTGTGCAACTGAATTGCTCGCTTTGGGATAATGCAATGCAGGAGAAACTTCCCTCTTGCAAGAACAGGGTTGGAAGTGTAATTTCAGAGTTGATATCGGATATCGGTTGGATCCTCTCAGTTATAACCTCTTCTCCATAGAAGACACTGGCTATTATGTTAAGCAAATAGCTGAGGCACTGTCCCTTTGCCATGCCACCAAATCCTAAGATGTTTTCTGTAGGAGAGCATGGGTCGAACTCCGCAGTTCAGAAGGGATGCAATGCTCTCTCAAGATTTCCTACGTCTGGGTCCAGAGATGAAATGAGCCCGTTGCACTGTGTTGCAGAGCCATGCACGCGAGCAGCTTTGCCCTTCAGGATGGGGCATATACAGCTGGAATTCAACTGCTTGCAGAAGGACATTTACATTATTAAATGGATAAATGTAGGGGGGCAAAAAAAGTAGTTTAATTATCAGTGGCGTTTGCAGTAAATACTTCATAATCATGACATAGCAGCAGTCCTCTCTTTTTCTTTTTTTTTTTTTTTTCCAGGGTAGTTCAAATCCTAGTATGATATTTCCAGAGGATAAGCTTGTATTATTGCTGGTAGATGGAGCATCTTTTTCAAGAATGCTTGGAGATGCACATCCATATGTGTGCATTTTGCATGCAGACGATTTCCTCTCGCCTTTTCTAAGTATGTGGCTCTATAGCACTCTTTGTGGGAGTCTCCGTATCCCTCTCAAATGGTAACTAATAGGGCTAGAGCTAAAGAAGTCTGGAGATTTCCTCCAAAACAAGTGCAGCTTGTTCCTGATCACATCTAAAAATCCAGTTGTTGCCTTGACACAACTCAGTCTTTACAGTTGTCCCCTGGGGCTGTTGTGGGAGGTCCAAATGACATGCTGCCGCCAGCCCTGAGGTAGATTATCCAATCCCCTGCAAAGCTCTGGAAAGCAAAACAGAATTTGTCAATTTTTTTTGCAGTATTCAGGGTAGCAGTAGAGAACAGGATATAAAGCATGAAGTATTGTTGTTGCAGGCTGCGCCTTTGAGAAGATGTGATATTCTGGATCGATTTTTACCTTAAACTTAGCAATTTTTTTGCAGGAGTAGGCAATAACAATAATAAAACCTAGAAATCATAAGTACACATAACTCTGCTCAACGGCAAATCCCTCAGATGGTAAGAAAGGGGCATGGTCTGCCTATCACTCACAGACAGAACAGTCTCTACAGATTGCTCTACAGTGATTGCTCTTAATTAACCCTTTATTCATCTGAGAGGTGCTGTTAACATAAAATAGGCCAGATTGTCATCTAACTGTTATTGACAGCCAGTCCAGAGGTGGAGTCTAGAGTTTGTTGCAGATGTGTGTTTAAGTCCAAGATTACCTAATTTGGTTGCACCAGAAACCTCACAAAAGTGAATCCGATGCCTCGAGAATGAATGCCTTGTGAACGTCACTGCCAGGTTAAAGGACATCACCCTGCACTCCTGCAGAAAATACTGCTGCCTGCAGGACCCAATTGCTCAACATTGTTTAGACTAGACATAAGGAGGAATTTCTTCACCATGAGAGTGGGGAGGCACTGGCACAGGTTGCCCACGGAAGCTGTGGGTGCCCCATCCCTGAAGGTGTTCAAGGCCAGGTTGGATGGGGCCTTGTGCAGCCTGATCTAGTGGGATGTCCCTTCCCATGTCAGGGATGTTGGAACTGGATGACCTTTAAGGTCTCTTCCAACCCAAACCATTCTATGATTTACACACCGCAGGGACTTGCTCTGTGCTAGGGTAACCAAAAGGGCTGTGCAACAGCATGGCCAGCCCTACCAGCTGGTTTTGAGCTTGAAACCATGGACTGTTGGCTGGTACTGCTGCAGGAGCTGTGGTCCCTGCTGCCCTGGATGTGCCACCACCTTTCTGTATCTTTCCTGGCCTTGGTCATCTTCTGTTAATGCTCATGGCGCAGTGTCTTGAAACAATGGAAGAGGAAGTGAATCTTGGCCATAGGGTGGTATGGGCAGCAGTAAAAATGTGGGTCTGTTAGAGAGTAAGTGTGTTATCTTCAATTTGATTACTTCTTCGGGTGTCTGAAAACAATAGAAATAATAAAATTATCTACATGACACAGAACCCTGCATCCTATTTCCAGAGATGACTGGGCCATACAAGAACCTGAGGTCACACTGACAGAGGGCCAGATCTTATAGAGTATTTAGGGGGCAGACCGAACACCATGTTGAATGGGATTTCTAGGAGGATTCAATTACTTGAGGTTCACATCAATTTAAGAGCAGGTGCCTAGTGATGTAATCACTTTTGTAAATCTATCAAGTGTGCATTTGCACGTGTAGATGTCTAAATATTTATTATGGCAGATAGTAACTCTGAAAATAAGACCCACTATCCAGCTCCAGTCCAGAGCCTGGACAGTCATGTAAATGTGGGACTGCCTCTCAGCAGGGGTTATGAAGTCTGGCACTACACAGAGCTAACTCAGACGTGTGACTTCTCAACCAGAACTTCACTTGCATGCTTTTAAAAATGCTACCTTATTCAACTAGAACAACAGAAGTGGAGTTAGAACACCACCCCGCCAGTACTCTCCACCTCTCTAGATAAGGATTATCTTCATGTCACTGTGTCACAGCATCCATGAGAAACAACAGAGGCAACCGCATTGCACTCTTTTCCAGGTATATAATTGTAAGCTGCTTTGTCAGTTTCTGCATTCTAATCTAAAAAAAAAAAGCAATTAAAAAAGCTTAAAAGGCTCAGAGATAACATGCTACTTACACACCTATTTGAAGTTAAATAATTCATACTGCCTCAGCCACCTTGCCTGATAATGAGGACAGCAATATGGAGTAGTATTGCTTCTCCCTTTCACCTCCCCTTTCTCTGTCAGTGCTGCAATCCGGTACCCAGAGCACCATCCTGAATACAGATTTTCTTTTTCCTGCTATGCTTATTTCCTTTAAGGCATTTTTTCCCCTCTTGTGGATTGACAGACTTATCAACACCAGCGAAGATTCATTTAATATGCCTAACATAAGCCGAGCAGTATCCCGTCCTGTTGCACTGTATTCTTTTCTCATAAAGAATTTGGTTTATTTGCAATTATCTGCATTGCCTGCTTAAATATTTAGCAAATGCAATAGTTTGGTAGTCAGGCATTGTTGTCATCTATTTCAAATTTTAACTGTATAAGCCAATTCCTCAGCTTCCTGGCTGAATTTTTTGTTTTGTTTTGTTTTTCCTCATGGCTATCAAGAGCCAATATCCCCAGGAAGCAGGAACACAACAGCACCTGGGGCGGAATGCTGCACTCCTGTGCCTGCAGCTCTGACAGAGATGTCAAGGGAGATCCTTGCACAGCAAGCCTGCAGAATCCATCCCAGATGCCAAATGTGGAGATCAGTGTCACACAGCAAGGTTTTGAATTTTCATTTTTCATTCATTAAAAGGCAGTCAGGAAGAAAGAAGCTCATCCTCCTAAGTGCTGTGATGTTCACCCGTATGCGGACACGTATAGTGCTGCCTTTGTATATAATATCAAGGAATATAATAGCACAGTACGGAGAGTACCATACCAAATTTACCCTGACTACTGAAAATACTTTTATAAATCCTGTTGCAGAATGATTGTTCTTGTTTCCTGTACCTTGCAAGGAATATTTCTTCTCCTTTCTCTGTCCATTTTGTAATCTCCTCTGACATTAGGCAAAAGGTTTCCCTTACTAATCCCCACAGGTATAGTCCCAGTCCGCTGCAAATTCTCTGCTGGCTGTCCTGGCTTTTCCCCACATTGTCACAAACTGTTACTCTGAATGTGCTTGTCTACATGTAAGAGTACTCTCCCGGGCTACCACAACTTTCCTGTGGGCAAGACTCTGTGGAGCAGCTAGTTGTCGGGCAGCAGCACGCACAGGCGCTTTCATATGAGGTTACAGGCCACTTCCAAGTGCTGGTGGAGAGAGTGCAGGCAAGGCTGTCAAAGGTGCCATCTGAATACAGAGCAGTCATAAGAATATCACCTCTTGGTGTTAACAGCAGAGGCAAAAATGCACTTACTCACTGTAAGACTGTGGCAAGGCGTGCCCAACTCACCCACAGTCCCAAAACCGAATGGAGGAAAGTCTTGCATTTCATTCCCCTTCTTGCTATTTATGAAACCATCTCCAGCGCATTCCAGGGCCCCATGTTCCATCTCTGATAGATGTGCAGAAGCCTGCAAAGTGTGACTTTGTCCAGCTTCCAAGCTAACGCAAGGCTGTAGCTGGGATATCCTGTTTTTTATGCCCTTGACATTTGACACATCAGACTGTGTGACATCAGAGGATATCCCACCCACAGCTTTCCAGAGTTACAGGGAAATTTTGTGGAAGAATGTGTCTTTTTACAGAGTGTGTCATGGATAGGCAGCAGTGGCACTGTCACCCTTAGGGAAGTGAGGATGTTCCTACCTCAACAGCATGTTCACCTTGGTGGATGTGTTCTGACTTTAATGCTTCTTAGAAAAGTTCTCTCGGTGTATAACTGATACTAGCATGTCAGGGACACAATTAACATTCTGCTTGCATGGAAGGGAAATATTAAAAAAAAACCCTCTAACTCAGTCCTAGTATTTTTTATTTATCATTCACCAAATGTACACTTTAAAATTTTAATAATTGCCTAAGTGTTGTGTGATTTTTAGATTGTTTTTAAAGTTTTTTTTTTCTCTCACATCTCCGGTTAGTATTTCCCAATTTGCAAACTTTTTTCGTTCTGGTGGTCTCTGCCCAAATTTAATAGGATGATGAAGTCACCATCAGTATGTCTGCATGTATGTACTTCCTTCATGAAACCAGCAGTCTAAGCACTTGGTGACAGCTCTTTCTCCTTCCTTAAATAAACGGCTAGGGAAAAGTTCATGTGCAAGGCAAGTCTCTTAGGAGAGAACTCCTTGAACGTTTCTAATTACAGAGCAGCATTCACCTTCTTTGGCCAAATCTGTCTCTGATTTTCAGGCAAGCATGTGCAGTATGTACAGGGAAAAAGCAATGAGCAATCATAGTCCTTGTAGTTTGCAGACAGGTATTTGTCCCTGTAAAAAGAATATCCTTATGGTAAAGGAAATCGGTCCCAGGAATAGAATAACGGGCAAATTTTTGAACTATAGGCTGCTAGAGACAGGGAAATGCTGGGAATATGCTTGCTGTCTTTATCTAGGCATCCAGGTCTGGCTGTTATTGGAGAAAGGGGTGTTGGGCTAGATAGGCTAAAGATGTAACTCACTGGGATATTCGTTATTAGAACTGCTTAATGCCTGAAAGAACCAGGTGATCAGGAAACTGTTTCTTCATGTATTTTTGCATCTCCATTGGCTTCAGCTAAGATGATAGGTCTCAGATCATAGTCAAGCCAACAGCTAAGGAATGTTTTGCCAGCACAAGCAAGTATTTTCTGTTCTTTTTACAAGTTCTATACCTCTGCTGAATAGCCTTCATAATCTATTTCACTGTTAAGAAGCAAGTATAAGCCACATACTGTGGATTACGTAATCTATCATGGTCAGAGGGTGGGAGATGCAGATGAAAGTTGGTCAAGCAACCAATTAGGAAAAGGTGCTTGTCATGTAACAAACAGAAGTGACTTATGCAATGTCCCCTTCCGTCTCCAGTGACTATATAAATCACCTCATATATGTCCAAGGAGAAGACAATTTAGTTTCTCAGTTCTTTGATGATTGTTCAATTTAAAAGTATTCTAGGATCAGGACATTATTTAGTGTGAAGAGGTGTACAAGCTGTTATTCAGTTTCAGCGTATGACTACAATACAATTCTAGTAGAACTCAATACACTTAGTGTGATAAACATACATCTTGAGTAGCTCTCACTCGCCGTCAACTCAGGTTTTCCTCTTCCAAAGTCATTTGTTGTTCTCTCTTGCTCTGCCTTGCTACTTTTAATTGTTTGCCTTAGAAATGAAGAGTAAGGAAACAAAATTTTTGCTGGAGGAAGGAGTTCAGGCTCATTTTAAGAGGGCCAAGAAACTGGAATTTCTCCATGATATTTGAAAAGTCATGGCAGTCAGGAGAAGTCCCTGGTGACTGGAAGAAGGGTAACATTGTGCTCATTTTTAAAAAGGGTAGAAAAGACGACCCTGAGAACTACCCACCTCTCAGCCTCACCTCTGTGCCTGGGAAGAGCATGGAACAGATCTTCCTAGAAGCTATGCTAAAGCACGTGGAGGACAAGGAGGTGATTAATGGCAGCCAGCATGGCTTCACCAGGGGCAAGTTCTGTCTGACCAACTTAGTGGCTTTCTGTGATGGGGTAACCGCAGCAGTGGCCATAGGTAAATTGATGGATGTGATTTATCTAGACTTCTGTAAAGCTTTTGACTCAGTCCCCAACAACACCCTTCTCTCTAAATTGGAGAGATATGGATTTGATGGGTGGACGGTATGGTGGATAAGAAACTGGTTGTATGGTTGTATTCGAAGAGTAGTGGTCAATGGCTCAAAGTCCAGATGGAGATCTGTGACGAGTGGTGTCCCTCAGGGGTCCATATTGGGACCGATGCTGTTTACTATCTTTATCAGTGATATTGACAGCGAGATTGAGTGCACCCTCAGCAAGTTTTTTGCAGATGACACCAAGCAGAGTGGTGTAGTTGCCACACCGGAAGGATGGGATGTCATCCAGAGGGACCTGGACAGGCTGGAGAAGTGTGGCTGTGAGAACCTCATGAGGTTCAACAAGGCCAAGTGTAAGGTCCTGCACCTCGGTCAGGGCAATCCCCATTTTCAGTACACGATGGGGGATGATGTGCTTGAGAGCAGCCCTGCAGAGAAGGACTTGGGGGTGCTGGTCCATGAGAAGCTTTACATGAGCCGCCAATGTGCACTCGCAGCCCAGAAGTCCAACCGTATCCTGGGCTGCATCAAAAGAAGCATGGCCAGCAGGTCAAGGGAAGTGATTCTGCCCCTCTGTTCCTCTCTTGTGAGACTTCATTTGGAATACTTTGTCCAGTTCTGGAATCCTCAACGTAAGAAGGATATGGAGCTGTTGGAACAGGTCCAGAGGAGGGCTACAAAGATGATCGGAGGGCTGGAGCACCGTCCCTACGAGGACAGGCTGAAAGAGTTGGGCTTGTTCAGCCTGGAGAAGAGAAGGCTCAGAGGAGATCTCATAGCGACTTTCCGGTACCTGAAGGGGCTACAGGAAAGCTGGAGAGGGACTATTCATAAAGGCTTGTGGGGACAGCACCAGGGGGAATGGGTATAAACTGAAGAGGGACAGATTTAGACTAGACATTAGGAAGAATTTCTTCACCATAAGAGTGGTGAGGCACTGGCACAGGTTGCCCAGGGAGGTTGTGGATGCCCCATTCCTGGAGGTGTTCAAGGCCAGGTTGGATGTGGCCTTGGGCAGCCTGGTCTGGAGGTGTCCCTGCCCACGGCAGGGGGGTTGGAACTAGATGATCCTTATGGTCCCTTCCAACCCAAACTATTCTATGATTCTATGATGCTATGATTCTGTGATTCTATGAATTACTGAAATATTACTCTTCATGATATCAGCTGCACACCCACCTCAATTAGGCTAGGAAGGGCATTTGCTTTTTTTTCTTCTCCCTCACATTTGGGCAGTACTGACTTCTTCCCTGCATCATGAGGACCTGGAGTCCTCAGCACAGGAAGGACATGGATCTGTTAGAGTGAGTCCAGAGTAGGGTCACGAAGATGATCAGAGGGCTGAAGCACCTCCCCTGTGAGGACAGGCTGAGTGAGTTTGGCTTGTTCTGCCAGGAGAAGAGAAGGCTCTGTGGAGACCATAGAGCAGCCTCGAGTACTTAAAGGGGGCTACAGGAAAGGTGGGGAGAAGGACTTTATCAGGGAGAGCAGTGAAAGGATGAGAGATAACAGTTTCAAGGTGAAAGAGGGGAGATTTAGATTAGATACTAGGAAGAAATATTTTACTGTGAGGGTGGTGAGGCACTGGCACAAGTTGCTCAGAGAAGTCATGGACGCCCCATTCCTGGAGTTGTTCAAGGCCAGGTTGGATGAGACTTTGAACAGCCTGATCTAGTGGGACATGTCCCTGTCCATGGCAGGGGGTTGGAACTACATGATCTTTAAGGTCCTTTCTAAGCCAAACCATTCTATGATTCATTCTATGATTCTATCATTCAGAAGTTAAAGGGAGAATAAATGCTGCTCTGGAAAATGTAACCTTGTCAGAAGTGACACAGTGTTGGTACCAAGAAAGTACCCTTTCATCCCATTACCTGGCTTTTCCATGACTCCCTTCCTGCTCCCAGCCCCATCTATTTCCATATTACATGCTTGTTACCAGGGACTGGAAGAGTATGAGAACACATTCATCCTAGTATGGATTTATTTCAAGGCACATTTCTCATTCCCATTTTGTCTTGATGTTCTGTTAAATATCATAAGATAAAATCAGGCAGCTTGACATTTTTATTGTGTTTTCCACGCCACAGGTTGTGCTAACCTGTGTGGGATTCCTGTACATAATTCACAGCTAATTTATGTGGCAAATATCAACTACGTTGTACTATCTTGGATTTAAGTTTGAATTATCTACCTTAGTGTAAAAGCAAACCTCATTTCTAAATGAAGACACAATTTTTCCCAAATTACACAATATGTAATTTATCTTTCTGCACAGATGTAGTATAAGGAAACATGTATCTCTTTCTGCTGTTTCATTTTCTTCATTTCAATTGTACACTCAAAAAGCAGGGGTTGAATGGAAAAGAGACATCTTGGCAAATCTGGTTCCTGCCATTACCATATGTGGCATAGGAGGCAGTGAGGCTTTTAAAATAAAATGTTTAGATTATAAACATAGGATTGTGCTTGATATTTTCAAACAAAATCCACCTATTTCTGTCTGCCTCTCATGCAAAATTGCGCATGTCCTGGAAAAATCAATTGAAGGATTTCTGTGTTATGAAACATAGGCACTTTTTAAAAACTATTGCACTTAGCTTAAGGCTACACTGCTCTGTGACTGCCTAACCTCAATCTGTTAAAACTCCTTTACAACTCAGAATTCAGCAGCATTAGCAGTTTTGATCACACTGAGTTGTCATTGGAAATGCTTGTGCTGAGTCTGACTTCAAATATAACACAAGCAATCAGAACGTATCTCTTCCTATTGGTTATTTAGCCTGAATACAAATAATTAAGGGTGTAATCCTCCATCTTTATGTAAAAAAAAAATAAATTATTTATTTGGAGGAGACAGGAAGCAAGTTGTGGTGGATGAAGCACTTTTGCCTCCTAGAATATTGGCTTGATATTGAACAAAATCATTGAGAGTTTTACCAGAGAAGGTTTGAAAAAGCCCATCAAAATGTCTGCACACAGGCTGGCCCTGCAGCATCGGAGCCGCAGAACACACTGCCACGAGGGAGATCTGTCTGGGTATTTATACCATGCTCATCGCCATGGTTACAGAAAGCCTTATGAAATGTAGACATAACATACAGAAGTGTTTCTGCTTTCCTGCCTCTCTCACACTCATTCTTTCTTTCTGCCCTGCACTGGGGCTTTTATGGATACTTTTACAGTTAGGAAGCCCAGTGTCAAAGTTGTGACTTGTACTAATTCCCAAAACTGTGGTATTCCCAGCCAAACGGGTCCAGTGCCCCCTGGACTGCACCCTGCAGCTCTGAGTCCTCCAGCCCTCTGCCCATCCCAGGTGCTCCTGAGCCCCTCAGGGGTGCCTGGTGATTTCAGTGTATGGTAAGAAATCCCTCGGTGATATTTGAAGGGCATAGCTGTGGAGAAGGACCACCAAGACTTAACTCATAGAGTTAATGGCCTCAAGCTGCGCCAGGGGAGGTTCACATTGGACATTAGGAAAAAATTTTTCACCAAAAGGGTCATCAGGCACTGGCACAAGTTGTCCAGGGAGGTGGTTGAATCACCATCCCTAGAGGTGTTTAAAAGATGAGTAGATGAGGTGCTTAAGGATATGGTTTAGTGGCAGATGGGAATGGTTGGACTCAATGATCTCAAAAGTCTTTTCCAACCTGGTGATTCTATGATTCTTGCCTCCCCAGGGATGTGAGACATGGCAGCCATGGGGCAGGATGCACTGACCTCAGACTTTTGGTGATGAGCTCTCCACCAGATGAGTGGAGCAGTCATGAAGGGATGGGTACAGGCGTCAAGTCCTCACTGGTATACTGTGAAGAAACACTGGTGTAACACCACTCTCTGGGCCTTAAAATGGTTCAGAGCATGGATGTGCCCACCTCCACACAGCTGAGTGTGGTTTTCAAACTCTGGACACATACCATGTATCTCCCACTTCCTTAGAGAAAACACTTTCTAGTTAAGAAGCCCTATTCCAAAATCATTCGAGATGGGAACTCTTCTTTGTGTGTTCATATCTGGCACTGACTGTGTGAATTTCAGATAGGAATTAATCATGGTTTCATACCTGCATACCTCACTGGCATATTGTGAGACTTTTTTTCATTAGTATCACTCTAAAGTACCGGGGAGCTTACCGAATGAAGCTGATACCAATAAAAGCATCCTAACTGACTTTAAAAGTAAGTTAGTCTATTTCTGCTTCTGCCTATAAATGAGATCCACCCTAAGACCTGTGTAATTGTTAAGCTTTGGTGTTTCTATCCCCTGCCCATATGATTTGCAAAGCTGGGTTTAATATGATGCTTCAAGTTAATATGCTGATAGAACCTAATTTTCTAAAGAAAAAGGCTGGCTACAGACCTTCCAAAGGAAATATTTAGAAATGCTCTGCTTCATTTTATGGTGATCTGTTGTACTACCCAAGAAAAATGCAAAACCAGGTTTTGGGCACTTTAGAGCAGTTAAATTCAGGAGTGTGGAAAGAAAGTGCCTGTTACCTGTTGTTTCCCATGGATATCTTCTCCATGCTATAAAATATTGTTGTGATGGATTTCAAAGAAGTATACACCACTCTCCTTGACTGGATGGAGAGTTTATGAATGGCAGAGAAATTCAGAATACATGGGATTCTGGAATGGGGAACTGGGATGACTAAAGCCAATGGAAAGGTGCATTGCAATTACAGTATATTGTTGTTTTTCTTGATCTGTAGTCTATCCATTTAAAAATGGTCATATTGTTAACATAGTACTTCTTTTGCTGCAGCTACACACTTAAGTAGGCATGATACAGCACCAGAAATTTCTACCTAGAGATCTGGTATTTCGTACACAGTATGATTTCTAATTGCTTGAATAATACTGCACAATGGAATAATTTCTTACTCGGTGAGAGTTGTTTCTCACTGCTTGAGATATAATAGCCTCTTGGGAAGTCACGGAGCTGCAAACCATAATGATCTGTATAGAGCATTTTTGCTCAGTCTGTATTCTTAAAATGCTCAGCATTCAGAAAAAAAAACTAATCAGGAGAAACTGTAAAGTAAGTTGCAGCAACTGAATGAGGTAGCTTTTCAGAATTATATATAGAACCCTTTTTAGACACCCACACTCTCTATATTAAAAACAGTGATTCAGAAAATCAGCCAGCAGATTCCTGAACCATAGTATTGTGTCTAATTTTTGCAGCCCATGTTTAAAAAGGCGCATTGTTTTTACAAGACTGAAATAAGCATTACGAGACACTTTTTCAATAAAGCCATTTTGTAGCATAGTCTCTTTACTTGCATAAGAGCTCTTTTGAGGTTGCTATTTTTAATGTACCAGTTTGATTTGTTATATGCATCTATGCATTTATAAAAATGAATTTTCTTCTCAGAAATATATATAAAATAATTCACCCGCAAATGTACACGGGTAGTATTTAAAAAAAAACAAGAACCCAGAGTGAGCCTGAAAAGAGTAGCAGATTCACATATCCAATATGCCTACAGGAAAGAACCTGGAGTTAGGGAGCTATTGTGGTTAAGCCTATCAGCAAATCAAGTATTTGCCATCCAAATCCGGAATAACCTTTTATTTTAAAAGAAACGTACCGCAGTCATTGAACAGGGCTGAAGGAGCAGACTGCAGCCCAGATGCTATGCGTCACTCTTCCAGCCCTCTTTACAGGTGAGGGTCTACTTGAAACATTTCAGTTTGTCAGTCAAACCACAGTAGGCAAATGTTAAACTACTTCGACGGACAAATGTGTTTTTTTCACATCAGCTGAGCAGAGTTCAAGGGGAAGAGTCTCTGATATGATACCATCTGCTCCCCTGGCATAGGACTTCCCAGGGATGAGGAGTCCCTCAAGACCTCATTGCCAAGGACCCAGGTGGCATCAGGACCCTGTATAGGAGAATAGATTCCTTGCCCCATCCTCCAACAAGGTTTAGGGAGCAGCTCAGAACAGGAGCTGTAACATTATTTAGAAAGCTGCAGATTTTCCATGTGAAGGCGTTCTTCCTTCTTACCAAGCAGTGAGACAGGTCAGAGTAAGAGGTCTCCTGCAGCAATACACAGCAAACCCTGATGGACAGGAGCTCCATCAGGGGAGGCTCACAGACCTAGTCCTGAGTGTCAGGAGTCAGACCGCAGCTGGTCTTTGCAGAAGGAGCCAAGAGGGTTTTGTGTCCTTTCCCTTTCCTTCTTGCTCATTTATAGCAGGGTGAGAGGTTGCCAACACAGTAAAAGCAACAGAAATGGTATCTGTGCACATTATGCCGGCATTTCAGTGGATTGGAAGCTAAGGCAGCCTCAATGCAAGCTAACACATTTCAACAGGTCATGTGCCCTGAAACAATTTTATATTGGTGGATATATATCATAGAATCATAGAATAGTTTGGATTGGGAGAGACTTTAAAGATCACCGAGTTCCAACCCCCCTGCCATGGACAGGGACATCGCACTAGATCAGGCTGCCCAAGGCCCCATCCAACCTGGCCTTGAACACCTCCAGGAATAGGGCAGCCACAACTTTCCTGGGCCACTTATGCCAGAGCCCCACCACTCTCATCATGAAGAAATTCCTCCTTGTGTCTAGTGTATATATAAGCCTAGGTCTATTTTATCATTAAGTTCCTGGTGTTATTGACCCACCTGCCTAGGAGCATGAGCCCAGGTTGCAAAGCTCTGAGCAAATAGATAGCATAGTGCAATCAGTGCCCACCCCACTTGCCCATACTGAGAAACTGCTGTGCAAGAGCTGCCAACCCTGATGGCAGCTGCCCAGAGTGAGGCAAGAATCCCCCAGAGGGAGGGCCCCCTGCTCAAACCCTGCTAAAGAGCCATGAAAGAGAGGAACCACCTACCACAGAAACCCTCCTTCCTCACCAGACGAAAACAGTATATGAACTTTTTGAATACCTTTGCACAGCTGAGTATTTCATTTTTGTACTGAGTTATAATCTAGACACAATACAAAGCCACACTGACGGTGGCTGTGCATATTTATAGGCATGTAAGTAGACTGCAAGCTGAGTAACAATTAAAAAAAAGGTACAGTCTATGGACTTTTTAGGCAATTAGGGCTACCTCATTGGCCTGAAGAGCAGAAACTATTTATTATTATTATTCCTGGCTCCTCTGCTCCAACAGCAGTGGAGGAACTTTCTAAGATACCAGTCAATGTTTCATCCACCGCTGTGTATGATCTTTCTCTTGACAGAATAAATCGTGGGAAGGGCTTTTCTGGCTGGAAACTAAGAGTAAATCTAGTACTTCAGAGAAGCAACAAGCCCTTTTTTCCCCGTGTAGTGCTAGCAAGGTAGAGAGGTCTGCCATATAGGATATGACGTAACTAAAGGTACCTGTCATAGAGCGTGGAAGTGAGGTCAAGAATAAGGTACATATTCACAATAACTTTGTTTGCTGTTTCAGACTAGAAATAAGTGCCATGCTGTCTTTTGACTTAACGTGGAGATCAGGCTTTGCTGGACACTAATGTAAAGGGAGAAACTGTGGCGCAAGGGCAGTTCCTGGCAGAGTTCCTGCAGACGTTAAGGAAAGGCAGAACTCATACAGAAGGAATTTAAAGTAGTCATTTACATTTTGAGTGTGGCCTCTTGTGTACTATTTCTCCAGTGCTTTTCAAAATGAAGCTGGTTCTTACAGAAAGGGATATCTTGTAGGCCTTCATTTCATAGAATCATAGAATCATAGAATCATGAAGGTTGGAAAAGACCTCTAAGATCATCAAGGCCAACCATCAGCCCAACAGCACCATGCCTACATTTCCCCATGGAAAATCCCCCAGCCATGCATTAGCAAGACAAGGTTTCCTACAGAGTCCCTTTCTAGCCTGTCTCAGGCCTGTGCTGGACCAGCCTGCTTTTAAAGTAAACGTTAGATCCAGGCAGTACTTGACCTCTCCGCAGGAATTGCCAGCAAATGGAACAGCAACCTGGACCATTTGGCCAGGTTACCTCTGCAACCCTGAGATGGTTACCCTTGTATGAACAGTCCAAGAAGCACTAGTTTAAGTCCACGGCGGTGATGAAGACAGGAGATGGAGAGTTTTATTCGGTTCCTGTCATGTGGGGAATTAAAGCTCTTGGAGGTGGCACCAGGAAATAATGAAGTGTCAGCCCTCAGAGAAAGCTGTGTTCAAGCAGAAGGAGGTATCCCTAATAAAACTTTCACTTGCTCTCTCTTGATTGTGTCAGCCTGCCACAAGCCTGCAGTGCTTTTGTGTAAAACTCCACCTAACCTGGAGCTAGACAAACAACGAGCACTTCTACAAAATTCACAAGGTCCTACCAAGTGACAGTTGTCTCGTTCATCCTGTACGGGGTGCATCAGAGGTATCAACGCCTGCCTATGTGTTGATTTGTGTGAAGGGTTGTGTTTAAAACTGGGCTCTGACTGTATGAGCTGACCAGTGTGGGGCATTGTGCGGGGTTGTGTAATCTGAATGAAAGACCTCATTGTAGTGGGTGCTGCTTATGGCACAGAAAATCGTTGTGAGATTTTCAGGCTGAAGTCTCCTGTTATCACTATCCCTACATTATGGGATTTGTGCATAGCTGGTGTCATGGTCCTTTCAGGAGCTATCAGAAGACAATCCGAATGAACGATGAGCGTGCTGGAAAGGAAAAACAAAAAGAAAAGAAAACCAACATTTGCATTGCAAAAGTAGAGGTCTACTAGAAGCCCCATCATCTACTACTGTAGCCATTTTACAATGCAGGGTTACATCCACTGTGCATTACAGCATTTTTCTTTCTTCTATTATACATTCTTACCCAGCAATTTTGTACTTAATGGTAAGTGCAGGAAGAATATTAATGCATACATAAATTAGGACAAAACCTCAAAGTTGATAGAGCCCAATGTAGACAGTCTGGAGCATTAAAGAAGAAACCAGGAGAACAAACGAAAAAGATCAAGACCTGAGTTGGACTAAAAATGGTTTAAACCTATATCTGGACAACCAAAATATCTACAGCTACTTTAGATCACATTTCAGATATTTGGAAGAAATACAAAGTTTCCTCTGTTAGTAAATTGTTCTCTTAACTGTCCACTACAGAGTTTCTTTCATTTCCTCTCCCAAACATCTGGCAGTAGATGCTGCAGAAGCCCACAGTCAGCAAGATATGCAAGCAGGAACCTAACTTTAGTTCATGAGTCATCTCTGTGGCTGCAGCAGGACAGTTCAGGTGGTTAAAGTTAAGCACATACTTAAGTACTAAGCTGAAACCAAATGAATCGATGCCAGCAAGAGGCTACTGCCTAGGGGAAGAACCAGTCAGCTGCTCAATGGCATGTCCTTAACCATTTATAAAATCGATTAATTTAAAACATAATTAAAAGACTATCTCTGCTGTGGGAGCAGTCATGCATAAAAACTTGTAGAAAGCAGACCTTTGTCAGCCTCTACAGACTTTGCAGCCCCCTCAAGGCGTAAATTGAAAACACTTTAATCAGGTTCAGCAGAGCAAGGGCTGATCTTACAGAGTCAGTGACTCTGCGGGTCATGGATAGAAAACCAGTAGTGGGGTACCTGCTTTGTAATGAAAGTTCTGCTTTTCTGTTAATAACAGTTCATCTGCTGGTCTATAACTACATTTCAAGGCAGAAATGTCAGTTCATGGACTCATCATTTCTAAACAGCGTGCTTCCTTTCCGCCATCCAAACATTCAGACAGCTTAAAAATACTTATATTTTTAAATTCATTTGGAGTCATTCCATGCAGGCCATGGTGAGCATGTTCTTTGAAGCCCTGATTACCACCATGCCTGCAATTAATTCTGCTCAGACTGTGGTTCTGTCTCCGTGACACTCGAAGTGTTTGCTTTCCCACTGGCTTTGGTGCTACAAACCCAGCTGCAGGTCACCAGCTGGCAGGGAAGGTGGGCTTTGGGCTTTGCAGCGCTCACTCAGACTATGTCCTTTATTATCATGCCTACACAGGATCTGTATGATGCTTCCAAATAACCCTTTTACTAGAATTGGATAATTATTTGTAGCTGAAAGAATGGTTTCAAAACTCTTTTTTAAGAGCGTCAGTAATTCCTTTTTTTTCTGAATATACAGAAAAGAAATTTAACTTTTTTCCAAATACAGAGCAATTTTTTACTAAGCCCTAATATCTATGTCTCCTTTTACACTTCTTTCCAGCCTGTCAAAGTCGTAAGACTGAAAATTATAAAGCCAGCAGCTTTGCTAGAAAATGTCAGGCAGCCACACATTTTTCAGAACAACAGAGTCTATTTTATGATAGGCAGCATTGTTTAAAATTGAGTTCTGAAAGGCCCCAATTTTTCATTTCCAAGTCGAGGCTAATGGAGAAATTTCACTTCCAAATGTAAGATATGGAGCAACCGATAACAGGGATTTAGAAAAGAATTGCTATCTCAGCAATCATTTTGAATATTAGTATCTTTTGACATTTTAATACTGGTGGCAGTGATTCACCTAGAAGAGAGACTTAACTAGGATTTGTTTATATATCTTTCAAATACTAGGTGTCAATCATCAGTCTTTCATGTCTCTGTTTTTTCCTCTACGGGGTCTCTATAAGCTCTCGGGGTTTCTCTCATCCACTGAATCATAATGCAGTATGGACTTTATTATTCAGTCCTCATGCAGCATTAAGCAAACTTTTCCTTCCTTCCTTAGTTTTATTCTGTGCCTATTGAGCATGGCTTGAATTGGAGGCATGTGCCTGGGGTGGAGGAATGGAGCAAATGCCACATGATGGTGTCTCCATTTCTATGCATCTTTAAACACTGCACCACTCAGAGGCTGAGATGATGCTCGTGAAAGGCAGATTGTAGCCCAATTGGTTGAGAAAAATAGTATGAAGATAAGTAACAGCATCAGTGGAAGGTCAGAAGAAAGTTTTGAGTTGCCATCTTCAAGAGAAGTTAGCTCAAGGGACTTTTTTCAAACACTGCATGGAAAGGTTGCTTTGGCCAGATACTAAGGAATGGATGCAAGAGAGCATTGTCAGACACTACTGCTCTCCTGCTGCTAAGCAAATATCACGGCCTTTATTTGAATACACATGCAGAATAAATCCTTGGCAAACACCCCACAAAAGCTACCAGCAGTTTCCTTGAAATTAAAAACATACAAATATTTATTCATTGCAAGAAATTTCCACTGCAGTGTCTCTGTTCTAGCTGAAGAGCCTTTTCCAGTTCTGCCACACAATGAATTACCCACCTTCCTTTTAAATCACCGCTGCCAAACCCGGGTGGCAGCCTGCCATCCTGGGCTGGGATGGTGCCTGACTTCATTTCAAGGCAGGCAGAGGGAAGACGATTCACAGTATGGGAGAGGACCAGCATTGAAATGGTAAATGGAAATAATCTACCATGGCAGAGTAGAGCAGAGTAGTCAAGAAGCAAGACCGTTCTCTCCACAGGATCATCATCTGCACCATTTAAACATGTATATATTCCTTGCAGGTGTGTTTCCTCCTTTTTTTGGCTAGAGGAAATAAGGTAGCAGGGAATACAAGAGGGTCAGGCAAAGGACCTGCCTCAAATTACAGCTTATACAGCTGTCTATAGAGCAAGACCAGGCTGCCCAAAGAAGACTACAGAGGAGAGGACAGTTTGTCTAGTAGAAGAAACCCTTCTATCTGCTCCTCCTTTCCCGCAGCACCTCTTTTCCCTTCCCATACCTTTCCCCTGACTCTTCTGTCCTGTTTTCATTCCTTATTGTAACTTCAAAGAATTTCTTGTAGTTTGTCACCAATCTTGTCACTGTTTCCTGTGCCACTGAGGAGAGAGTACAGCCTGAGTATCAGCGCTGAGCATCTTGCAGCACAGTCTGGAATTAGCCTTTTCCATCCTTGATCTCCCCTCTTATCCTGACTCTGTCTCCATTCAGGTGCTTCAAACTGAACATGTCTACAGCATGCTCACACACAGTGCTGCTGAGAGCTGTCAATGAGCTCTTCTTCTAGCAGTCATTTATTTATCATCCAGCATGTATATACACTCCATAAAACCACTTCTTTAAAAGTCTTTCTTTACATTATCCAAAGCAATTTTTTAATAGTAGACTAAATTTCCTCACCTGAAATGCCTAACTGAACTTCCGCATCTATCACACCTGCCACAGACAGAATCATGGTGATCTGCTGGATTACTGGTTTCTAGAGACACAGTTTATCACTCCAAATGCTTGAAAAAGCTGCTACAGTGCAAAGGCTCACATCCAGGCCAATTACTTGTGGAGTGCAAAATTTTCTGAAGATCACCTCCATTTAGAGAAGAGGTCAAAAAAAAAACCAAACCAAAACCCTCTGAAAAAATTAATTTTCAATTGCTCTGTGCTAAAGAAATGCAAGAGTGTTTGGTGCAGTGGTCATTAAAGTGCCTTGTAAGCCTGTCTGGAATAGGAAAGGAATATAAACAAATTATTTCATACAGTGTAGTTCCATCTCTGACGGAGAGGAAGTGAAACTGTGCAGTGACACTATTTAACCCTTGAAGGATCAAATATGAGCAGCCTAGCTTAAATGACAGCGTTGTTTTACGTGTTTTCTCATCCAAAGCAGAAGTAGAGGCAACGGGATAAGTACTCAAGGGGAAAGCATCTGTCAGTGTGTATGCCTACCTTCTTTCAAAAACGCTATAGGAGTGCATGGCTTTTTTTATAAAATGAGATAAATGTCATTATGCCATGGCCAGTTGTGCCCCCTCATTTAAACTAAACAGCAATCCAAATTTAAGGAGGGAGAAGAACTTGTTCTTAAACATATATTTAAAAATTATGTAATCATCTCAGACATGTTCAGAGTAAATGTAATTTGAATAGACTGCATACTCTTTCATAAAATAATGCAAGGGAAATTTAGCAATCTGTGATGAAGTGTGACCATTTAAAAAACTCTCTGACGAGTGTTTGTTGCCATTAATATGCTAAGTAGCCCATCACCAGCAGCTTCAGAATGAGGGAGTTGAAATCAGCAGTCGAAGCCATTGTTGAAAGAAAGAAAATGTACAGACATCAAGGTCAAGCGCACTATGCACCGCAGCTGTACAAAAGTCTAGCCCGTGCACTCTGTTGACAAAACAACCCTTCTGTGAATGCTGCTATATCGACAAACCTTCGTTTCTCACTGCTATAGCAGGACCACCACCCTTTGGAGGAGACCAGTGCTGTCAATATAATGTCGCTAGTGTAGCGTAACCGTGTCTACACAAGGGGTTGCTTCTGGCTGCAAAGAATGCTATATGTAGGTGTGTTGGCAATTTCTTATAGCTGGCAAAACACCCTGACTGAGGCCTGGGCTTCTGCAGTGAACAGCACAGTGCTCTTTCTGAGCTATTATAGTTCTGGTTGTTTATACAGCTCTAAATGTAGATTACTGCTTAGAATAAAAATCAAGTAGCATCTACCTTTTTCTTTAAAGGGAGCCAAATGATACTATTCTAAACAAGAAATAGATTGTAAGATGCTAATGGCAAAACAAACCAAACCAAACTTCATTACAGGTGTCAAGGCTTAGCTGTAAAGAAGCAGCTGTGTGGTCAGCATCACAGTGCACAGAAATATCTGTGTCAGTCCAGAACAAAGCTGAATTTGTGGCATTTTTCTTCTTCTTTCAAAAGCTTTTTGTTCTGTGTCCTTTGGAGAATGGAATGCAGTTCCTTCTTTCATTGCTACCTTTCCCTCCGAGTCTGATGCAATTTTTAGTGATTGCTTTGTGATGAGAATGTGTTTATGATTCTGCAAACACAGAGAAATACGTTACTTGCATTTCCTCATCCTTCAGGTCCTGGGAGAGAAATAGTGGGATTCCTCTGGCCAAGTGTGTACTCCAGCAGGCCACTGAAGGCTCTCTGCATCGTCCACTGGAAAGAAACAGGCCCTCGTATGTCATGATTCTCATTTTAAAATAGCTGCCTATGGAGAATTTATCCCCTTTAAAATTTCAGTGCAATATGTGTCACCTTTAGATGTATGCATCTACACCACGATGGGATGAACTGTGTCCTAAAAGGGCTTGTTTCTCTCCAGTTGACTCCAAAGGGAGCCCTGTCAGCTACATGAGCAGAGCTGTCTACGCTGTAGGGGTCTAAAATTAGAACAGAGCAGTGTTGTCCCAAAATGTCCTTCTAACCTCTTCAGTAACACCGTTGCACAGGCATGCATGCTTAGTGTCTGCTTCATATTTCTGTAATTGTAGTCTAGCACCCCAACTCTGCGTTTGACGAGAACCCAGCTGCAGGCTGGCCTGCACACAGAGGTCTACGCTCTTTCAGGTCTATGCCTGCAGCTACTGGGACTCACTCCGTAATGAGAACACGCCCTTTAGGGCTGCAAGTAAAGCATGAATGAGAAGGCAGTTGCATTAACAGTATGATAATAAAATGGAGCAAAGGCAGAGAGCTGTGCTACTGCCCGTCAGGGAGCTGCTGGGAACCGATCGCACACACTCGCATAGCCACAGATTTAACGGTGACATGGTGTAACTCAAGGTGTGGTTTGACATTACAGTGAAACCTGTCTAGCAACTCGATGCAGCTGAAAAGGTAGTCCTGCTTCCCCTCTGCTGTGTCCAGCTCCCTTCCTTGTGTTACTCACTGGCACTGGGGCTCTTCCAGTACTACTGGGAGTCAGCTGAAACCCACCCTTCGGCAGAAGAAATTTGCTTTCTGCCATTTGGCTCCCTGGTCTGGCTCACCCTGGGGAGGGCAGGGAGACACAGATGAGGTCAAAGGGATGGGAAAGCGCAGGGACTGCCCTCGATGAACCTGCAGGGAGTTATTTTCTACCAAGGCACAATAGATTTCAATTGAAGCATGCTCAGAACATTTACCCTACTTCAGGTGATAGGAAGTAACATGCTCAGCCACAGTAACTTTATTGCTTACCTTGAACTTCTGCTTCCCAGCCTCCTAAAACATTAGATCATTTCCTCTGAAGGAGGCCGATGCTGCCCTTTCATGTGCTAGATGTGCTCCCACTAAGCACAGGAAGCCTTCTTCTCTAAGACAGAAACAGCAGGTCGAGTTCAAAACCATGAGACTATACATACTTCTCTGCTGCCTTTTCTACATTAGAGCTTGCAGTGACAGGAGACGGGTGCCTACTAACCCTGCCTAGGCTGTTCTCTCAAATTCCACCTGCCTTCAAAATGGCAGTTTAGCAGAGCTAGCGAGTGAGCCATGGAACAGCAGTGATCACTAGCCCTTTCTTCTACCAAAATAGGTTGTGGTTTTCTGAGTGCCTGTAATATTAGTTTATTATTAATCCATAATCTTTTCAAGTAATTGTTGCATTATCACCATTTTTTTCATTCTTGTCATTATAAAAAGGAGATTAGTTTGATTACTTTGTGTAATTTGAAATAGTTGCCAGTATGTGGTCCCTATTCCCATCCTGTTACTTTGGTATCTGGAACCAATAAAGGACCAGCAAATTAGCTGTTGCAAAAACTACATGCAAGAGCTAGACTTTAGTCCAGTCAAGGCTAAGTCCTTTCCCAGGGACCTCAAATAAGGCTTCATCACACAGGCAGGTATGGGAACAAAGACCATGCAGAATCAGAGAGGCTTCTGTTATCACAGTCATTTTTGTGACCATCACGACTTCTCTGCCCTGACCCAAAGAGCACCAACACAAAGCCAAGGGCTGGGTACTTTTTTTTTGTTAAATGAGATTATCCAATTCCTATTCTATCTATGCATGTGATAAAACCAGTCCAAAAGAGTTTTACCCAAATTTACTGTGCAAGTCATTTGCCAGCACTTGGCTCTCTGGCAGCTCTGAGGAAAAGAGCATGTGGCCACCTCTAATTCCCATGGGGCTCTGTCAGCGCTCAAAGTAGATGGTAGTGGGAAGGCCCTCACAGCCTCTTCTCCCTCTGGAAGAAGATGAGATGAGGTAGATCCTGCCCCTCATCCCAGGAGGTTCCCCTCAGGTCCCACGTTGCCTGGTAGCAGCTTCTGATCAACTCCACTCCTGGGTGAAACATCTGTATCCTTCTCAGGAGCAGTTACCATCTTCAAATCCTCCAGGCTGAGGATTTTCCTATACCACTTGTTAATGTTTATAATTACAAATTAAGTGGGCCTACTGAGTTCATAATGAAGACACATTTTAAAATGCTGTAATCAAAAACCTTTCTATTGGATTAAGATTTCAGTGTGTTATTGGTTTAATTACAGGAACACGTAAGCACAAATAAGCTTTTGGTTTACTCCCATCTTTCAGATAAGCCACGGCAAAGTCTTTGTCCCCATTTGTTTTCACTGAATATTTGATGCCAACTGTGGGCTGAGCCCCAGCGACCAGGAATCCTACACGATATCCCAGGCGGTGAGAGTCAGCGCCGGACATACTCAGCTCCTGCGTGAGTTGCTGCTAGAGGCACTTAGTTAACATGACAAATATCAGTGATTGTGAACAATTACTTAGGAGGAGGCATCACGTGAAATAAAAAGTTAAACTGGTGTATTGTTTGACAAATACTCCAAGTCAGTACAGCCACTTAAAAATATTGTCCAGCTCTCCCCTTGCCTCCAACCGTCACACTCAGCCATGCTACCTTCTCCCAAGTGCTGGTAAAATTGGTCCTAAATCCACATGGCAAAATAGCATCAGGAGACAGATATGGTTGAAAGCAACTCTTTTTTCCTTTCCTTTTTTTTCTTTTCCCCCTCCCCAGCTATATCAATTCTTTGAGCAACTGCACAAATATTTACAATGGCACGAAAAAAACAGGGAGCCCAGGGACAGGGACAAGACGCTGTGGGGGAGCAGAACCACTTAGTGTGATGGGAGTGGCAGCATATTTCTGCTTAAATGTTGGTAAATTTGAATCCTAAGGAGAAAGGTGAGATTGACTGTCAGCAGAAGTTTAAAGGTAGTTATTAATCTTGAGTCCTATAAAGACAAATCGTTGCTAGAATTTGGCAAATGTTAATTATTTCTGCACTGCAGCTCTAGAAAGGGCAATGTATTTAAAAAAAAGTCTGTCAAACAGGCTTCAAACAGTCTCTGTTGGCAACCCTCCTAACTTGGGACACGGTGAGACATCATACTGCAAAGGACATCTGAGCAATAAGCAAAGCACATTGGGATTTTAGTTTTAGTTCTGCTTTATCTTGCTTGCAGCCCAGTCCTTTTCTAGTAACAGTCTTTGAACTTCTCCCAAGCCCACACAAGGACTGGTCAGTAGGCAGGATGTGCTGCAAATGCCAGAGACATTAATTGAAACAGAAGACCATCAGCTGCACGTGCGTGTGCACACACACATACGCTCACACACACACCCCAATTTAACTACTTCAATTTAAGAAAGACTTAGGTAAACAGGTACAATCTTCTTTTTGGACAATATTAGAATGTATGTGCCTTTGGCTTGTCAGGAGCAAAACTGGAGAGCTTTTGAGCTACATCACCACCAAGAAAGGGAAACTGTGGCTGTACCTCTATACCAGTTATAAAATGTTGCTATTACCAAATAGGTATAAAAATACCTACAGGTTGCCTGTTTTTTTTTTTTTGCAGAAATTAGGTATAGCATACTAAGTCTAATTGTAGTTGATAGCATTTTTTATACTTGCAAAGTAATTGTTTTATTTTACTGTGGGGTGATTTGCTTCATCTATCTGGGATGTATCCATGCTGATGTCCTAGCCCCATTGACGCCACTAAAAAGCTGTCAAAGATTTCAGGATGACCACGAATTCACATTAAATGATTAAATACAATGGGGAAAGAATTTAAGAGCTGCAACGCTGTACACTGAATTTTGACTATTATGTAATTCCTGAGATTTCATGGACATCTGTATTACATTTATTCAGTATCTAGGTAAGAAGTAAACCCAGAAATGGTTACTATTTCAAACATAGAACCAAACAAATAGCCTTGACCAAGCTGAAGCAACTATGACTGTATCTAAAAGCAATTTATCTTCACTGTAGAGATTCAGCATTGAAACATAGGTTCTCTGCTGATGAGCATACTAGAAATTATTCCAGCTCCATTTTCAGATATTGATAATAATGATACTAAATTATATTTTATAACTATATTGATTATACTCTATAGTATTATTACATATTTTATTGAATGTATTAAAATTATAATATAATCTTAACAGTAAATAGTGATGATAATAATCATCATCATCTCCTTCACCCAGGAGCCCCTGAGGGGATGCAGGGAAGTTTCAAACCCACTGACAGCTGCTAGAGCGGAAGTTTAAATAAGCTGTTTGCTTCTTCAGCACTGAATCTTCCCTCTCGTGAAACACTTGCGGACAATACCGCAGTGGATTTTTCATGAGGTTAATGTCACTTGAAGGATTTATGGGTTTTGCTTTCATTTTCAGTATGACTGAATTTTATGCTATAATCATATCAACTCTTTTATTTTAATTTCAAGTCTTGCACCAAGGAATGGTTTCTATCACTATATCCGTAGTTAGTGAAAGGCAAGTTTACCCTCTGATATGTGTAACAAATATATAGATCCTGTTTTACTTTTCACAGTATTTAGTTCCTCAGATGATAAGCAAGCATTTTACTCTCCTAGAGCAGAGTTTCATTTCTTTCTTATGAACATTAACTCCAGAATGATTAAACTTCAGGCTTATTTGGCAAAACACAATTTCCGCTTCATCCAGCAACTCTCAGCAGCTTGTTTATGGGGTTGTGTTGTGCAGAGTCTGTGCTGGCATCCCTGCTTATCCATGAGGATGCCCCTGCCACATCGCAAGGGGTACAAGGAAGAAACTCCCTCTCTTGCCTGTCTCAGAAGGACATGGCATGAAAGCAGGGGCTTGGAGCTGCCCTCTTTAGAAGAGCAAACAAGCCACCAGCTGCTCCCTGAATTCTCCCTGGGAAACACAGAGCTCACAAGAGCTCTGGGTATTGCGGTTCCTCCCCATAAATGTTGCCTAAAAATAGAGCTGAAGTGTGACTGTTCAAGATACAGCCTTGCAGTAAACAAGGAAATTGAGCACATAGCCTTGCAAAGCTTTGTTTATTTTTCTATTGTGGTGTGTAAACTGTTAAAATCTATTGATTGTAGCTTCTTATTTCTGGGCCAATTGCCAAGAAGTTTAAGAAAACCTTCTGGTTTTCCACTGGTCTAGCTTGCTGCAAATCTCATGGGCTACTTGCATGTTTACAAGATTTTCTCCAGTAGGCACTTTGATTCATTTAGCTTATGATTTCAATAAATATATTTGTAGATACATGACAACTAGTATAAACATTTATATTATGATTGCCTAAAACTATCCATTATAACCTAACTAACTTTCAGTTGCCTGTGACTTGGGTAAGCATTTTTCAGTTTTTACATCAGATTAAAAGCATAGGTCCATTTTCAAGGCAAAAAACCCCAACCCACAACCAAACAAAAAACCCACAAACAGCTCAGTCTTTTCAAAATATTGAAACACAGGCAGTCTAGCTAATATTAACCATTTCCCTCTTTAAATTTATCTTGCTTAAACATTTAAAAAAACCCCAAAACCTTGAGAATCAGTTCTCGACAAAAATATCTTTTGCTTTCTATAAGAAAGCCCATTCACAAACTTGACAGACTCAGAAGTCTTTGATGTGTACAAGGAACTTGCTCAGAGCTACAAGGAGCAGCACACAAGTACACACTGGACTTGCCACAAAGAACTGAGTCTCTCAGGGAGGGTATATACAAAACTGATGATCCTTTTCCAGGCTCGTATCACAAAGGGTAACCCTGATTCTCCTATTTCCAACATCTGAATTTTCAACCTGAAGGATCCTTTAGCTCAGCTTGCAGGGTAGGCATCAGCTGGTGTGTTCATATGCATGCCCATAGTCATTTGCCATCCATATCTAAAGCTTTCCTATGTCATCTTGGAGAAAGGCCACTCAGGGGGGAATGTCAGGGCAGATTCTTGAGGGCCTCAGAATAAGGGATCTAGAAAGCCTAGTGATCAACATTTCTCCTTTCCCAGCTTCCTCTGGATGTACACGGCTGCAACCTCCCACAGGAGTGGGAGGAGGGGTGAGATAGAGATGTGTGAGACAGTTGACCCCAGCTATCAAAAAAACTACTGCCTTCCCTCGTTTAGAGATGAACACAAGCTGAACTTGCAAGCTTTCTTTAATGATATTCACTGTAACCTCCCTTCCCGCTTATCTGTTATATACTGTGAAAGTAGAACATCCCAAGTAGAAAGACTCAAATGCAGCTGAACCCTCTTTGGGACAATTTTCAGTGTCTCCTGTACACTCCTCCTTAGCCTCCACTTCTTGGGATCTGTGATACTTTATTTTACCATATGTACTCTTTAACCCTGGTAGCTCTTCTCCACAATTCACTTGTGCTCTGTCCTTGTAAGGAAGTACCCCAACATGCAGGTAGCTAGTCAGAAAACCATGCAGGGATTCTCAAAAGTGCATGGAAGAAAGACTCCAGGAACCTCATTTTTTTGCCACACAACCACAATCATTTACAATTATCCTGCCATTTCTGGCACCTCTGGCAACTGAGAGGACTAACAGTCAGCACCGGGAGCCGATTAAACATGTTAAGCTGCAATACCGCGAGGCCGAAGCCATAAAATGAGCTGCTTCCCTTCTCTAGCATGGAAGCATCACAGACGGCCCAGAAAAGATAGAAAGAGGACATAAGCAAGAGTATGGAGACTTGATCAATGTTTTAGCAATGTGTGTTGAAGGATTGTAAAAGGTCATGTGAGCCTTTACAGACAAGCAAAGTCTTATTCACACAAGTTTTTTAATGGAATCTGCATTCCGTGTCTTCCTGTCCTGCCTCCCCTCAACATGACCAACAGGCTTCCCACCTAGTATAGTATCTTTGGTCCCCTCACCACCACTTACCTTATAGATATCTATCAGCAGCCCACATGCTTCCATAAAGGAGTTTATTCCTCAAACCCATCCATCACACTCTCAGTTTCATCTCATTTCTGCAACATCCTTGTTGTTTTTTCCTCACAGCTTGGGAAGATGATGCCCACACTTTTGTCATGCAGAAGGAATGTCAGCCAGTCCATGAAGGTAGCCTGGAGGGCAAACTTGTGGGTTTTCCCCTGCAACTGACTGACCCTTCCCTGATCTGTCATGCTTTCATGCAGCTCTGAAAATCCTGATTGAGTGTTACAGTGGGACTTCACACCAGTCTGAGATGTCTCTTCTTTTCCTTTCAGATTTTTAATGGGTATTTGTCTTTAGCGTCTCAACTGGAAGAGGATCTAGGAACCTAACCATAAAACTGAAGCACCCAACCCCTGTGATATGGACATCCAACCTTACTTTACACTTTTAAAACATCATGGTGCCAAGTGCAATAACGTTTACAGATGTCTTTTTACTAAATTTACACCTACAATTTTTGTGCAGCCAACCTCACAAATGACAAGCACAGGCGTACTAAAAATAAGCTGAAAACTGCACAGAGGAACAAGGCTGGGGTGGAAAGGATGTTGTCGTTATGGATGGCACAAATGAAGGAAGCAATGAATTCAACTGTGTTTCATACCTCAGCAGAAGAGCTGCAAAAAGGGGCCTGAGGATACTCAGGGCAACAAAAGAGAAAACGAGAGGACTGCCTATGATGTGCTCTCCAGCATGCAAAAAAAAGGAACAGAGACTATAAGAAGATGCCACAGGGAAGGAAGAAGTAAACACAGAGAAGGCTGGAGAGTACCTGGAACAGGGAAGCAGGAGGAAGGCATGAGGCTGAGAATTCACCCTGTGCAGTCTCTCTGGTCACAGCTTCACCTCTCTTCTCCCTAGTGTGGACAGCAGGAAACCGGGTTATGCTCCCACAACCTCTAGCTGAATATGCACATGCCTAGGGAAAGACTGCAGCTAGACCAGGCAGAGAACATGTGGGATTATGCAATGTGGATAAATGGAAATTTTGCCCATTTCAAACTGTCAGGACAGAAGACAAGGTATGAGCATGTAATGGAGTTAGACGTACTCCTAACTCTATATAATATGTATGTTTTACATGTTTCAGTCCTAAGAATATAGCATTCTTAAAGCATGCCATAGGGCCAGAATCAGAACAGCTGTTATCCCTTGTCTTTTCAAATGGACAGAGCTTTTCAGCAAAGTCCCTCCCTCAGCAAGAGGGGCCAGGAGGACATGAGAAACCAAAGGTCCAGGGCAGCTGAAATGAAGAAAGGGAAACCAACAAGAGAAAAGGGATTCCCCCAGTGAACCACATGTAGTGGAGGCCGAAGGGCACAAGGGATGGGGCAGCAGGGAGAAAAGGAGAGACTTAGATGAATGGCATCAGAGATGTCATTGTGTCATTGAAGGTCAGAGAAGAAAAGGGCAAGTGCTAACGAGGCCAAGAGGGCTGGAGGAGGGGAAGAAGAAATAGGTGATGAGATCTCCTTGGAAAGACAAGTGGTGTTGGGATACAGGCTTTCACAGCACTCTGGGCAGGAAAGCTTGATTTACAGCTCTGTAACTTGTACTTACATCCAGTGGTTGAAACTGCCTCAGCAGTACAAACCTATGTCTCCCAAGCAGTGATTATTCCTTCTGAACAATAAAAAGACTCAGAAGCTGTTACTGTTTGTGCTGAGGAATTTGGCACTGGCAGTAGTTGTTATTGCGTGCATTTATAGAAGTCCCCATCACCATCAGTACCTGAGCACACAAGGAAGTTTACAGAGTCGAGGCAGCCAGGTGCAAACCTGCCTACGGCATGTAATGTTCATTGCTTACAATTTTGTAGCTCGTTTGAGGCAGCCTCTGCCCATACTGCTGTACACTATGTACTGAAAAGAAAGCTTCCAGCTCACACACATTTCATTCCATTCATAATGGGAGGTCATAATTTTAAAATATTTGTCAAGAATTATCAAGAGCTATGCCAGAAATTATTTGTACATCAAAAGCATTTATCAAGCGCAGGGAGCTGCCTAGAAAATATAGTTTTAGACAGCAAATACTGTGGTATCATGATAGCTTTTCACTGACAGTTGTAGCATGTGTGTTCACACTTTCTTTATAAATCCTTGTTCAGCTGAAGCCATTCTTAGGTTCTCTAAAAGACCTTTTTAATTCTCCGCTCTCCCTGTGGGAGACTGGAGGCCAGCTATTCTTTCCAGCTGAAGAGCAGGTACCTAGAATTCTTAACAAGTTCTTTGTAAGTGGACAAAAGTAGGCTAGAAGCTAAGATACTTGTTAGGAGTTATTCCATTACTTGGAGAAATTGAGAATTGTTTGGTCTTATCCTGACTTGTCACCCCATTTCTAACATACACTATGGACTGTTATTCTTGAAGAAAAGATCTTTTTTCACAAGAAAAAAAATCATATTTATATTTATATAGTTAAGCTGGCTCCTAAAAGATAAGACACGGAAACATGACTACCAGAGACACAGTTTACTCATGGCTGAATAATCTTCCCATAGACTTCGGAGAGTGAACGATCTTGGCAGTTAGACTGTCAAAAATTTAATTATTTAAGTCTTAGTCTATGCTCTTGACAAAGTATCCTCCTTGTCAACATGGAAGAAAGAAGCGAACCCTTTATTTTCTAATATTTTTCTTTCTTTTCTTCAATATTACATTTTAATCTGGCCTTTAAGTTATGTATACAGCTGTAAGTATAGAGCATGCATACAGAAGCTTTATACATAACTTGTACAGAGCAGCCACCCCAGAAGGAAATAACGAATCCAGCGGGTTTTTCTTCTTTTAATTATTGCATGATTTTGATTTTTGTGATCTGTTTGTAATACATTTGTTGAGGACCTCTTAAATTATTGTTTAAGCTGGAAAGCACTCCTCACACAGTATAAAATATTAAACATGTTTGTGTTTTCATAACGTAATATGATTCCCCTTTCCAAGCCAGATCCCATTTTCTAAGACAACTTCTTAGATCTTTCTTAATGTACCTGCACTTTCAAATCAGGACATTTGGAGGCTGCTAGTCCTACCCCAGCATGTAGAGGCAATGAGCAGTTGCCTTCATGTTTTAGTGTGCAATTTGTACAGTAACTGGGGGAATTAATGTAATTTGATTTCCTGTGTGTTCATGTCCCTCATCTCTAGATCCTCTCTCTCACTGAGATAACCTCAGGCAGGTGGTCCTCTGGTCTATATGCCCTCTCCCAAAGGGACGGCCTGCCCTGAGGGACAGCCCTCTCCAGCATGGCCACCTCCCTACCGCCTGGCACTCAGGTAATAAGAGGGTTGCTATGAACACCCAGAGCAATGCTTTTGTAAAATTACACCAAAAGTATGTGTTCTGCACCGTGGGTAAGGCGTGCTTGGATACCATTGGAGGGTTATGCGAGACTGCAAGGACTGAGCCTGGTAGGGTATCACTCCTGCTGCCAGTAACGTCCTGCTCCTGAAACAACTCACCCCTGAGACCCACAGAGGCTTTGTTTTGGAGAGAGCTCTCTGGTTCACCCCAAAAAGAGAACTCCAGGGAGGACTAAGATGTGTGTTGCACAGGGCAGCTAGAATAGCAATGTCAGGAGCACCTGGAGAGCTGTGTGACCAGGTAACATAGAACCAGGTGAGGCCCACGGTCCTCACCATCGCTTGCTCAGCTCTCCCCCACCACTCATATCCCATTGCTTCACCTCAAAAACCTGCCACATTTTCTGGCTGCTGGCTGAGTAAGGAGAGACCTGCAGCGGGCCTGGGCGCAAGCCATTCACCAGAAATCGTCTGGAACAGGCATGACAACTTGCTCCCCTCTCCCAGCAGGATGCTGAGCTGGTCACTCTCTTCTACCCAGTCATTCATGACAACTCAGGGAACAAGATTTCCAGACTTCTTTGGACCATGGGTTTCAAACACATCTAAGTGAGCTGGGGACTAACAGAGCAATCGCATTTATTTGAGTTCCTTAGAAAAGTCAAATAAAATTAAGCCAAAAAAAGGTGGAAATTAACTTAGTCACCCTGATTTCCTAAATAAGAAAAATACAAGACCCCCTTCCCCAACCGTCTTGACATGCTCCTTCTCACAGAATAAAATAACGCCTTAATGATAATCTTAACAATTCATGATTTTCTTTCTTTTAGCTTTCACTGTCAGTGAGAGACAAGCAGATTTTTAGAACAAATTACTTCATTTTTGTTTGTTTGTTATTCATGTTCTTCCTAGCATGTGCATTTTCAGCTTTTATATCTTAAGTGAGGCAATTTTGTCATCTGCAAGTTCATCATGTAAGAGATTTCATTAATAAAAAGGTAAAACCAGATGCATTTCCTTTTGTTTTTTGAAGCAAATTCTTCAGGATTGAAAAAACCCAACACCTTCTTGCTGGTTGCATTAGCAATATTTACTCTTTGCATTAGTCATTTATTACAACCTTTTCTCCTGCATTACCTCATTTCTTATTAGAAATGCACACTTTTAAAGTGCTAGATACTGTCTCTTTTCGCTGTGTTTCATGACTAGAGAAAATACAGCAGGAGCAAAGCTGGTGGAATTCTGCTGCCCTGGTGCCACATTAAGGAATTTTAATCAAACCTTTTGCTTGTCTTTCATCTTTATGCAGAAATAGCTCTTTAAAGTAATAAGCATTATTTTGAAGAGACATTCAAGCACTGCATGGGGGAATTCCCTCTGGTGACACACTTCTGACTGTTGCATACCATTCTGCCTTGTAATCTATGCAGAAAATCATTAAGTCCTTACATCCCCTAAAGGAGAAGATTTCACTTGGCCAGAAATTTCCACAAAGCTGTCCATCTGAGCCTTTAAACCATTTCCACCACGCACGTGACCAGAAGCAAACTCCTCACAGCCTAAAGTATACCAATCGCATCTGTATGGTATCTTATCAAACAATGTAAAACTCAGCAACTATTGTCCATCACAACTGCACAGGAAATACGAACTACAGCAGAATAACCCTGGGTCCTCTCCGTGAGTGTCCACAAATGTGACATACTTTGTCCTGTGCATGATAGCGAGAAAACTAAGTAACGATTTTGCCCCAGGAAGAATTCACACAAAATATCTAGAGTAAGACAAATCTACTTGCCATTGAGCAAAAGTCCCTTGAAAAAGGCTCATTTCATCCCAATCCTTCAGTCCTGACCCTCAGGAGAAACCTCCTGAAGATGAGCCTGGGAATTATGGGCTCATATATAACTGCACAATCACAGAAGCCAGAGTCTTAACAGAGATTTTGACATTCTATAAACTCTCTTCTCCACTGTTAAGCTCTCTGTGTTCTACAGGTTATAAAGTATGAGTCTCTCTTTTTTCCCCCAGGAGGCAGCAAGCCTGAAATTTCTCTATTCATTCTGCATTTTCCTGTCTCCTTAAGTATGCCTCCTATTTCACAGATAACAATCACCCTTTTTTTTTAAAAGAAATTATCCAGTTGTTACATAGCTAGTTAAACTCTCAGGAATCATTCTCAAAACCTATTTATCGTACAGACTCATAAAATCATGGGATGGTTTTGGTTAGAACGGACCTTTAAAGATCACCCAGTCCAACCCCTAGACCTTTGAAATCTGTGGCTTTTATTTCTGTCCTGAAGAATGGCTCTTTTTTGTCTGAAAGTTTCTCTGAATTCTTCAACTATGACAGTTGGCATGTTAAAAAAAAATATTTCTTCTTCACACAAGACTCATAGCTGCAGTAAAAAATTCTCTTTGTCTGATATTCCATAATCAATGTATCTATGCATTTTAAGGTGCTAGAATAGCCACAGTATACTTTGTACTTGTTTCTTAGTTTATAATTAGGCATGCACAGTATTTAATCACTTAACAATATACTACATATTCATCTATGACAAAGAAGAACTTAAGACTGTGTATTTTCTTTTCACAGTCATTCCTATGTGAGCAGCTGTCTAGTTGTACCATCATGTAATAGACTTCTATATATTTATTTAATACTTCTAATAGAATTGACACTGATAGTTAATATTTTGATTACCATGGGATAGACCTTTTAATTATAATTTGCCTATATCAAATACATCGTCCATTTTTACTGTACAAAATATCAGAATGTATAGATTATTTCTTCTTGCAGTGCTAGGGATATCTATGAAGTCAAAGAAAGGTCTCTGTACATACGGAAGGAATAGTAAGTCAGAGCTAATTAGTGCAGTGAGAATCTGGGAGGAGAATTTGCTTACTGCCTTTGAAATTTTCCACATCTTAGGTGAGCTGATCAAGCAATAAGTGCTTTATGACAAGCTGCAAGGCTGATTATATGCTTTGGCTTTTCATTTGTTTCAAATAGTATTTCCATACTAATATGCAGTATCTTCCTAAGTGAATCTGTAGTGCTTATTTAAGCAAGACTAAGAACATTTTTTTCTCATTTACAAGACAATTGGTTTTTAAATTTTGTGTTCATAGAAGCTGAGTAATGCACTCGATGTTAAGTAATTTTTTGCCCCTTTACTCTACAGTAGGCTTTAGTAGAAGAAACTTCCTTAAGAGATATGTGCCAGAGAGAGGAAGATGTGCTGGTGTACTGTAGCTATGTGGGAAGAAATTAGATAGGTAATTGGACTATTTATTAAACTTAAGCCTTATAAAAACTAAAACTTTTATTGTGTATTTTTATATCATGAGATAAAGAAATAAGGGCTTTAGCAAGAATAAGAGAGCTTTCTAGCACGTTCAAAATGCAGCATGTTATATCCTAGTGCACCAAACTGGAACATGGGATGAATTCAAGCAATATTCATTGAAAACAGACAATTTATTCTTCCTTCATTTTTTTTCTATCCAGCCAATATGAGAGTGAATATTGTCAATCAGAAACTTTGATGGTCTTTCATGAGCCCATAAAAGAAAGATGAGAAAGGCAACAATGCATTTCTTGTTGTTTCTCTGCTTCTGTTGCTGTTTCAATACTGTTAAAATAGCAGTCCTCAGTTTCTGAGCTCCCTTTTTGGCCTCTAACTAGGATTATAGAGCTAAAAAACAATATTCATTCAAGAAAATTAAGAAACAGAGTTTGAGAAAACTCTTTTCCAGATGGTTTTGAATTAATCAAGTACTTATCCCAGACAGTAAGAAGTACTAATACAACTTCAAATACTTGATACCAAATTTTGGCACTGAAGGCATCTATGTGGCTTTCAAGGATGACCTTTTCTCACCATTAAAAGCAGGTGAAAAAAAAGTATCAGCCATATGTAGAAACTGACAATAAACAAGTATGATCTTCATGAATTCTTCACATGTATGAGACTGAGCTAATCTGTCATGTTATTGGTTCTTGCAACCACCAGTGGCATCTAAATTCAGCACCCTCAAGGTAACTCAAAGATGTTACACCTGAAATGTGTTCAGCATGATAAGCCCCACATTCCCTGAGCCTATTTTACAATCTTAAAATAATTCTTTGAAGAATAAATTCATGTGTTGCTCACAAGAAAAATTTGGACCCAAAATTTTCAATCTACACATTAATCAATAGTCATCTTGCAACTTCTACTACCTGATACAATTAATTCAGCGTTTGAAGGAGGGGAATGAGGAATAATGCTTGACTAAAGTCAGACAGAGTGTCTTCATGTGCAGGACAGATATTCACTTAGCATATCAGCCATTTCCCAAACAGCTGACCAAAACTCAAATCATACCAATGTCCACAAACTCTAAGCAGAGGGCATAAATGTGGTTGAATCAAACAGCTGTTTGCTATTAGAATGAATGTTCTCAAGTACTAAGTAGGTAGTATTTGGACAGTATATGCCATTGTTTAGCATAAGCTAAAGAAACTGCTCTCTGGAAATAATTGTTTCTGCTCAGACTCCCATTATCACCTCTCTTTTCTCACCCTATCTTTCTCTCCCATTAACTGCCATGGCACTTTATCTATGTCTGGTAAAACAGATAAGTTGTTGTCATCAACCCCACCACATGAATTCCTCGTTATATCTGCTCTCTGAATATTTCAGATGCTCTGAACAGCACATTTCTCTTCCTCTGACCCGGACAGTTTGTAATACCCGTGCAGTCTGTGTGCTGACTAAGGGAAATGCGAGTTGCAGGGTTCCTCCTGGCCCTGAACTCAGGCACTCACTTGTTGGTAAGCTCTTTGCTCAGCTTGCTTACAGCTGCAGAACTCACTTCTGGGCAGACAACTCTCTTGCTGAGAACCCAAATTTTGTATCACCTAATGCTGGCAGGCTGAAAGTTATGTAGCCATTCATGCTTTCTCCACAGCTATAGGAAAAATCCAAAGCAGCTCCAGAGGGAAGGCAGTGGTGGAGTGAAGCAAGTGGTGCTCAGGGAGCACCTTCCTTTCTCCATGGACTGCCCAGGGACACCAGGCAGCCACATCTGACAAGGTGCCCCACTTGTAGGTGGTTACAATTCAGTGATATGTACCCAGCTGAAATGACTATGGTTTAACATATTAGGAGCCTCATTCTCCTTTAAAATAGAGACAGACTTATGAAGGATTTAGTCCGCTAATTAGGGGCCAGATTTGTGCCAAACTGCCATTAGCCACATTCTTTCAGCAAGATGTTTTTAAAACTTCTAACATTCCCTGAAATAAAGTTCAAGGAAAACTTCGAAGTCTACTATAGCTTGGTGAAATGAATACTACTAATGGCATTAATCCAGGGACTTCAGTTGGAATATCCACCTGAGAAGAGTAAGGAATTATTCTTTTCTAATGACGTATAGTCACAAATTAAAATCCTTTAAAGCTGCTGGCATTTTTGTTCATCTACTAAAAAAACTCATTCAGAGAAAAGAAAAAAAAAACCCACAGCACAAAATATGGAAGATTTAAGATTTTTTTTTTGTGTCATTTCAGGAAAGAAAGGAGTAATGACATTTCCTCTGGAAAGTTAATGAGTTATTTTGTTCATTTAGAGCTTTTTTTTTTTTTTTTTGCATTTTCCGTTAAAAACTTTGAGATTTTCTACAAACTATTTAAAAATATATAAGTACCCCTAAACATGTATTACTACATATGCATGTGTAAGTACAAACACAAGGAAAGGCAAACAATTAAAGGGACATTGTGATCTGAAATTTGTTTCACATTTAACTTAGGAAATGACCAGTAATGAGTTTAAAAGCAGAAGAAGTACAGAATTCTGGCAGCTAAGATTTCAAAAAGAAAAGTAACTTGTTGGTATCAGATTCATCCATTTGGTCTCAATTTGTAACTGAGAACAGTGCAAAAGATAGAAGTAGTGACAAGTCAATTGGACTTGTAAAGTGTGTTTTGCTTAACATTCAAGAAAGCAAAGCACAGAAATAAACTTTTGTTTACAGCATAAACTTTACCTTTCATCCCTATATTCAGATCCTGAATTATATTTACTTTCCCAAAACAATAACAGAAAAAAAATAAATGGAAAAGAATTAGTGTGCTGAGAAAAAGCAGATTGCCTCTGGATGATAAAGGACCTACTTATATATTGTTTCAATAGACTAACTGATATGTCTAGTAAAAACAGACAAGCTTTGATGCATACAATTCTGTTTTCATATCTAATAAAAGATATTACCTCTCCTCACCAGTTCTGGCTTGATTATTGCCTTATACCATTCTGGCTACAAAGGCAGTGCTATTGCTCAAACATTACTACTACTACAAACCCAGCTTAAATAACACTAGTACTACTACAAAAGTCGTAGTATGAGCTACATCATATTTATCAGATACAATTTAAATGTATGTAATCTCTCAAGAAAGCTATAGGGCTACATAAAAATATGGTGTAAAGTTTATCTGCATTATGTTCTGAAGTGACCTATCACAGTGAGTAATGGAATAGCAGTATAATTGCAGCTGCCAAAATTCAGTCTTCACAAATCAGCAACGTAAACTGACATTTGCTTACTATATTGTTTCATGAAAAGACAATGCTTTTTTAGAGAAGTTTTTGACAATGGGAAATATTTTTGCAGGTGGCTGGCAATAAAAGACAAAGCTGAGAAAAACTTCTGGCAAAAAAAGAAGAGTGGAGTGACAAATATGTAAAAGTTTCCAAAATCCTACTACTTCATATATTGCATTGTTAAATTCCTCTTTAGACTGAAAAAAAAAAAAAATCTTCAGTCCCAAGAAAGAAAAAGAAAACGGGTTTATGAAATTACAAACTTCCTTCCTGCACATATTTTTAGATTTAAGCCTTTCTGACAATCTATTTTATAAAGCTTGGATAAAACTATTGAAACAAGATCTAAAATGGATCTCTGCTTTGTTTCAAATCATGTCAGTGTTTTTGTTTCAAATGTTGTGATTTACTCTTAAATAATCTTTTCTTACCGTTTCTTTCTCTCTGATCACACCACTGTGGGTTGGCTTCTTTTTTTTCCCATTCCAAAACTGCAGTAGTATCTTTTCTTCTATCAGACTACTCTGTTTTGAAACTGTTCACTGTTTCTTAGTGTTACTGTTCCACACAATCCACTTGAGCCTTTCGGCTGATTTCAATAAACTTTGAACAACAGACAAGGGCTTCCAAAGACACATTAATTCCTACAAATTTTTGGAAGACTGTTAGCAAGGGGAGGAGGAAACACAAAAGAAGTGCCCGCTGTTGGAAAAGCAAGTATGATTTAGTTATTATAACCCCTGCTTGCTTTTCCTGACTAGTCCACTATATTTAACATAAACCAGGCACTATAGCATGTGAGGGATGTAATTCAAGGTTGGAGGGAGATCAGGGTTGGAAGGGTGTGAGATGCTCGACCTTAGGAAAACAAGCTGTTTCAGTTCTACTGTGCACATAGCAACTCTTGTGTTTAGGAACCCAATGTAAGTGAAAATGACCATCACATAATATGCAAGGGATATAATTTTGTGAACAACAGTCTCCTTCAGGTTTGCACTGGTGCAATGACAAATGCTCTGCGAGTAGAGATGCATTCAGAAAAACTGAGAAAATGGCAATAATTTATGAATCTACAAGAATTCTTGCAGGTTTTTTGACAATGTTCTCATATAGCACGCTTGGGAATACCACTGACAGGTTTTAAGAGCAGTTCCCTTCTTCCCTCGCTCTATTCCTAAGGCTGGAAGGAAGTCAGACTTCTTCAAGGTTCATGTGGATGAAGAAGACCATATGGTTGTCAAATCAATTTGTTGAACTCAGTCCAAATCCTTTGAGATGGATGCTTTTCACATGGACACCACATGGTTTTTCCAAGGACACTTCAGCAAGAAACAAACTAGACAAGAAAAAGAAAGTATTTTGAATTGATCCCTCAATGAAAGATGAACGAGATAGACTTTTGTGCCTCTAAACAAAAGTCTTCACAAACAGTCTCTGATATTTGGTAAACACAGGAAATTTCTGTTGATACTACTCATTTAACCTTATTTGAACAATTAAATGAATAACAGTAAAATGCCACACCATATTTTTCTTATTGTAAGAATTGTTCCTAATCAGACACAACTCTTTCTTCAATGTAAGAGACCACAGGTCCCTATAAAATATTTTTCTATGATTTCTACCCAAACATGCATTCTTTTGTACCTATAAGTATGGAGCACAAAGTGGGTTTAACTGCTTCTATGAGACTTTCAAGAGCAACATGCTCATTCCAACACCACTGTTAACATCTCATACAATCAGAAATCAAAAGTGAAAACATGGAAAGCTATGACTGTGAAAAGAAGTCTTACACTGATGTGAGGAATGGTAATTAAAGCAGCCATCTCAGGAGAAATAAAAATGAAATGTTCATGCTCAACATTTACTTGTAACAGAAAAGAGATAAAGCATGATTCCAGAACAGTTTTTTCAATTTATTGCCACATAGGAGGGAGCTGGGCTCTTCTCCCAAGTGACAGAGGACAGGACAAGGGGGAATGGCCTGAAGCTCCGCCAGGGGAGGTTCAGGTTGGATATCAGAAAAAAATTCTTCACAGTAAGAGTCATAGGGCACTGGAACAGGCTGCCCAGGGAGGTAGTTGAGTTGCCTCCCCTGGAGGTGTTTAAGGAACGGGTTGATGAAGTGCTTAGGGACATGGTTTAAGGAAGTGTTAGGAATGGTTGGACTTGATGATCCAGTGGGTCCTTTCCAACCTGGTGATTCTATGATTACTTGTATGGCGTTATTTTTTCTTAATTTTCAATGCTGATCGATATGTACAGTAATATATACGTATGCATGTCTGATACCTCAGGGTGATGCCTCAACCCTCCCCTCTTCCTTCTCCCCTCCCCTCAAGTTTATTAAACTCAGCATAGTATGGAAGGTAGAGATTACATATGAGTTTTGGAATACATACGAAGTAGTTAAATATTAAATTTACTGCATTTGGATCCTGGCTTCCTTCCATATAGAAAAACATAAATAGATGGTGTCTTGATACAGTAATTACATGCTAAACACTTTAAACCCATCTTAATTATTTGCTCCTGGAATAACTTTATTGGGTTTTGCTTATCAATTTAAGGGCTACAGAGGACAAAGTTCTCATTGAGCTGCTTGGTGTTCTCTCATTCGATACAATAATCACCCGCCATATTGGCTAGAAAATAGGGATGTCTCAGGGCCCTGAGGTCACTAATAGGGCCCCTCAGCAGCCTCCCTGGAGCCTACTCATACACCTGCCCAGGATCCCATCTCAGCCTGGCCAGCCATGGAGGTGCCTGATGCCTGGAGCTGCCTTGGTGGCCCTGGCTGCTCCTAATTGGGGTGGTGGGACAGGACTGGGCTGCCAGGACCTGCTGGGACACCCGGGGAGCCCCTGATTCTCCTGGTCCCAAGGAAGAGCTGGTCCATGGGATACCCTGATGAAACCCATTTCCCATTGGGAAAATCTCTGCACATCTCCAGAATCATCTTTCTTTTTTGTCATGCCAACCAATGCTATGTGACAGCACATGCGCCAAGTGCAAGTGTGAAAATACCAGATACCGTCCACCACTCGTGTTATATTTGGGACTAGTTATTATCTCCAGTAAGAAAACATCATTTAATCGTCTATGTAACATTCTGTGACTACCACGATATAATTACACTTTACATTAGAAGTGAGAATTGTGAAAAAGATGAGCCTTTCTCTGAAAGGGGTGACATCCTACAATTCAGTGTTGTACAAAACTGTGTACCTGTACATCATTATTACCAAAGTACTATCCAAAACATATGCTCCATAAAACAAAACACTCGGACAAGTGCAAAGTACTCTCTTCCTTACTGGTGCTTACAAGCAGACTCAAATAACTCAATGAAAATTTATGTAGACCAAGAGCACTACTTGTGTGCTGAAGTGATTTAGTGGGTCAGGCACAAAAATATTGAACACGTTGCAAGATTGATCCTTGACATGATCCCTTACAACAAATCTTAATGTCCAGGAAGGAGCGTTTGATTTTCCAGCAGTGTTTCACTTTCCTTTTAATAGAAACCCTCCTTATCTGTTACAACGCTTATTTTGTTTTCTGAGAGGTACAGATGCTACATAATGCAGTGTCTAAGGGGATGAACGATGAACCAGGAGGAAAAAAATTGTCTCATGGGTGTGTAGTACTATTCTGCTTTCTCTCTTCTGTTCTTGCTTTTTTATGCTATCCAGTTGCAAAGCTCCATAGCATAACCCTGCAGGAGCAATGTTTTAAGTTTCATTTTTGTCTATGGAACAGTGCAGTGCCAATCATAGTTTAAGAACAGGGGATAAATACATCAGTTAACATAACATACAGATTTTCTAAATTCTGAATCATTCTCTCACCAAAATATTTTTCATTTCTTTTGGGTTACTCAACGAACCATATAACTGGCTAATCTGCAACTGGTTTCACTTTTTGTTTGACAGGCTGTCTGCAGTATGTGAGTTGGAAAAGCTGCAGGGAAATGCTTCCATTTCCCCTTTTCACACTGAATAAAAAAAGTTGCGAAAGCATTCCTGATCATAGCAATGGTTATGTATGGAGGGGAATTAACTAGAAGAACTACTGAGGAATAAATTATTCTGTCATAGTTCTCTGTGTAGACACTTGTTTTAGAACAATTAGCGAGTTTTGTAAGTGCCTACTGTCTTCTGTCTGCATGCCACGGACACTCTTTAATCAGCCATTTATTTCACTCATACCCGTTTGTTTCCATAGTTGCTGCACAACAATAAACTGGTAACACTCATTTGTAGTACTTGAGAGGAAGTAAAAGAAAGTGACGATGCCTGAGAGAACTCTGCAAGCCTGAGCAGAAAGGGACAGGCATAGATTTTGGGTTTGGAGAAGAGGAAGAATTCCCCAGTCAGGAATCTGGTGTGCAGTTTGTTTGTTCAGTAACCACAAAGTGCCATCACTGTCCCAATATCTTCTTTTATTTGATGTCATAAATAGCTGTCTACTTCAGCCTATCGTGACCTTTGATTAGCATGGCTACAAGCAACTGCTGGTCTGTCAAAGCACTTCAGAAAATACTTTCAAAACAGGAAGGAGGTCAAATATAACAGAGAATAAACATGAGGCTGTGTATTCCTTTTTTTTCCCAACAGAAGAGCAAAATATTTCATTATGCTTCTGCAAATTATTTGTATAAATAGAATCTAAAACCGGAAAAATATCACCAAAGGTCATTGAAAGCTGAAGAGGAATTGGTTCTTAGTTTGTTCTAAAGCTAAGGTTTCAATTAAATTAATCAGAGCCTCTACTCTTTTGCCTGGCTGAAGGAACCCTTCTTCACAAGAGGGAATACTTGCTGCAACTCGTACCAGTATTGTCTCTACATGTATTGTTCCTATCTTTTATTTTTGTTGACTTCTATGTGAACTGACAGTCAATTTCTTGGTGGACAATTGCCCCCATTATAAAAATCCACTGATGTGTCACTGTATGGCTCCACCAAAAAAAGCCACAGTAGTTAGAAGGAACACAATGTTTAGCCTGTCATTAAAACAAGGGTCTACTTAACAATAAAAAGAAATTAACATCAATAAACACAGAAGTTTATTTTTAAGGATAAGAAGCATACAAAAAAAACCCCCAACCAACTACATTTGTTTGAGGTGCTGTTGTGCCTCTATAAGTCAGCTTAAACAGTGAAGAGCTTGACGGAGCATTCTGTGGCAGGCAAGGATAGTTAAATGCATTATAGGCACAGTAATTTAAGACCCTTTCCTGGGAGAACAAACTGGATAGATTGGAAATAGCAGTGAAAGCCCAAAGTACTTGTTAAGGAACTAAAAAGGAGACAGAAAGGCACAATAACATGCTCAGAGGCATGAAAATCACAGAGATAAAAAGGCTGTTCTTTCTATGATTACACATATCTCTAACCCAAACATGAACAGTCTTACACTTATATAGATACTCACCATTGTCATGGTCTGTTTTTATTGTTGGTGAAGAAAATGCATGTAAAACTATTCTTTCAGTAAGCAAACTGCTGTATTTGAACAGTGATGAAGCAGCTGCATCCTTTGTTTTGTTTACTGAGTGGTTAATGCAGAGACACACTTCAGATTTTCCTACCCAAATAATACAACTAGTGATTAGCAAAAACCGCACTAACTAACTTAATTTAAATAGGAAATAACAGTGGGTAGCACCATTTGGTTTTGAGCTCTAGCTTTTAACAGAAAAACACCCACCCACAGGTCCTGCAATGAGCAACTGGTATTTTAGTCTTTGTTACTGCACGGTCCAAAAGATAAACATTTTGCACACGAGTGAAGGCTGTTAGTCCCAGCCTCTTGCGCAAATTCCAACCTGTGTGACCTAAATTCCTCCTGTGTTTTCAGCTGGACACTGTATTTTTCACTTCCTGCTCTGAAATTCTTGAATGATGTTAAAATGGGACTTTGACCTTGGAACACAAACAAAAGATTAAGCACCATTTCAGGTACTCTCCGAGACCAAGTTCCCCACATCTACTAAATTCTGTCTTCCCACAAGGCATGCTTTCCTATTTTTTTCCAGGTTTTAAATCCAGGTTTAAGGCATCCCTGATTGCTACCTGACTGAGGGAGGTAATTTTTCCACTCTACTCCACACTAGTGCGGTCCCACCTTAAGTACTGGGTGCAGCTCTGGGCATCGCAGTGGGAAAGGATGTAAAGCTACTGCCGAGCATCCAGAGGAAGCCACGGAGTTGATGAAGGGTTCAGAGGGGAAGACATGTGAGGTGCAGGTGAAGTCGTCTGTTCAACCTGGAGGAAACTGAGAGGAGACCTCATCACACTTTACTGCTTCCTCACAAAGGAAGGAGGAGGAGCAGGCGCTGATCTCTTCTCTCTGGCCACCAATGATAGGACCTGAGGGAACAGCAGGAAGATGTGCCAGGGGAGGTTTAGGCTGGATATTAGCAAAGGGTTCTTCACCCGGAGGGTGGTGGAGCAATGGAGCAGCTCCCCAGGGAAGCAGTCATAGAACCATGCCAGGAAATATTCAAGAAGCATTCGTACAACGCCCTCAGACACACAGTGTGAATGATGAGGTTGTCCTGTGCAGGAGCAGGAGCTGCACTCAATCAATGCTCCTTGTGGTTCCCTTCCAACTCACGACATTCTGTGAATTTATAATCTACGTAGACTGTGATTCTACCGAGTCCATACTCTAAAGCAGTCATGTACACAAAGGCTAATGCAGCACAGGAAGATATGAGAACAAAAGACCTGTTTAGCTTTTCAAAACGCTGGCATCCCCTAACAAGGGGTCTGTAGGAGGTGAAGGAGGATGTCCTGATAGGATGAGGCCTCAAGCTGTACCAGGGGAGCTTCAGATTGGACATTAGGAAAAATTTCATCACTGAAAATGTTCTCAGGCACTGGCACAGGGCACCCACGGAGGCAGTTGAGTCCCCATCCCTGGAGGGATTTAAGACAGGTAGATGAAGTGCTTAGGGACATGGTTTAGTGGTGGACAAGTACAGCTGGGTTTGATGATCTCAAGGGTATTTTCCAACCTAGTGATTCTACGGTTGTATGAACAAAGTCACCCCCGCGTGCCCCTGTGTCGCTCCCAGGCCCTGCTCAATGCCCCCCGCCGGCCGGGGCCAAGGCCTCGAGGGGAATCGCAGCCGAGCACCAGGCAACCGGATCTCCCCCCGCTTTTCCCAGGGCGCTCCCAGCCGCCAGCGCCGCCACTCCCCTCCTACACCTTCTCCTCCCCCGGCCCCGGCCCCAGGTCCCTCCCCGACAAGAGACCCAAGCGCGAAGGCGGTCCTAGGGGAAAGCAGGGCACGCGCGCCATGCGCACCAGGCGGTGGCCGCGCTGACGTCATCATCCGGGACCCCGCGCGCGCGCGCAGCCCGCCCGGCTGAGGTGGGGGCCGGGGGTTACAATGGGACCCGCTGCGGCCCAACCAGCGTGAAGCAGCGGCGGCGCGCACCACACACCCACACCCACACCCACAGAGAGCGAGCGCCCGCGCGAGAGGGGGGGGGGGTGTCTTGGCCCTCGCAGCTGCGGCGGTGATTGACAGCCCAGGCGCGCGTGGGTGTGCGGGAGGGACGGGGGGGTGGTCGAACGGTTGTGCGTCGGGGCCGCCATCTTTGCCCAGGGCCCCGCCAGGCCGGAGCGTTTGCGCCGCCGCGTCTCGCCTGCCCTCCTCCCCCGCCTCTCCCTTTCCCCTCCCTCTCCTCCTCCCTCTCCCACAAGCCCGCACGCACCGAGCCGTCAGCGCGGAGCTCTCCAGCCGCTCCCCCCTCCCCCCGCCATCGTCTCTCCTCGCCTCAGCCCAGCGCGGGGTGCGCGTGCACCGCTTCCCCCCCTCCCCTCCCCCCCCGCGGCCCCCGGACGGGGCGGAGCGGCGCGCGCAGGGCCCGGCCGAGCCCCATCGTAGCGCCCGCCGGGCACCCGGCCTGGTGACGCAGGAAAAACGCCCCGCCGGAGCGGCCCCGCCGTCTGAAGCGCCGAGGGCAGCGACACCCGCTTCCATTCTCCCTTCCACCGCCGGCGCCCGCCCGCGAAGGACGAAGGAGGAGGGTTAGCCGGGGCACGGAGCCGCCCCCTCTCCGCGCCGGCTGCACCGCGGGGCCTGGCATGGGACCGAGCCCCGCCGGCGGCCGGGGATGAGGCAGCGCCCGGCAGGGCACAGCGCCGCGGGACCGGGGGCAGCCGTGCGGGGGTGAGTGTACGAGCTCCGCGCCCGGGCGGGGCCGCGGGACGGAGTGGGGGGGGCACTGCCCAGGAGGCGGCCCCGGCGAGCGGCTCCACGGCCCAGGATGGCGTTCCCTAGGGATGCCGCTCCGTGGTCCGGAGATGGCTCTTCCCAGGGATGTTGATCCATTGGGCTCCGTGGGTTGGGAATGGCGCTTCCCGGGGATGTCGCTCCTTGGGCCCGGAATGGCGCTTCGCAGGGATGTCGATCTATTGAGCTCTGTGTGCCGGGAATGGCGCTTCCTGGGGATGTCGCTCCATGGGCCGGAGATGTTGTTTTATGGGCCAGGAATAGTGTTTCCCGGGGACGTCTCTCCATTGGGCTCCATGGACCGGGAATGGCTTTTCCCGGGGATGCCGCTCCATGAGCGAGGAATGGCGTTCCCTAGGGATGTCGCTCTATGGGCCGGGGATGGCGTTTCCCGGAATGTTTCTCCACTGGGCTCCATGGGCCAGGAATGGCGTTCCCTGGGGAAGTCACTCCAGTGGGCTCCATGGGCCGGGGATGGCTTTCCCCAGGGATGTAGCTCCCTGGGAATGGCGCTCCCCGGGGCTGCCGCTCCCTGGGCCGGGGGTATCGGGCGCCCCGCCGCCGGCCCCGGTGTGGGCAGGGCGAAGGGAAAATGGCTGACGGCTGCTCGCCCTCCTGCCGGGGCCGGAGCGCTCCCGGTGCCCCCGGGCGGTGCCTGCCCCGCTTCTCGCCTCCCCTCGCTCCGAACGCCATTACTGAGGAGGAGCGAGCGGGGCCGCGTAGGCCCGGGCGACGCCTGCAAATCGGGCCCTGCCGAGCCGCCTTGCCTACGTTCTCAATGAAAAAGCGCCCGCACCGGCTCCTTCACGCCCGCTGTAAACATTATCGACGCGCAGGCCCCTCCTCTGGCCTTGGCTTCCGTGCACAAAAACCGCCGGGGGCTTTTCGCGTCTTCGCCCTCCTGCCGCTTCTCCTCTGCGCTCTGTCCTGGGGCTCGTCTGTTGCGATTGATTTTAGCCCGAGGTGTGCGGCGGGGGTAGTTGCGGGCGGTTTGGGCCGCGGCCATTCTCTGTCATTGTCCTCGGGAAAACGGAGGATTTTACCAGTTGCATGGGATGTTGGGGTTTTGTTTTGTGTTGATAATGACTCTCTTAACTGCTGTGGCGGTTCTCCGTTGCCGTCCTTAAGGAAACCAAGAATTTTACCCGTTGGATAGGTTGTTGTTGGAGGGGAGTGTTGATAATCGCTGCCTTTACGTGTGCTGTCCCACTTTGTGCGGCGTTGTTTATATACAGAGAGAACAACCTTCGAAAATAATTAATTTTGTTCTTAAGTAGATTTGGTTCTCAGGGAAGCATCGGAGACCGTTTAGGTGTTTTTTTTAGGTGCCGTATTTCATTTTCAGGTTGCTCCCTCAGAAGTCCGGTAAAGTATTTTGAAGATGGACAATAACACAGAACTGTGTAAGGGAATAAACTCTTGCAGTAAAGAATTGTTCTGAGTAAACGTTCAAGGGACTCCTAGGCTCACAGTAGATGTGTTTGGTCTGTCTCAGCTGTCTTCACGTTGTCTGTGCAACTTGATTTATATTCACAGTTCTGCTGTTGTATTCGTGTTACTGGACGTTCGCATCAGCCCGAAGACCCTCTGAAGTCATGGAGCTCAGTCGAAGCACAACGCTTGCTTTTGCTGACCTAGTTGCAGAACTGGGGCCTGCCTTTTTTAAAAGTTGTTGAAATTGGATATTAATACGCAGCGTTAAGTATACTAGCGGCAACACTCGTTATGACAGACAGCCTAGGTAACCTGTCTTTTCCAGCTGGCTTCTCAAATGCCTGACAATTGTATATTAGAATTGTAATGTTTAGGAGGGGACTGTTGATGGGTATTTGGAGGGCGATTGACCTGTATTATGGAATTGAGATGGTGTCTCTGGTAGGAAAGATTTAGACTTGAATATGGAGGCAGCTAACTTCATCTTGTAAGGTTCTACTTTGAGAAATGGGCAGGACTCCTCACCCTAAATGATCAAGTAACATATTAATTTAAGCAAAATCCTAACTCATGCATGAGAGTGTTGGAGTGTTTATTTGATTTTTGGATTGTTTTTTTGTTAGATTATTTGTGTCTAGGTACTGTTTATTCCTTCAACAAACAAAATACAGTAGCTAACATAAGAGGTTCAGGGGAAGCATATAAAATACATGTATTCGTGTGTAATACACTAGGCAGTGATGATGTTTGATGATAACTTAGAATGAAAAACATAAATGTAATTGTAAAGCTGCAGTGGAAGAAACTATCAGAGTTTTTGGAGTAGGGGGAAGTAATCTAGCTAAAAATAAATGTGAGATTGTATCATAGTAACTTTAAAACTTTTTCCTTTCTCTCCAATATCTTCTGTAGTTTTCTTTGTGTAGGTTTTCTAAACAGTATTTCTTCCTGGGTAGCCTCTGTCTTGGTCTTTCTAGGCTGCTGTTGCTTCATGTCTTACAGAATTTGCCCTTGTGGTAATACATCTGCCCACTGACAGGGAGGCTACCTCTGGAGGTAGTAATCAATAAGGATAGCAGTAGCAAAACTGTTTACTCTTTCTGTATCTGGGAGACACTATTGCCCTTATATAAACATTTTATTTTCCATATTACGCTGCATTTGTACTCAGAAATAGACCAGTGCAACTACTCTGTTCTAAATGCACGCTTTTAGGTTTATGCATTTTATTAAAATTCTGGAATTCTTTCAAGAGAGACTTGGGATAAAAAGAATGGATTAGTGTCTATGCAACAGGATTAAATAGACTTTTAAAAAAAGTAAAGATATCTGTAATATCTTTGTTCCAAGACATCTTATGTTTAAAATTGACATTAATTTAGGAGTTTGTCATATTAATACAACTTTGGGTAAAAATAAGTAGGAGTTCTGTTATTCATTAGTTAAATTACTTTTAAATGGATTTAAAGTTATGTTTCTGTCAGACATGTGGTGAAAATATATTAATTTCCGTGGGAAATATTTCTGTCCTTCCTGCTGCATTTTAGAAATAAGTTCTGAACTTATTTCGGGTATTTGAGTGGCAAGCATTTTTGTGTTAGACAGTACTCTGAGTGTGTGTATATGTGTTTGTTTTCCCCAGAAATACTGTTTTATATATCCTAAGAGAGCAAAAAATTGTAGTTACATTTTGAGAACATCCTGATCAGGATAGCCTCATTTGTGAAATAAATTAATTAAAGGTGTCCCTTCACTGTTTTTTATTTAAAGCGTGATTTAAAAAAAAAAAAAAAAGCGCCAGCTCCCTCAAACCCCCAAACTATTACAGTTGCTTTAGTTCTTCTTCTTGTAATCACAAATGTTTGTTTAAACCAAACCAGTAGTCTTGTTTATCCATTAACTGCAGAGCCCTGTGTGAAGTGGTTGTCTGAAGATGTTAAGAAACGTTGCTGCATTTTCTGGTCACTTGAAAACTTGCACGTGTGGAGGATTTTGTGTCCTTTATGGAATTGTTTCATGAATGGATGTTAGCATTAGTATTAATGTGAACATGTGGAAGTGGTTTCCCTTGTTCAGGTGTCTTTTAAGTTTTTCTTGTAACCTGGGTATATGTTCTCTTGAAACCCATTGTAGCTGCATCCAGTTTTATTATCCATATCACTGTTGTTTAGAATCAGAGATAAACATTTAAAGCTGTACTTGAGGGTATGTTTTGGGAACACTGCTTGATAATGTCTGCCTTTTATTGTAGTACCTTGCCTTTTGCAAATTTGGCAATGCTATATGCTGTTGACATGAGACAAGTCTACACGATGTTTGTGGTGTAGAAATACATTTTTTTACATAACTGAGCTTTTTATGTATATAGTCTCCCTGATACAAATGTAATTAATTAAAAATTAATCTATACTGCTGTATTGGTCCTTTTTCTTCTATGTAGAACATTCACCGCAATTTTTTTTTTCTCCATTTTTCTTAAGAGTTTTTATTAAGAGGTTCTTATTCTGCAGTATCCAGTAGTGATGAATGTCAGTTGCATAGTGGTCTTGTGGAGCAGTGGGTTATATTTAGGAAGAGCAGCTTGGTAAACCTTTGTATTGCAGAGTGGTAGTTAAAAGAAAGTCTTTCCCTGGCAGTGGCAAGGGGTGGCAGGGTCTTTCATAATCATGTGCTTGCATGCATTGAGACTTTAATTTTTCTACCTGGGAAGTTGGAGCTGCTTTGGATAAATGTGTTAGAAAAGTGCAGTGATATTTTTCATACATTACAGCTAGGTTTTGTTCTCTTATTAAAGTAGGAACATGTTAAAATTCTCACACTATTATAATGAATGACAGTTTTGTAGTGAGTTTTAAAACAGTTAACATTGTAGTGGCTATCTCCATTGTTCTTAGGCTGTTGCATGACTTGAGATTATGGCTAACAGAAGTTCCCTCTGCACATCATGACAGGACTATGCCTTGACTTAAATCTTCTTGTTTAGAGTCTTTAATAGATAGACAGTGGCAGAAAACTGTTCTCTCATGACTTTACACCCTCAAAATGACAGCTACTGCATTTCTGAGACATTGCTTTTTCCACTTGTGCCCATTGGTGCTTTGAGAACTTTCTGTAGATCTGAGTTGGTAAACTTGTTTAAAATATTGACTGTCAGTAAGCTTACAGGAGAGCTGTTAATAACTTTCCCTGCCCTAGGGGAGAGGAGTAAAGTAAGGTCTTAAAGTAGCCAGTGGTGACTTACTGTAAAATCTTTTGCTTCTTTTTGTTTTTAATGGAGTTTAACAGCACAGCCGGTTCCTTTTGCACTTTCTGTTGTGAACTCTCTGGTATTTGCTTCATATTTTAAGAAGCCATTAGTTACTCCTTTTATTTGAGAATTGAATTAAATCTGCTTGATATCCAAGCTCTTTGGTTGCCAACTGTTGACGTGTTTTCAAATAACAAATTTAAATACTGGGAATAAAAACCATTTGGATACATCCATGTTCACAAGCCTACTTTCTAAAGGAAACATTACTGATGTATGGCGTTCTTAAAAGGTTAGTTAGCATTAGCTATGAGAATGTTTACTTGCTTTTGTTTAACTTCTTCTGCTATACCAACACCTCCAAGAGTGATCAGTGGGATGTAGATTTAAAATATAGTCATGGTTTGAATGCTAGTATTTTCAACTTACTTCATAGGGTAATCATCCTTGATCTGCTTACAAAACCAGTATGCAACTGCCAACAGAAGAACGTGATTTTCTTGCATATCGATCTTCTTATGGACATCTTAGCAAATCATAGTGTTTGGTAGTTAGCATTTAGCCATGAATTCACTTATAAGAGGGGAATTCCACATTGCATCATTCCTGAAAGATGTACATCTGTGAACAGAGAACTCTCACAGAAGTGTGTTTTCCAATTAGTTTTTTAAACTGAGATTCAAGAATATGTTGAAGGTAGAACACAAACATGTGACTCCTTACTGTTTGCTGATATTCTCTACTCCTCTCTGCTATAAACTGTAAAAGACTTCCCTGATAACTTTTGTAACGGAAATGTTCACTTGCATGCTTCGAAGTAATGAAAAGTACATGTAAGGAGTTTCAGGGCTCACTGTTCATTAAGCTTTCATGTAAAATAGCCAAAACTCAAGTAATAGAAAGTTGTCACCAGAAGAGCCTTTCTTTAAGACAAACAGCTTTTTTTTGTAACAGCTGAATTGCACCGTGGAATGACACAAAAATGTACATTTTAAGTTCCGTAGGTTTCAATGCTTCAGTCACTTAATTGCTGTTTAACCATTTACCTAATTCAGTGGGACTGCGTGTGGGAAAAGGTATTTTTTTTTGTTAGGGTCATCTTGGCTATAATGCTCTGAAATGATGGAAGGAGATTGTTAGAAATGTGTTCAGTAAAGAAAAAACAATAGTGATGTGCACCAAGTAGAATCTCTCTGTTAGGGCTTTCTTGGTTGGAGAGGAGTGTCCTTGCCAGCTCAGTGGTGTGGGATAGTGGTGACAGACCCATATTGACTGTGGGTGGAATTTTGGTTTTCTTGTCCAGAAATGAAAGTTGACAGTGAGTGGAAGAAAAATCTTTTACTTTTGTAATATGAGAATGAATGTTTTTGTTAGAATATATTGGCATCTCAGTAAATGAACCTTGCATCTTTTTGCTATCTGAGCAGTGAAGTACTTCAGTGTGTTTTTGACTAAGCTTCAACAGAACAAGTCCATGAATTTGAAAGTGAAGTAAGAAAGATGGATTGCTTAGCTTGATTTTCAAGTGAATAGGTTGTTGAAAGACCAAAATTTTGATAAACTGAGAGCTTAAACTGTATTTTGTCTTATGTTAGACTTTGTAATTCAGAAATAAAATGTTAATTGTTTTGTGATTTCTTGATGTTTCCTTTTAGCACTTTTTTCTGAATCCTTTAGCTGTGAGGATTTCCTTTTGTGTTTTTTTTTTTTTTTTTTTTAAATTGTGACAGAAATTCTCTTCAGCTCAGTGATGGAAACTTCAGTGAATTTTTCTACAGTTTCAGGCTCCAATTTTGCAGAGCCTTGACATTTCAGGCAATGCTTGGTTGATCACAGTGGGACCTTAAAATCCAAGATTCTTATAATTGTGTATACACACGTGTGCACGCGCGCACACACATGTGCAATGGGACTTCTTTTTTAAGATGATGTACTGACTTTTTTTCCCTAGGTGAGGTAGTAATGTCAGATGTGCTTTGTAGTTTTCTTGCTCTGTCAGTTTCTTTGTGATGGTTCTGGTAATTAGACAGGTAGAGAACCTTCACACTGCCTGAAAATTCTTACTGTTCTTACTGTAGCAGTTTAGCCAGATTGCTGTAGTTGACAGATTGTAATGTGTCTAAGGGAGTATGTAACTGTGTACTTGGTGTGCTGTTTGTTTGTATGCTTCATATTGGGTGCAATATCACACAGGAAGATTGTAGTGTTAAGTTATATACATTATCTAGACCAGCGGCAAGGAACTAACAGTCGAGAATACAAAATCAAATCTCTCCTGTGAGAGCTGCCTCATGCCTTTAAGTATGAGCTAACACCATATCATACCTGAAATACAGTTCGAGAAGTTTTCAGTGTTGGTGGGCCACGGTTGTTCTTCATGGGTCTGAAAAATACACTAATAGTAGTAGTTCCCACCTACAATGAAGACAAAGCCTTTAATTCTACTTTCAGTTATTCTGACAGAAAATTTTGCTTTGAATGTGAGTTTATCATAGAGTATGTCACATGACTTCTAAATGGCAGTTGTCCACTGGAAGGCTTTATTCCTTATTTCTTTAACATAATTAGCTTCTCTATGTATTTGGTTAATTTAAGTTCTTTTCTCAGAACTTCTGTGCCAGAAAGGGAGGGAACATGGAGAAGCCAGAACAACCACGTTGACATTTGAACAGTTCATCTGCAGTGTTTCTTCCATCTATAGCAGTTAGAATGACTTTTGATTTGGGGTACATTTCTGTAGGAAAGAAAACCTTCTTTCACAAGCTCTGGAAATGTTTGTTTTCTCTTTAGATAATTGTCTCATAATTTTTAAGTTATTTTGTCTTAAGAAGTGAGGGTTTGTTTGTTTGGTTTTTTTTGTTTAAACATTTATAGTTTGCTCCTACTTGCCTGCTTGGTCCGGTGTTATTAGTCTGCTTTAAAGAAATGCTGTGGTGAGGTTTTATTAATTTGATAAAATTAATGCTTATGCATTTACCTTTTTTCTTTTATTTCCTGAATATCCTCTGTTTAATTAATTCTGTTTTCTTATGCCATTTTTCCTTGAAAATGTTACTTATAAATTCAGAATGCCCAGTTGTTTTAGTGACTATCTTCCTTTGAACGTCGTTTTTCTCTCTCTCGTACTCCTGGGTAGCTACTGCTTCTGGGTAACTAATGCTTTGTTTCACCAAAATTGATGAGGTTAGCTTTATACTTTGTGAGAGACTGTCTTGCTGAGAAGAAAGTGTCTTCTTTACAGACAGCAGCTTGTCACAGGGAGTGTATAATAGGTTGCTATTTTTCTGTGTTTTACTTTGAATTTGTGAATATGAGGCTGATGTTTGTATGTTATTTTTGCTCAGATGCTTTATAAGTGCAAGTGAAAAGTTTGTTTCCTTACCCCAAGTTAAAAACATAAATTGAATTTGGGTAGTATTACTTTTTTGCCCAGCTATAGTGTGTGTTATTTCATCGGGACTCGGGGATTGTAGTAATTCAGGGTGAATTCCTCAGCAGAACTAAAAGCGTAATTTTTAAAATGCTTCTATTGTGTGTTTTTCAGTTGAATTATCAGATGGCTTCAGTGAAGTTACTTAAAGCTTGTGTGTGGCAAAACCCAAATAATATAAAGAGCCTTGAAAAATGCACAAGTAATGATCTGTTTAAACATTTTACTACTTAAGGGGGATGTTTTAATTTGAGCCACAGGTGATTTCAGAAGGTTCCTCTTAAGTTTACATTAAAGTAGCAAATGGGGAAATATGAGACTTAAACTTGTCATTAAAGCAGTATTTTTTCCCCCACTTCATTATGAACTCTTCCTCCCACTGGATCCTCGACTCATTCACTTTGGAAGATGGATTGAATTGGATTGTCATTCAATATTTTATCTTTGGAGTTCATTCTGTAAATGCATGTATTACATCAGCTTAAATCCCGTACTGAGTAGAGATACTACTCTGTTAATAAACTTGATAGGTGCTTTTCATTCTGTCTGTACATTTCGCAAATAGTGACGTATTTCTCACATCACCCTGTAGATTAAAAGGCTTCAGTTGTCTTTTGTTTTATTGATGAAGAACTGAGGCACAGAGGTAGTAAACTTCAAAAGTACCTGTCGTAACTTTTCAACGGATTTTTGTTAGAAGTTCAGGTGTTACAGACCTTACATTGGTTTAAGTTACTGTTGTGCTTCCTTGCTCTTTCTCAGTTTTGCGTTTATCTTGGTACCCCAAAAACTGAGATAAGGGTGGCGAGGTTAATCTGAGAAATATGTGATTTCTCTAGCAAGTATATGAAAAAGGCACGGACAGAATTAACTTCTCAGGGTTTCTATATAGCTGTTCTGTATAGAACAAAGAGAGTTCTCTTTGACTTTTGGGAGTTCTTTTTCCTTTCTTGTGAAACTTTATTTAACTTCGGCAACAAATAAGATATGGACTTCTTGGTGCCTCAGTTGATTACAATCTACCCAGGGGACTTAGTTTGATGGAAATGAACTTTAGTTTGATGGAAGTTAAATTACAGTGGAAACAAGATTTCTCTGAAAATCCCAAATTATGTAGGAGAAAAATGACAGAGTGAGCCTTTGACAAATTGAGAGAGCATGTTCCGTCTGTCTTTCACACAGATGCAAAATTTTGTTATAGAAAAATTTCTTTTGCTAAGAAGTAGCAAAACATCAGCTATCACGGTGGCTACAGCTGTTGTACTCAGTTACGCATACTCTGTCCTCTCTAATTCCAGGGGGTTTGAGCTGAATTTCTAGATAATATTTGAATTATGCACTCTTGTTTACAGTTTCATAACTCTGGCTTTTTTTTTTTTTTTTTTGTCAGCAGAAGTGTAATTTTTGCCAGCTTCTGTGTTTTACATGATCTGCATTGTAGCTTTGTCACTGATTTATGTGCTTTGTGGTGAGATTATTCAAAGTGTTACTGCTAAATTAGTTTTCCTGACTCACTGGGATCTGTAAGTGTTCCACTGGCTTTATCATAACTTCCAGCGCAAAGGTAGTTTTTTGCTTTCACGTTTTTAGACTTCTCGCACCTAGCCTTATTCACTCTGGCTACTTAATATTTCTTTCATGACTGAACTTGTGCTGTTCATGAACTGGCATTTATAGTGTACTCAACTGCTTTCTATGTGTGCATTTTCCTGTGATATCCAGTGTTCTTGAGAAAAATTTTGGTCTTTATAACACTTCTGTGTTGTCAAGACTCTTCTCTGGTCTAATGTATGTGAACCATAGCTAAATATGTACTAACTATAATTATCCATATTCAGTTTCCTTCATTTTTCTTCCTCTTCCAGGGTGTATCTTATGATCGATTTGCACTGGTGCTAGAAAAGTTGGTTCTGTCCATGGTTATATAGTCTACCTTTTTCTCGTGCCGTTGTTGGTGCTCACATGGCATGTGATGGAGCTGAAAACTAAAATTCTTTTCATTCCTTTCCTCCAAGCTGCCTTTCAGACAGATTGGCTTCTTGATCTGGCTGACTGTGTGGTGACGTAAGGTCTAATACTAGTGGTGAGAAGCTGTTTAGGATGAAAGCGAGCAAGATCGCCTTCCTTCTGTTCTTTTCACAGTGGAGACTTAACTGTTTTCAAATAGACTGTGAAGCCATACCTTCAGCTAAGGCTTGTCCATGTTTAGAAATAGGATGGATCTTCTGTTATGTAACTTACTAGGATGTAATACCCTTACTGTGGGGTTGCTTTTTCTTACTGAGATTTCAACAATGAAAAGATCCATGTACGCACTGTGATGGCAAAACTGCCTTATGAGGGTTCTGTTGCTGTCATAGAATTGTAGAATCATAGAATAGTTTGGGTTGGGAGGGACCTTAAAGACCGTCTAGTTCCAACCTCCCCTGCCATGGACAGGGACATCCCACTAGATCAGACTGCCCAAGGTCCCATCCAACCTGGCCTTGAACACCTCCAGGGATGGGGGGGCATCCACCGCTTCCCTGGGCAACCTGTGCCGTTGCCTCACCACTCTCATCATGAAGAAATTCCTCCTTATGTCAAGAATTCTTCCTTATGTCGTGTTGTGTTTAAGCACTATCCCTAAAAAGAACAGTTATGATGTTCCTCTGGTGTCTTTATTTTGCATACTGAAGAGAAGTGCCCTTTAGCAAGGGGTTTATGTGATTTGGCAGTTAACTGTTTTCAGTGCAGGGACATGAGTAGTCATGTGTGGTTTGGATTTTTTTTGTGTGTGGTGGGTTGGATTTTTTTGATGACTTTCTGGTTTTCAGACATAGCTGCAACAAAGTCTTTCAGCCCGTTGTCAGTCCTTAGGATGTGGTAGTAGTTGATTGTTATCTCCCACATTTCTCGATGAAGGTTATGACGTGCTTTTTGACACAGGAGTATTAAGTTTCTAGGAGATTGAGGAGTCACTCTTTGGTTCTGTATGGAGTGAGTGTAGTGGAAATAACTCTCCTGTTTCCCTCACTGCTTGGTTCTTAATATACTTTCTAGGGGCTTCTTGTTGCTATCCAACTTCCTCTTTTATTTACCTTTTGGCTTCTATATCAAACCACAGCCTTTATTGTGTTGGCAGAAGGAACATTAAGACAGAAGACAAAACTGCTGTTCCTGTTGCTACTTCTTATTTACCTGCAGAGAGGCCAGGATTTTTAAGGGGAGTTGTTATACAAGTTCGACGGAGCAGATGGATTGTTTTCAGTGATTTCCTGAGCATTCAGTCTGCTTAGGCAGATGGCTTATATGAGTTTAGTTGTAGTGGAGCACATTTTTGAGGCAGTCTTAAAAAAAAAAAAAAAATAACTATCAGCTTATAACACCTTTAGTGAGCTTGTGCAAGCTTGATTTTTTGAAGCAAGTGTTTTTGAACTGAAGGGGTTGTAAGCCAGCAGGAAATGGCAAAATATTTACTTGCAGATAGTTAGCCTTAAGATTTTTGTACCCTTCCATGCTGAGTTAGGCAGTTGGTAAACTGAAACTAATTGGGAGTTTGGCTAAGTTTGTTAAGCAGTTAGTTAAGCAGTTACGAAGAAGCTTACTGAAACACAAATTGTAATGCTAATATCTCTTTGTTGTGTATTTGGGGCATTTTAAATTAATCCCGATGATGGTAATGTCTGAGTTCCTGTGCTTAGTTTTTGCTCTCTGATTGAACATTACATAGAATCACAAAATCATCGTTGAGGTTGGAAAAGACCTCTTGGATCATAGAGTCCGGTTATTAACCTAAGACTGCCAAGTCCACCACTAAACTAGTTTAATGTGCCTAAGCACCACTTCAATGCATCTTTAAAATTCCTTCTGGGATGATGACTCAACTGTTTCCCTGGGTAGCCTGTGCCAGTGCTTGACAACCCTTTTGGTGAAGAAATTTTTCCTGATATCCAGCCTAAACCTCCCTTGATAAAACTTCAGGCGATTTCCTCTTGTCCTATTGGTTGTCACTTGGGGGAGGAGACCAGCACCCACCTCACTACAGCCTCCTTTCAGGTAGCTGTAGAGAGCGATAGTGTCCCTTCAGCCTCCTTTTCTCCAGACTAATGAACCCCAGTGCTCTCACCCACTCCTTGCAAGATATGTACTCCAGACCCTCCAGCAGCTTCGTTGCCCTCTTCTGGACACGCTCCCGTGCCTCAATGTCTTTATTGTAGCGAGGGGCCCAAAACTGAGCACAGGATTTCAAGGTGCAGCCTCACCAGCGCTGAGTAAAGGGACACGGTCCTTTCTCTGCTTCTGCTGGCCATGCTGTTTCTGATACAAGCTGGGATACCATTGGCCTTGGCCACCTGGGCACATCAGAGTTTAAAACAAAGTGAAACTAAGGGTAGCACAATAATGGGAATACTTAAAGTGTTAGAATTTAAACCATTGGTATTTCACAAAGTTAATTTTGTCATAATTCAAGAATGTAAAAGGTTTACTACTTAATATCTGGCTTAAATGCTCTGTCATGCTTTAATTAGTATCATGCAGTTAACCAAACAGTAAATTGTGTTACATTTTATACTTGGAGGGAAAACTTTATAATGTGGTAATAATGGCACAGGATATTAGGAGTATAGACTTAGTGTGTTTAACATATTGTAGATTACAGAAGCTCTTAAATTCTCAGTAGAAAACATGAAGAGAGTCAGAAGGGACTAGCCTAATTTTTGAAGACGAACTTTAAACCTCACTTTTCTGTCAGAAGCCTTATAGTATAGTAGTGGTGGTGGTGGCATTGGGTACTGTGCTGGATGATGCCATGTCAGGTGCTGTGTGATTTAACAAAGAAGAGCATGCAGCTAGAATGTATAAGTAACAATGTAGTAATATCCATAATTCATTGACTGAATACTTTTAGATAACACTTCAGATATTTATAATACTGAGTTTTGGAAAGCCTTAAGTACAATACTCTATAAATATTCATGTTTTTAAGCCACAAGTGTAATGAACCTGGAAGATGCTGTTAGGCTTCCGTTCATATACTTGAGAAAGAATGGAGGTACCAAAAGCCATACAGCAGCTACCAGTGGCCTGGTACAATGTATGAACCTCATTAGAAATAACAGTAGCCACAATATGTTTATGTATCTCTGTGGGAAAATGAGGCTAGGGGTGCCACTGAGCCTAAGAAATGATGATTTAAATATTGGTACAGTTTGACAGGATCTTCCAAGGATGGAATGTTGAACTTCATTTTTTTTTTTTTTCTGCTCTGTTCCCAGAGAATAACCAAAGTTGTGGATAGTATAGCACATCAAAGGGAGTGCTTTTGATTTAAACTTTTTTACTAAGTTTTGGGTTTTTTTTTTCTGCAGTTAATATTTTTCATAATCTTTAGGCATTTGGACTAGATGATCATTGTAGGTCTCTTCCAACTGAAAAATATTCTATTCTTAAATATTCTGTTCTGTTCATGGGAGGAGGAGGCGGCAGATGCTTCATAGTTTTAGCTTCATCAATGCTGCCTACAAAATTATGCTAAAAAAATCTGAGATCTCTCTGTGAGCCCTGCAGCAGCAGGAGAACACAACTTCCAAGGAAGTGTCAAAGGTCAGCAGAGCTAAAGGGTAACGATTGTTAACAGTCATTAAGGGTGTGAGCCCAACTCTCCAAAAGAAATGAGTGCTTTTTGAAATTTATAAAACTGATGTTCTTTTCTTGTTGACTATAGGACCTGATTTAGAGAGAATTTATAGAATCTAATGCAGCCTCAAATAGTAGTAACCTCCTGCATGATTTGCAGAACCGAAGTTCTGGTTGTGTGTCAGTGGTTTCACTGCTGTCTTCACAATATCAGATACAAACTCCAAAGCTCAAAAATTTGACCATTAAAGAGGAAAGAATTATCCCTTCTAACAATGGAACTGAAAGAGCTTCTAAAGTGGTTAAGAAACTGAAGTTTGCAGTTTGGAGAAAAACTGTCAATGCATCAGTGTTTATTTTTGTTAACCTGAATGTGAATATGACAGACTTCTTATGGCAAATCTGAAGAAAATAGCAAAAAACATTCTTTGCTGTGAAATGATGTAATGTCTAAACACAAACAAAACCAAGTAGGCTCAAGCAACTAGGAAGTGTAGTATTGATGATGTTAGTCTCATAAAATTAAATAAAAGTGAGATAGCTTTTTACAACAAGTTTTGGCCTTGTTCTAATTAGCCTTAATACTTTAAAAATGGGTACTGCTCAACTTAAAACCATAACTATGACAGACCATTTTCTTATCTAAGCTCAGTTGCTTATAAGGTTACATGTTAACAATCAGATTTAATTTGTTTGTTTTAATACTACCTTTCAGAAGCTAGTCATCTTCATGGCTTGTATGAACTGACTTTCTTGCTGAATTCTTGCTTTCAAGAAAACTAGCCTTTGGTAAAAATGGTGTTTACAACTCTTTTGCTGATGTGATTTAACTTATTTTAAGAGCCTTTTGCTGAAGTGCTCTCTTGGCTTTGATTTTTAATCCTTTGCATAGTTGGTAGTATTTTTTTTACACTCCCCTATTACTGGTTTTGTTTCAAACCTATGAAACCTAGGCCTTTATTCTCATTTAGTTCTGTATTTTGTCTATTTCATATCTGCTGTCTACTTAAATGTCCAATGCAAGACCATAACCATGTCACAATGCTTAGTTCCTCATATGTTGGAAGATAAAATTCCTAAGCCCTTTCAGTGGGAGCGTTGGGTGGAAATACTACTTCAGTGTTACCTACTGTTCTGGGAATGCATTCAGCATCTTCTTGCTTGATGTGAGGAGTAGTGTCACTGAATATATTACTCTTTGTCACTTATGCTTTAAAAGTTATGCTTAAAAATGGTTTCTGCATACGGACATAATTTTGGGTTGAAACTGTGCCTATATATAGTTGGTACTGGTATCATCTGGTCTTCTTAGCTCTGTGTGCTATTTCAAACAGCCAAGAAATGTTTTCTTGCGTGACTAGATGACTTGCAAAACACTTGTTTTGGATGTATTGGTTCTGTTCTTGAAGATTACAGCTTAAAAGCTCTTTGCATGAAATAGTATCTTACTGTATTTATAACGTCAGGCTTCAGAACTGAAAAGGAAATGTTTTGTCACGTCAGGTCAAATGTTTTGTGTAGGGAAAAGGCAGGTCCTTGCTGCTTTTTCTGATTTATGTGCTTGATTGGCGAAGATTGCTTTTTTTGAAATAAAACTTCAGTTACAAACACAGTTCACATAGTGCTTGCCTGCTGGCTTCCAGTTCTTTCTCCTTTGATAGGCCCAAAACTTGAAGAGGAGAGTAGAAATAGCAGTCTTTAAAGGACATCTTTTATTGCCTTGCAGTAAGGCAATAAGATAAGTAGCAGTTGGAAACCCCAGAACAGCTAGGCTGCCTTGGAAGTGTATGGTCTCTAGCATTCTGTCCTGTGGACAGTCTTGTAATGGATTCACATATTTGATTCAGCATGTTGCACTCTCATCCTGCTGGGGCAGGCAGTTACTGTGGAGGGTATCTTTGTTGCTACTTTTTTTTTTTCCTAGATGTAAAAGGCTGTGATTCACAAGTTTCTTACCAGTTCTGTGACGAGAATTATATGCTTCTATTAAATAGACAACAGCTCTGAATTTTATTCTTGCTGCAAACGTACAGTTGTAGTGCTCACATGCACTTGCTTTTCTAGAATAACTATTCTAGTCATGTTTCCCAATATATATAAAGTTTTCTCTATGTCCTTTTTTCCTAGGTGAATGACCTGACACTAGGCTGTGTTAGTGCACATTTTATTATGCCAATCTTATCAGATGAGCCAGATTGCTCTGTGACGTGTTTTCATTGCTAATCACCCCATTAGTTTGCGTGTCATGTGCAAAATTTATTAGCAGTTTTAGTTTCCTCTGTGTTATTGGTAATATTGAATAGTATGGGACTGGGAATTGGTACGTGAAGGGTTCAACTAGGAATGTTGTCCCTGTTTGTTAAAATGATGTTGTTAATTCCATTTTCAATCACTGGAGATTATTTTGTTTTTTAAACCCATTTTGTTTACTGTAAATTAATCAGACATGCAGTAAAAATGCGGTGCAGAAATTCAGGTAGTCTCTAGCACCATTCACTTTTATGATAAAGAAAAGTATTGATTTGATCTTATGTATTAGACTGTAGCAAGTTGTATTAGTGGCTGTGAGTTTCATTAAAAAGGTTATGTGCAGAGATAGTGGTTTGATTTCTTCTCTCCATTCTCCCTACTCCTCCCACCCTTCCTTGTTGTGCTACTTTTCTTTTTTTTTTACTATAGCCTCTTTTTCAAGATCCTAGTAGAAGTTACATTTGTAGATTTCTTTGAATTCTTGATCATTCAGTAGAATTCTTGAGTGCATCTTACTTGGGTTTTTTTTGTTACAACATTGATGTATCTTTTGTGTTTAGAATCAGAGCAGAAAGGCTACTTAATACCATGGCAGAAAAGGCTGAGATGTTTAAAATTTAGTGAATGATTTATAGAGTCACTGCTAGGATGTTTTAAATGTATTAATTATGAATGATAATCATATACCTATAGTGGGAAATAGATACTAACCAAAAGATAAGGAAGGTCAGTTAGAATAAATTTGGAGACTTTGCGTTAAAATTACTTAATGAAGAGAAAAAATTTGGGATATGTAATTCTGTTTTGTTAGTATACTGCAGTATGTTTATCCAAAACTAATTTTGAAGCACAAGAAAAATGAAGGGTTGTTTTCTGCCTGCACTCATATAGAAACCTATATGTTCTCTTGGAACAGTTTTAAAGACTCATTCCAGTACAAAATTGAATGTGCTTCTATCACTGTCCAGTTGTTTTCTGAACCAGTGCTTGATCTGATTGTGACTGATAAAAAAAGGAAACTCTGTGCCAGTACAGAAATACAGTTTGTCTGTCTACTTCTATGAAGAATATGAACTGACAAGAATTGTAGGCTGTATTGTGTGCATCTCATGTAGAGGCAACTTAGGTGTCTGCTCTGTTAGACTTCGTAATACATCCCATTCTGTACGTTCCCAAAGCTTTTCATCGCGCGTTTACAGCGTGCTTCAGCAACTGGTAGGAAGCCATTGATACCTCAATACTCAGAAACTTTTAGATGTCCTTTCTTCACTAGTGCTTTGCTGTAAAAATTCATGTCTTGCTGAGAAAAGCCTTCATTATTTAACTGAAATTAAGCCTATATTTCTTGCTACCGATAATACTGAGAATTTATTTTGATGTTCCTCTTAACTTTTTGAGCATCCAATAAAACTGTTCTCTGTAGCAAAAAGGCAGAGCAGTCAAGTTGCATATGAAGTAAAGTTCAAAGTCAATAATGCTTTCTTAAAATGGGGTAAGGTAATATCTTTTTAAAAGAAGTCTAATAGTGTAGCATCTCCGAATTTATTACCATTTGGCTTAATGCTTTAAGGAACAAATGGGGTTCTTAAAGTGATCTGGACAGTGAACTTCGCTATGTAGCTTGAGGATGTGAAACTATCAGGTCCATTTTAGAATTGGATAAACAGCTCGAAAGTGTTTGATATGGCCATGACCAAAGTACAGATTTAATCATCAGAAATAAAGAACCAACGGAATTTAATCAGTCTTTGGTACAAACTTCAGACATATGGTTTTCTTGAATTAGTGTTAAGTAAACGTAATATAATAATATAAGTACTCCATAGATGAAGGGCTATCAACTGCAAATGTCTGTATTCCTTTTAATCTAGAATATTATTTAAATGTCAACATTAAACCATGATCTGTCCTTGCTTATAGTGTTCTACTGCTGCCTGTAAAGGACTGAGACTGCAATTGGACCCACAACATCATCTCATTCCTAATTGGCTGTGATGCCAAGAACACATTTTTTTGTTTGCAAGATGGCAACTTCCTGAATAAACAGACTGTAGTTTAACTGGCAAAAAGTATAGCATTGTTTTGCTTAGCGGTGTGAGACTAAATCTGACTCTGTCCAAAGCAAATGTACCTACTGAAGTTCTTAGATGTGAATTTTTATTTATTTTGTGTTAGAGGTTTTTTCCTGTTTATAGCTCATTCTTTTAATACAAGGTGAAAGGCAGTCTTGTCCACTTCTTTGCATGTTCATTGTGAATTCAAGAAAAGGGCTGCAAACTAAGTGGAAGCCATAGTTCAAAACATTTAAGCAAATTTTAAAATAGATACTTAGCATTTTCCTGATAGAAATTACTTATTGAGTTTGTTTTTCTTGCGTTATAGTGCATGTGTTTACCGTTTTGGTTTTTTGGGGTTTTTTTTCACTTCATTCTGTTCTTGGAAAATCTTGTATGTTTTACTGTTACGACCAAAATATTTATCTCCCAGCAGAAACCCCCACATTATCCAGTTACTTAGCAGCACCTTGAATGTAGCTTCTTAGTCATTTGGAAATGCTTAAAACAAGAATTTAAAAAATGGAGTTCTGGTGGCTTTAAATTTTATGTTCTTCCTTCTGTCATTCAGATATATTGAATATTTTTGAGGATGCAGTTCTCTACCAGTTGAACCAGTGTAACTCCCACTGAAAACTTCTGAGAGTGAGAATGGTCATAATGGGCGAGAGGCCTAGTCTTGCTCAGTGCTCTGTCTTGACAGTGGTCTGAAATGTGTGCCTACAGAAATGCATGGCGGCAAGGCCACAGCTCCGTGTAGCACTGTTAATTGCATTAACACTTGCTGGTTTTGTATGTAAAGCGTTGCCTGCTTGGATTCTTGGTGCTGTATCTTTGGTGTTCTCCTCTATTTGCTGTCACGTGAGCAAAACACATACTCAGAACTGGAACTGAAAGTGGATTTTCTGATTGGTAGCCAGAACTAAGTGTATGATCTGCCAACCAGACCTCTTGTTACCTTAAGTAACCAGTGGAACACTTGTCTAATTGCCAATTGCTTTAAGAATTATTGGCAAGTGGATGTCTTTTAGATAAAAACATTGACCTTCATCAGTTATTGCCTAGAAGTAAGACAGTCCTTTGAGTGGTTTAAAGGGTTTCCTTAGCTTTTTTGAAATCTTTTGGAAAGCTATTCCATGTGGAAACAAGAAGTTAGTAGGTTTTGAATATGTTGGTTTTGTTACCTTGATGTGCAGGACCAGATGCTGGGTTCTGAGACGTAGCATGATTGCAGGTTGCATTAGTTAGTATTTGTTGGGGTCCAAGCTTGACATTTAAATGAGAATTTTATATTGAGACTGGAAAACTTTTGATAGAAGGGGGTCAGTGTTAGCCAGACAAGCTGGATGATAGACTTGACTTCTAATCATCTGAAAATGAAATTTGAAAACCATAAGCTTAGAGTACCTGTTACACCTGAAACAGTTAAATGTAGACAGATTCTGCTCTTCATCAGTATGACTGAAGTCCGGTTACATGAGAAACCCGTATCAATGTCTAGTTTTCTGTCTGAAATTTTTTTCAAAAGTTGAAGTAATCCACATGGTTTTACTGTAACAGAGCTATGTTTTCTTCTTTAAAAAAATATGTTTGTCTCATTAAGTCTTCTGTGCCTAGTTGGTTTGGGTTTTAATAGTGATGGGAGAAATATGAATTCTCTGTCCCTGTTCTTGATTTTGGCTACATGCATGAGTATTTTAACTTTCTTAACTTGGGGTGTAAACATGGCGTTTTCATTTCTTTAAGGTTGTTGAACTTTGTTCAACAAATCTCCTTCACAGATAGTTAGTCGTCTTGCTGTCCTGAAGAGTAGATTAATGACAAATTTTTCATTAATCATTGAGTGAATTTCATGTTTAGTGCATATCAGTGCTAATGGGCAAATTGCTGGGACCACCAGTTTGCTATTCAGATTATATAAATAATTTCCTCCTTCCTGGAATACACGAAACACAGAGAAGAAAGAAAATGCTAAATGTGTGTGGGTGTGTATAGACTGTAACTACTGAATTAGGTCATTGTTACAGTTTTGGGGAGGTGTTTCTAGATGAGAAGGGATTTTGATTGAAAGGAAGGAATAAGGTAGAAGCTTAGGTTCCCAAGTGTAGGATTTTTAGACTAGAATCACATCATAACGCTTGTGATAAGTCAGTATTTATGAGGAGCAAATCCCAGAATCCTATGTGAAACACATCTGTGATGCCTTCCCAAGATACGTGTTGCTGCAGTTAAGCATTTTTTGCACTATAGCACTTAAAATGGAAAGCACATCTTCTCTGAGGTGCTGTTAACATAGAAATATCATTCTATAAACAGTGCTGGAGAAAAAATAATTGTTTTTTCTTAGCATAGTTGTATGATTTTTAGAAGGCTCTGTTGTTCTATATTGAGTAGGCTGGTATCCTGGCATACATTGTTACCACACTGCAAAGTGGATTTTGGGGCACATACCTTCACTTGTAGATAACCACAAAACGTCACGTAAAGGAAAAACAGATCCGTGTCCCTAGGTAGGGCTTAGGTAATGCACATGTGCAATGAATTGTGTTTTCAATTCTGTTGCTGTCATCTCTCACCTCGTATTTGCGGTTTTTTTTTTTTTTAGATTCTATATTGTAAGAAGCTTATTCACAAGAAAGTCTGTATTTGTTGGGGTATTTCATTTACTAGGAGGTGACTTTGAGAGACTCGGATGCAAGTTGTTCTAGAATTCAGCTGTATTACAAAATTGTGTTCCTTGATCATTATGCTAAAACTTTGTCCTTTGTATGTGCTGTTACATGTTATTCTGTAACAGAGAAATATGTACATATAAATGTATTTGCTGCTTATCTAGCACTTACCTAGGAACCTAGATCTGATGTTTTTTCCCTAGCTTTTGAAAAAGTGCTTGATTTCTTTCCTTCCCCGAACAAAATTAACCTCTTCTGCCACACAGCCGTGAGGTTGCTTGGTCTGGCATCTGAGGTGAGGCTCACATGTGCAGCTGTACTGAATGCTTGGGCCTGGAAGCAGAGGTCCATCCCTGAGGGCAATGCCGTGGCTGGGGTCTGTGCAGTCTTCTGGTGCTATGTTGGAATGCAACTTGCAGCAGGTGGTGTCTTCTAAATGGGGAGTATGCAGAGTCAAAAAAAACTATAGTGGTCTTTCCCTGGGGTTACTAAAGTGACAAGGAGTCAAGTGAAGCAAAATCTGACTTTCACCTGTAATTTAGTGGTGGATGAGAGTGACATAGCGAGATGGAAGAAGCATGGCAAATAAAAATTTGCTCAGTAGGCAATCAAAAGCAAATGTCAGTGAATTCGTTTGACTCAGTATTCATAGCCTCAATACAGCGTAGTTAGTTTGTCATTTAACAGGCATTTATGTCCATCTTGACATTGTCAAAACATCCATTCAAAGCTTTGGGTAAAGATGATATTTTTTTTAATCATGGCTTAGTGTCATGAATAAAAAATCAAATGCAGTAGAAACAACACACATATATGTATGTGTATATATATACTAAAAAAATAATATAGAGTCTCCATTAGAATTCAGCTGGATAACAGGCAGTTGGAATTGTTGCTGTTGGACTGCCCACGTAATCAAAACCAGGATGTTGTTGCATCAGTTTACGTTTGTTCATAAATAATCTAATTAATTATAAATCATCGTAAAGGCTGAGCTTTAGCTGAGCCAAACTCAGCCTTAATGGTTTAACCCTTAAAAATGGAAATATATTAGTCTGATATAAGAAGTGATAGTAATTCAAAATTTGGTGGTTAATCAGTTCAAGAGAGATTAAAGCAGAAGTGTTTTTACTGTGGGCATGCAGTTTGTTTTCTCTGAAACAAATGGTTAAATCGGTGGCTGACAACAGGACTTGCAAATTACTCTCTTCTAATACTGTTTAAAACACATAAATTAGATTATTATTTGTGCTTACAAAAATGTTTATATTGTCTGTAATAAGAAGGAAAACACCTGAACAAGGCTATCCTTGCAATTTAGAATATGCAGTTACCAGAAGAAGCAGTTGGACCATTTGTTGGAGTCGGAGTGGTTTTAGTTGCAGCATAGCGTGGAGTTTCTTTTGTATACCTGAGTGCATTGCAGGAGTGGCAGGGGAGAAGTGAGGAGCTCAGTTAAGCAGTTGGCCTTGTTTTATGCATATGGCTGAGCCAAGCGAACTTCTCTGGAGGCCCTGAAATACACTTTTATGTGAATGTAATTTAAGTCACATACATAGAGTATTGTGGTTAGTCTTAGGTAAATAATCAGTAAGTAATAGGAAGAAAAGGGTATGTTAGTCCTTTATATAAATGGTTTGTATTTACCAGTGTTTGGAAAGGTATGATTTATTTCATCAGTTTACAAGATTTTGAATAAGTTTGTTAGCTCAATAGTAGTTTTCTTTTATCTCCTAGTTAAATTATGTCACTCACCTTGAGCAGAAAAGGATTTAGGGGAATGCTTTGCCAAAATTCTTCAGGAGAGGCAAAGTCTGGGGCTGAATCCACACTAGTGTAAGTCAGTCTTAACAGGTCCTGGCTCTTTGACTGGCATTAGGATGAGTACTCTGGCCTTGTAGTGTAGTACAACAGTTCAGGTAATTAGAGAAACTGAAAAATAATCACAGTCTTTGTAAGTTTGGCTTGGGTTTATTTTCATTGTTGATGTTCCTTTAGTTCTCTAAACTGTCTCACTTTGTGATAGTTCAGCCAAAAGCATTAGAATAAGAGTTGAGATTGAAACCTTTTGCACTTGATAGAATTTACTGAGGAACCACAGCTGCCAGTGGCTACTTCTTTCTGCAGTTTAAGGCAGCCTGGACCAGGATTGCTCCTGAAAGGAGCTGTTTCACCCTTTTCCTGCTTCTTTGCTACCTCACTCTTGCCAGCACAGGCTTTTTTGTTAGGTTGTGTTATGAAGCAGACCTGTTAAGGAAGAATGGTGGTAATTAAGGAACGTTTATTGTGGGAGTAGGGTTAGCTTAGGGTTCTTGAAAAGTACAATGTAAGTTTGATTCTGATGGTTTGTGCAAGTACTTAGAAGCCTCAGTCAGGTAGCGCAGGGGAACTGAGTGCGTTGAACTGCAGTAGACTACAGTGTGTGTACGTGTAGGTGTGTGTATATATGCGCAGGAAAATTAGTCTGGCTAATTCTTTCTACCTTGTGACCTTTCTAAACATCAGTGGGAAACAAATACTTGAAGAGGAATGGCATTTACGAAAGAGCATTGGTTAAAATAAGTTCATTTTAAAGTTTCTTTCTTTAGAAAATTTGAGTCGGTAATGCCTTTGTTCTGAATTTAAAATGTAACTAAGCCCTATGAGTATGAATTCTGAAGGGTGAGGATGGATTACAATTTACTATATTCAAATAATACAGTTCTTTGGTATTAGAGAAGTCTAAATTTGTTGGACTTGTTAATATTGGAGACTGGGCCGGGCAGGAGTAGCGTATTCGGTCAAATTATTTATTGTATATGTAACTGGGCTTGCAAATTTGCACAATTAAGGAAAAGATTTTAAAGTGTCTTGGAAAATTATTACAGTGTTGAAAATAATTTGAGATGAGATGTTATAGTAAACCAGTTACAAATATGCGTAGTGTTACAGCAGAAATTTAATTCTAACTTGTTAACTCAAAGCTTTTGCTGACTGAATTGGAAACTTAGCACTGTGAAATTAATCTTGCTGAAGGCTCATACGATTCCCTCTACCACCCTACTTGGCTTTTGAACTTTGAGTAGTGTTGTTGGTTTATGTCGTGCTTGGAAGTAAGAGTTGCTCTGGAAAATTACTCTTCATTTTCTGTGGTTTTACAGTGCCCTGTGGTACTGAGTGGAATTACTGGTGTAACTTAATGCAACTTTTATGTCTGTATTTAAATGATGCACAATGAAGTTGAAATACATAGTGATTATCGAACTGTTGGTTTATCGTGTTACAAGGCCAGCAAATAAATCTAAAGTTACAATTTTCTTCATAAAACTCACTGAAATACTTGGTGGGAATGCGATGAGCTCTGTAAGTGGGCCTGAAAGGCCAGTGGAGAGCAAGATACAGTTCAAATGCCCTGAGTAAATACTGATATGCAAATTGAAGAATTTTGGCTGCAGAGTATCCATGAGTCTTAGCTGAGGTAAAAGTAAATTGAAAGGCTCTCTCAGACACCTGCAGTTCCACTGTGTCAGGAGAAGAGTATTGGAAAAGATGACAGATTTGGCTGTTTATGCTCTTAACCAGGTCATTTCTACATAAACCTTGATCAGCACCTTGAATTCAAATTGGAAATCTACTGTTGCAATGGAAGTAGAGTAGAAACAGAGTACACAGCTGCATTTTAGATGTTTATGTCCCGGTTTAGCCCCACTTCACCTGGGGAAAGGGAAGTGAGAGATTTATTGGTTGGAAACTAAAACTATTACTTCCTTTTTATTATTGTTTCATTAAAGCCATTTTAAAGTACATACAAGTATATAAAGAATAGTAAAGTATATACAGGTATATAAACCAAGTCAAATTTCTGGGTGTACTTAAGCACTGATGCTGCAGGGCGGATGCAGGGAAAGTCTTGGACTGGACGCAGCCACAGAGGGGACCTGAAATTGGGAACTGGATTCAGGAATGCATGGACTGGGATCAGGAGCAGACAGACAAGGTCTTCACTGGATGTTGGCCATCGAAGAGGAGGATTTGACCCTCCTGGTGCCTAAGCTTTATACAGAGTATGATGTATATGGCATGGAATACTCTGGTCAGTTTGGGGTCACCTGTTCTGTCCAGGCAGGTGCGACTTTTTTTGGCTTTGACTTGTGGCATTACACCCACCCTGAGATGGCTTTGATTGACATAGGAAGTATAAGCAATGGCCTCTCTATATGCCAGTTACTCGTTTCCTTGGTGATAAACATCAGGCTTTATCACTTCTAGAGGCAGCCACTGTCAAAAACACATTGTTGACTTTCAGAAAATGAAGTTACTTAGAAGAGGCTGAAAAGTTAGAGAATTGATTCTGCTCTAGCTCAAGCCGGAACAGTGTGTCAGTCTCTCAGTGGCATAGAGGTAATTACGAATGTAATTTTTACTTGGAACATGAAAACCATGTTAAATATTTCAAATAATTCAAATATTTCCTTCTTCTGATGTTAGCTCTATTCAATAAAAATAAATGCTAAGTCTAAAATAGAAGTTTATTTATAGTGATGTATTTGTTTTTGTAGTGGTATTTTCCAGGTATGAATGACTTTTAAATGCGTGTGTCAGTATAGCGTATTTTTTTTTTTTCAGGTTATGCAATGGTCTCTGCAAGATGTCATGTTCTTGAGTTGGAGCTTTTTAAGGCGAGCATATGCTGGTACTTTATTAAGCGGACTATAATTTCTTCTCTCACAACAACTACATAAGCAGACAAAATTGCAAAGATCTGCCCTGTGTCGAGTATGACAGCCACGACTCGTGGCTCTCCTGTAGGAGGGAATGACAGCCAGGGCCAGGCTCCTGATGGACAGTCCCAGCCTCCCCTCCAGCAGAATCAGGTATGATACTAACAATCAAGTTGTCTGAAAATGAAGGGGTTAGTTCTTTAGAAATAGTGTTTCTGAATTATTTGAGTTTGTATGTTCCTAGAGATGTCTAGATAAGTTAGAGATACACTTTTTGTGTGTGTCTGGAAGTACAAAAACATTCTGAGGGATGAAGGCAGTGCTATTGACAAAGTAAATACTGTTGGGGAGCACTGCATTGGAGAAGATGCACCATTATCAGGCAGTGACATAGTTCTTTTAAGCATGTTTCTTTGGGTTAAGAACCCTTCTTGCAATAATATCAGAAGCTTCCTCAGAACAACGGTCTTAGGTCTGTAGGCTTAATGGTCACAGATTGGTAAAACTATTCTCTCAGTTCAATATATGCTCAGCTCTGCAAAAGCACTTTTTGGATAAAACAACGTAGAAGCATGTATCAGCTCTGTAAGACCAGCTTCATTGTGCGAGGCTTCTTAAACAACTTAGCATGTTTCTGTTGAACAGGTTATCTGATTTCAAAAGACAAGTAAAAATTTTTGAATTATACATTGTAATGTGGTGATTCTTTTTTGTTAGGGAAAAATAATCAGAAAAGATGCTTTTAAACAGTGCAGCAAAACCTATTTAAAAGTCACACTTTTGTATCATGTAATTCAGTATGTAGATGGTATTTTTTCAATACCAAAATGTTAAATGATTGTTATTTCCTGAGAATTGTTTTTCAGAATGTGTGTGATGGGCTGACCCTGGCTGCTGTGTAAGCCCCCACCTTGTCACTCTGTCTTAGTGGGAGGAGGGGAGAGAATTGGAAGAGAAAAATGAAAAAAAATTATAGGTTGAGATAAAGGCAATTTAATAATTTAAGGGTTGGGGGGAAATAGGTCACTCACTGCCAGCCTAGTCCTCAAGCAACAGCTACCTTGGAAAAAATTGTCCTGTGTTTTATTGCCGAGCGTGACACTATGGTATGGAGTATCTCTTTGGTCAGTTCACATCAGCTATCCTGGCTGTGTCCCCTCCCAGCCTCTTGCCCATTCCCAGCCTGCTTACTGCTGGGGGCAAAATGAGAAGCACCAGGCTTTGAATTTGTGCGAGCACTACTCGGCAACAGAGAAAACACTGTTGTCTATACTGTTTTCTTCACAAATCCAAAACATAGCATAAAGGGTGATGTGAAGGAAATTAACTCCTTGCCACACAGTTGCAGTGCAACATGACAAAAGTGTTATCGAGATTTTGGTCCTCCTTTATCCTTCTAAATCTTGCTGTTCCAGTTTGAATTATTATTATCAGTTCATACTATTTCTATATATGAATAAGCATGTGTCTGCAGAATGCATTGTATTTTGGATGGCCTGTCAAATTGGTCTGAACTAATTGTGTTCTTGAAGGTTAGATAGCCAGTGGTAGTAGTGTGTTACTCATGTTTAACAAACTTGTTTAGCAAATATTTGTCATGATCATTTTCTACTCTGTTCCTGAAGTTTGTCTTTCTACCTAAAATAGTCATCTTTTCTACAGAAGATTTATAAAAGTTGGAGCATCCCTATTTTCTTTATTTTTACCTTCTAGATAGGTGGTCCACTGAAAGTAATGCTCTGTTACAAAAATACCCATTTTCCTTGCTGGAAAAGTGGCTAATTTTTACGCTATTGAGATAGATAGAAAGCATGTAGCACTTTTTATGTTCTAGTTTTTCTCAATAAATCTGAAATAAAGTGATTTTATTATATTTTATGATGACAAGTACTTCCCTCATGTTATTCTTTAAAACAATGCGAAGGAAAAATACCAAAATAAGTGGCATGTAAGTGCAGGCAATATTTAAAGTATTTTCCATACCAATTTTAGACTTCTTCACCTGATTCTTCCAATGAGAACTCCCCAGCTACCCCACCTGATGAGCAGGCCCAAGGAGATGCTCCACCCCAGCTTGAAGATGAGGAGCCTGCGTTTCCACACACAGACCTGGCAAAGTTGGATGACATGATCAACAGGTATATTCACACTTTCTTTCAGAGGCTATAGATTATTTGTGCTAATATCTTGATAGTGGAATCAGAATTCTTGCTTCTTTGTTTCACTGGATTTCTTGAAATACTTTTCTAATCGAGTTAGAGTTTTAAAGAGAAAAGGTTTAAATCAGAAGTTTGTTTGTTTTATTTTAGATGGAGTGCTCATCAGGGCCTTTAAAACCGTATATTCTTACCCGATGTTCAAAGCATTAGAAATGAGCAAGGATGCTTGATTTTTAAGAATCACAATTTAAATACTGGGTGGGGGTTGTTTTGTTTTTTAATATAGGCCTCGATGGGTCGTTCCTGTGTTGCCGAAAGGGGAATTAGAAGTTCTTCTAGAAGCTGCTATTGACTTAAGTAAAAAAGGTAAGCTGAAAAGACAATTAATGATTATTGGGACATTGTGTAAAGTCTTTTCTTGCTCTTTCGAATCTCTGGTGAAGGCTTAAAAATTCTTAATTATTTGTTGTATCCCTGGTCCTGAAAATTGTCAGAGTGCTATGCATGCAGAACCTTCATAGATCACAAATTTTAAAAAGCCATCAGTATAGTTAGAAATCATTGCCTTACCTTGAGTAGGGAAGTTGAATAAGCTCACAGCAGTAAAAATCTTGTCATTCCTGTCCTTCCCGTTTTCCGTATTCAGCGTGATATCAGACCTAGTGGGTTTGGTCTTTATAACAGACTCTAAAACTCAGAGAATTCTTGTTTTTTAGAAATAACTTGCTAATCTAGCTTTCCAAATGTCTTGCCCTAAATTCTTGTACATACTTTTGAGACTATTAGAGAAGGTAGAATTCTAAAAGCATAGCTCAGAGTGATGATTCTACCTTATTGCTTGCTGTGCCTAACTTGCTTGGAAGTAGAAGGGTTCCATATCAGGACTGTGTGAATGTTTGCTAAGTTGTACTAGTTACATTGACTAGTTCCTCCTGTGTTCTGGAAAGTTCTGTTCTCCTGGGATGTTGCTTTGGTCTTCTGTTTCAATCACTATTTATTGCCCCAGTATTTGAGTAATGCTAGAAGTCACATCACAGTATTTGTCTAGGAGATTTACACTTACCAGCTATTTACGTTTTAAACATAGTGACATACAAAGTGCCTGCTCCTTACTTTTGCATAGTTGGACCAGGGCAACTTCATTCCCATGTTAAAAAAGGTTATTCTTAGGCAGCTTTAAGAATAGAAAGCTGATCGTGTTCATGATATTCTGGCTTATCTTGATAGTTTTTTCAAGTCATTTTTTCTTTGGGCCATTCTCGGGAGAAACAAAAGTTAAGGTGCACCCTTATGATCCAAAATAAGATAATGACATGTTATTGCCAACATGATTTATCAGCTCTACTTGCATTTGGGTTTGCCTTCTTTGGATGTAGCTAGGTCTGGCAGGAATGCTAAGGTGAGTGTAGAGTTTTCAACTGATTGCATCTGTTCAGGAGCAGAAGAAATGCCAACTTATGGAAAGAAGATGTAGCCGTCTATGCGTCTGGGCTGTTGGAACAGTGCTGTAAAAAGAAATTCGCTGCCTGTGATTTGTGAGAGAGGATATGTATGTTCTGCCAGCTGTTAAGTCATCTTTAAAAAAAAAAAAAAAAAAAAAAAAGACAAGCACAAAAAACTGTCAATGCAATGAGGCAATAAGAACAGACTGAGTTTTTTGGCTATTTGTAACATCAGTGTACTTTTCCAGATTGTTGGGCTTAGTTGAAAGCTCCCAGACAAAAAGTCTACTCTTCTTTCTCATGAAGTTGTGAAGTCCAGTTCTGAAAAGGGCTTCTGCGTTGCTATTTCATTATTCTTGCTCTCTAGTTGAACTTCTCTGTGTGTATTCATGCAAGGATTATTGGCTAAAGAGACAACAAGAAGAGGCGTTAGGAGTAGTTGTTTAACAGTTATCTTTACAGTTACATCCTAGATTTTTTTTCCTTGCTACTTGAAGTTACATGATGGCTAAAATGGTTCTTTTTTTAAATAACTTGTAGTGCTCAAGGAATATGATAGGGTGCTTGTGTGGTGTAACTGACACCGGGTAGGTCAAAACTTGGCGGACAGTGTTTCAGAGCTGTGTCTCTATATAGAGAAGTAATATAAATGGTTCTGTTGTGTATATTTTTTAGTAGAGCAAAACCATATTCCATTATCTTAGTAAGATCTAAAATTGGACACCTTGATACCTGTCTATGGGCAGGTTTCTTAATCTGAGGAGTTCTGTTTCAAAAGGGAAGAACTGAAAGGTGAAATAGAAAAATAACCAGCTGTTGAGTTACATAAATTTTTGTACTACAGTCTAACTCATTTAGATTGTGAAGCAACAAAACCTTTAAAGAGCCCACTCAATTTTGTTACCAAGTACCATTTTCTGGTGGTTAGGGTTCTTTCGCTTTTATTCCTAACATTGCCAGTGGCCATCAACATTGGCATTCTGGAGTGACACTGGGGCAACTCCTGTCTTCGTGACTCTGCCTATAAACAAGAGTGATATTTGCATGTCTTGAAATCTTTTCAGGAACTGAAATTGAAAGGGACATAACTGAACTGAATTGAGAGTACTCATAAGAATTAAATGTGATCCTCACCACTTCTAAGCGCAAGGAACAAATTTGACAGAGTAGTATGAGTCTTGTCTAGACTGTGACTTGCATTCTTCCTGGCAGGTGCATTTATTTGTGGAAGATTATCTTCTTATGTGTAGGCATCAGTATAGTATTCATTAAGCAACCCATGAGACTCTCAAATGATAGTGTGGAGCTACTTGCTAATACAAAGAAACCTATTTGAAAAATAGCATTTAATAGCAAGACTGATGTTTATCTTTACAGTAATTCTGGAATACTTATGCAGTGTTTTGAGCAATGAGACTTGCTCCAGAAATAAATGTCATAAGTGAGTTGGGTGCTATAAATTTAAAAGTTAAAAAAAAAAAAAAGGTTTGCATTGGATTTCTGTGGTTTTTATAGGCTAGAATTTTCTCCACTCTTTGAAACAAAATCCCCGGAACAGCTCTGCACTGCTCTGCCTTTGTTGTGGGTTGTATTGCTCCAAATAGTTATGTTCAATAACATGCTGCCAAAACTTTCCAATGTGACACCCAAGCAAAATGCAAACCGACTTTTACAATTTGTATCTTATTTAAACTGAAATGAGATTTCACTGCTCAACTTAAGCCTTCAGTTTTGATCCCGAATCTTTGTTTATGATGAGTTACAAAGGACAGGCCCTAGAGCCTCAAAAAACGTGTGTATGTATGTGTGCGCATGCATCCAAAATCTGTGCAGCCCAGTACTGGGAGTTTTTTCCAACATCCCTTCTACAGACCATCTCTCTCTTGGATGATCCATCTGAATTTCTGTGGGACATTCTTGAGTTCCTTACCGAAGCTGTGTCTTCTACACTTTATTGAAATCATTATTTTTAGCTCTTGGTCCAAAGCAGAGACATCAGATTTGTGTTGTCATGTCCTGAAATTTCTTAACCAGGTATTTGAGACTAGAACTAATTTAGTGAAATGAAAACTACAGCAGGGCCAGTGCAACGTCTTGGTGTAGAAGGACTCTCCTACTCCTGTTAATTAAGAGTCATTGAAAATCTGCTGGAATCTGTGTGTGCTGTGTTGTAGCCACTGTGCCCATGGGCAAGTATGGGTTTCCTTAGAGCTTATTAGCTTCAGGTCACTGTCAGTTCTGCAGGGTCTGAGCCAGCCCCATCCAAGCTGCTGGAAGGTTTTTGTGCTGCACTTCCCACAGCTCCAGGCTTTTGGGGGGCTTTCACTGGCAGCACAGCACCACACCAGTGTGTGCAGCCAGCTCAGCTCTGGGATTGCAGCTACAAAATTGGTTAATCAAAAGTCCTGGAGAAGAAGAGGAGCTGGGTGATTTTGCTTGAGGCCTTGGTGCTCCAACCCTCTACTGTTGAGTATCCTTCAGATGCATCAGAGTTTGTTCATCTGCAGTTGCATCTGGACTCACAAGTTTTGTGGACCCAGAGTGTTTCTGCTCTTGTGGTTTATTTTCTGTGGTTTATCTGGCAAACTGACCACTTTTGAGGACAAGTACAGAAATCTAATGGCCCTCTGTTCTTCCTCCAGCTTCCTAATTGCAGCTCCTGTACACTGTATGTTGCACTTCACCTTTTCCTTTCAAGTTTATTTTTTTTCTCGGTGCATAGTCAGTTTTCCCAACTTTTCTCTAAATACTTAGCTCAAGGCTGCATGCACATATTGCTCTTGTATTCTTCTCCAGATTCTGTGGGAACAGAAGAGAGAAAAGTGGTTGCTTGTGGTCTTACTTAAGAGTTAGTGATATTGAAGCTGTTTTGAGTAGTAGATGCCAGGTGTCTAGTGCAGTTGCCGTTTCTCTTCTCACTATCTTAGGATTGCTTTTGCTTCCTTTCCTAACCTGAGTCTTCTAGGATTCCTACCCTGCTTTTGATGTCCTTGTAGGTGCCTGATCTTCCTTTCATAAGTGTAATCTGTTGTTGCGGCAGTATGCAGCATTGTGGGAAAAGGTAGAAGGTGATTCTGTATCCAGGAGTTATACGAGTTTCTTCTGAGGTTCTACATCTTCCCTCTCATTCTGAGTGCTGTCAAGTACAGAAAAGACAATGCATTTCTGTTAAGTGTACATGTTCAGTATATTTTTCTATTTATTTACAACCGAGTTAAATTTTCTAACTGAACTTTTGAGGGGAAAATACAGATTTCTTTAATTGCTGGGTTATAAGTAACTACAGAATTTTAAAGTAGCTGAAAGAAAATTATGGACTGTTGTTTTTTAAAATTAAACTTGACAGACATATGGTGACTGCAAACATTAACAGCAGTGTTGGGGTCTAGGTGTGTTGAGTCCTAACAGAAGAATTACAAGAAACTGTACTTCAGCTGAGAGTGAGATACAGAAGGATTGATGTTTATTTTTGCATGTTAGTTGTGTCTGGGAACCTGAGCAGGACTCGCCTCTTTTCCTCTTCACTCACTGAGTTATTGGTAGAGACTAAAAAAGAAAACAACATAAATGCAAGTGAAACAGCAAAATTGAAGATAAAGATTGTACTTACTGTTATTTTTGCTGCTCTATCTTTGAGTGTTACAGGCAGAGGGGGGAACCCTATCACATGTTCATAAAATAATTTAAAAATTTTTTTCTAAAGGAGTGCAATTTGTGACGATTGGAGGACACCTGGGACAAAGCGATGATGAGATGGCAGGGTTTTCAGTTCCAAGTGTGATGAAGAAGGGGATTAGCAAAACAGTCACATTAAACTTCCAGAGGGCAGACTTTGGACTGTTCAGAAGGCTGGTTAGCAAAGTCCCATGGGAGACAGACCTTAAGGGCAAGGGAGCGCACGAGTGCTGGGCGCTCTTCAAAAATGAAATCCTAGCAGCTCAGGAGCAAGCCATCCCCATGTTCCGGAAAAGGAGCCAGCAGGGGGAAAAACAGCTTGGTTGAGTAGGGAGATCTTTAGAGATATCAAAAAAGAAGAGGAATGTCTATGAGCATTGGAAGAAGGGACAGGCATCTTGGGTAGACTACAAGGAGGAAGTGAGATCCTGCAGGGAAAAAATCAGGAGGGCTAAGGCCCAGCTGGAAATCAAACTGGCTAAGTCTGTGAAAGATAATAAAAAATCTTTCTACAAATACATTAACAAGAAAAGGAGGACTAGGGAGAATACTCAGTCCCTATTGGATGCAGAAGGAACAACATTTACAAGGGATGAAGACAAGGTTGAGGTACTTAATGCCTTCTTTGCCTGAGTCTTTAATAGTAAGGGAAGTTGTTCCCCCTGTGTACAAACCCAGGAGTTAGAGGAGCAGAATGAGGCTCCCGTGATCCAAGAAGAGGTGGCCAGAGACTTGCTTGCCCAGCTAGACACCCACAAATCTATGGAGCCGGATGGTATCCACCCAAGAGTATTAAAGGAGCTGGCAGATGTCCTTTCCAAACCCCTTTCCATCATCTTCCAGCAGTCCTGTCTGACTGGGGAAGTTCCACTGGACTGGAGGCTGGCTGATGTTGTGCCTATGTACAAGAAGGGTTGCAGGGAGGATCCAGGGAACTACAGGCCTGTCAGTCTGACCTCAGTGCCAGGGGAAGTTGTGGAGCAGGTGATCTTGAGTGCTATCATGAAGCACATACAAGAGAACTGGTGATCAGGCCCAGTCAACACGGATTCACAAAAGGCAGGTCTTGCCAAACTAACCTGATCACCTTCTATGACAAAGTGACTTGACTACTGGATGAGGACAAGGCTGTGGATGTAGTCTTCTTGGACTTCAGTAAAGCCTTTGACACAGTTTCTCACAGCATTCTGCTTCAGAAACTGTCAGCCTCTGGCCTGGCCAGGCGCACACTCTCCTGGGTTGAAAACTGGTTGGATGGCCGGGCCCAGAGAGTGGTGGTAAATGGAGTTAACTCCAGCTGGAGGCCAGTTACAAATGGGATTCCTCAGGGCTCGGTACTGGGTCCAGCCCTGTTCAATGTCTTTATCAATGACCTGGATGAAGGCATTGAGTGCATCCTCAGCAAGTTTGCAGATGACACTAAGCTGCATGGAAGCGTGGATCTGCTGGAGGGTAGGGAGGATCTGCAAAGGGACCTGAGCAGGCTGGACTGCTGGGCTGAGACCAGTGGCATGAGGTTTAACAAGGCCAGATGCCGGGTCCTGCACTTGGGGCATAACAACCCTATGCAGTGCTACAGACTAGGAGAAGTCTGGCTAGAAAGCTGCCTAGAGGAGAAGGACCTGGGGGTGTTGGTTGACAGCTGACTGAACATGAGCCAGCAGTGTGCCCAGGTGGCCAAGAAGGCCAGTGGCATCTTGGCTTGTATCAGAAACAGCGTGACCAGCAGGTCCAGGGAGGTTATTCTCACTCTGTACTCGGCACTGGTGAGACCACACCTTGAGTACTGTGTTCAGTTCTGGGCCCCTCCCCACAAGAAGGGTGTTGAGGTTCTGGAGCGTGTCCAGAGAAGAGCAATGAAGCTGGTGAGGGGGCTGGAGAACAAGTCTTATGAGGAGCGGCTGAGAGAGCTGGAGTTGTTTAGCCAGGGGAAGAGGAGGCCGAGGGGAGACCTTCTTGCTCTCTACAACTACCGGAAGGGAGATTGTGGAGAGGAGGGAGCTGGCCTCTTCTCCCAAGTGACAGGGGACAGGACAAGGGGGAATGGCCTCAAGCTCCACTAGGGGAGGTTCCGGCTGGACATCAGGAAAAAGTTTTTCGTGGAAAGGGTCATTGGGCACTGGCAGAGGCTGCCCAGGGAGGTGGTTGAGTCACCTTCCCTGGAGGTGTTTAAGGGACAAGAGGATGAGGTGCTGAGGGGCATGGTTTAGGGAGTGTTAGGAATGGTTGGACTCGATGAGCCTTCTAACCTAGTAGTGATTCTATGATTCTAATTTCTGAGGTGGCTTTAGTAGAACATTAATCCATCAGGGTTTTGTGGATTCAAGCTTACATAAGTTTGTCATCTTCCAAGGCTTCTCTTATAAAAATAAATATGAAACTTTGAACACCAAAGTTTCATATGAAGTCCATACTTTGAAGTCCACATCACTACTTTCAATGTCTAAAAGTTCATGTAACAACTAATGAATTATATAATTCTAATTATAGATCTAATAGGTTTTTTCTTTTTTTTTTTTTTAAATAGGCCTTGATGTCAAAAGTGAAGCATGCCAGCGATTTTTTCGAGATGGGTTAACAATATCTTTCACAAAGATCCTTACAGATGAGGCAGTTAGCGGCTGGAAGTTTGAGATTCACGTGAGTTTTTAAACTTGAATTTCTGAAAACTGTAGCAATTTAAATGAGGAAGGATGCTGCCTTTTTGTGACTGTGAAGAGACTGCAGAGACTGAATTTCAATTTTGAAACTCGCCTCAACATACAAGTGGGAGAAATCTTGTATACATGCCTCTTGGCAGGAGCAAAAAAAAAAGTCATCTTTCTATCACTGTTTATCTTTATTGCCTATGGTGTTTCTGGAAAGAAATAAAACATGAGAGATGACATGAGGAGGACCTGAACTTTGTGTGTGCTCTGTTTAGGCAGACTGCCTTTGGCCAGATGTCTGTAGAGTCCTGCTTATTTTTACGTGCGTGCTAGGACATGAAAACTTGCTTTTTTAGTAGAGGCTTTTAGCAACTGAGAAAGGCTTTTATCAACCTGCTGACTTCTGCATGTTTGTAGCAGCTGTTTGAATATAAAAACTACCTGTTGGACAGCTGGTCACATACCAGCTGAGAAACTGTGAAGATCCTCATAAGCAATCTGAAGTCTGTGAGAGAAATGAATGAAAGAACAAAAAGTTAATAGTTCAGTGGTGATTCATGAATGTCTCAAAAAGCCAAAAATATTTGTGCCTTTTCCACTAAAAATTTAATTTACGAAAAACAAATAGCTTAAAGTTTGTTTAAAGCCATTATTGGAGGAAGTACAAATTAAAATGCAACATTGTAAAATTTACGCAATTCTGCATGCCAGGTACAAATGATTCAGAGTTTATAGTTCATATTTGTTGTATGGTCACTTGCCATGTTATTGTTTGTTGCTTTTTTGTTAATAGAGATGTATTATTAACAACACTCATCGACTAGTGGAACTCTGTGTGGCCAAGCTGTCCCAAGACTGGTTTCCCCTTCTTGAACTTCTTGCCATGGCCTTAAATCCTCACTGCAAATTCCATCTATACAATGGTACTCGTCCCTCAGAAACAGTTCCTGCAGGAGTCCAGCTCGCTGAAGATGAACTTTATGCCCGTCCTCCTGACCCACGATCACCAAAGGTATAAGAGCATTTTCAGACTTGCATTTTTAATTTTATGCAGTGTTACCTAATTACACAGCAGCCACAGAGAAGTGTTTTTATGGGGGAAGGACAAACCTCTTCATTGTCTTTGTCACTGAGATATTCTGCTGCTTTTTGACTTGCATGTTAAATCGTGGTTGGTTAAATTTCCCCTCCAAACTCTTCCAGTCTGTGATCCACAATCAAACTGTCATGTGTTTCTGTAGTAAGCTGGCACAACCCTATTGGAATGCCATTCCTATTACGTTAATTGGCTTGCTTGTGTTTGCCAGCTGATGGATTTACCTCTTCAGTCAGCATGGTTTTGTAGGTGACATTTTAAGGAGAAGATTATGTGATAAAGAAGGAATTTTCTCTCCTTTTTCTTATGATGGGAGAAATATTTTGGGAAATGTTTTCACAGTGATGGGAGAAATGTGTTCAGTTGGACGTGGGATGGTAGTGTTGGCTTGATTTTTTTGGGGGGGGTCGATAGTGGGGTTTTGTTGGGTTTTATTTTGGTGGCTGTCGTTTTTGTTTTCTTGAGGTTTGTTTCTTTGGTTAGTTTTTTTTTTTTAACTGGCAGTGTAGGTTTAGTAATCTGTTCTGGTTCCTGGGTTAGAATTTTTCAGAATTGTGTTCTGAATGTCATTGGTACACCTTCAGAAACTACCCGAGTTACATTTTTGTTGCTTTTGTCTTTTATTTTTGTATGTATAGAGCCAACGTTAAATAAATCTTTCTCCTTGGATCTCCTTACATTGTTAACAGTGTTTAAAAGACTGTTATTTTGCACTCTTATTGCTTTTATATGCGGCATTATCATGTCCAGGACCAGAAAAAAATAACAGAACCATCATGCTTCCTGTAGTAAATTGAACCTGAGAGATAGTCATTGTTATTCCTTTATATTTGATAAAGTCCTTTGAATAACTGTGTGGCATCTGTTTTTTGATGCAGCTAGAAAGATCACGTTGCTTATGTCTTTAGCATTTCCTTAAAACAGAGTATTCAAAATACATTGGCAAACTCGTCTTCAGTTCTATTAGCCCTTACGTTTGTTGTATAAGGACTTTTATAAAGCAAGTTTTGGAGCTAACAGGTACTTGGAAGTATTCTTAGATGGTAATTTGTAAATGTAAGAAAATAACTGTTTATTGTATTGCAGGGTTGGCTAGTAGATCTTATCAACAAGTTTGGCACATTAAATGGATTTCAGATCTTGCATGATCGCTTCATGAGTGGATCGGCATTGAATGTTCAGATAATTGCAGCTCTCATCAAGTAAGTTTGTGAAAAAAGGATAATTTACGTATTTTGAAAAGTTGGACTAAGTAAAATATGTTAGCACAAAGCTTGTTTTTTCCTTGAAGCATGTCCCCTCGCTCCATCTGTCATTCTTGTAAGTAAACTTGAATTTCTTGAATGACTCGCTCCTCACTCTCTTAATACTATGCAACTACCAATTATGGCACTTTGATCCCTTTCTTCTTTCTTTTTAGGCCATTTGGACAATGTTACGAGTTCCTAACATTACATACAGTGAAGAAATATTTCCTTCCAATTATAGAAATGGTTCCACAATTTTTAGAAAATTTAACAGATGATGAACTGAAAAAAGAAGCAAAGAATGAAGCCAAAAATGATGCTTTGTCAATGATAATCAAATCTCTAAAGAACTTAGCTTCAAGAGTTCCAGGACAAGAAGAAACTGTAAAAAACTTAGAAATATTTAGGTTAAAAATGATACTTAGGTAAGATGCTACTCCTAATACATATACTACTTCTGACCTTCTTTTTCCACACTTCTTACATTTAGTTTCTCTTACAGGTTGTTACAAATTTCGTCTTTCAATGGTAAAATGAATGCACTAAATGAAGTTAACAAAGTAATATCCAGCGTGTCATATTATACTCATCGGCATGGTAATCCTGAAGAGGAAGAATGGCTTACAGCTGAAAGAATGGCAGTAAGTTCTCCTCTTCACTGAAATTCATTGAATAGATTGCTTATTACTTTACTTGTGGAAGTAGCTATATGTTGTGGATCCTGCACATGCTGCTAATTTTGCATCTCGTAAGCAGTAGGTGTCATGTCGTGTTAATAAGTCATTTTAATAGTAGTCTTTTTGTGGAAAAATTGCTGTACTTGTTTCAAAGCTGCTATTAATTATATTCAGTGCTGCTAAAAACATGTTTTAAGAAGGGATCATTGAATAGTATGGGGTTTATATTGTGTTTAAAAACCAAACCAAACAACGGTAGATAGAACAGATATGATTCATTTGAAACTTCTGTGTTACTGTACTTAAAAACTAAATGTTAATTTAAATAAGGATCTAGTCTGGTTTTTGTGATTCAAGTAGTTTTTTTTCTCAGAGTTCTAAGTGACTGCTCTGCCTTTCATGTTTCAGAAGCTGGGTTGGTACAAAAATTTGTAGATATCACATTTTTATTTTTATTTTATTTAATATTTACATGTCATGTCTACAACTTGCGTCTACTTAAATAAGGCTTTAATATTTGCCTCTAATTCAGTTAGTAGCATTTTTCAAAACCCTGTAAGTGGCAGTACTTAAGTAATCTAACCTTTGTATTTCTGTTCTTATTACCTTTTTACATGATATGCTGTAGGCATACCAGTAAAGCTACAAATGTCTTTAACAGTTTGTGAATCAGAAGAGAATAATTTTGTTCCTTCAATAGAAGAGTTAACAGCTATTTCCATTGTCTTGTTATGTTTGAAGTTGTTTGAACATTTTTATACTTTGAGTTCTTGATCTTAATATACCTGAAAAAAATTTCTCCTTAAGACATCACAGTGACTAGCATATTAGATTATTTTAAGTGCTGGGGTTTTTTTTAAAGAAGAAATGCAAATTAAGAGATAAATACCTTCCTTTTACGATGCATCTTTCTCACTTTCTGCAGCTAGAATATTGTATATAAAGACATTGATCTACAGCAGGTCGAAATTTTTCTTTTCAGCTTAAATATCAGTGACAGCATTTCAGTAAATTGAGTTGGTATTACTTTGTTTTTATATTCAGGAATGGATCCAGCAGAATAATATTTTATCAATTGTGTTGAGAGATAGTCTTCATCAACCTCAATATGTAGAGAAGTTAGAGAAAATTCTTCGTTTTGTCATCAAAGAGAAAGCTCTCACTTTGCAGGATCTCGACAACATTTGGGCTGCACAGGTAAAGAGTTTAGCTGCTTGTCTGCTGTTCTTCATCCTGTACTGAGAAGGCGATGACTTGTGCTTTTATGCTTGGTGTTAGACAACAGTAAAAAAAATTGTAATGAAGCGGTGGGGGTTTGGGGGGTTCTGGATCTCAGAATTATCTTCTAAAATATCTTCGGTAGAAGGGGTCAGTTATGCGTGTATGTGAAGTCTAAAGGAGCAGTTCAGAACGTCGTGCAAAGTATTAGAAGATAGTAAAATAAAAATAGTTAAGAACCCTTAACGTTGAGCAAAGTCTAGATTATGAAAGAACATGATACACTATAACTTAATGTTTAAAAATGCATTAAGATTACAGAATACCTACCGTATGAAGAGAGACTGAGAGAAGACCTTGAGGAGATTTTATTATGGCCTTACAGTACTTAAAGGCGGCTTATAAGTAAGATGGGGAAGAACTTTTAGCAGGGCCTGTAGGAATAGGACAAGAGGTAATGGTTTTAAATTAAAAGAGGAAGGGATTAGCCTAGATTTTGGGAAGAAATATTTTTTACTGAAGGTGATGAAACATTGGAACAGGTTTCTCAGAGAGGTGGTAGATGCCCATCCCTGGAAGAAGCTCTCAAGGTGTCAGCTTGGATGGGGCTCTGAGCAACCTGATCTGGTTGAAGATGTTCCTGTTCATTGCAGAGGGCTTAGGCTCGATAATCTTCATGGCCCCTTTCAACCCAAAGCATTCTGTGATTATGTATTCCTAATCTCTGTGAGTTTACCATAGCTGTATAATTTTTTTCTGGGCAGAGTGCTATTAATACGGCTTATAATAATGATTGATGTGGAAGTTGTTTAATGGCAAATTCTTTGCTTCGTGTTATAATTATTACTTCTGAAAAATTACAAATTTTGTGATACTGGCTACTTCAATTAAATGATTGGTGACACTGGGCTTCCTAGCTGTGGGCTCTGTGGGCATAGCCCACATAAAGGCCATCTGAAGAGACAAAATTGTGATTAGTTATTGAGTAGACAGACTATGAAAGGTCCTTTTAGGGTAGAAACAAGCGTGACTACGTATGTCTTTGTTCGTAAGTAATTGGTAGTGAAGCTAACTTAAATTGTACGAGTAAGCCATTAGTCTAGTCTTTCAAGTGTGGGAAAGCTAAATCCAGTTTCCAAGATAGAGGGCTGTACTGATTGTTGCAGGAATGGAGTTAAATTTTTTCATAGTAGCTTATATGGGGCTGTGTAGGTAAAGCAAAAGATTTATCCAGTAGAGTCTTATCTCAGCCCATGAATTTTCTCATTTTTACCCTTCTGATTCTGTCCCATCCCACTGTAGAGCAGGGAGTGAGCGAGTGGCTAGGTGGTACTTAGTTCCCTCCTGGGTTTATACCACATCAAGGGCTAATGCAGAAATTGGGTAGTTTTATATCCCTAAATTGTGTGTTCACATTCTTCTTGAACTTTTAAGAGTCTGACTTAAGTGGACTTATCCAGAGGTGTCTGTTTTCAGGTTGTTTGAAGCACTTGGGTTTACAGGTGATGTAGTGGCGGTCTGACCTGAGATCTTGGGTGTTTCAAATAACTTCATAATCTCTAGGCTTCAATTTCAGCATGGTAATAACTGTGAAGGCTGGAACTGAAACAAGTTTTTATTTTCTCCTCATCGCTAAGTCCTCTTTAGAAAATTACATCATGTAACAGAGTAATAAGCAGATTGCTTTAACTAAGGTTTGTGATCATACTGTTAGTTTTCCGTTTGGGGTCTGTAGACCTTTCCAGACTGTCTTTCTAAAAAGTCTGTGGGGAAAAGAAGACTCGAGAAGTTAGTTTGTTCTTGTTAGGCTTGTATTAGCTATTTTAGAGCCTCAGCTTTTATAAGAAGAAGAAAAAATCTTAAATTTGGAGAAAAGTCTTCCAAGCAATTATATGACTTGTAGAGCTTGGAAATGGGATGTGTGGATAAATTAGTTTAAGCCAAACTTTTTACCCTTCCAGAAAAGTGTGAGCAAGTGGCACAACCCTTAAAAGGTAGGGAATAGTCCACCCCACAAATTGCAAAAAGGAATTTGGAGTAAGTCTCCCATGCTTTCAAATACCTGTTAGGTAGTTGCCACAGCACGCTTGCTGCAGTTTTGCCCTGCGCTATTTTGTGTTTGTAAGTTGAATTTAGTGAGTATTATTTAGATAGATGATTTCACTGTCACTTTGACCACAGAATTAAAATAGACTAAAAAGGTAAGAATACCAAAATCTGCTAATGCAGAATGATTCTTAGTAACTTCACTACTTCTTGTGTTTAATAGTTCTTAGATGTTCTATTAAATGACTGCTGCTAAGAGTAGCTGAAGCATGAAATTCAGTAGCAAAGGTGTTGATTTACTGTGCAGCTTTATATAACAGGCAGGCTATTTTAGCTCTGGCTCAGTGCAGCGATGGTGTGGTTTTGCTTTCAGGCTAGAGCCGTAGTGTTGCTGCCTGGGTTTAGAGGGTGAGCATGCATAAATTTACCGTTCAAGGTATAGAAGTACCCTGAGAATCTCAGTAGATGACTAGAAGAAAAACAAGCTGTTTATGGAAGTAATAAAATCATGCTGCTTTTGCCTTTAGAAGGCAACAGAAGTTTTAAGTTTTGTTGACGTGTGCTCATGTCTTAAAATGAGTATTCACTAAATAGAAGTATATTTTATTCAAGGAATAATGTTGGAAGTCAATAAAGGGCGAGCATTAGGCTGCAGCCTGTTGAGTTGCAGGGAAGAATCCAGCTGGACAAGAAATAAAATCGCAGAGATTAGTGTTGGAGTCTCATTACTTACATTCTGGAGCATTTACTTATAACTTGATGTGCGCTTCCTTGTTTGAGCACAGCAAGCTCGCAGTTCACATACCAGGTTCCTTATCTTCCCCTTGAGATTTCCCATGTCTGTTAAAATCCTCTCAATACAAGATTGTCATATGCCTTATTCTTAGTATTTTTGCCGTGCCCACCCCCCCAGCAGGTGTGCATACTACTTTTATTTGTTATATTGTTGATGCTCTTTCTGCCCTCTATACTCTCCTGTTTTCCTTTCTATGCAGGAAATCGTCTGGTCAGAAAAAAAAATTATAGAGTGGTTTTCAGAATCAAGTGTAATAAGTGGTTTACTGACTCCCTCTCTCAGTCTCACCCATAACATGAAAACAAATGTTACTACTTAATTTCACTTACTTTTTAAAGAAAAATGTACAGCACACTGTAAAGAATTTGTGGCACAGTATGTAGCAAAGTTATTAGTCTCCTTTTTGTTGTTTTTAAGTGAACTACTGGTGCAGGCTTTTAGAAGGAAATGAATTTCAAAACTGCTTGTGCATGCATTTTTAATACTGTATGAGATTAATCGCATCAGAGTTTGTTTTCTAGGTATTTGTCTTTCATTTTTTATTCTATGCTTACAGGAAGTTTTTCTACAGTACATCAGCTATCTGAATATTGATTCACATAGAACAAATCATCTATTGATTCACATAGACCAAGATTGTTGGGTTTGAGTGCATGTTTAAAGGATGCATTTTCCAGCCTGGCCATGTGGAAAGGCGACTTTCTTCTCGCTGGAGTTAAAATGGAGCTAGCTGCTTTTTCATTGTTGTCTTCTTCCTTAAATGTTACAAGTATGATAGACAGCAAACTCACATTTAAAGCTGTCTAGTATGTAACTCAACATCTTGCCATTAGTTGCTAGATAGTTAGGCTTCCTAAGTTTATAAGCTGCTGGACTTTAAAATGCTGTCTGCCAAGAAGTCGTTTGTCATAGAAGATTGTAGTTAGCCCATGAATCCAGTGTCACAAAGGAGGTACTTCAGCCTGAGAAACTATTTGGATATGACAAAAATCGGTTTACAGCTCAAAACACGTCACTGAAATTCATTGAGGAAGTGGATTTTGAGTACTTTCTTTAAAAAAAAAAAGCAAAACCTGAAAACTACATTAAATTAAAATTCTAATTTGCAATTGAAAATACTCTTAGACTTCAGTGTCTACTGTCCCAGCATGATTGTGTTAAAAAAAAAAAAAACAGTATTGTGACACTGCCATTTTTATATTCTAAATAAATACTCGTGTGCATGCACACAGAGCACACTTGCATACTTACATATACAAGGGAACTCTAAGTGTTGTGACTTAGAATCATAGAATAGTTTGGGTTGGAAGGCACCTTAAAGATCATCTAGTTCCAATCCCCTGCCATGGGCAGGGACACGTCCCACTAGATCACACTGCCCAAGGCACTATCCAACCTGGCCTTGAACATGTCCAAGGATGGAGTAGCCACAACTTCCCTGGGCAACCTGTGCCAGTGCCTCACCAGTCTTGTGGCAAGGAAATTCTTCCCTATGTCTAATGTAAATCTGCCCCTCTCCAGTTTATACCCATTGCCCCTAGTCCTGTCACCACAAGCCTTTGTGAACAGTCCCTCCCCAGCTTTCTTGTAGTGAAGTAAGTATTCAGTTCGTTACGTTGCTTCCACAGTGTCAGCTTTTCTTGCTGGCCGCCTTGAACAGTTTTCTTGTAAAAATCATGTAGGATGTCTTGTTGCTTGGCCTGATAATGATTTGCTACAAATGTTGGTCAATTCTTTTTGTCTTCTTCACAGGCAGGAAAACATGAAGCAATTGTAAAAAATGTACATGATCTCCTTGCAAAATTAGCTTGGGATTTCTCTCCTGAACAGCTTGATCATCTGTTTGATTGTTTTAAGGTAACTGTGCATGTTTGGACTGTATTCAGGAAATTAGTTGTGAAGTTGGATACAGTTTTGTGAGTCTTTCAAGCCCTACTTTCTATTTACAGGCAGTTTCCATGTGTTGAAAAGCTTAATGTGTGTAACAAGTTTGTAATATTTAATATTAGAAACGCTGGATTGTGCTATTCTTTGCTGATCATTCATTGTGAGGTTTTTTGATTTACTTCCTGTCTAAAGCAAAGACTAGTTATGCCAGTTTAATTTACAGTTTTGTTTTCTGATGTAAACATTTGGATAATGCACGTGTTGAGGCCTGCAGTACTGAAGTGTCATTTAGCAATCCTACAAATATTGAATTTTGCAAATGAAATATTTGTCTGAAGTACCTTTTTTTGCATTTGTTTCAAATTAAGTGTTGGTGGTTTAGTAAATGATACTTTTGTCTTAACATTAGAGTAGGCTTCATCAAGCTTACCAGGCATCGCTGTTTTCGATCTTTAAGTAGAGGAGATCAAGGACTTCCGTTCCCCTCTCACACAACTTCCTCTTTATCATGTAGTAATTTTTTCTCTGGTTATGTTGGGTAGAGAATGAAACAGTTTCTGCAAGATAATATTGGATATTTAAAAACATATAATGGTTGGATTTTAAATTGCAAAACAACTTGTTTCTGAAGGTTTGTTGTTCGTTGACTTTTTATGTACGCTAATACTGACATTTGTAGCTTCCAGTAGTGGTGCTATCCAGCTTGTTTTCCTATTTCACTGCTAGGACATGATCTGCTGTAGTAGAAAACGCAAGCCAGTTTTGTAGACTCAGCTTTCTGTTTATAGATATATGCATTATAGCCACATTTTGGCTTATGTGCAATTTGTGCTCCAGTTAATGGGGGGCTCCTAGCTTGGTAAATATGGGTTTAATGTTCTGTAATCTAGATACTGATCCACATGCTAAGGAATTCTACATGTAAACTGCTGCAAGTTGTGTCTGACCTTGAGAGATAGAAGTGAAGTAATGTTGTATTTGAAAGTTACTCAGAAAAAAGTTAGCTTAATGCAGAGGATGTTTGTTTCAGACCGATTCAGAAGCACCGGTGCTATTAAAATTTTACTTATTTAGTGACTATAAGTTATTTAAGAAATATTTTAAGTATAAGCAAAGGAATTTTGAGAAAACATTTGCAAGGAACAGCTGAGTCTGCTCTATTTGGACTGTTGGTGAAGTTGTCAGTGCTAATGTTAACTTCTACAAGCACCTCTATGATTTTGAAATGAAGACTTTTTTTTTTTTTAAGTCTCAAATACACTTTAGTCGTAAACATTAGAAGATCTGTTCAGTTGTGTCCAACTTATGTATGGATCTAATGTGTTACTTTTAATGGAAGAAATTAATGTGTAAGTTCATCAGTTGCATCAGTTTGTTGTTGCATCTTTTGTTAACGGTACAGGTTATGTATGGAATTTTTAAAAACAGAGACTGATTTTCGTATCAAATAAAATCTTTTCTTAGGCAAGTTGGACAAATGCAAGCAAGAAACAGCGTGAGAAACTACTTGAGTTAATTCGTCGTCTTGCAGAAGATGATAAGGACGGTGTGATGGCACACAAAGTGCTGAACCTCTTGTGGAATTTGGCTCATAGTGATGATGTTCCAGTTGATATCATGGACCAGGCCCTTAGTGCCCATATTAAAATCTTAGATTACAGCTGTTCACAGGTGAGTATTCTCGTATGTTCTGTCATGAAATCAGGCACAGTCAGTCTCCTTCCATCCCCCATGAAAGATCCAAGGGATTTGGTAATTTAACAGAAGTGTTCCTTAACAAAGATTAGTAGTATTCTACCAACATCCAGATATTTTAAAAATGTTACGGGACATATTTTAAATTACGTAATTTGTGCTTTAATTGAAGGGAGTCTGCTTGTCTTGTTGCAGTCAGTGAGGTACTGTACTGACTACATTGGAGGAGTTGGAAAAAAAAACACTGAAGTAAACAGGGGGAAAGGAAAAGCAGGCCCCTCCTGCCTTTGCTTTTTCCTGAGCTTGATTATACTAATATGTTTGGATGGATTTTTTTCCCAATAAGTCCTAATATGTCTAATATTGGAAGGGACGTAGCAAAGGACAGTAAAAACTATTACACACTCTTGTTTCTCATCCAAACTTCTGTGGAAGTCTGCCAGGATAATAATTTGTGGTGGTTCAAAATTAATCCATTATCTGTCTTGACAGCCATTGGCAGGCTTTGTTTCTTAGTTGTTAAGCAGTTCCTCATTGTTTCATTATATTTTATAGCAGTTTACTCTTGAGTACCAGTGAGCAGAAATAAAGGAAAGAAGGAAAAAAGCAAATTATTTAAACACTGATGATCCTATCTAGCTACAGGCTTTCTTAAATATGCAGTGAATGGTTGAATGTTTGAGGGCAGAGAGTTTGTAACACACTGATAGCTTCTGCCAACATGTAGTGTTGGTCAGATCTTTTTCTTAGATTTGTATGCTTCAGGACTCACTTGTTTTAGTATATGTGTGATTTACACATTCTGTTCGATCTTGGAAACAAAGTACGGGGATGATGGTAGTTTCTGCAATATACTTGATTGTGATTATAAACACTTGTTCTTTAAGGATCGAGATACACAAAAGGTCCAGTGGATAGATCGTTTTATAGAAGAGCTTCGCACAAATGATAAATGGGTCATTCCTGCGCTGAAACAAATTAGAGAAATTTGCAGTTTGTTTGGTGAAGCGCCACAAAACTTGAGGTAAGAATGGAATGCAGATAAAATTTTGTCTGTTAAAGGTTAAATGGGTTGGAATGAGGCAAATGCTAATTTTTTTTTTTTTACAAGAGGCAAAGCTTAAGTGAAATTATAACCTATGTTTGAAGATTTTCTTGAATTTGTTTTAATATTTGATATTTGTTTAATATTTGTTTTAATAAGTAGTCTCTCAAAATTCTGACACCTGGGTTCAGAAAGAGAGTGTTAACTCTTCAAACATACTTTTATTAATTTTTAGAGTGCTATCTGGGCTTGTTTTTCTGTTATCAGCAGACTTCCCTGCCTAGCAATGAGATTAGCTTAGAAAGTATAAATACGTGCATGTAAGTATGCATGCACATATATACATAAACACCAAGATACCCACTCATCCCTATTCTTTGTCAATAAATTAGCATGGGTCGTGTAGTTTATTTACTTTAAATCAAAAGTGACTTCTTTTTGGCAGGAATACTGATTCTCTGTCCTGAATGGAAGAGATTAGAAATGTGTTGTGTTTGTGTGGAGGGTGTTTTTTTGTGCGTGGTTTTGTTTGTTTGTTTGTTTGCTTTTAAAAGGAAGAGGAAAGAATGGGGGGGGGGGCAGAGGGGGGGGGGGCGCGAAAGCAAAGCCGGTATCCTCTTGAACTCACTAAAATATACGTGGTTATTTTCATTATTTTAAATGTCTTCTTGCTACAGAAATACCCGAGTTTTTCTGCTCCTAACGTCTTTTGGTATCCACATGAGAATTTTTACAAACTCCAGAAAAATGTTGTTTGCTTATCAGTGTTGCTTAATGGCTTTCGTTTAGTTCTTGTAAGTGGGTAAACTATTCAAATCGATGTTGCTGTCACAGTGTGCTTAGAAGAGGGATGAAGGCAGGGAAAATTGAAGAAAATAAGCCTTCAGTTTACACATTGCTCTCTTCTTACTGATATACTTTCAAGGAGTTGTGATAATATAGCATTCCTGGCTTTTGGAGGTATCTTTACACATTCAGTTTGCCCCATCTTTCTCAGTTTTCATGGCATTTTAATCTTTTACATTAATGATTGATTGAGATTTTTCCACCAAAGTTAAAAAGTTACCTGCTTATTAGCAGATAAGCCTGTGTCTTGGAGTCCCTAACCTTTTACTTGGTTATTCGTGGTACCTGTTCAAATTGGGTGCTTTTTAGCACAATGCCTTAACAAAGAGGCTTTGCTGTAAGTAATTATTGAAGTAGAGCTCATTTCAGGCACTAGTTAGCTTTCTGTTCTGAATTGATCTTGGGAGGAACCTACTTTATTTTGATTGTGGAAATTTAGATATTGTATATGTACAGTTAGATGGCTTGAGTATCTCTCCATATTATTATACACCAGATTTTAGCGAAGTCTGCATTACAGTATGTGGTAATTTTTATGTGGAATTTGAAAATGCATATGGTAGGAAAGTAAACTTTGAATTAAAGGTTTTAATCAAGGGACTTAAAGATCTCTTCCTGTCGAGAAGCCTTTGGTAGCAAGATATTGCTGAGGGGATATTTTTCAGTCAGATAGTATTGCTGCTGAGGTTACTGGGGAAACCCAATGAGTGAAAACATTGTTGTGAAGTAATTGATCGCTTCCCAGTCCTCTGAGTTTTCTGATAATGCTTAACATTGATACAGCTTGTAAATTGCAATGCATGTGTCTAATACCTGTTCCTATGAACTTCCCTTATCTGACTTAAAACTGTAATCCCTAGTATCTTTCTAGAATTTGGATCAAAACCACATTAAACCAAATGTTTGTGACAACTGCCTCAGAAGCATTCTACAGAGCTTTTTTTGTGTGACATTAACCTTATAATTTATATACTGCTCTTTTGGTGTGCTTCAGTTGATTGACAATTAAAAGTTTGATCCAGAATGACTAAGGTTGCTGATTTTTTTGGGGGGAAAAAAAGTGTGAATTATGTTATGCTATTCAAACCATAGAGATTCTTGAGGAAGAGGGTTTTAATTCTTGCTAGTTGCTCTTAACAGTTGAGCAAAGTGACAAATTGGCTGTACAATTGCTTTAGCAGAATTTAATTCCCTGACCTCCAAGAAATGCTACATGTTTTGGGAAGTTTTAGCCTAGACACAATTGCAACAGCATAAGAAAATAGTACTTATTTAGGTACAAGGATTCTTACAGGTTGGAGGATACTTATTAAGAAATAGTCAACTTTATTACTTAACATACTGACCTTTAGTGTATGGATTATGAATTAGTGTATGGAAAATGAATTATCTTCATTTTCCCTGTGTTGGCTGATGGAGGCAGAGCCGCCTTTAGACCAGTTTTGGACACTTAACTTGGACCCGTATCTACTCAAGCAGTATAAGATAGATCTCCTAAATTACTTGCCCGGAAGAATTAACTGAATGTTGAGAAGACCTTCTGTAAGAGTTTAGGGGTTTCATTGGTGCTTGAAGGCAACAGTGATGCTGGCTTCAAGTCACTTTTTAGCCTGGATTTGCTGGGCCGGTTTCCTGCTATTTGGACCTTAAATGTCTGCTTTTAGTGGTACATAGCATTTTTAGTCTAGTAGAAGAACTCTCTTCAAAAGCTGAGTTACATATGGAGTATTATGTTGGGCAAGTTATATGTGCAAATTAATACTTAAAAAAAATTTGTATTTAATTGTTTAGACTTTTGCCTTTGTCGCTTTGCCAGTATTTTTCTAGCAAGTAATCATGTATTCTAACTCTTAAATGTCCTTTTCAGTATTTATGAAGTCCTTAGGCACCAATTTCAAAAGGCTAATTTTTCTTTATATACATTGGCTTTTGTTATTGATTTAGTAGAAACACAATGAAAAGATAAGTTTTACTATTAACCGAGGAATATGAACAATTGAAGTTAGTAATAAAGGAATATGTCCTGGTGGCAACATCGTCATTTAGCCTAATGATGCTAACCTCAGATGCTTAAGGAATGATGGATATAGTTGGTTGTGGAGCTTGCTTTGGTTCTAGAAAGCATGCTACAGAGTCTTCTCAGATCAGCTTTTTTCTCTGCCTAAGAACAATTGTCTTGCCTTTGACTCCATGCTAGCAGTTGAGGAAAATAACGTCTTACTTGTTCCTCATAAATGCTATGAAACAACTTTAGTTCTTAAAATGATTCAGCTTTTAGAAGTAATTGCTAATGAAGACAAATCCACGTGCCAAATTTACCATTTGGACATGTGAGTGAGAAGGGAGAAAAGTAAAAAAAAGTCTAGCACAGAAGATTTTAGTTTTCTGCCAGTGAGGCTTTCCTTTTGTAATAATTTGGAAGATTTATATAAATGCATAAGATTATGAGTATATAAATATATGTCAGTAGCAGTTCAGCAAAATAGCCTGTCTTTCTGCTTGTTTCTTCAGTTGTTTCATCATATGTGCTTCCCAGATAGTCAGTGTTCATATATACTGTTATCCTTTGTAAATGCACTCTCCAGAGGTAATATCTTAGGTAGCCACTAAAACAGAGACATCAAATCCTTCACTGTTTTTGCTGCTGATTTATGCTGACCAAGGAGGGGTGAGCAGAGATGGGGTTAAGTGTAATTGAAAAGTGTTTCAAAGTGAAACCAGGATATTTTTTCTGGGTATATGAAGTCCTGTACATTTTCATCCTTCGTGCTTCCATCCATTTTGTTTTCTTTCTGACAGATGTCTGGGTCTCTTTTTTAAACACAGTTTGTGTTTTAAAGTGCCTCTTCCACACTGTTCTGGAAAGCTATGCTTGTTCTGAAACTTAATCATCTGAAGACCTCTGTGCTTAGCAGGCCAAATTCTGTAGATTGTGGATAACAAAATGGTTGGAAGTGTGTTGATTGCTTCTGATTTTAAAACTAGATTCACAGGGATATTTGGCTGAGTGAATGAATTTATCATTCGTTCCTATGTGTACAGTGAAGTGTGGTTATCAGCTGCAAGATGATTATCAGCTGATGCTGGAGCTGAGATTTCTTGCTTTCTCTGCTGTTCTCAAAAGATGTGATGATGCGGTAGAGTTCTATAGGTCACTCGGTATGGAGACCCCATTTCCTAGGAACTATGGGAGTTTCTACCTCTAATCCTTTCAGCTAATTCTGGGGTCTACTTTCTTAAGTGTTGAAGGAGAGTGGTTCTGGAATCGCATTTCTATTTCTTCAGGGCAGGCTTTGGGATCAGCTGAATAGCGATACAACAAGGAATGCCTCTCTTACTTTCTTCTTGTTGTTCATGTCGTGTCCCCCACCTTGCTTTTTTTTTTTTTTTTTTTCCTCCTCCTTTCTTTACTGTGGAAGAGCAGTGCAAGTCTGCGTTGTTTATGCAGCCAAGACCAGTGCTGTGATCTACAGAAGTTAAGACGTTTTGAGACTATTCTGCAGAGGTGATTGGCCTGCAGGTTCTATTATTTTAGTGTTCGTTCCATGTGGGGTTTGGACTCAAGCTCTGTTTTCTCTTGCAGTTTACTTTTGCAATCTAAATATGTCTAGATTTTTTTGAGCAGCATTTTTGGTCAGATCTTGATAATGAACTCATATTATCATATAATTATAAATTTAATCTATTAAGTTATCATATAATTATATATGTGGGGTGTTTATTTTCTTAAATTTTGGGAGTTTTCTTAGCCTGTATGCTCTGCATAACTCCACTTTTTTGTTGTACCAACATTCTTTCAGATAGATTTTGTTAGGAAAAAACAGTGAAGAGTTGTGCATTTTTTTTCCCAAGTATTGAAAGAGTTGGCATGATTGTAGTTTTAAGACCATGACCTTTTGTTTTGAAATTTGACCTGGTTCTACCTGATGTTTTAATATTAAATCTAGAAAAGAATATCAGTTGGATGAGGAAGAAACTATGGTTATGTGTATTGTAGTTATAATACAGGTGAGGGTCCCTACTATGCAGTTTGTGAGCAGGTATTTCCATTCCTGTCTTGCTGCAGATGTTCACTGCAGCATACCGAGCTGGTCAGATTGCTTTGGTATTTTTCATACATACTGTGATTGTGTAATCCTTGTTAATTAACTGCTTTTAATAACTGGTAAGAATTGTTGATGTGTTGGGAGAAAAAAGAAAGGCACTGTCAGCAGCTTAATCTGCGTTGTATTAGAGATCGTTTAGGAAAATTTGTTAATTGTATCAAAGACGAGTTTCTCAAGTGGATTTC